>NC_091475.1:72432495-73037912 GCF_036971445.1 Narcine bancroftii
ACCAGACTATTGAAATTTGCAATTTCACTGCCTTATTCAACTCCAAATTGAGCTTCTGAAATAATATACAGAACATTCCTTCACAAGTGATGCTGATTTCCAACATCGTGTGTCTTTACCCTTATCCAACATGGCTGTTGTTGGAACCCTTGACTAAGTCCGTTTTCCCTCCATCCTTGTTTCCTGCTTTGGCTAATGCAAAACTTATCCTCTCCCGAAAACTGTCATTCTAAAGTTGAAATAATTTCCATATCTCTTATAACCCTTTCACCAACATTAATCTTTCCTACATCATCGCTGCTCACCTCACCAGCATTCCACAAACTGTGGAATTCTATACCTGGGCCTTTTCACTTACCTCTCCTTTAAAATCAATTAACATCGAATAAAAAAAGACAATTTTCTTGTAGTTTAACCTGTTGTCCATTTCTTTGATTATATCTCCTTGGTGATCTATATATTAAAATAAAAACATATTGCTATTGCTGTTCCTCCTGGCTTTATCTTCAAAAAGATCAACTGGTGAATTAAAGGATCCAGCCATTCCGATTATAAACAAGGAGGATATTGTAAGCAGAAATTTACAAATGGAATTCAATTTGGAGAAATAGGAGATAATGACCTGGACTTTTAAGGGAACTGCTTGCAGTTCCGAGCACATTTGCAAAAATTTCTACCTGTAATCTGTCTAAAAGTTGTGTTCAATTCCTGGCTTTGTCATTTCCTTCAATGGAAGAAGAATGGTTGTGGGGAATCGAGATGAATAATCGTCGATATAGATTTATTTTTGATCAATTTAAAGTATAGATGGCGTGTCAGTCACCAAAAGGGCAATGTTGTGAGGTTCATTCAGGAGCCTGATGGATGCAGGAGGGGAAAAAAAAGCCTTTAAGTATGTTGATGTGGAATTTTGATTCATGAACCTTATCCCTGATGGGAGGAGGGAGAAGGATGTATGTCTGGGGTGGGATAGGACCTTCAGTAGGTGAACTGCCTTTTTTGAGGCAGCAGGAGGTGAGATGGACTTGATGAGGATCTGAGCTGCATTTGTCAGCTGCAGCTCCTTCTGATCTAGAGCAGGACATTTCCCACACCAATTTGTATGCTTTGAATGATGCACCGTGTGTTGTGGATGGGATCCCCAGGGAGGGGTGTGGGGGAATGCCATACTTCTGGAGCTTTCTATTGAAGTTAAAGGCATTGGTACCCTTTCTTGTTCACCATGTCAACATGGTTGGTCCAGATCAGGCTACTGGAGTTCTCCACCATCTCCACTTCAGTTTCATTGATATAGACAGGGCATTGGTTATATCCTCCATCTAAAATCTGCGAGCAGCTCATTTTCCTTACTGACATAGAGAGAGAGATTTCATTATTCTCCTGTTTTCAGTTTCATCATTATTTGGCCTTTGTCTGTGGAGTCGTCAGTGAACTTAAAGATAGAACTGGAATGGTGTGTGGCTGTCTGATGGTGGATGTAGGGGAAGTATTGCAGAAGGCTGAGTGATGGTACAGTTATACAAGATGTGCTGACGATGGAGAAGGAGAACGATTCTGGAAATGAAAGGATTATCATATGAGGATCATTTGGCAGCTCTTGGTCTGGAGCCAGGGGTGATATCATTGAAACATTTCAAATGTTGAAAGGCATCAACAGAGTAGATGTAGAAGGGTTGTTTCTCATGGTGGGAGAGTTTAGGTCAATAGGGCACAACTTCAGGAAGGGCATTTGTTGGAACAAAGGTTTCTTCAGCCAGAAGACAGAAAATCTGTGGAATTTGTTGTCGCAGACATTTGTGGAGGCAAGGTCATTGGGTGTATTTAAAGCAAAGATTGATAGGTTCTTGATTAGCCAGGGTATCAAAGATTATGGAGAGAAGGCTGGGCAGTGGGGCTGAGTTGGAAAATAGATCAGCTCATGATTAAATAGCAGGGGAAGAATCAATGGGCTGAAGAACCTATTTTTGTTCCTATGTCTTGGTTTTAAAATGTTCAAATTTGATCTTTGACTTGATATTAAATTGAAGATCCCGTTGAGAGAGATGGGGATGATCCAAGATCCCAAAGTTTGGTGATGAGATTGCTGGGGACAATGGCATTTAAGGTGGAGCTGTAATCTGTTTTAAAGTAGTCTGAGATAGGTCTCCTTGTTGTCAAGGTGTTCCAGGGCCAAGTGGAGACCCAGGGAGTTGGCAACTACCAGCGACAAATGTAACAGAGATACTTGTGGTAATGTTTCAGAAAACTCAGTGTGTCGGGCATAGTTACTCCATCAGGAAGAGTTGGCAATATCCTATTGTTTTGAAAACTTTATTTATAATTTTTTAAAAAGATAATACATAAAAAAACCATGTTACAAAAATACATTAGTAGGATACAAAATCTTAAATTAGTACATTGATAAACAACCCATCTCCCCACCCTAAAAAAAACCAAACTATCCCTACTTCTACATAATAAGGGAGCCTTTTACAAAAATTTAAAGTGCCTCGATGTAACATATATTAAAAAATAATTAATGTATATTAACATATATTAATACCCATACATTTTAAATATCAATCCCACATTTTAGTAAAAAAAGAATAATTATTATGTAAACTATGTCATTTTTTCTAAATAGATACATGATTTCAATTCATTATGCCATCTTTGAATACTTATCTCTACATCATCCTTCCATGCTACTGCTATATATTTTCTTGCTACGGCTAAAGCCAAACGAATAAAAGCAATTTTAAATGTATCCAATTTCAATCCCATTAAGTCCGTCATAAATCCTAATAGAAATAATAAAGGATCAAATAATAGCTGGATATTATATAAATGTTCTAAAAACTGTCTTACTTTTAACCAAAAATTTTGGACCTTTTCACATGACCAAACAGAGTGTAAAAAAGTCCCTTTTTGTATTTCACACCAAAAACATAGATCTGAATCCCTAAAACCATATCTTTTCAACTTCTCCGGTGTCAAATATAACTGATGTAGGAAATTATAATTGACTAAATTTTATCTCACATTAATCAACCTAGTTACTACATTTTCACATAGCTTTAACCAATCTTCCTCCAATATAATTTAGGGGTAATTGTTGATGCAAATTAGAGTTGGCGATATCCTTGATTTGACATGAAATTAATAAACAAGGCAGCATAAAGTAAATGCTAGAAAACCCAGCAGATCTGGCAGTGGGCATACGCCTGTTGGGTGGAACCAACATTTTAGGTTTCACCTCACATTTCCATTGTCCCCAGTGATTTGAAGCTTTCATTGACCAGAAATATTAACTCTGCATCTCTCCTCACTGATCCTGTTTGGCCTGCTGCATATTTAAACCATTTTTTTTGTTTTATTTCAAACATCCAGCTTTGAAAGTCTTTTCCCCCATGATTGTATGAGGTAACAACATAAGGTCAGAAGGTCATTTGGCCCACTGAACCCAATGGAGTCATGGGTGATGTAATTTTATCTACTGACCTTGACTCCATATCTCAAGGGACTAGAGTAGAACTGCCCTTCAGCCTCACTCATCCAAGCTGGACAGCTTCCGACATGAGCTTGTACCATTTATATATGTTGGGCCCAAACCCCTCTAAATCTTTTCTATTCATGTACCTAACTAAATGTCTCTTAAATGTCATGGGTGTAAAAGCCTCTGCAGTTCCAAGGACCTTTATTACTAACTAAGATTGGAGACATTGTGTATACATTAAGATTGGAGGTGTTGTGGACAGTGAAGAAAGTTTTCAAAGCTTGCAGAGGGATCTGGACCAGCTGAAAAAATGGGCTAGAAATTGGCATATGGAAATTAATCCAGACAAGTTTGAGGTGTTGCATTTTGGAAGGACAAACCAAGGTATGACATACACAATAAATAGTCAGGCATTGAGGAGTGCAGTAGAACAGAGGGATCTGGGAATGCAGATACATCATTCCCTAAAAATGGTGTGACAGATGGATAGTAAAGAGAGCTATTGGCATATTGGCCTTCATAAATCAAAGTACTGAGTACAGTAGCTGGGATGATATGCTAAAGTTGTATAAGACCTTGGTGAGGCAAATTTGGAGTATTGTGTGCAGTTTTGCTCACCTATCTAGGGAAGATATCAATAGGATAGAAAGAGTGCAGAGAAGATTTACTAGGTTGTTGTCTAGACATCAGGAACTGAGTTACAAGGAAAGGTTAAATAGGTTAGGACTTTATTCCCTGGAGCATAGAAGAATGAGGGGCGATTTGATAGAGGCATTTAAAATTATGAGGGCGACACAGCGTAAATGTAGATAGGCTTTTTCCGCTGAGGGTCAGTGAGATACAAACCAGAAGACATTGGTTAGGAGTGAAAGTGGAAACGTTTAGGGGGAAACTTCTTCACACACAGAGTAGTTGGTGTGCGAAATGAGCTGCCAACTGAGATGATGAATGCGGGCTCAATTTTAACATTTAAAAATCTGGACAGGTACACGGAGGGGAGAGGTATGGAGGGCTATGGGCTGGGTGCAGGTCAGTGGGACTAGGCAGAAAAAAACATTCAGCACAGACGAGAAGGGTTGAAGGGGCCTGTTTCTGTACTGTAATGTTCTATGGTTCTAACTGTAGGCTTTGACGGTAAGACTAGGATGTCAACAGATGGCAAAAGAATGCTTCTACTTTCCTAGAAGCATCAGAACCTAACTGAGCTGCTCTCAGGATGTTCAATATGACAATAGTCAGCAGCACAAGTTATTATAATAAGTAATGAGTTGACTGTCATATATATTGTACAATGTACATATGTACCAAAATTCTGGCTTGCTTCAGCCAAACAGGTAATTGCTTAAAACAAACTACAATAGTATACGTCAAATTCAATAGAGATGACACATACAAAAGGTAGACAGACAATGAGTATTCACAGTTAACACTGCGCAAGAAATCTTATTACACAATAGTGCGGAAAGTCATTTTTGTGGTGTCTGAGTATTTTACAATTAGTGTAGTAAGGGGAAGTTCAAGATCCTGATATCTGTTGGAAAGAAACTGTTCCTTCTTCCCGAAGGTAGCAGTGAGAATAAGTTGTGTCCAGGATGATGGGGGTCCTTTATGAAGTCTGCTGCGTTCTTGAGGCAGAACCTCACAGACGGTCTTTATGCTGATCGGTCGTCGGAGGCTGTGATGCACTTGGGCTTCCTGGGTGGAGGCTGGTGTCGAAGCAGCTCCTTTCTAAGCAGCGACATGAATCCATTTCCACTTGCCAATCACAGCAACAGGTCTACAGCAGATACCATCTCACTGGCACTGGAACACCTGGACAGCAAAGATGCATACATCAGGATGTTCTTTATTGACTACAGTTCAGGATTCAACACCATCATCTCCTCAAAACTGATCAGCAAACTACAAGATCTGGGCCTCGATATCCCACTGAATGGTGGGATCCTGGATTTCCACACCTCCAGACCGCCATCGGTGTGGATTGGCAAGAACATCACAGCCACAATCTCCATCAGCACCGGAGCACCACAGGGCTGCTTTACACCAATGACTACTCGGTACGACAACTTAATTTACAAATTTGCTGTCAACAACACAGTAGTGAGCTGTATAAAAAGAGGTGTTAAATCAGAATGCAGGAGGGAGATTGAAAAATTATTGAATGGCGCAATAACCTTGCACTGAAAGTCACCAAAACCAAGGAGCTGAATGTAGATTTTTGGAAGGGAAAACCATAGGTGCATGGCCCAGTGATCGAGCAAATGTAAATTCCTGGGAGCCACTATCTTGGAGGACTTTTCCTGGACCCAACATCGTGAAGAAAGCACATCAGTGCCTCTACTTCCTCAGGAGTTTGCAGGGGTTCAGTTTGACATTAGAAACTTTGGCAAACTTGTACTAATGTGTCGTGGAAGTGTGCTGACCAGCTGCATCGAGGCCTGGTACGAGGGCACATCAATACTTCTGAGTGGAAAGCCCTGCAAAAGGTAGTGGACACTGCTCAGTACATCAAGGCAAAGCTCTCTTCTCCATTGAGAAAATGAATGTCAAACGCTGCCGTCGGAGAGCAGTAGCAATCATCAAGGATCCGAACCACATGCTCTGTTCTCATTCCTGAGGTATAGGAGCCATAAGCCACAGGAATAGCTGCTCCCCCTCCACCATCAGACTCAACAACAAACTCAATCAGAGATTCATTTAAGGACTCTTGCCTTGATATTACTTATTACTAAATATTTAGTTTTTATTATATTGCACAGATTGTACACATTTGTTTATTTATTTACATTTTTCTCTTTTGTATACATATCTTTCCTTGAGTACCGTTTCCACTATTGATAAGTAGAAATTGCATCTGGCCCTCAGGAAAAAGAATCACAGGGTTGTACATGATGTTGTGCATTTACTCTGACAATAAATTTGAACTTTCCACCTATAGAATCATGGAGTCATACATCAAGGGAACAGGCCCTTTGGCCCACGCCGATCACAATGTCCCACTCACACCAGTTCCACCTGTCTGAGTTTGACTCACATCCCTCTGAACTTATCCGCTCCATGTATTTGTCCAATTTTCTCTCAAATGTTGCAATAGTACTTGTATGAACCACCTCCACCAGCAGCGCATTCCAGACACTCATCACCCTCTGTGTTTAAAAAAAAAGCAATTCCTCAGGTATCTGTTAAATCTCTACCCCTCAACTTAAACCTATGTCCTCTGGTTTGATGGAGAATTCAACAACGTGCCAAATCTCCTCAGACATCTTGGAATGCAGAGATGTTGGTGCCTTCTTCACGATTGGTTCTAGGAGAGGATTTGACATTTGTAAATATTTAGACATACAGTACAGTAACAGGCCATTTTGATCCATGAGCCCATGCCACCTAATTATACCCAATTAACCTACAACCATTCCCCCCACCCTGGTACATTTCAAATAGTGGGAGGAAACCAGAGCCCCTGGGGAAAATCCATGCAGACACGTACAAACTCCTTCCAAACTGCTTGGAATTCAACCCCAGTCCCGATCACTGAGCGTTGCGCTAACTGTTCTGCTAACCGTGCCATGGGGTCATCTGATGTATGCACTCCCAAGAACTTGAAGGTCCTAACCCTCTCCTCATCTATTTCCATCAAGCCAAATGGGTGCATGGTCCCTCGGTCTCTCTGCATAAACTTATCGACGATAAGTTTCTTGATCTTGGTGACATGCAGATTGCTGTTCTGGCACCACTCGCAGATAGATTCTTCCAACAAATAAATTGGCTTTCCTTCCCATCTACCCACACACCTCTCATTGCTCTTTTCCCCTAGGTCCATGTGTGCCTTGAGCACTGGTCATCCTGCTCCTGGATCCACCTATTGCGACGAATGTAGCATTGTCCACTGGGAATGAAAGGAGGCTACCCAAATTCATCTTCCTTCCACTCATAGGGGATGGGAGTGGGGAAATCAGACTTGAAGCAGTCCCTGTAATTAATCTTGGAAACATTGTACACATCAGAGATACCCTGCAGAAAACTGGAGTGGGTTCCCTGTGGCTGGCTATTTCACACGTTTATGCATTTTGGCATTCCTGTCTTCCACTACCTGGCCAGTCTCCAAATCAATTCAATGACCTCCATTCAATTCAAAGAGCCTTCTGTTAAGCAATGTGGAACCTCAACAGGTTCTGAAAGTTCTTGTCAACCATAACTGCCGATAATCATATCTGCACTCATTTAACTAGCTGGAGATTAGCGAGAGATGGGACCAAGAGGGGATTTGAGAATAGGAAGAATTTTAGTGTCCGAGGCATCCTTAACTGAGTGCCAATGTTAGAGATATATACAGTACTGAAACAAATTGTTTGGCCTGAGTCCATTTACACTATTCTTCCACGAACACCAAATTTTTACTTTCCCCACATTCTCATCAACTTCCCTCTTTCTAATTCCACCATTCACACACAGATTAGAGGCAATTCATCTCCTGAGCCACATGCCTTTGGGTATGGTAGGAAGCCACAGAAGGCCCACATAGTCACAGGGAGAGCTTTCAGACTCCACAGAGATTAAAAAAAAATCAAGGTTATGATTGAACTTGGATCTCTGATGCTGGGATACAGGTGTTGCACCAACCTTTCCAGTAGTTCAGGTTGGGTGTCTAGGAATCAATGCTTATTAAGACAGAGTTAACACTTCTGGGACGTGGTTAAGGAGATAAGAGTGAGAAAGGTCAACCAGGAGTGAAGAAGCTAACAAAGTGGAAGTCGATACTTTTAGTTGTGGAGCACTGAACAATCCCTTATTTTCACTGACAAAATTATCCTTTTTTTGAAGAACTTATTTTCACCAATTGCCTTTTTACTGCTAACATTAGGTATTTCTTAAGGTTTTTTTTACACATCTCTTTTTCTAGCACTTTGCTGGCCTTTGGGTTTATCTAATTTCCTGGATCTTGCTGTTCTTTGCAGTTTTGTCCACTTTCTCTGGTTTTCACTTTTTTTTATCATCGATTTAAGTTTTGTTTGGTAAGTGGAGTTCATTACCCTTTGGGATATATTGACTTGCTTTAAAATTGCATTAAATTGCACTAATCATTTGTAGTTTCACCTTATTTGAACAGGTTTCTCTCCATGGTTTCAATATTTATAAGTATAAATACATTTTAAATAGCTATGAGGTGATTGGAAGTAGAGGTAGAGAGCAAAGCCATCTCTTCGCCTTGAACGATTCCCAGTTCATTTCACTGCCACCTTCTTCACCTCACATATTCATTCACCTAAAAACCAAAGAGCTGATTGTTGACTTCAGGAAAGGAAAGCCAGATGTGCATGATGCAGTGATCGCTGGAAGGATCAGAGGTGGAGAGGGTGAGCAAATGCAAGTTCTTGGGAGTCACTATCTCAGAGGATCTTTCCTGGAGCCAACATGCTAGAGGCTTTGTGAAGAAAGCACATCAGCACCTCTACTTTCCTCTGGAGTTTGTGGAGGTCTGGTATGGCACTGGAAGCCCTGGCAAATTTCTAGAGGTGCGGTGGAAATTGTGCAGACCAGTTGCATCACAGTCTGGTATGGGGACACTAATATCCCTGAGCGTAAAGCCCTGCAAAAGGTAATGGACACAGGTCAGGACCTCACAGGCAAAACCCTCCCCACTAGTGAGAACATCTACATGGAACGTTGCCGTCAAAGAGCTGCAGCAATCAGCAAGGATCCACACCACCCAGTACATGCTCTTTTCTTGCTGCTGCCAACAGGAAAAAGGTATGCCCCAAGACTCGCACCACCAGGTTCAGGAACTGCTACACCCTCTCCACCATCAGACTCCTCAATGACAAATTCAAATCAGGGGCTCTTACTTGGGCATTTTATTTTTTTAACTTGTTTCTGTATTGCACCGTTTGTGTACATTCCTTTATTTGTTCATATGCTTTTGTCGTCCTTCTGCCTCACCCGCAGGGAAAAAGAATCTCAGGGTTGTATGTGATGTAATGTATGCACTCTTAACAATAAATCTGTCACTTGCTCCTCTCCTTCTCCCACCCTTTTATTCTGGCTTTTGCCCCCTCTCTTGCCAGACCCAATTAAGCTTTTCTGCCAAAACCTGTCCACAGAAGAGTTGCTCAAGCTTTTTGTCTGTTGCTGCAGTTTCCCAGCATCTTGCTTGCCTTGCTGAGTTTCACCTTCACCTGCATTGTCTGTCCCAAAAGAGCAGAATCAGATACAGGATGATTTCAGCTGTTCAGACACAGATAATACGCCGGCAGTCGCAGCTGGGACGTTCAGGGGGACACGGAGAAGACGCCTTTCTGTCACCCGAACGTGCCAGCTGAAGGAGAGCTGTGTCCGAGCGAACGCCGGCGCCTGTGGACTGTGGCCGTGGTCCCAACGCTGCTTTCAGGTGCAACGGGAGATCCTCAGAGCTGGAGATTATACCTATAGGAGGAGGGTTAGGTAAGTGCTCCTCCTGGCCGGGTTCTCCACTTTCAGGTGGCCTCCCGACAGCTACAATAGGCGGCTTTACAGTCGGGTATTCTCGCCACCTGAAAGCAGCTAGACAGACATACCTTGGTGTACAGAAATGAGTCTACCATGGCAAGGTCGGGCATGTTTCAAATAGACACGAGTAGAGAAGAGGGTTATCATCTTCAATAAATTGGTCTCCTTTGAGAGAGGGGTGGGTGGGAATTTCCTGACTTGGCAAACACTCTAGAAAAAGGACACTTAGGTCGATCCTTTTTTTAAAAATCCTCTATTCGCTGCTCTTGAATGGCTACAATTTTTAAAAAAGTTACAAAGAGTCGGGAGCAAGTTCACATTTTATGGAATACAGGCAATAAAGACCCCGACTCTTTTCTGTCCAACATCTACATTCCAGTGCGGAGATGAGGTTTCCGATGTGAAATAGATCAGAAGGGAAACTGTATCCCGTCTCCCTCTCTCCCCCGGTCCCGTCCAGACAAGGGGCAGGTCTCCAACCACAGTCTGCGGAGTTGTTTGCTTGCTTAAGACTGGTGGCCAGACAATAAGAACAGAAAAGAATGGCTGCTTCCTTCCTTCCTGTTCTGTGTTCTGCCTCACTGACTCCATTCATTGCCATTTCTGCTCCCCGGCAATCCCGAACTCCCCCCCACCCCGAGTCCCACCAACAAAAGGGTCCTTCTCGGGCACCTGCAGCTGGTCGGCGGCGGCGGCGGCGAGAGGCGGGGCGGGGATGAACTCCCCACTGGGACGTTCAGGAGAGTCGGGGGGGGGGGGGGGATGGGATAGGAATGAAGCCAAGAATGGGAGAACGGAGAGTTTGTTTTTAATGACTTGGGGTGGGTGGGAGTAAAAGGAAGGAAGGGAAACTGAACCAAGTCCCGACTTTCCACTCCAATGAGGGCAGTCAGCCCCCGAAAATACAAGGCGACACGGAGAAGCTTCAAGTCCCGAAGCCAATCGGGGTCCCGGTTTCAGACACGAACTCTTCAGATCAGCAGCCAGTCCTGCCTTGCAAGTTTCTTCAAGGAGAACTTTGTTATTCTCTCTCTCTTCCCACCTGTTGGCTGCATCCAAACGTTAAAGAGCATTAAAACCGAAAGCACCTTTGCAGTTCGCTGAACTGCACCTATTAACCCCGGGAAGGGGGCGGGGACACCTTAAAAGTTAGTGCGGGGCGAATCCAAGAGAGGAGAGCGGCAGCAAATCCGCTCCTTCAGTCGGGACGACGTATCTCCCCCCACCCTCCCCCCCCCCACCCTCCCCCCCCCCACCCTTCTCCCCGTTATTGACACCCACGTACCACATTTTGGTGGGAATCCGGCATTTTTCAGAAGCTTGCTAATTCTGTTTGCTGCCAAAGTGTGTATAAATTTCACTGGGGTCACTGTTCCCCTTTAGGTAGGGTGGGGGTGCTTGGTAGAACGTTGCTAAACGTCCTCGCTTCTGGAACTGGCCACTCTCAGCTTCCTGCTCTCCTCAACGGCCCTTAGTAAGACTGAAATAGGAAACATACGGACAGACAACTCGTCTGGAATACTAATTAACGGCAAAGAGCCTCAAGCGGTCAAGAATACAATGATACAAGGTTCCTTTGTTCCCTTGCACTAATACATAAAGTTGTGGTGAACCACTGTGTATATGTTTGGATGGACAAGGACACGCCCAGCCTCAGGCACAAAATTATACACATAATCGTCAACTTTCCTCTGCAGTTACTGGCATTGCCTGGTGACCCCCAATAAGAAGCAGCAAGAGGGTCCTTTCAGATACACCACGTGTCCATGGAATGGCCTCCAGTGCTATCTACCACTGCACACCGTCTCCTGTTCACCTTGCCCCTGAACCCCAGATCCAAACCGGAAAGTTTCAGTGCAAATTCCTTGACCACCCTGGGCCCAGTAACTGGTTCCCACGAACCTATTCTCCACCAGCCTGTGTGGGTCCTTCTGCTGCTGAGCCCCTCCCTAGTCTATGGCAGTGGTCACCTTCCCTGTAGGATCATCTCCCAGGCTTCTCCACTGAGGGGGAGGGGGTTTTGGGGGGGGTAATCGCCCTCTTATTCCCTTTAAGTTCCACACAGCTAATCATTTTGCCATCATTTTGGGCACAGACTTTGCTGGCTACAGGATGTAAAAAAAATACACCATAGGCCTAACAGGCTGTTTAAAGATTAAATATGAGACATTTGGAGCCATGGGGGGTGATGCAAACCATTAAGCAATTCAATTTACAGAAAGTCCAAATTTTGCAGAGATAATCAAGTTCCCAGCTGCAGTTCACACTTCAGCCTGTCCAGAAAATTGTGGTTATTTTCAAACCAAGCATTATATAATTTTTAAAGAGCAATGGCATCTGGGTTCAGCTGGTTCAATTTCTTTAGCAAGAACATTTTAGACCTGAGAATGTCCACAATTGTATTTTTTTCATCAACCAAATTCCAATGTATTCATACTTCCAATAGTTAATTGGTGACAAAGAAATGTATTTGAACCTGCCTCCCTTCCCAAAGTCCAGATCTGGACTCTTCAACAAGCAAAATATTTTGACACTTACATCATTAACCTCTGCTAAATTGGAACTCGATTTCAAGAAATCTAAAAGAGGTCAGATTGCTAATGTTAGTTCTGCATGGATTCCTTCCAGTCTCCTATAACTTAAGATTAAAATGCAGGATGTCATTTCCTCCCACTAGCATTTGTCTGTCATCTGTTACAAGTAGAAATCTGCTACATTACCTTCCTACGGTGGCAACATATTCTTGTATAACCCCTCTTGTATACAAGATGATTTTGTCAAATGAGCAGAGACAGTCGACATTTGAAGTTTGATTTACTCTATTGATTCATACCAGACGAATCCTTAAGAACTAGTAATGCTGCATAATATTCAATCAAAAACAGCACTGTGTGGAAATAACTATTTCTAAAGGACATTATGTAAATGGACACAAATGGAAAGGTTAACTTTTTTTAAATTTAGACATACAGCACAGTAAAAGCCCGCGAACCCGGGCCGTCCAATTGTACCTAGCGAGCAAGCTTGAATAAGTCTTGAGTAAAGCTTTCAAGCCAAATTTGTTGTCAATTACCACTGCTAGTTTTGCTGCATATGAATTTCCAGAGTTGCAACTTTCTTCATGCATTTTAAATAGAGGTTTTCAAGTGAAGTCAACTGGCAGCTGGTACCATGATAAAACACAGATGATGATGCTTGGTCATAGAAGTGCCCTGAAAATCCATCCATTTGGGGGTTTAACAGATTTGGGACAGAATTTGTGGCACAGACAGATTTGAAAACCTCCCTCCAATTCCATTTAATTTCTTCTTATGTAGAGTCATATTGAAATGATTTTTACTAGAGTTCCACACCTGCCTTGCTCATTGTGCTTTTTGTGAAGCAAACTTGCTGTACATGGACCCAAAATGTCCTATAGGAACTCCAATTAAGTTCAGAAAGCCACATGGGGGTGGAGGGGTGGAACTATGGTGCTATAATCTTTAAAAAGTTAAAAGTTTTCATGCTTTTTCAAACATGATCGACCATTAAATGTCCACTTTGATAGAATTTCAGTAATATTAATGTGCCATCAAGGGGACGTGAGAAAAGTACATTGAATATCTACCTATTGGCATCCTTGACAAATTGCAGTTTTTGCATTTAGAAAGGGATTGAGCTAGTTATGCAGATAAGTCAAAAATTCTTCCAAATCATTCTGCAACAAGGAGTAAATCCAGGTAAGCTTTTGACCAAACTTTTTTTTTGGCATATAAAACAGTGTGGGAGGACTTCAGAAGCTCTTACCCAAAGGTATCAGAGCCTGCAGTTCTATTTCAGTAGATGTCAGACCAAAACCCATAGGAAATACTGAGAGATTAATTTTCAATGGTATTGACACAAGAGCATGACCATAAGTTATGGTAACAATGTTCAGGTGTGGAAGAGGAAATGAATGCTCTATGTAAATAAACCTTTATAGCCAAATACATGCAATTGTAATCATTAATGTTTTTTTTAGACTTCAATGTCAGGAAAATAGCTGAATTAACATAATTACTGCCCGTGTGGTCGTTCACGCTGGGTGCCTTCTTAAACTGCAAGTCCCTAAGTGCAACAGTCCCGGGGGTTGGACGTGCACTCGAGTGGATGACCGTCAGCGAGTTTTTACAGTACGATTTACACTGCAGGCTTCCTCCAAAAAGTTGTTGGGGTCCTGCAGGATAAATCGCAGGGCAGGAATTCCTACAAATTCATTTTCAGACTGCCCGTGTAGCGGCAAAATTCCTTGTATGCGCCGTTACTTGCCTCCAGACTTAAAAACCCCCGACTTAAGCAGCATCCATCATTTTTTTTCCCCAGAGGTGCTCTGTAACCTTGTTCCTTAGCAACCAGACACGTGGAAGCATTATTCAAATTATAATGTGTGAAAATAGTACGACTAAGAACTTGTGGCTAACTTCAAAGTCTTTAGAACTAGTTACAATGATCATGACTCAAAAGATGGGATGACAGACTGCCTGAATTAAAATGGCAACAAAAATCAATGTGACACTTTTGCAGTGTGCGTATCCACTTTACTCTGAGATACACAAAATGCCTTGCTACCTTTATTTAATCTTCGCTTTAAAAATGTAAAATGATTTGAAAAATGTCATAATGTGCAAAGAGAGTGAAGATTTGCGGTAGTGTAGCATTCCAGAATTCAAGCTGGGTTTGCCTATGTGCACAGTGAACATCTGGTATACAGTACAGCAAGTTCAGCCATGGCACACAATTCAAGTGAAACATATGGTGCTCCTGCGTTCAAATCTATTCCATGCACGTCTGCAAAATCATTCAGCATTGCGCAACTTCCAGATGTGCGGTGGAATGACAACCCCCATCCATACCTACCTACCACACACCCACCCACCCAATGGTTCAAGCTTCAGGATAGAAGGAATTAATTCCTGTAGTAGAATAATGCATTGGCTCTACCATTTCCAAGAAAAATGATAAAGCAACCATTTAAATAGCAATCTGAAAGCCGACACCCTGTCAGAACTGGTGAAACATCCACATTCTTTTGTAATACTTTTATTATCAAACTCACTGGATCCCTGCAGTGTGTTGTTAACTGGTTGGCAGTGCTGCAAATAAAACAAATACAGGTATACCCCACTTTACGAAACTAGAGCGTTCCTAGTAAACCTTTCATATATGGCATAAAGCAAAGACCCATTCATTGCTATTGGAGGCTATTTTCGTAAAACCGAAAACCCATTCGAATCCTTTCGTTAAAGCGAACAAGGCTTTTTTTGTCAAAGTGAATTTTCTTAATTCGTAAAGCAGGGAATACCTATACTGTACTCCCATCCCATTAATTCAGGACATTCTTTCTAGAAATGTTACAAATACAATGCTTGACCAGCCTGACTCTCTGAAACTTCCATCGGCCAAGCATCTTAGCAACTGGATCTATGTTTGCGGAAAAAAAATCAAAGGGGTGGAATACTTTATAGTTCTCTTTCAAGTCAAAAAACATAGCTTGGTATTGAATTACTAAAGAGGGGACTAACATTGTGAATACCTAAATTCCAATCTTTTTTCATTTTAGTAATAATTTTCACTGACATTTTATTTCTCTGAACTCCAAGAATCTCCTCAAAGCCACCACTCCTAATTGGGTCTGATAAAAGGAAGAAAAACACAAGACATCAGAACCAGGAACAGAAAACAGTGGAAATCAACAGGATACTAATTAGCACCAAGCTGGTGTGAGGAAGGGACATTGTTTGCTTTTGCAGTTGTCTAAGCCACCACTGACTGAAGCCATTCAATCCACGTTTCCTCTTTCCTGAAACTCAGTATTTTGACGTTTTTAAGTCTCAAAATTCATCGTTTCTCCTAAGAAACAATTATACTAAAATGCAACATGCCAAGATCCACTGAAAAACTGGTATATTTAAAACATATTTCCACTCAACAGTTTTTCCATTTGAAAGTTTCCAAAATGCTTAAGTATGTTTTTGTGGAAACATTTGATGAATAAGATGGATATATTAATTTTGCGTGAGGAGTTAACTGTTTGGGAATAGTTCCGTTCAAGGATCTGGCTGTTCTGTACCTTTTTTTTTGCCTCCTTTCATTTATCAGAGTGAAACACAGGCCGACCATATGTCCAGGAACTCAACAGAAGACACATTTTTAATGGTGATTCCAAGAATATTCTGTTACCTGTACTGGAGCCAGTGACTGGAACTGACAATCACAAACATTTCAGAAGTACATTCTTTGCAGTTTACACATTTCAAGTACTGAAGATTCAAAGTGAAGTTTGAAAAATGCCAGATCATAACTTTCAAAGTATTTCCCCTTCTGATAATACCTTTCACTTTAGCCAAGACTTTGGCAAGATTAGCACTAAAGTCTTTCCATAGCAAAACTTAAGAGCCAATTAGGTTTATTTTAACCACAAAAATATGAAAGATTGAATTTTAACACTGGTTAGCGATATATCAAGGCTGGAACTCTGACCAGGTAAAATATTGACATGGTATAGCTTGTTATTATTCTACATGTAACAAATAACAGGGGCTTAAAGTTTATCTCACAGATTGTTTTTGTCATTTATCATGGGCCCTGGTTTAATGAATGCCTATGATTATGGAATTATGTCAAATAATATATCAAATGTAATAGCTTCTTCTCCTCTGCCATCAGATTTCTGAACGGACAATGAACCAGACAGAACCTCACTTTTTCTTCTCTTGCACTAATTTATAGCAATATTTACACCTGTAATACTAACCGCACCACAAAATAAATTTCGGAATAGCTTCATGACAATAAATTCTGATTCTTCTTCTAATGTGTGTAATTAAGAAGCATTTAAATAGATCACATGGATGATAACTATTTTTACAACCATTAATTCAACTTGTGTGAAGTCAAAGGATTTCATGTAAAAGGCCTCGTGGCTACTCTCTGAAGTAAAAGATTTTTCATTACTGTAACACCAAGGCAGACAGACAAGGGTCTGTTCCTGATTCCAGTGAAGCAGCAGAGGTTTATAGGTCAAAAGAATAAATGATCAAATCTTTAACAGAGTGTCCTCAACTATGAAGTACACTTCATGGGGTGAGGACAGTTTTTTCTGATGTATACCAATACTGTATTCAAGTGACATTCACTGATACCTGGCTCTCCAAGAATGAGATATGAAAACGCTGACTGATGCATTTGGACCACTATCCACTAAGAAATCCAGTATAAAGATGAAAATATTAAAGGGAGGTAGTTGGGAGAGGATAGAGGAACAAGAAAGCCAAGGCAAAACTCAATTTGCTGGCAGAACCAAGTTTCCAACTACATGGCTGTTAATACGTGTTACCCAGCCTTCAAATATTTTGTACGGCAGTTAGCATTGCCCGCCGCATTCTGCAAGTACACCACTACACTTCCTGCAACACAGCAGAGAATGGAGGAGGACTGTACTTACAATAAAACACATGCTCATGCTTATTATAATAATGTACACAAGGAAACACTTGGAAAACCCTTTTCTCTCCAAGTCATCAAATGCGAAAGTATACCAAGAAGTCACACAACATCGTTCAGAGCAGATTTGACGTGTTCAGCAACAGATTCTTGTTGCACCACAGGGGTAAATAAAAGAGCAGAAAAGACAAAGTAGTACACCGTTTGATTTCAAAAGTTAATATATTTTCTATTTTATAGTGAACATATGCATCTGATTTGCAGCATCCTCATTTTCAGTAACTATGATGTTCCCTTCTCTTTAAAAAGAGAATGGTGACTTTGTAAGATGCCTTTTAAAATAAATATTTTATAAAATAATAAAACTTCAAATAAATATTCTTTACACTAAACAATATGTTGAAAAATTAGAAAATAAAGACCGAATTTATGGTACCTGTACAATATACATAATGTCAGAGATATCGAGCGTGACAAATGGTGAATCTTGTAAGGTGAAATATAGCCTAAAGTAATGATCAACTGATTCACATTTGGCTGAATGTACAACATATTAGTCTAATATTTTGTAAATCTGCCATTTATATGGCACAATTTTCACAGTCTGAATATTATTGTATATACAAAAATATAACAAATTAACTCTGGCAGCAAAAAACAAAGAGCATTTTGCCAATTTACATATTCAGCAAGAAGTATTCACATACAATACAAAAAGTCCAAGGAGCGTCATTGTATTACCTTCAGCTTATGTTGCCACAAATAAAATGCATATTGTGCATCGTTCTGTTGGATCTAATTGGATTTTTTTTTGATCCTCGTCTAGGTCAGTTAAGCCAGATGGAGCAGTATCAACAGCGTTGACACTACAAAGCACAAAAGTTGCCCAAGATTCCAGAAAATTGCAGTGCCATTAATACATACAAAAAAAAATAAGGCATGTTGAGCTGGTCAGCTAGAACAATGAACCCAAGAACAATGGGAGATATCCTTTTGACAAACAAGAATAATCTTAATGACTGTCGATTTATGTTGCTTACTCCTTTTAAGGCATTCAGATAAAAGGTAACCAGCATTATGCTCAATGCTGGTATTATAAATACTGTGTTCAATGCTGGTACTATAAATGCATTATTTCTTTTTCCCACTCCAACTACCAAAGTACAGAAGTGTAGAGTGCTAGCTCTGAAATAGCACCCTCTCCTTTGCAGCTAGGAGGACTTCTCAAGGATCCGAGGAGGTAAGCTGGGAACCTTGCAGCAAACTGCGTTTGTGTTTTTGCAACGACACCCGGGACGGTTAACCCTGTCATAGCACCCCTGGCACAACTTAAGGCAGCCTTTGGCAGGCAGGTAACACCACAGGCAGGGCATAAAGAGGGACATAATGCCCATGGCTGACCACCGTGCACAGCAATGCGACTGACTACAGGAGCATGGGTTATCTGCACAGCTGTCTTCTTCATCGTAGTTTGAGCAGTGGTAAAAGACACACTTCACAAAGCAGACGCAGGTCCCATAGTCCACCGCATTCTGTGCCGAACAGAGGCACCGCTTGTCACAGAACCAATGGGAAGGTAGAGATCTCGGATAAGTGCATTCTTCACACTTACATTTCCCACAGTTATCGCATCGATAGATGTGTTTGCCCAATTCTTCTTTCCCCAGAGGTTTCAGTTCGTCAGATTTAAATTCCGGTTTGGGTTGCACCCTGATTATCCGATCAGAGACATGGCCAGTTGATGATGAGGAAGGTCCCAGAAGCCTCTGGTCAGAAGATGTACTACTTGTACTTGTCCTTGTACTACTCCGAGAACCTGAACTCACAGTGCTGGTTGACCGAATTAAAGGCACCCTCATTGAAGAATGCACGTGATGGTGCTGACTACGGCTGTTGGCCCGCTGATGGTCATGGTCATTATTTAATCCAGACATCCTTTCATTTTTGTGCTGTGAAGGCATTCGGTACACAGACTTGTTCCCAGGCCTCGGGGCAACAGTTGGACCCTCAGTGTACTCATTAGTGGCTCTTATGATTCGGATCTGATCAAGCGACAACACCTGAACCTGCTGCGACTGTACATCCCTGGGGTCAGGTTCCATGTGTTGCCTTCCGCCGTCACGCAGTAACTGTAGCAGGGCTGGGGAACCACTGCCATTTTGAGTTCGCGTATCCATCTGTACAAGGAAGAGTTATCACTCCAGCGGGCTTAGAACACATCTGAAATCCTGTCATAAAGCAGAGAAGAAACCTCAGCATTTTGTGAATATTCAACTCTTATCTTAAAACTAACACAAAGAGAAACAGATTTTGTTCCCTAATTATTGGAAAACTACGGTTAAAAAGTAAGTGCGAGGTATTTTAACCTTTGCGTGCAGTGCAGCCCATTGAATAGACAGGGCAAGTTCTAACATTATTTCATTTCCCCTTCAGCTATTTCATGATTCCATCTTCCGCCATCTCCTCCCCCAACCCCACTGCGAACAACAAGCACAACGACTTTCTAAGGCTCTGTTTTTGAAAATCATTTGACACAGTAAGCAACCAAAAAATAGCCCAGGTAAAAAAAAAACAAAAAAAAACAAAAACAAAAAATAGCCCAGGTAAAACAAAAAAAACCCCAAAAAATAGCCCAGGTAAAACAAAACAAAAGAGTTCCCTTCCCACTTAAAGGTTGTGGCAATTTTTTTTTAAGACTGCATACAGTTAGAACTTTCAATGGGTTATTTAAATAATTGTATGCAGTTTGGATTAGAACCATCTCCATCTTGTATACTTTCACGCAGATTTCCATTTGGACATGGAACCAGTAAAAGACATGTTAGTCGATTTATTCTCAGTCTGAAGTCCTATGGAAGCTTAGCTCTTGACTCAGAAAAGAACTGACCAAAATGTTCTTCAGACTTGATGCAGCTCCAATGTGCAGTCTGGAACTCTACCAAAGCAAATTAAAAACACAACTCTTGAACAGGACCTTCCGAGTACCAGATCTAGCACATCTTTTGTCAAGATGGTTGGAGTCTTGACCATCAACATAATAACCCAAGGCCAGTTGCAAAGTTGGCAATGGCTAAATATGTACAATCAGATAATTAAAAAAAATAAACAGTCTCCTCACCTCTCCAGAAATTCAAAATGCTTAGACTAGCAAAAAGGGGGCTGGCTGCTACCTGACCAAACATCCTCACTACAACCTGGCCTCACTGACATAACTAAGATTTATATGCTGTCTTTTATCCCCCCTTACAAGTGAACATAGTGGTTTTCAGAGAATATTAACTGGAGGGAGAGATGAGCAGAACAGACAAGGAAACAAAAAAAAACTTTTATACATCCATTAAACAAAAATAGGTGTTAAATACAATTCAAGTACTAAATGCAACTGTTGGTGTCAATTTTCCCTCGAGGTTAATTAATATATATATTTTTTTTTTTCAAACATGAATACTAGTTATTTTGATGTAGCTAACGAATAGACCTTTACATTGAGCTTCGACTCAACAGTGAAATTTTTAATGAAAGTCCTAATAAAAACATGGCAAAATTCCATTAAGATCAAGTGCCGAAATGCAAAGGGACCAATGTAGCAAAACGTTATTTGGGGCTTATTAAGAAACACAGGCCAGTGAATTAATTTAGGACAAAACTGTAAAGCTACATGGGAGAACACAACTCATCTAGGCGACAGGACTGAAAACTGTAATGGAATGTTCTGCGTTCTCTGTGAGTACATTCTAATGCAAAATTGACATTTAAAGAGCTGCGGAAGGAAGCAACAAGTTTAAAGGTGACAAGAGATTTGGGGAAAAATTGCACGCAACATATTGTTGAAGTAAAAGTTGGCATCCTGGTCAAACATGATGCATATTTTGGAAGAGGTTTTGCGCACGAGTCTAAAACCACGAAGAAATAAAGTGTTATGTGTAGAGGTGGCTGTAAATGGGTTCACTATCCACCTCTTGTGCCAGCTCACTCAGTCCATGAGATTTCAGGCAAAGTCTCATGCAAAAGAAATCGAAACGATCGTGTTATTTTTGGTTCAGTCCTGACTTCCTTTCTCCTTCCTCTTCATAATAAATAACATCAAACACGTGGAAAGTTTGAGCAGCGCCCGCTCCTTTTGCAAACATGCAAACGGATTAAGGGAGTTGGTTAATGGACAGGGGGGAATGGAGCCAGGCAGGACCAGTTCCAATCGCAGGGCAGATTGCATCGGGGAATGGTGCACTCTTCACCACCATCCCCTCCCCCCGGAGGGGGAGTGGGGGGGGGGGGAGGTGAGGGTTAGGGCTGTAACACACGGAGAGGAGCAACAGGGGGAGGAGGTGGAGAAGGAGCAAAGGTTTCCTCTCCAAGTTGACGGGGGAGGGAGGGGGGACGGGCAAAGGGATCCCCAAGGAGGGAAAGAAGGTTACCTCTCCTCGCAAAAGTTCCCTCTCCAAGTGGGGAGGGGGAAAGTTCCCTCTCCGGGAGGGGGGAAGGTTTCCTCTCCAAGCGGGGGTGGGGGAGGTGAGGTTCCCTCTCCAAGCGGGGACGGGGGGGTGAGATTCCCTCTCCAAGGGGGCCAGATATCTACAAGAAAGGAGGGGAGGGGGGAAAAGAATAAATGAACGTGCAGGGAAGGGAGGGTCAAGGATGGCAGATGAAGTGGCGCGAGGTAAGGTGGGCCGGTGAACGGCCAGGGGGCAAGTCCTCTTCCCCGATTCAATGCGCGCTTACTATCCCGACGCAGGGCGATGAATTGCAAGCCAAGACCGCTTCCGAAATCACATTCGTGTTTATTGGTCTGGGTGGGGGAGAGAAAATGCATCCTCGATCCTTCCAGGCATGAGAATCGGCCCCCGGGCAAACGTCCGTGGCAGCCGCGAGCTGACCAACGTGTAACAACTTCAGCCCGCGATGCCGAGTTGTCAAGCCGAGAGTTTGGGGGCTTTTCCAGCGCTCCCACCCACTCGCCTGCAACTCGGAGAGTTCCAACCCCAAGCACAATTCAGGAAAATGAAGCAGGGCTCTTTCTCTCTCTCCCCCACCCCCCCACCCCAACTACACCAGATGGGGAGGGGACAATTCCTCCCCAGCCTGTCCCGGCTGTACTATCCGATACAATGGCGCGGAGATGCGCGTCCTGTAGGTTCTCTCTTGCAAGTTCTAAACCAAGGCAGCTTACAAATGCCAATTGCCCACCATCGTGTCACGCTATATCTGCGCTGAGGGACGCGTGTTGCTTTGGAGGACAGACCCAGCCAACTCGCTGCCTTTTCATAAAAAGATTAGAAACGGTCTCCTAAAATGCACTCCCCGCTTTCTAGAAATGACAGCCCCCTCCCCTCCAATTCTGCCTTGCAAAAGTTTACGCCAGGTCTCCTCTGACCCAAAGCATTTTCCACTCCTTGCAACTTTCGAGGTCCCTTCCCCCCCCCCCCCCCACCTCGGTAAACTCACCGTGGCCGTAGCGCTGGCTTTCGGTTGTGTCCCCTCCCTCTCGCTTGGGCGTTCAGCTCGGAGCCGAAAAGTTTCACGCAACCAAAAAAAAATAAGCGGCGGGTCGAAGTTCTGCCGGAGATCGGCCGGGGCTGAAGCATCCAAGTTGTGGATGGGAGGGAGAGGGGGGTGGGGGGTCGAAGGGATGGGATCAGGCTAAAGTGGGGAGGGGGGGGGTGGAAGAGAAAGGTGGTGCAGGAAAGAGGACAAGGCACAGAGGACCCCCGTGCGATCGAAGATCGCAACCGATTGATGGCCAGTCGATCGTATTTTCTTGAGGGGAGGGGGTGCGGGGAAGAGGAGGAGGAGGGAGGTTGAAAAAAAAATCCTTTTTTTCTGAATGAAGCCAGCAAACAGCAGACACGAGGGCGGACGCGCGCACACGCAACTCGGGAGGGTGGGGGAATGTCAACTGCAACGGGAGAGAGAGAGAGAGAGAATCAGGCGCTGGGTCCCATTCACAAATGGCCCTTCCCCTTTGCAAACGCCGCTGCCGCCAACCTCCCGACACACGTGAAGTTTGCCAAGTGCTTTAAAGCAGATTTGCTCGAGTTACTATTAAGTTTTCCAGTGGTCGCTCATGGGTAAATGGCGTCATCTGCATGGGATCGAATAGAGCATTTGTTGTCCCAGAGGATATATTGCATCCGGTCTCTGCCGATTGGTTCTGGGCTCAAATTCATTCGAGTCAGTGAGTGAGGGAGGGGGGGGAGGGGGGGGTGGGGGGTGGAGAGGGGGAAAATTCAATGTGTGCCAGAAAAGAAGACCGCGCTGCTTCAACATGCTGCACCCAACAAACGTCTCGGCCTTGCACTGTTGTGGATCACCCTGCTTTTTTTTAAAATAAAACCTGGTGAAGTTGACGGGCTCTTTGCTTTCTGAACGCTCCGCGAATACGGGGCCAAAGATAAACATGAAAGAATTTTCCATTGGTCAGCCCTCAATTGTTGTCAAAATCCTGGCAATTGTTAACCCTTTTGCCGACAAACGCAAGACTTCCGCGCTGCCTAAAATCGGAGAAACTTTCGGAAAGTTTCGCGAAATAAAATCAAACCAATTTTTAAAAAAATAAAGACTTGCTGCTCTTCTTAAAAAGGTGTTGCGTTTGATGGCACTGGGCCAACAGGATGACTTACTGGATGGAGTAACTTGACAACTGCTGGTATTCTTTCTCTCCCTGAAGCAAAATGAGCTGTGGGCAGGGGGGGGGGGGGGGTGGGGGAGACCGAAATGAAGAGAAATAGTGAGTGATGGAGGTGGCCAAAGGGAAGGGAACGAGAGAGGAATTAGTAAAAGTGGCTGCAGCAAAACCGGACAAGTGCAAGACAGAGCCTCTTGCTGATACTGAGAGTGAATGACAGAGCCTCTTGCTGATACTGAGAGTGAATGACAGAGCCTCTTGCTGATACTGAGAGTGAATGACAGAGCCTCTTGCTGATACTGTAAGTGAATGACAGAGCCTCATCCTGATACTGTGAGTGAATGACAGAGCCTCTTGCTGATACTGTGAGTGAATGACAGAGCCTCTTGCTGATACTGTGAGTGAATGACAGAGCCTCTTGCTGATACTGTGAGTGAATGACAGAGCCTCTTGCTGATACTGTGAGTGAATGACAGAGCCTCTTGCTGATACTGTGAGTGAATGACAGAGCCTCTTGCTGATACTGTGAGTGAATGACAGAGCCTCTTGCTGATACTGTGAGTGAATGACAGAGCCTCTTGCTGATACTTTGAGTGAATGACAGAGCCTCTTGCTGATACTGTGAGTGAATGACAGAGCCTCTTGCTGATACTTTGATTGAATGACAGAGCCTCTTGCTGATACTGTGAGTGAATGACAGAGCCTCTTGCTGATACTGTGAGTGAATGACCGAACCTCTTGCTGATTCTGTGAGTGAATGACAGAGCCTCTTGCTGATATTGTGAGTGAATGACAGAGCCTCTTGCTGATACTGTGAGTGAATGACAGAGCCTCTTGCCGATACTCTGAGTGAATGACAGAGCCTCTTGCCGATACTGTGAGTGAATGACAGAGCCTCTTGCTGATACTTTGATTGAATGACAGAGCCTCTTGCTGATACTGTGAGTGAATGACAGAGCCTCTTCCTGATACTGTGAGTGAATGAATGAGCCTCTTGCTGATACTGTGATTGAATGACAGAGCCTCTTGCTGATACTTTGAGTGAATGACAGAGCCTCTTGCTGATACTGTGAGTGAATGACAGAGCTTCTTGCTGATACTGTGAGTGAATGACAGAGCCTCTTGCTGATACTTTGATTGAATGACAGAGCCTCTTGCTGATACTGTGAGTGAATGACAGAGCCTCTTGCTGATACTGTGAGTGAATGACCGAACCTCTTGCTGATTCTGTGAGTGAATGACAGAGCCTCTTGCTGATATTGTGAGTGAATGACAGAGCCTCTTGCTGATACTGTGAGTGAATGACAGAGCCTCTTGCCGATACTCTGAGTGAATGACAGAGCCTCTTGCCGATACTGTGAGTGAATGACAGAGCCTCTTGCCGATACTGTGAGTGAATGACAGAGCCTCTTGCCGATACTGTGAGTGAATGACAGAGCCTCTTCCCGACATTGTGAGTGAATGACAGAGCCTCTTGCTGATACTGTGAGTGAATGACAGAGCCTCTTGCTGATACTGTGAGTGAATGACAGAGCCTCTTGCTGATACTGTGAGTGAATGACAGAGACTCTTGCTGATACTGTGAGTGAATGACAGAGCCTCTTGCTGATACTGTGAGTGAATGACAGAGCCTCTTGGTGATATTGTGAGTGAATGACAGAGCCTCTTGCTGATATTGAGATTGAATGAGAGAGCCTCTTGCTGATATTGTGATTGAATGAGAGAGCCTCTTCCTGATTCTGTGATTGATTGACAGAGCCTCTTGCTGATACTGTGAGTGAATGACAGAGCCTCTTGCTGATATTGTGATTGAATGACAGAGCCTCTTGTTGATACTGTGAGTGAACGACAGAGCCTCTTGCAGATACTGTGAGTGAATGACAGAGCCTCTTGCTGATACTGTGAGTGAATGACAGAGCCTCTTCCTGATTCTGTGATTGATTGACAGAGCCTCTTCCTGATACGGTGAGTGAATGACAAAGACTCTTGCAGATACTGTGAGTGAATGACAGAGCCTCTTCCTGATACTGTGATTGAATGACAGAGCCTCTTGCTGATACTGTGAGTGAATGACAGAGCCTCTTGCTGATACAGTGAGTGAATGACAGAGCCTCTTGCTGATACTGTGAGTGAATGACAGAGCCTCTTGCTGATCCCGTGAGTGAATGACAGAGCCTCTTGCTGATACTGTGAGTGAATGACAGAGCCTCTTGCTGATACTGTGAGTGAATGACAGAGCCTCTTGCTGATACTGTGAGTGATTGACAGAGCCTCTTGCTGATAATGTGAGTGAATGACAGAGCCTCTTGCTGATACTGTGAGTGATTGACAGAGCCTCTTGCTGTTAATGTGAGAGAATGACAGAGTCTCTTGCTGATACTGTGAGTGAATGACCGAGCCTCTTGCTGATATTGTGAGTGATTGACAGAGCCTCTTCCTGATTCTGTGATTGATTGACAGAGCCTCTTCCTGATACGGTGAGTGAATGACAGAGACTCTTGCAGATACTGTGAGTGAATGACAGAGCCTCTTCCTGATACAGTGAGTGAATGACAGAGCCTCTTGCTGATACTGTGAGTGAATGACAGAGCCTCTTGCTGATAATGTGAGAGAATGACAGAGTCTCTTGCTGATACTGTGAGTGAATGACAGAGCCTCTTGCTGATAATGTGAGAGAATGACAGAGCCTCTTGCTGATATTGTGAGTGAATGATAGAGCCTCTTGCTGATTCTGTGATTGAATGACAGAGCCTCTTGCTGATACTGTGAGTGAATGACAGAGCCTCTTGCTGATATTGTGAGTAAATGATAGAGCCTCTTGTCGACATTGTGAGTGAATGACAGAGCCTCTTGCTGATTCTGTGGGTGAATGACAGAGCCTCTTTCTGATACTGTGAGTGAATGATAGAGACTCTTGCCGATACTGTGAGTGGATGACAGAGCCTCTTGCCGATACTGTGAGTGAATGACAGAGCCTCTTGCCGACATTTTGAGTGAATGACAGACCCTCTTGCTGACACTGTGAGTGAAAGACAGAGCCTCTTGCCGACATTGTGAGTGAATGACAGAGCCTCTTGCTGATACTGTGAGTGAATAACAGAGACTCTTTCCGATACTGTGAGTGAATGACAGAGCCTCTTGCCGATACTGTGAGTGAATGACAGAGCCTCTTGCTGATACTGTGAGTGAATGACAGAGCCTCTTGCTGATACTGTGAGTGAATGACAGAGCCTCTTGCTGATACTGTGATTGAATGACAGAGCCTCTTGCTGATACTGTGAGTGAATGACAGAGCCTCTTGCTGATACTGTGAGTGAATGACAGTGCCTCTTGCTGATACTGTGAGTGAATGAAAGAGCCTCTTGCTGATACTGTGAGTGAATGACAGAGCCTCTTGCTGATACTGTGAGTGAATTACAGAGTCTCTTGCTGACGTTGTGAGTGAACGACAGAGCCTCTTCCTGATTCTGTGAGTGAATGACAGAGCCTCTTGCTGATACTGTGAGTGAATGACAGAGCCTCTTGCTGATATTGTGAGTGAATGACAGAGCCTCTTCCTGATTCTGTGATTGATTGACAGAGCCTCTTGCTGATATTGTAAGTGAATGACAGAGCCTCTTGCAGATACTGTGAGTGAATGACAGAGCCTCTTGCTGATACTGTGATTGAATGACAGAGCCTCTTCCTGATACTGTGAGTGAATGACAGAGCCTCTTGCTGATACTGTGAGTGAATGACAGAGCCTCTTGCTGATACTGTGCATGAATTGCAGAGCCTCTTGATGATACTGTGAGTGAATGACAGAGCCTCTTGCTGATACTGTGAGTGAATGACAGAGCCTCTTGCTGATACTGTGAGTGAATGACAGAGCCTCTTGCTGATACTGTAAGTGAATGACAGAGCCTCTTGCTGATACTGTAAGTGAATGACAGAGCCTCATCCTGATAATGTGAGTGAATGACAGAGCCTCTTGCTGATATTGTGAGTGAATGACAGAGCCTCTTGCTGATATTGTGAGTGAATGACAGAGCCTCTTGCTGATACTGTGAGTGAATGACAGAGCCTCTTGCTGATACTGTGAGTGATTAACTGTGAGCCTCTTGCTGATATTGTGAGTGAATGACAGAGCCTCTTCCTGATACTGTGAGTGAATGACAGAGCCTCTTCCTGATACTGTGAGTGAATGACTGAGCCTCTTGCTGATACTGTGAGTGATTAACTGTGAGCCTCTTGCTGATATTGTGAGTGAATGACAGAGCCTCTTCCTGATACTGTGAGTGAATGACAGAGCCTCCTGCTGATATTGTGAGTGAATGACAGAGCCTCTTGCTGATATTGTGAGTGAATGACAGAGCCTCTTGCTGATATTGTGAGTGAATGACAGAGCCTCTTGCTGATATTGTGAGTGAATGACAGAGCCTCTTGCTGATACTGTGAGTGAATGACAGAGCCTCTTGCTGATACTGTGAGTGATTAACTGTGAGCCTCTTCCTGATACTGTGAGTGAATGACAGAGCCTCTTGCTGATACTGTGAGTGAAAGACAGAGCCTCTTGCTGATATTGTGAGTGAATGACAGAGCCTCTTGCTGATACTGTGAGTGAATGACAGAGCCTCTTGCTGATACTGTGAGCGATTAACTGTGAGCCTCTTGCTGATATTGTGAGTGAATGACAGAGCCTCTTGCTGATACTGTGAGTGAATGACAGAGTCTCTTGCTGACGTTGTGAGTGAATGACAGAGCCTCTTCCTGATTCTGTGAGTGAATGACAGAGCCTCTTGCTGATACTGTGAGTGAATGAAAGAGCCTCCTGCTGATATTGTGAGTGAATGACAGAGCCTCTTCTTGATTCTGTGATTGATTGACAGAGCCTCTTGCTGATATTGTGAGTGAATGTCAGAGCCTCTTGCAGATACTGTGAGTGAATGACAGAGCCTCTTGCTGATACTGTGATTGAATGACAGAGCCTCTTCCTGATACTGTGATTGAATGACAGAGCCTCTTCCTGATACTGTGAGTGAATGACAGAGCCTCTTGCTGATACTGTGAGTGAATGACAGAGCCTCTTGCTGATACTGTGCGTGAATGACAGAGCCTCTTGATGATACTGTGAGTGAATGACAGAGCCTCTTGCTGATACTGTGAGTGAATCACAGAGCCTCTTGCTGATACTGTGAGTGAATGACAGAGCCTCTTGCTGATACTGTAAGTGAATGACAGAGCCTCTTGCTGATACTGTAAGTGAATGACAGAGCCTCATCCTGATACTGTGAGTGAATGACAGAGCCTCTTGCTGATATTGTGAGTGAATGACAGAGCCTCTTGCTGATATTGTGATTGAATGACAGAGCCTCTTCCTGATACTGTGATTGAATGACAGAGCCTCTTCCTGATACTGTGAGTGAATGACAGAGCCTCTTGCTGATACTGTGAGTGAATGACAGAGCCTCTTGCTGATACTGTGCGTGAATGACAGAGCCTCTTGATGATACTGTGAGTGAATGACAGAGCCTCTTGCTGATACTGTGAGTGAATGACAGAGCCTCTTGCTGATACTGTGAGTGAATGACAGAGCCTCTTGCTGATACTGTGAGTGAATGACAGCGCCTCTAGCTGATACTGTGAGTGAATGACAGAGCCTTTGGCTGATAATTTGATTTAATGACAGAGCCTCTTGCTGATACTGTGATTGAATGACAGAGCCTCTTGCTGATACTGTGAGTGAATGACAGAGCCTCTTGCTGATACTGTGAGTGAATGACAGAGCATCTTGCTGATATTGTGAATGAATGACAGAGCCTCTTGCTGATACTGTGAGTGAATGACAGAGCATCTTGCTGATATTGTGAATGAATGACAGAGCCTCTTGCTGATACTGTGAGTGAATGACAGAGCCTCTTGCCAGAGCCTCTTGCCGACATTGTGATTCGATGACAGAGCCTCTTGCTGATACTGTGAGTGAATGACAGAGACTCTTGCAGATACTGTGAGTGAATGACAGAGCCTCTTGCCGATACTGTGAGTGAATGACAGAGCCTCTTGCCGATACTGTGAGTGAATGACAGAGCCTCTTGCCGACATTGTGAGTGAATGACAGAGCCTCTTGCTGATACTGTGAGTGATTAACAGAGCCTCCTGCTGATACTGTGAGTGAATGTCAGAGCCTCTTGCTGATATTGTGAGTGAATGACAGAGCCTGTGAGTGAACGACAGAGACTCTTGCTGATACTGTGAGTGAATGACAGAGCCTCTTGCTGATACAGTGAGTGAATGACAGAGCCTCTTCCTGATTCTGTGATTGATTGACAGAGCTTCTTGCTGATATTGTGAGTGAATGAGAGAGCCTCTTCCTGATTCTGTGATTGATTGACAGAGCCTCTTGCTGATACTGTGAGTGAATGACAGAGCCTCTTGCAGATACTGTAAGTGAATGACAGAGCCTCTTGCTGATATTGTGAATGAATGACAGAGCCTCTTTCTGATACTGTGATTGAATGACAGAGCCTCTTCCTGATACTGTGATTGAATGACAGAGCCTCTTGCTGATACTGTGAGTGAATGACAGAGCCTCTTGCTGATACTGTGAGTGAATGTCAGAGCCTCTTGCTGATACTGTGCGTGAATGACAGAGCCTCTCGCTGATACTGTGATTGAATGACAGAGCATCTTGCTGATACTGTGAGTGAATGACAGAGCCTCTTGCTGATACTGTGAGTGAATGACAGAGCCTCTTGCTGATACTGTGAGTGAATGACAGAGCCTCTAGCTGATACTGTGAGTGAATTACAGAGCCTCTTGCTGATACTTTGATTTAATGACAGAGCCTCTTGCTGATACTGTGATTGAATGACAGAGCCTCTTGCTGATACTGTGAGTGAATGACAGAGCCTCTTGCTGATACTGTGAGTGAATGACAGAGCCTCTTGCTGATTCTGTGAGTGAATGACAGAGCATCTTGCTGATATTGTGAGTGAATGACAGAGCCTCTTGCTGATACTGTGAGTGAATGACAGAGACTCTTGCCGATACTGTGAGTGAATGACAGAGCCTCTTGCAAATACTGTGAGTGAATGACAGAGCCTCTTGCCGATACTGTGAGTGAATGACAGAGCCTCTTGCTGACATTGTGAGTGAATGAGAGAGCCTCTTGCTGATACTGTGAGTGAATGACAGAGCCTCTTGCCGATACTGTGAGTGAATGACAGAGCCTCTTGCCGACATTGTGAGTGAATGACAGAGCCTCTTGCTGATACTGTGAGTGAATGACAGAGCCTCTTGCTGATACTGTGAGTGATTAACAGAGCCTCTTGCTGATACTGTGAGTGAATCACAGAGCCTCTTGCTGATACTGTGAGTGATTGACAGAGCCTCATTCTGATACTGTGAGTGAATGACAGAGCCTCTTGCTGATACTGTGAGTGAATGACAGAGCCTCTTGCTGATACTGTGAGTGAATGACAGAGCCTCTTGCTGATATTGTGAGTGAATGACAGAGCCTCTTGCTGATACTGTGAGTTAATGACAGAGCCTCTTGCTTAGACTGTGAGTGAATGACAGAGCCTCTTGCTGATACTATGAGTGAATGACAGAGCCTCTTGCTGATATTGTGAGTGAATGACAGAGCCTCTTGCTGATATTGTGAGTGAATGACAGAGCCTCTTGCTGATATTGTGAGTGAATGTCAGAGCCTCTTGCTGATACTGTGAGTGAATGACAGAGCCTCTTGCTGATATTGTGAGTGAATGACAGAGCCTCTTGCTGATACTGTGAGTGAATGACAGAGCCTCTTGCTGATACTGTGAGTGAATGACAGAGTCTCTTGATTATACTGTGAGTGAATGACAGAGCCTCTTGCTGATACTGTGAGTCAATGACAGAGCCTCTTGCTGATACTGTGAGTGAATGACAGAGCCTCTTGCTGATACTGTGAGTGAATGACAGAGCCTCTTGCTGATACTGTGAGTGAATGACAGAGCCTCTTGCTGATATTGTGATTGAATGACAGAGCCTCTTGCTGATATTGTGAGTGAATGATAGAGCCTCTTGCTGATACTGTGAGTGAATGATAGAGCCTCTTGTCGACATTGTGAGTGAATGACAGAGCCTCTTGCTGATACTGTGAGTCAATGACAGAGCCTCTTGCTGATACTGTGAGTGAATGACAGAGCCTCTTGCTGATACTGTGAGTCAATGACAGAGCCTCTTGCTGATACTGTGAGTGAATGACAGAGCCTCTTTCTGATACTGTGAGTGAATGACAGAGCCTCTTGCCGATACTGTGAGTGAATGACAGAGCCTCTTGCCGACATTTTGAGTGAATGACAGATCCTCTTGCTGATACTGTGTGTGAAAGACAGAACCTCTTGCCGACATTGTGAGTGAATGACAGAGCCTCTTGCTGATACTGTGAGTGAATGACAGAGCCTCTTGCCGATACTGTGAGTGAATGACAGAGCCTCTTGCTGATATTGTGAGTGAATGACAGAGCCTCTTGCTGATATTGTGAGTGAATGACAGAGCCTGTTGCTGATACTGTGAGTGAATGACAGAGCCTCTTGCTGATATTGTGAGTGAATGACAGAGCCTCTTGCTGATATTGTGAGTGAATGATAGAGCCTCTTGCTGATATTGTGAGTGAATGACAGAGCCTCTTGCTGATATTGTGAGTGAATGACAGAGCCTCTTGCTGATATTGTGAGTGAATGACAGAGCCTCTTGCTGATACTATGAGTGAATGACAGAGCCTCTTGCTGATATTGTGAGTGAATGACAGAGCCTCTTGCTGATACTGTGAGTGAATGAAAGAGCCTCTTGCTGATATTGTGAGTGAATGACAGAGCCTCTTGCTGATACTGTTAGTGAATGACAGAGCCTCTTGATGATACTGTGAGTGAATGACAGAGCCTCTTGCTGATATTGTGAGTGAATGACAGAGCCTCTTGCTGATATTGTGAGTGAATGACAGAGCCTCTTGCTGATACTGTGAGTGAATGACAGAGCCTCTTGCTGATACTGTGAGTGAATGACAGAGCCTCTTGCTGATACTGTGAGTGAATGACAGAGCCTCTTGCTGATATTGTGAGTGAATGACAGAGCCTCTTGCTGATACTGTGAGTGAATGACAGAGCCTCTAGCTGATACTGTGAGTGAATGACAGAGCCTCTTGCTGATACTTTGATTTAATGACAGAGCCTCTTGCTGATACTGTGAGTGAATGACAGAGCCTCTTGCTGATACTGTGAGTGAATGACAGAGCCTCTTGCTGATACTGTGAGTGAATGACAGAGCCTCTTGCTGATACTGTGAGAGAATGACAGAGTCTCTTGCTGATACTGTGAGTGAATGACCGAGCCTCTTGCTGATATTGTGAGTGAATGACAGAGCCTCTTGCTGATACTGTGAGTGAATGACAGAGCCTCTTGCTGATACTGTGAGTGAATGACAGAGGCTCTTGCTGATACTGTGAGTGAATGACAGAGCCTCTTGCTGATACTGTGAGTGAATGACAGAGCCTCTTGCTGATACTGCGAGTGAATGACAGAGCCTCTTCCTGATATTGTGAGTGAATGACAGAGCCTCTTGCCGACATTGTGAGTGAATGACAGAGCCTCTTGCTGATTCTGTGATTGAATGACAGAGCCTCTTGCTGATATAGTTATTACATGACAGAGCCTCTTGCTGATACAGTTAGTGCATGACTGAGCCTCTTGCTGATACTGTGAGTGCATGAAAGAGCCTCTTGCTGATACTGTGAGTGAATGACAGATCCTCTTGCTTATACTGTGAATGAATGACAGAGCCTCTTGCTGATACTGTGAGTCAATGACAGAGCCTCTTGCTGATACTGTGATTGAATGACAGAGTCTCTTGCTGATATTGTGATTGAATGACAGAGGCTCTTTCTGATACTGTGATTGAATGACAGAGCCTCTTGCTTATACTGTGAGTGAATGACAGAGCCTCTTGCTTATACTGTGAGTGAATGACAGAGCCTCTTGCTGATACTGTGAGTCAATGACAGAGCCTCTTGCTGATACTGTGAGTGAATGACAGAGCCTCTTGCTGATACTGTGAGTGAATGACCGAGCCTCTTGCTGATATTGTGAGTGAATGACAGAGCCTCTTGCTGATACAGTGAGTGAATGACAGAGCCACTTGCTGATACTGTGAGTGAATGACAGAGCCTCTTGCTGATACTGTGAGTGAATGACAGAGCCTCTTGCTGATACTGTGAGTGAATGACAGAGCCTCTTGCTGATACTGTGAGTGAATGACAGAGCCTCTTGCTGATACTGCGAGTGAATGACAGAGCCTCTTCCTGATATTGTGAGTGAATGACAGAGCCTCTTGCCGACATTGTGAGTGAATGATAGAGCCTCTTTCTGATACTGTGATTGAATGACAGAGCCTCTTGCTGATACTGTGAGTGAATGACAGAGCCTCTTGCTGATACTGTGAGTGAATGACAGAGCCTCTTGCTGATTCTGTGATTGAATGACAGAGCCTCTTGCTGATATTGTGAGTGAATGATAGAGCCTCTTTCTGATACTGTGATTGAATGACAGAGCCTCTTGCTGATACTGTGAGTGAATGACAGAGCCTCTTGCTGATACTGTGAGTGAATGACAGAGCCTCTTGCTGATACTGTGAGTGAATGACAGAGCCTCTTGCTGATACTGTGAGTGAATGACAGAGCCTCTTGCTGATACTGTGAGTGCATGACAGAGCCTCTTGCTGATACTGTGAGTGAATGACAGAGCCTCTTGCTTATACTGTGAGTGAATGACAGAGCCTCTTGCTGATACTGTGAGTGAATGACAGAGCCTCTTGCTGATACTGTGAGTGAATGACAGAGCCTCTTTCTGATACTGTGATTGAATGACAGAGCCTCTTGCTGATACTGTGAGTGAATGACAGAGCCTCTTGCTGATACTGTGAGTGAATGACAGAGCCTCTTGCTGATATTGTGATTGAATGACAGAGCCTCTTGCTGATATTGTGAGTGAATGATAGAGCCTCTTGCTGATACTGTGAGTGAATGACAGAGCCTCTTGCTGATATTGTGAGTAAATGATAGAGCCTCTTGTCGACATTGTGAGTGAATGACAGAGCCTCTTGCTGATTCTGTGATTGAATGACAGAGCCTCTTGCTGATACTGTGAGTGAATGACAGAGCCTCTTGCTGATATTGTGAGTAAATGATAGAGCCTCTTGTCGACATTGTGAGTGAATGACAGAGCCTCTTGCTGATTCTGTGAGTGAATGACAGAGCCTCTTTCTGATACTGTGAGTGAATGATAGAGCCTCTTGCCGATACTGTGAGTGGATGACAGAGCCTCTTGCCGATAGTGTGAGTGAATGACAGAGCCTCTTGCCGACATTTTGTGTGAATGACAGACCCTCTTGCTGACACTGTGAGTGAAAGACAGAGCCTCTTGCCGACATTGTGAGTGAATGACAGAGCCTCTTGCTGATACTGTGAGTGAATAACAGAGACTCTTTCCGATACTGTGAGTGAATGACAGAGCCTCTTGCCGATACTGTGAGTGAATGACAGAGCCTCTTGCTGATACTGTGAGTGAATGACAGAGCCTCTTGCTGATACTGTGAGTGAATGACAGAGCCTCTTGCTGATACTGTGATTGAATGACAGAGCCTCTTGCTGATACTGTGAGTGAATGACAGAGCCTCTTGCTGATACTGTGAGTGAATGACAGTGCCTCTTGCTGATACTGTGAGTGAATGAAAGAGCCTCTTGCTGATACTGTGAGTGAATGACAGAGCCTCTTGCTGATACTGTGAGTGAATTACAGAGTCTCTTGCTGACGTTGTGAGTGAATGACAGAGCCTCTTCCTGATTCTGTGAGTGAATGACAGAGCCTCTTGCTGATACTGTGAGTGAATGACAGAGCCTCTTGCTGATATTGTCAGTGAATGACAGAGCCTCTTCCTGATTCTGTGATTGATTGACAGAGCCTCTTGCTGATATTGTAAGTGAATGACAGAGCCTCTTGCAGATACTGTGAGTGAATGACAGAGCCTCTTGCTGATACTGTGATTGAATGACAGAGCCTCTTCCTGATACTGTGATTGAATGACAGAGCCTCTTCCTGATACTGTGAGTGAATGACAGAGCCTCTTGCTGATACTGTGAGTGAATGACAGAGCCTCTTGCTGATACTGTGCATGAATGACAGAGCCTCCTGATGATACTGTGAGTGAATGACAGAGCCTCTTGCTGATACTGTGAGTGAATGACAGAGCCTCTTGCTGATACTGTGAGTGAATGACAGAGCCTCTTGCTGATACTGTAAGTGAATGACAGAGCCTCTTGCTGATACTGTAAGTGAATGACAGAGCCTCATGCTGATAATGTGAGTGAATGACAGAGCCTCTTGCTGATATTGTGAGTGAATGACAGAGCCTCTTGCTGATATTGTGAGTGAATGACAGAGCCTCTTGCTGATATTGTGAGTGAATGACAGAGCCTCTTGCTGATACTGTGAGTGAATGACAGAGCCTCTTCCTGATACTGTGAGTGAATGACAGAGCCTCTTGCTGATACTGTGAGTGAAAGACAGAGCCTCCTGCTGATATTGTGAGTGAATGACAGAGCCTCTTGCTGATACTGTGAGTGAATGACAGAGTCTCTTGCTGACGTTGTGAGTGAATGACAGAGCCTCTTCCTGATTCTGTGAGTGAATGACAGAGCCTCTTGCTGATACTGTGAGTGAATGAAAGAGCCTCCTGCTGATATTGTGAGTGAATGACAGAGCCTCTTCTTGATTCTGTGATTGATTGACAGAGCCTCTTGCTGATATTGTGAGTGAATGTCAGAGCCTCTTGCAGATACTGTGAGTGAATGACAGAGCCTCTTGCTGATACTGTGATTGAATGACAGAGCCTCTTCCTGATACTGTGATTGAATGACAGAGCCTCTTCCTGATACTGTGAGTGAATGACAGAGCCTCTTGCTGATACTGTGAGTGAATGACAGAGCCTCTTGCTGATACTGTGCGTGAATGACAGAGCCTCTTGATGATACTGTGAGTGAATGACAGAGCCTCTTGCTGATACTGTGAGTGAATCACAGAGCCTCTTGCTGATACTGTGAGTGAATGACAGAGCCTCTTGCTGATACTGTAAGTGAATGACAGAGCCTCTTGCTGATACTGTAAGTGAATGACAGAGCCTCATCCTGATACTGTGAGTGAATGACAGAGCCTCTTGCTGATATTGTGAGTGAATGACAGAGCCTCTTGCTGATATTGTGATTGAATGACAGAGCCTCTTCCTGATACTGTGATTGAATGACAGAGCCTCTTCCTGATACTGTGAGTGAATGACAGAGCCTCTTGCTGATACTGTGAGTGAATGACAGAGCCTCTTGCTGATACTGTGCGTGAATGACAGAGCCTCTTGATGATACTGTGAGTGAATGACAGAGCCTCTTGCTGATACTGTGAGTGAATGACAGAGCCTCTTGCTGATACTGTGAGTGAATGACAGAGCCTCTTGCTGATACTGTGAGTGAATGACAGCGCCTCTAGCTGATACTGTGAGTAAATGACAGAGCCTTTGGCTGATAATTTGATTTAATGACAGAGCCTCTTGCTGATACTGTGATTGAATGACAGAGCCTCTTGCTGATACTGTGAGTGAATGACAGAGCCTCTTGCTGATACTGTGAGTGAATGACAGAGCATCTTGCTGATATTGTGAATGAATGACAGAGCCTCTTGCTGATACTGTGAGTGAATGACAGAGCATCTTGCTGATATTGTGAATGAATGACAGAGCCTCTTGCTGATACTGTGAGTGAATGACAGAGCCTCTTGCCAGAGCCTCTTGCCGACATTGTGATTCAATGACAGAGCCTCTTGCTGATACTGTGAGTGAATGACAGAGACTCTTGCAGATACTGTGAGTGAATGACAGAGCCTCTTGCCGATACTGTGAGTGAATGACAGAGCCTCTTGCCGATACTGTGAGTGAATGACAGAGCCTCTTGCCGACATTGTGAGTGAATGACAGAGCCTCTTGCTGATACTGTGAGTGATTAACAGAGCCTCCTGCTGATACTGTGAGTGAATGTCAGAGCCTCTTGCTGATATTGTGAGTGAATGACAGAGCCTGTGAGTGAACGACAGAGACTCTTGCTGATACTGTGAGTGAATGACAGAGCGTCTTGCTGATACAGTGAGTGAATGACAGAGCCTCTTCCTGATTCTGTGATTGATTGACAGAGCTTCTTGCTGATATTGTGAGTGAATGACAGAGCCTCTTCCTGATTCTGTGATTGATTGACAGAGCCTCTTGCTGATACTGTGAGTGAATGACAGAGCCTCTTGCAGATACTGTAAGTGAATGACAGAGCCTCTTGCTGATATTGTGAATGAATGACAGAGCCTCCTTCTGATACTGTGATTGAATGACAGAGCCTCTTCCTGATACTGTGATTGAATGACAGAGCCTCTTGCTGATACTGTGAGTGAATGACAGAGCCTCTTGCTGATACTGTGAGTGAATGTCAGAGCCTCTTGCTGATACTGTGCGTGAATGACAGAGCCTCTCGCTGATACTGTGATTGAATGACAGAGCCTCTTGCTGATACTGTGAGTGAATGACAGAGCCTCTTGCTGATACTGTGAGTGAATGACAGAGCCTCTTGCTGATACTGTGAGTGAATGACAGAGCCTCTAGCTGATACTGTGAGTGAATTACAGAGCCTCTTGCTGATACTTTGATTTAATGACAGAGCCTCTTGCTGATACTGTGATTGAATGACAGAGCCTCTTGCTGATACTGTGAGTGAATGACAGAGCCTCTTGCTGATACTGTGAGTGAATGACAGAGCCTCTTGCTGATTCTGTGAGTGAATGACAGAGCATCTTGCTGATATTGTGAGTGAATGACAGAGCCTCTTGCTGATACTGTGAGTGAATGACAGAGACTCTTGCCGATACTGTGAGTGAATGACAGAGCCTCTTGCAAATACTGTGAGTGAATGACAGAGCCTTTTGCCGATACTGTGAGTGAATTACAGAGCCTCTTGCTGACATTGTGAGTGAATGACAGAGCCTCTTGCTGATACTGTGAGTGAATGACAGAGCCTCTTGCCGATACTGTGAGTGAATGACAGAGCCTCTTGCCGACATTGTGAGTGAATGACAGAGCCTCTTGCTGATACTGTGAGTGAATGACAGAGCCTCTTGCTGATACTGTGAGTGATTAACAGAGCCTCTTGCTGATACTGTGAGTGAATCACAGAGCCTCTTGCTGATACTGTGAGTGATTGACAGAGCCTCATGCTGATACTGTGAGTGAATGACAGAGCCTCTTGCTGATACTGTGAGTGAATGACAGAGCCTCTTTCTGATACTGTGAGTGAATGACAGAGCCTCTTGCTGATATTGTGAGTGAATGACAGAGCCTCTTGCTGATACTATGAGTGAATGACAGAGCCTCTTGCTGATATTGCGAGTGAATGACAGAGCCTCTTGCTGATACTGTGAGTTAATGACAGAGCCTCTTGCTTAGACTGTGAGTGAATGACAGAGCCTCTTGCTGATACTATGAGTGAATGACAGAGCCTCTTGCTGATATTGTGAGTGAATGACAGAGCCTCTTGCTGATATTGTGAGTGAATGACAGAGCCTCTTGCTGATATTGTGAGTGAATGACAGAGCCTCTTGCTGATACTGTGAGTGAATGACAGAGCCTCTTGCTGATATTGTGAGTGAATGACAGAGCCTCTTGCTGATACTGTGAGTGAATGACAGAGCCTCTTGCTGATACTGTGAGTGAATGACAGAGCCTCTTGCTGATATTGTGAGTGAATGACAGAGCCTCTTGCTGATACTGTGAGTGAATGACAGAGCCTCTTGCTGATATTGTGAGTGAATGACAGAGTCTCTTGATTATACTGTGAGTGAATGACAGAGCCTCTTGCTGATACTGTGAGTCAATGACAGAGCCTCTTGCTGATACTGTGAGTGAATGACAGAGCCTCTTGCTGATACTGTGAGTGAATGACAGAGCCTCTTGCTGATACTGTGAGTGAATGACAGAGTCTTTTGCTTATACTGTGAGTGAATGACAGAGCCTCTTGCTGATACTGTCAGTGAATGACAGAGCCTCTTGCTGATATTGTGATTGAATGACAGAGCCTCTTGCTGATATTGTGAGTGAATGATAGAGCCTCTTGCTGATACTGTGAGTGAATGATAGAGCCTCTTGTCGACATTGTGAGTGAATGACAGAGCCTCTTGCTGATTCTGTGATTGAATGACAGAGCCTCTTGCTGATACTGTGAGTGAATGACAGAGCCTCTTTCTGATACTGTGAGTGAATGACAGAGCCTCTTGCCGATACTGTGAGTGAATGACAGAGCCTCTTGCCGACATTTTGAGTGAATGACAGATCCTCTTGCTGATACTGTGTGTGAAAGACAGAACCTCTTGCCGACATTGTGAGTGAATGACAGAGCCTCTTGCTGATACTGTGAGTGAATGACAGAGCCTCTTGCCGATACTGTGAGTGAATGACAGAGCCTCTTGCTGATATTGTGATTGAATGACAGAGCCTCTTGCTAATATTGTGAGTGAATGATAGAGCCTCTTGCTGATATTGTGAGTGAATGACAGAGCCTCTTGCTGATATTGTGAGTGAATGACAGAGCCTGTTGCTGATACTGTGAGTGAATGACAGAGCCTCTTGCTGATATTGTGAGTGAATGACAGAGCCTCTTGCTGATATTGTGAGTGAATGACAGAGCCTCTTGCTGATATTGTGAGTGAATGACAGAGCCTCTTGCTGATATTGTGAGTGAATGACAGAGCCTCTTGCTGATACTATGAGTGAATGACAGAGCCTCTTGCTGATATTGTGAGTGAATGACAGAGCCTCTTGCTGATACTGTGAGTGAATGACAGAGCCTCTTGCTGATATTGTGAGTGAATGACAGAGCCTCTTGCTGATACTGTGAGTGAATGACAGAGCCTCTTGCTGATACTGTGAGTGAATGAAAGAGCCTCTTGCTGATATTGTGAGTGAATGACAGAGCCTCTTGCTGATACTGTGAGTGAATGACAGAGCCTCTTGCTGATACTGTGAGTGAATGACAGAGCCTCTTGCTGATATTGTGAGTGAATGACAGAGCCTCTTGCTGATATTGTGAGTGAATGACAGAGCCTCTTGCTGATACTGTGAGTGAATGACAGAGCCTCTTGCTGATACTGTGAGTGAATGACAGAGCCTCTTGCTGATACTGTGAGTGAATGACAGAGCCTCTTGCTGATATTGTGAGTGAATGACAGAGCCTCTTGCTGATACTGTGAGTGAATGACAGAGCCTCTTGCTGATACTGTGAGTGAATGAAAGAGCCTCTTGCTGATATTGTGAGTGAATGACAGAGCCTCTTGCTGATACTGTGAGTGAATGACAGAGCCTCTTGCTGATATTGTGAGTGAATGACAGAGCCTCTTGCTGATATTGTGAGTGAATGACAGAGCCTCTTGCTGATACTGTGCATGAATGACAGAGCCTCCTGATGATACTGTGAGTGAATGACAGAGCCTCTTGCTGATACTGTGAGTGAATGACAGAGCCTCTTGCTGATACTGTGAGTGAATGACAGAGCCTCTTGCTGATACTGTAAGTGAATGACAGAGCCTCTTGCTGATACTGTAAGTGAATGACAGAGCCTCATCCTGATAATGTGAGTGAATGACAGAGCCTCTTGCTGATATTGTGAGTGAATGACAGAGCCTCTTGCTGATATTGTGAGTGAATGACAGAGCCTCTTGCTGATATTGTGAGTGAATGACAGAGCCTCTTGCTGATACTGTGAGTGAATGACAGAGCCTCTTCCTGATACTGTGAGTGAATGACAGAGCCTCTTGCTGATACTGTGAGTGAAAGACAGAGCCTCCTGCTGATATTGTGAGTGAATGACAGAGCCTCTTGCTGATACTGTGAGTGAATGACAGAGTCTCTTGCTGACGTTGTGAGTGAATGACAGAGCCTCTTCCTGATTCTGTGAGTGAATGACAGAGCCTCTTGCTGATACTGTGAGTGAATGAAAGAGCCTCCTGCTGATATTGTGAGTGAATGACAGAGCCTCTTCTTGATTCTGTGATTGATTGACAGAGCCTCTTGCTGATATTGTGAGTGAATGTCAGAGCCTCTTGCAGATACTGTGAGTGAATGACAGAGCCTCTTGCTGATACTGTGATTGAATGACAGAGCCTCTTCCTGATACTGTGATTGAATGACAGAGCCTCTTCCTGATACTGTGAGTGAATGACAGAGCCTCTTGCTGATACTGTGAGTGAATGACAGAGCCTCTTGCTGATACTGTGCGTGAATGACAGAGCCTCTTGATGATACTGTGAGTGAATGACAGAGCCTCTTGCTGATACTGTGAGTGAATCACAGAGCCTCTTGCTGATACTGTGAGTGAATGACAGAGCCTCTTGCTGATACTGTAAGTGAATGACAGAGCCTCTTGCTGATACTGTAAGTGAATGACAGAGCCTCATCCTGATACTGTGAGTGAATGACAGAGCCTCTTGCTGATATTGTGAGTGAATGACAGAGCCTCTTGCTGATATTGTGATTGAATGACAGAGCCTCTTCCTGATACTGTGATTGAATGACAGAGCCTCTTCCTGATACTGTGAGTGAATGACAGAGCCTCTTGCTGATACTGTGAGTGAATGACAGAGCCTCTTGCTGATACTGTGCGTGAATGACAGAGCCTCTTGATGATACTGTGAGTGAATGACAGAGCCTCTTGCTGATACTGTGAGTGAATGACAGAGCCTCTTGCTGATACTGTGAGTGAATGACAGAGCCTCTTGCTGATACTGTGAGTGAATGACAGCGCCTCTAGCTGATACTGTGAGTAAATGACAGAGCCTTTGGCTGATAATTTGATTTAATGACAGAGCCTCTTGCTGATACTGTGATTGAATGACAGAGCCTCTTGCTGATACTGTGAGTGAATGACAGAGCCTCTTGCTGATACTGTGAGTGAATGACAGAGCATCTTGCTGATATTGTGAATGAATGACAGAGCCTCTTGCTGATACTGTGAGTGAATGACAGAGCATCTTGCTGATATTGTGAATGAATGACAGAGCCTCTTGCTGATACTGTGAGTGAATGACAGAGCCTCTTGCCAGAGCCTCTTGCCGACATTGTGATTCAATGACAGAGCCTCTTGCTGATACTGTGAGTGAATGACAGAGACTCTTGCAGATACTGTGAGTGAATGACAGAGCCTCTTGCCGATACTGTGAGTGAATGACAGAGCCTCTTGCCGATACTGTGAGTGAATGACAGAGCCTCTTGCCGACATTGTGAGTGAATGACAGAGCCTCTTGCTGATACTGTGAGTGATTAACAGAGCCTCCTGCTGATACTGTGAGTGAATGTCAGAGCCTCTTGCTGATATTGTGAGTGAATGACAGAGCCTGTGAGTGAACGACAGAGACTCTTGCTGATACTGTGAGTGAATGACAGAGCGTCTTGCTGATACAGTGAGTGAATGACAGAGCCTCTTCCTGATTCTGTGATTGATTGACAGAGCTTCTTGCTGATATTGTGAGTGAATGACAGAGCCTCTTCCTGATTCTGTGATTGATTGACAGAGCCTCTTGCTGATACTGTGAGTGAATGACAGAGCCTCTTGCAGATACTGTAAGTGAATGACAGAGCCTCTTGCTGATATTGTGAATGAATGACAGAGCCTCCTTCTGATACTGTGATTGAATGACAGAGCCTCTTCCTGATACTGTGATTGAATGACAGAGCCTCTTGCTGATACTGTGAGTGAATGACAGAGCCTCTTGCTGATACTGTGAGTGAATGTCAGAGCCTCTTGCTGATACTGTGCGTGAATGACAGAGCCTCTCGCTGATACTGTGATTCAATGACAGAGCCTCTTGCTGATACTGTGAGTGAATGACAGAGCCTCTTGCTGATACTGTGAGTGAATGACAGAGCCTCTTGCTGATACTGTGAGTGAATGACAGAGCCTCTAGCTGATACTGTGAGTGAATTACAGAGCCTCTTGCTGATACTTTGATTTAATGACAGAGCCTCTTGCTGATACTGTGATTGAATGACAGAGCCTCTTGCTGATACTGTGAGTGAATGACAGAGCCTCTTGCTGATACTGTGAGTGAATGACAGAGCCTCTTGCTGATTCTGTGAGTGAATGACAGAGCATCTTGCTGATATTGTGAGTGAATGACAGAGCCTCTTGCTGATACTGTGAGTGAATGACAGAGACTCTTGCCGATACTGTGAGTGAATGACAGAGCCTCTTGCAAATACTGTGAGTGAATGACAGAGCCTTTTGCCGATACTGTGAGTGAATTACAGAGCCTCTTGCTGACATTGTGAGTGAATGACAGAGCCTCTTGCTGATACTGTGAGTGAATGACAGAGCCTCTTGCCGATACTGTGAGTGAATGACAGAGCCTCTTGCCGACATTGTGAGTGAATGACAGAGCCTCTTGCTGATACTGTGAGTGAATGACAGAGCCTCTTGCTGATACTGTGAGTGATTAACAGAGCCTCTTGCTGATACTGTGAGTGAATCACAGAGCCTCTTGCTGATACTGTGAGTGATTGACAGAGCCTCATGCTGATACTGTGAGTGAATGACAGAGCCTCTTGCTGATACTGTGAGTGAATGACAGAGCCTCTTTCTGATACTGTGAGTGAATGACAGAGCCTCTTGCTGATATTGTGAGTGAATGACAGAGCCTCTTGCTGATACTATGAGTGAATGACAGAGCCTCTTGCTGATATTGCGAGTGAATGACAGAGCCTCTTGCTGATACTGTGAGTTAATGACAGAGCCTCTTGCTTAGACTGTGAGTGAATGACAGAGCCTCTTGCTGATACTATGAGTGAATGACAGAGCCTCTTGCTGATATTGTGAGTGAATGACAGAGCCTCTTGCTGATATTGTGAGTGAATGACAGAGCCTCTTGCTGATATTGTGAGTGAATGACAGAGCCTCTTGCTGATACTGTGAGTGAATGACAGAGCCTCTTGCTGATATTGTGAGTGAATGACAGAGCCTCTTGCTGATACTGTGAGTGAATGACAGAGCCTCTTGCTGATACTGTGAGTGAATGACAGAGCCTCTTGCTGATATTGTGAGTGAATGACAGAGCCTCTTGCTGATACTGTGAGTGAATGACAGAGCCTCTTGCTGATATTGTGAGTGAATGACAGAGTCTCTTGATTATACTGTGAGTGAATGACAGAGCCTCTTGCTGATACTGTGAGTCAATGACAGAGCCTCTTGCTGATACTGTGAGTGAATGACAGAGCCTCTTGCTGATACTGTGAGTGAATGACAGAGCCTCTTGCTGATACTGTGAGTGAATGACAGAGTCTTTTGCTTATACTGTGAGTGAATGACAGAGCCTCTTGCTGATACTGTCAGTGAATGACAGAGCCTCTTGCTGATATTGTGATTGAATGACAGAGCCTCTTGCTGATATTGTGAGTGAATGATAGAGCCTCTTGCTGATACTGTGAGTGAATGATAGAGCCTCTTGTCGACATTGTGAGTGAATGACAGAGCCTCTTGCTGATTCTGTGATTGAATGACAGAGCCTCTTGCTGATACTGTGAGTGAATGACAGAGCCTCTTTCTGATACTGTGAGTGAATGACAGAGCCTCTTGCCGATACTGTGAGTGAATGACAGAGCCTCTTGCCGACATTTTGAGTGAATGACAGATCCTCTTGCTGATACTGTGTGTGAAAGACAGAACCTCTTGCCGACATTGTGAGTGAATGACAGAGCCTCTTGCTGATACTGTGAGTGAATGACAGAGCCTCTTGCCGATACTGTGAGTGAATGACAGAGCCTCTTGCTGATATTGTGATTGAATGACAGAGCCTCTTGCTAATATTGTGAGTGAATGATAGAGCCTCTTGCTGATATTGTGAGTGAATGACAGAGCCTCTTGCTGATATTGTGAGTGAATGACAGAGCCTGTTGCTGATACTGTGAGTGAATGACAGAGCCTCTTGCTGATATTGTGAGTGAATGACAGAGCCTCTTGCTGATATTGTGAGTGAATGACAGAGCCTCTTGCTGATATTGTGAGTGAATGACAGAGCCTCTTGCTGATATTGTGAGTGAATGACAGAGCCTCTTGCTGATACTATGAGTGAATGACAGAGCCTCTTGCTGATATTGTGAGTGAATGACAGAGCCTCTTGCTGATACTGTGAGTGAATGACAGAGCCTCTTGCTGATATTGTGAGTGAATGACAGAGCCTCTTGCTGATACTGTGAGTGAATGACAGAGCCTCTTGCTGATACTGTGAGTGAATGAAAGAGCCTCTTGCTGATATTGTGAGTGAATGACAGAGCCTCTTGCTGATACTGTGAGTGAATGACAGAGCCTCTTGCTGATACTGTGAGTGAATGACAGAGCCTCTTGCTGATATTGTGAGTGAATGACAGAGCCTCTTGCTGATATTGTGAGTGAATGACAGAGCCTCTTGCTGATACTGTGAGTGAATGACAGAGCCTCTTGCTGATACTGTGAGTGAATGACAGAGCCTCTTGCTGATACTGTGAGTGAATGACAGAGCCTCTTGCTGATATTGTGAGTGAATGACAGAGCCTCTTGCTGATACTGTGAGTGAATGACAGAGCCTCTTGCTGATACTGTGAGTGAATGAAAGAGCCTCTTGCTGATATTGTGAGTGAATGACAGAGCCTCTTGCTGATACTGTGAGTGAATGACAGAGCCTCTTGCTGATATTGTGAGTGAATGACAGAGCCTCTTGCTGATATTGTGAGTGAATGACAGAGCCTCTTGCTGATATTGTGAGTGAATGACAGAGCCTCTTGCTGATATTGTGAGTGAATGACAGAGCCTCTTGCTGATACTATGAGTGAATGACAGAGCCTCTTGCTGATATTGTGAGTGAATGACGGAGCCTCTTGCTGATACTGTGAGTGAATGACAGAGCCTCTTGCTGATACTGTGAGTGAATGAAAGAGCCTCTTGCTGATATTGTGAGTGAATGACAGAGCCTCTTGCTGATACTGTGAGTGAATGACAGAGCCTCTTGCTGATACTGTGAGTGAATGACAGAGCCTCTTGCTGATATTGTGAGTGAATGACAGAGCCTCTTGCTGATATTGTGAGTGAATGACAGAGCCTCTTGCTGATACTGTGAGTGAATGACAGAGCCTCTTGCTGATTCTGTGAGTGAATGACAGAGCATCTTGCTGATATTGTGAGTGAATGACAGAGCCTCTTGCTGATACTGTGAGTGAATGACAGAGACTCTTGCCGATACTGTGAGTGAATGACAGAGCCTCTTGCAAATACTGTGAGTGAATGACAGAGCCTTTTGCCGATACTGTGAGTGAATTACAGAGCCTCTTGCTGACATTGTGAGTGAATGACAGAGCCTCTTGCTGATACTGTGAGTGAATGACAGAGCCTCTTGCCGATACTGTGAGTGAATGACAGAGCCTCTTGCCGACATTGTGAGTGAATGACAGAGCCTCTTGCTGATACTGTGAGTGAATGACAGAGCCTCTTGCTGATACTGTGAGTGATTAACAGAGCCTCTTGCTGATACTGTGAGTGAATCACAGAGCCTCTTGCTGATACTGTGAGTGATTGACAGAGCCTCATGCTGATACTGTGAGTGAATGACAGAGCCTCTTGCTGATACTGTGAGTGAATGACAGAGCCTCTTTCTGATACTGTGAGTGAATGACAGAGCCTCTTGCTGATATTGTGAGTGAATGACAGAGCCTCTTGCTGATACTATGAGTGAATGACAGAGCCTCTTGCTGATATTGCGAGTGAATGACAGAGCCTCTTGCTGATACTGTGAGTTAATGACAGAGCCTCTTGCTTAGACTGTGAGTGAATGACAGAGCCTCTTGCTGATACTATGAGTGAATGACAGAGCCTCTTGCTGATATTGTGAGTGAATGACAGAGCCTCTTGCTGATATTGTGAGTGAATGACAGAGCCTCTTGCTGATATTGTGAGTGAATGACAGAGCCTCTTGCTGATACTGTGAGTGAATGACAGAGCCTCTTGCTGATATTGTGAGTGAATGACAGAGCCTCTTGCTGATACTGTGAGTGAATGACAGAGCCTCTTGCTGATACTGTGAGTGAATGACAGAGCCTCTTGCTGATATTGTGAGTGAATGACAGAGCCTCTTGCTGATACTGTGAGTGAATGACAGAGCCTCTTGCTGATATTGTGAGTGAATGACAGAGTCTCTTGATTATACTGTGAGTGAATGACAGAGCCTCTTGCTGATACTGTGAGTCAATGACAGAGCCTCTTGCTGATACTGTGAGTGAATGACAGAGCCTCTTGCTGATACTGTGAGTGAATGACAGAGCCTCTTGCTGATACTGTGAGTGAATGACAGAGTCTTTTGCTTATACTGTGAGTGAATGACAGAGCCTCTTGCTGATACTGTCAGTGAATGACAGAGCCTCTTGCTGATATTGTGATTGAATGACAGAGCCTCTTGCTGATATTGTGAGTGAATGATAGAGCCTCTTGCTGATACTGTGAGTGAATGATAGAGCCTCTTGTCGACATTGTGAGTGAATGACAGAGCCTCTTGCTGATTCTGTGATTGAATGACAGAGCCTCTTGCTGATACTGTGAGTGAATGACAGAGCCTCTTTCTGATACTGTGAGTGAATGACAGAGCCTCTTGCCGATACTGTGAGTGAATGACAGAGCCTCTTGCCGACATTTTGAGTGAATGACAGATCCTCTTGCTGATACTGTGTGTGAAAGACAGAACCTCTTGCCGACATTGTGAGTGAATGACAGAGCCTCTTGCTGATACTGTGAGTGAATGACAGAGCCTCTTGCCGATACTGTGAGTGAATGACAGAGCCTCTTGCTGATATTGTGATTGAATGACAGAGCCTCTTGCTAATATTGTGAGTGAATGATAGAGCCTCTTGCTGATATTGTGAGTGAATGACAGAGCCTCTTGCTGATATTGTGAGTGAATGACAGAGCCTGTTGCTGATACTGTGAGTGAATGACAGAGCCTCTTGCTGATATTGTGAGTGAATGACAGAGCCTCTTGCTGATATTGTGAGTGAATGACAGAGCCTCTTGCTGATATTGTGAGTGAATGACAGAGCCTCTTGCTGATATTGTGAGTGAATGACAGAGCCTCTTGCTGATACTATGAGTGAATGACAGAGCCTCTTGCTGATATTGTGAGTGAATGACAGAGCCTCTTGCTGATACTGTGAGTGAATGACAGAGCCTCTTGCTGATATTGTGAGTGAATGACAGAGCCTCTTGCTGATACTGTGAGTGAATGACAGAGCCTCTTGCTGATACTGTGAGTGAATGAAAGAGCCTCTTGCTGATATTGTGAGTGAATGACAGAGCCTCTTGCTGATACTGTGAGTGAATGACAGAGCCTCTTGCTGATACTGTGAGTGAATGACAGAGCCTCTTGCTGATATTGTGAGTGAATGACAGAGCCTCTTGCTGATATTGTGAGTGAATGACAGAGCCTCTTGCTGATACTGTGAGTGAATGACAGAGCCTCTTGCTGATACTGTGAGTGAATGACAGAGCCTCTTGCTGATACTGTGAGTGAATGACAGAGCCTCTTGCTGATATTGTGAGTGAATGACAGAGCCTCTTGCTGATACTGTGAGTGAATGACAGAGCCTCTTGCTGATACTGTGAGTGAATGAAAGAGCCTCTTGCTGATATTGTGAGTGAATGACAGAGCCTCTTGCTGATACTGTGAGTGAATGACAGAGCCTCTTGCTGATATTGTGAGTGAATGACAGAGCCTCTTGCTGATATTGTGAGTGAATGACAGAGCCTCTTGCTGATACTGTGCATGAATGACAGAGCCTCCTGATGATACTGTGAGTGAATGACAGAGCCTCTTGCTGATACTGTGAGTGAATGACAGAGCCTCTTGCTGATACTGTGAGTGAATGACAGAGCCTCTTGCTGATACTGTAAGTGAATGACAGAGCCTCTTGCTGATACTGTAAGTGAATGACAGAGCCTCATCCTGATAATGTGAGTGAATGACAGAGCCTCTTGCTGATATTGTGAGTGAATGACAGAGCCTCTTGCTGATATTGTGAGTGAATGACAGAGCCTCTTGCTGATATTGTGAGTGAATGACAGATCCTCTTGCTGATACTGTGAGTGAATGACAGAGCCTCTTCCTGATACTGTGAGTGAATGACAGAGCCTCTTGCTGATACTGTGAGTGAAAGACAGAGCCTCCTGCTGATATTGTGAGTGAATGACAGAGCCTCTTGCTGATACTGTGAGTGAATGACAGAGTCTCTTGCTGACGTTGTGAGTGAATGACAGAGCCTCTTCCTGATTCTGTGAGTGAATGACAGAGCCTCTTGCTGATACTGTGAGTGAATGAAAGAGCCTCCTGCTGATATTGTGAGTGAATGACAGAGCCTCTTCTTGATTCTGTGATTGATTGACAGAGCCTCTTGCTGATATTGTGAGTGAATGTCAGAGCCTCTTGCAGATACTGTGAGTGAATGACAGAGCCTCTTGCTGATACTGTGATTGAATGACAGAGCCTCTTCCTGATACTGTGATTGAATGACAGAGCCTCTTCCTGATACTGTGAGTGAATGACAGAGCCTCTTGCTGATACTGTGAGTGAATGACAGAGCCTCTTGCTGATACTGTGCGTGAATGACAGAGCCTCTTGATGATACTGTGAGTGAATGACAGAGCCTCTTGCTGACACTGTGAGTGAATCACAGAGCCTCTTGCTGATACTGTGAGTGAATGACAGAGCCTCTTGCTGATACTGTAAGTGAATGACAGAGCCTCTTGCTGATACTGTAAGTGAATGACAGAGCCTCATCCTGATACTGTGAGTGAATGACAGAGCCTCTTGCTGATATTGTGAGTGAATGACAGAGCCTCTTGCTGATATTGTGATTGAATGACAGAGCCTCTTCCTGATACTGTGATTGAATGACAGAGCCTCTTCCTGATACTGTGAGTGAATGACAGAGCCTCTTGCTGATACTGTGAGTGAATGACAGAGCCTCTTGCTGATACTGTGCGTGAATGACAGAGCCTCTTGATGATACTGTGAGTGAATGACAGAGCCTCTTGCTGATACTGTGAGTGAATGACAGAGCCTCTTGCTGATACTGTGAGTGAATGACAGAGCCTCTTGCTGATACTGTGAGTGAATGACAGCGCCTCTAGCTGATACTGTGAGTAAATGACAGAGCCTTTGGCTGATAATTTGATTTAATGACAGAGCCTCTTGCTGATACTGTGATTGAATGACAGAGCCTCTTGCTGATACTGTGAGTGAATGACAGAGCCTCTTGCTGATACTGTGAGTGAATGACAGAGCATCTTGCTGATATTGTGAATGAATGACAGAGCCTCTTGCTGATACTGTGAGTGAATGACAGAGCATCTTGCTGATATTGTGAATGAATGACAGAGCCTCTTGCTGATACTGTGAGTGAATGACAGAGCCTCTTGCCAGAGCCTCTTGCCGACATTGTGATTCAATGACAGAGCCTCTTGCTGATACTGTGAGTGAATGACAGAGACTCTTGCAGATACTGTGAGTGAATGACAGAGCCTCTTGCCGATACTGTGAGTGAATGACAGAGCCTCTTGCCGATACTGTGAGTGAATGACAGAGCCTCTTGCCGACATTGTGAGTGAATGACAGAGCCTCTTGCTGATACTGTGAGTGATTAACAGAGCCTCCTGCTGATACTGTGAGTGAATGTCAGAGCCTCTTGCTGATATTGTGAGTGAATGACAGAGCCTGTGAGTGAACGACAGAGACTCTTGCTGATACTGTGAGTGAATGACAGAGCGTCTTGCTGATACAGTGAGTGAATGACAGAGCCTCTTCCTGATTCTGTGATTGATTGACAGAGCTTCTTGCTGATATTGTGAGTGAATGACAGAGCCTCTTCCTGATTCTGTGATTGATTGACAGAGCCTCTTGCTGATACTGTGAGTGAATGACAGAGCCTCTTGCAGATACTGTAAGTGAATGACAGAGCCTCTTGCTGATATTGTGAATGAATGACAGAGCCTCCTTCTGATACTGTGATTGAATGACAGAGCCTCTTCCTGATACTGTGATTGAATGACAGAGCCTCTTGCTGATACTGTGAGTGAATGACAGAGCCTCTTGCTGATACTGTGAGTGAATGTCAGAGCCTCTTGCTGATACTGTGCGTGAATGACAGAGCCTCTCGCTGATACTGTGATTGAATGACAGAGCCTCTTGCTGATACTGTGAGTGAATGACAGAGCCTCTTGCTGATACTGTGAGTGAATGACAGAGCCTCTTGCTGATACTGTGAGTGAATGACAGAGCCTCTAGCTGATACTGTGAGTGAATTACAGAGCCTCTTGCTGATACTTTGATTTAATGACAGAGCCTCTTGCTGATACTGTGATTGAATGACAGAGCCTCTTGCTGATACTGTGAGTGAATGACAGAGCCTCTTGCTGATACTGTGAGTGAATGACAGAGCCTCTTGCTGATTCTGTGAGTGAATGACAGAGCATCTTGCTGATATTGTGAGTGAATGACAGAGCCTCTTGCTGATACTGTGAGTGAATGACAGAGACTCTTGCCGATACTGTGAGTGAATGACAGAGCCTCTTGCAAATACTGTGAGTGAATGACAGAGCCTTTTGCCGATACTGTGAGTGAATTACAGAGCCTCTTGCTGACATTGTGAGTGAATGACAGAGCCTCTTGCTGATACTGTGAGTGAATGACAGAGCCTCTTGCCGATACTGTGAGTGAATGACAGAGCCTCTTGCCGACATTGTGAGTGAATGACAGAGCCTCTTGCTGATACTGTGAGTGAATGACAGAGCCTCTTGCTGATACTGTGAGTGATTAACAGAGCCTCTTGCTGATACTGTGAGTGAATCACAGAGCCTCTTGCTGATACTGTGAGTGATTGACAGAGCCTCATGCTGATACTGTGAGTGAATGACAGAGCCTCTTGCTGATACTGTGAGTGAATGACAGAGCCTCTTTCTGATACTGTGAGTGAATGACAGAGCCTCTTGCTGATATTGTGAGTGAATGACAGAGCCTCTTGCTGATACTATGAGTGAATGACAGAGCCTCTTGCTGATATTGCGAGTGAATGACAGAGCCTCTTGCTGATACTGTGAGTTAATGACAGAGCCTCTTGCTTAGACTGTGAGTGAATGACAGAGCCTCTTGCTGATACTATGAGTGAATGACAGAGCCTCTTGCTGATATTGTGAGTGAATGACAGAGCCTCTTGCTGATATTGTGAGTGAATGACAGAGCCTCTTGCTGATATTGTGAGTGAATGACAGAGCCTCTTGCTGATACTGTGAGTGAATGACAGAGCCTCTTGCTGATATTGTGAGTGAATGACAGAGCCTCTTGCTGATACTGTGAGTGAATGACAGAGCCTCTTGCTGATACTGTGAGTGAATGACAGAGCCTCTTGCTGATATTGTGAGTGAATGACAGAGCCTCTTGCTGATACTGTGAGTGAATGACAGAGCCTCTTGCTGATATTGTGAGTGAATGACAGAGTCTCTTGATTATACTGTGAGTGAATGACAGAGCCTCTTGCTGATACTGTGAGTCAATGACAGAGCCTCTTGCTGATACTGTGAGTGAATGACAGAGCCTCTTGCTGATACTGTGAGTGAATGACAGAGCCTCTTGCTGATACTGTGAGTGAATGACAGAGTCTTTTGCTTATACTGTGAGTGAATGACAGAGCCTCTTGCTGATACTGTCAGTGAATGACAGAGCCTCTTGCTGATATTGTGATTGAATGACAGAGCCTCTTGCTGATATTGTGAGTGAATGATAGAGCCTCTTGCTGATACTGTGAGTGAATGATAGAGCCTCTTGTCGACATTGTGAGTGAATGACAGAGCCTCTTGCTGATTCTGTGATTGAATGACAGAGCCTCTTGCTGATACTGTGAGTGAATGACAGAGCCTCTTTCTGATACTGTGAGTGAATGACAGAGCCTCTTGCCGATACTGTGAGTGAATGACAGAGCCTCTTGCCGACATTTTGAGTGAATGACAGATCCTCTTGCTGATACTGTGTGTGAAAGACAGAACCTCTTGCCGACATTGTGAGTGAATGACAGAGCCTCTTGCTGATACTGTGAGTGAATGACAGAGCCTCTTGCCGATACTGTGAGTGAATGACAGAGCCTCTTGCTGATATTGTGATTGAATGACAGAGCCTCTTGCTAATATTGTGAGTGAATGATAGAGCCTCTTGCTGATATTGTGAGTGAATGACAGAGCCTCTTGCTGATATTGTGAGTGAATGACAGAGCCTGTTGCTGATACTGTGAGTGAATGACAGAGCCTCTTGCTGATATTGTGAGTGAATGACAGAGCCTCTTGCTGATATTGTGAGTGAATGACAGAGCCTCTTGCTGATATTGTGAGTGAATGACAGAGCCTCTTGCTGATATTGTGAGTGAATGACAGAGCCTCTTGCTGATACTATGAGTGAATGACAGAGCCTCTTGCTGATATTGTGAGTGAATGACAGAGCCTCTTGCTGATACTGTGAGTGAATGACAGAGCCTCTTGCTGATATTGTGAGTGAATGACAGAGCCTCTTGCTGATACTGTGAGTGAATGACAGAGCCTCTTGCTGATACTGTGAGTGAATGAAAGAGCCTCTTGCTGATATTGTGAGTGAATGACAGAGCCTCTTGCTGATACTGTGAGTGAATGACAGAGCCTCTTGCTGATACTGTGAGTGAATGACAGAGCCTCTTGCTGATATTGTGAGTGAATGACAGAGCCTCTTGCTGATATTGTGAGTGAATGACAGAGCCTCTTGCTGATACTGTGAGTGAATGACAGAGCCTCTTGCTGATACTGTGAGTGAATGACAGAGCCTCTTGCTGATACTGTGAGTGAATGACAGAGCCTCTTGCTGATATTGTGAGTGAATGACAGAGCCTCTTGCTGATACTGTGAGTGAATGACAGAGCCTCTTGCTGATACTGTGAGTGAATGAAAGAGCCTCTTGCTGATATTGTGAGTGAATGACAGAGCCTCTTGCTGATACTGTGAGTGAATGACAGAGCCTCTTGCTGATATTGTGAGTGAATGACAGAGCCTCTTGCTGATATTGTGAGTGAATGACAGAGCCTCTTGCTGATATTGTGAGTGAATGACAGAGCCTCTTGCTGATATTGTGAGTGAATGACAGAGCCTCTTGCTGATACTATGAGTGAATGACAGAGCCTCTTGCTGATATTGTGAGTGAATGACGGAGCCTCTTGCTGATACTGTGAGTGAATGACAGAGCCTCTTGCTGATACTGTGAGTGAATGAAAGAGCCTCTTGCTGATATTGTGAGTGAATGACAGAGCCTCTTGCTGATACTGTGAGTGAATGACAGAGCCTCTTGCTGATACTGTGAGTGAATGACAGAGCCTCTTGCTGATATTGTGAGTGAATGACAGAGCCTCTTGCTGATATTGTGAGTGAATGACAGAGCCTCTTGCTGATACTGTGAGTGAATGACAGAGCCTCTTGCTGATATTGTGAGTGAATGACAGAGCCTCTTGCTGATACTGTGAGTGAATGACAGAGCCTCTTGCTGATACTGTGAGTGAATGACAGAGCCTCTTGCTGATATTGTGAGTGAATGACAGAGCCTCTTGCTGATATTGTGAGTGAATGACAGAGCCTCTTGCTGATACTGTGAGTGAATGACAGAGCCTCTTGCTGATATTGTGAGTGAATGACAGAGCCTCTTGCTGATACTGTGAGTGAATGACAGAGCCTCTTGCTGATATTGTGAGTGAATTACAGAGCCTCTTGCTGATACTGTGAGTGAATGACAGAGCCTCTTGCTGATACTGTAAGTGAATGACAGAGCCTCTTGCTGATACTGTAAGTGAATGACAGAGCCTCTTGCTGATACTGTAAGTGAATGACAGAGCCTCTTGCTGATATTGTGAGTGAATGACAGAGCCTCTTGCTGATACTGTAAGTGAATGACAGAGCCTCTTGCTGATACTGTAAGTGAATGACAGAGCCTCTTGCTGATACTGTGAGTGAATGACAGAGCCTCTTGCTGATACTGTGAGTGAATGACAGAGTCTCTTGATTATACTGTGAGTGAATGACAGAGCCTCTTGCTGATACTGTGAGTCAATGACAGAGCCTCTTGCTGATACTGTGAGTGAATGACAGAGCCTCTTGCTGATACTGTGAGTGAATGACAGAGCCTCTTGATGATACTGTGAGTGAATGACAGAGCCTCTTGCTGATACTGTGAGTGAATGACAGAGCCTCTTGCTGATACTGTGAGTGAATGACAGAGTCTCTTGCTGATATTGTGAGTGAATGACAGAGCCTCTTGCTGATATTGTGATTGAATGACAGAGCCTCTTGATGATACTGTGAGTGAATGACAGAGCCTCTTGCTGATACTGTGAGTGAATCACAGAGCCTCTTGCTGATACTGTAAGTGAATGACAGAGCCTCTTGCTGATATTGTGAGTGAATGACAGAGCCTCTTCCTGATACTGTGATTGAATGACAGAGCCTCTTGCTGATACTGTGAGTGAATGACAGAGCCTCTTGCTGATACTGTGCGTGAATGACAGAGCCTCTTGATGATACTGTGAGTGAATGACAGAGCCTCTTGCTGATACTGTGAGTGAATGACAGAGCCTCTTGCTGATACTGTGAGTGAATGACAGAGCCTCTTGCTGATACTGTGAGTGAATGACAGCGCCTCTTGCTGATACTGTGAGTGAATGACAGAGCCTCTTGCCAGAGCCTCTTGCCGACATTGTGATTCAATGACAGAGCCTCTTGCTGATACTGTGGGTGAATGACAGAGACTCTTGCAGATACTGTGAGTGAATGACAGAGCCTCTTGCCGATACTGTGAGTGAATGACAGAGCCTCTTGCCGATACTGTGAGTGAATGACAGAGCCTCTTGCCGACATTGTGAGTGAATGACAGAGCCTCTTGCTGATACTGTGAGTGATTAACAGAGCCTCCTGCTGATACTGTGAGTGAATGTCAGAGCCTCTTGCTGATATTGTGAGTGAATGACAGAGCCTCTGAGTGAACGACAGAGACTCTTGCTGATACTGTGAGTGAATGACAGAGCCTCTTGCTGATACAGTGAGTGAATGACAGAGCCTCTTCCTGATTCTGTGATTGATTGACAGAGCTTCTTGCTGATATTGTGAGTGAATGACAGAGCCTCTTCCTGATTCTGTGATTGATTGACAGAGCCTCTTGCTGATACTGTGAGTGAATGACAGAGCCTCTTGCAGATACTGTAAGTGAATGACAGAGCCTCTTGCTGATATTGTGAATGAATGACAGAGCCTCCTTCTGATACTGTGATTGAATGACAGAGCCTCTTCCTGATACTGTGATTGAATGACAGAGCCTCTTGCTGATACTGTGAGTGAATGACAGAGCCTCTTGCTGATACTGTGAGTGAATGTCAGAGCCTCTTGCTGATACTGTGCGTGAATGCAGAGCCTCTCGCTGATACTGTGATTGAATGACAGAGCCTCTTGCTGATACTGTGAGTGAATGACAGAGCCTCTTGCTGATACTGTGAGTGAATGACAGAGCCTCTTGCTGATACTGTGAGTGAATGACAGAGCCTCTAGCTGATACTGTGAGTGAATTACAGAGCCTCTTGCTGATACTTTGATTTAATGACAGAGCCTCTTGCTGATACTGTGATTGAATGACAGAGCCTCTTGCTGATACTTTGAGTGAATGACAGAGCCTCTTGCTGATACTGTGAGTGAATGACAGAGCCTCTTGCTGATTCTGTGAGTGAATGACAGAGCATCTTGCTGATATTGTGAGTGAATGACAGATCCTCTTGCTGATACTGTGAGTGAATGACAGAGACTCTTGCCGATACTGTGAGTGAATGACAGAGCCTCTTGCAAATACTGTGAGTGAATGACAGAGCCTCTTGCCGATACTGTGAGTGAATGACAGAGCCTCTTGCTGACATTGTGAGTGAATGACAGAGCCTCTTGCTGATACTGTGAGTGAATGACAGAGCCTCTTGCCGATACTGTGAGTGAATGACAGAGCCTCTTGCCGACATTGTGAGTGAATGACAGAGCCTCTTGCTGATACTGTGAGTGAATGACAGAGCCTCTTGCTGATACTGTGAGTGATTAACAGAGCCTCTTGCTGATACTGTGAGTGAATCACAGAGCCTCTTGCTGATACTGTGAGTGATTGACAGAGCCTCATGCTGATACTGTGAGTGAATGTCAGAGCCTCTTGCTGATACTGTGAGTGAATGACAGAGCCTCTTGCTGATACTGTGAGTGAATGACAGAGCCTCTTGCTGATATTGTGAGTGAATGACAGAGCCTCTTGCTGATACTATGAGTGAATGACAGAGCCTCTTGCTGATATTGCGAGTGAATGACAGAGCCTCTTGCTGATACTGTGAGTTAATGACAGAGCCTCTTGCTTAGACTGTGAGTGAATGACAGAGCCTCTTGCTGATACTATGAGTGAATGACAGAGCCTCTTGCTGATATTGTGAGTGAATGACAGAGCCTCTTGCTGATATTGTGAGTGAATGACAGAGCCTCTTGCTGATATTGTGAGTGAATGACAGAGCCTCTTGCTGATACTGTGAGTGAATGACAGAGCCTCTTGCTGATATTGTGAGTGAATGACAGAGCCTCTTGCTGATACTGTGAGTGAATGACAGAGCCTCTTGCTGATACTGTGAGTGAATGACAGAGCCTCTTGCTGATATTGTGAGTGAATGACAGAGCCTCTTGCTGATACTGTGAGTGAATGACAGAGCCTCTTGCTGATACTGTGAGTGAATGACAGAGTCTCTTGATTATACTGTGAGTGAATGACAGAGCCTCTTGCTGATACTGTGAGTCAATGACAGAGCCTCTTGCTGATACTGTGAGTGAATGACAGAGCCTCTTGCTGATACTGTGAGTGAATGACAGAGCCTCTTGCTGATACTGTGGGTGAATGACAGAGTCTTTTGCTTATACTGTGAGTGAATGACAGAGCCTCTTGCTGATACTGTGAGTGAATGACAGAGCCTCTTGCTGATATTGTGATTGAATGACAGAGCCTCTTGCTGATATTGTGAGTGAATGATAGAGCCTCTTGCTGATACTGTGAGTGAATGATAGAGCCTCTTGTCGACATTGTGAGTGAATGACAGAGCCTCTTGCTGATTCTGTGATTGAATGACAGAGCCTCTTGCTGATACTGTGAGTGAATGACAGAGCCTCTTTCTGATACTGTGAGTGAATGACAGAGCCTCTTGCCGATACTGTGAGTGAATGACAGAGCCTCTTGCCGACATTTTGAGTGAATGACAGATCCTCTTGCTGATACTGTGTGTGAAAGACAGAACCTCTTGCCGACATTGTGAGTGAATGACAGAGCCTCTTGCTGATACTGTGAGTGAATGACAGAGCCTCTTGCCGATACTGTGAGTGAATGACAGAGCCTCTTGCTGATATTGTGATTGAATGACAGAGCCTCTTGCTAATATTGTGAGTGAATGATAGAGCCTCTTGCTGATATTGTGAGTGAATGACAGAGCCTCTTGCTGATATTGTGAGTGAATGACAGAGCCTGTTGCTGATACTGTGAGTGAATGACAGAGCCTCTTGCTGATATTGTGAGTGAATGACAGAGCCTCTTGCTGATATTGTGAGTGAATGACAGAGCCTCTTGCTGATATTGTGAGTGAATGACAGAGCCTCTTGCTGATATTGTGAGTGAATGACAGAGCCTCTTGCTGATACTATGAGTGAATGACAGAGCCTCTTGCTGATATTGTGAGTGAATGACAGAGCCTCTTGCTGATACTGTGAGTGAATGACAGAGCCTCTTGCTGATATTGTGAGTGAATGACAGAGCCTCTTGCTGATACTGTGAGTGAATGACAGAGCCTCTTGCTGATACTGTGAGTGAATGAAAGAGCCTCTTGCTGATATTGTGAGTGAATGACAGAGCCTCTTGCTGATACTGTGAGTGAATGACAGAGCCTCTTGCTGATACTGTGAGTGAATGACAGAGCCTCTTGCTGATATTGTGAGTGAATGACAGAGCCTCTTGCTGATATTGTGAGTGAATGACAGAGCCTCTTGCTGATACTGTGAGTGAATGACAGAGCCTCTTGCTGATACTGTGAGTGAATGACAGAGCCTCTTGCTGATACCGTGAGTGAATGACAGAGCCTCTTGCTGATATTGTGAGTGAATGACAGAGCCTCTTGCTGATACTGTGAGTGAATGACAGAGCCTCTTGCTGATACTGTGAGTGAATGAAAGAGCCTCTTGCTGATATTGTGAGTGAATGACAGAGCCTCTTGCTGATACTGTGAGTGAATGACAGAGCCTCTTGCTGATATTGTGAGTGAATGACAGAGCCTCTTGCTGATATTGTGAGTGAATGACAGAGCCTCATGCTGATATTGTGAGTGAATGACAGAGCCTCTTGCTGATATTGTGAGTGAATGACAGAGCCTCTTGCTGATACTATGAGTGAATGACAGAGCCTCTTGCTGATATTGTGAGTGAATGACGGAGCCTCTTGCTGATACTGTGAGTGAATGACAGAGCCTCTTGCTGATACTGTGAGTGAATGAAAGAGCCTCTTGCTGATATTGTGAGTGAATGACAGAGCCTCTTGCTGATACTGTGAGTGAATGACAGAGCCTCTTGCTGATACTGTGAGTGAATGACAGAGCCTCTTGCTGATATTGTGAGTGAATGACAGAGCCTCTTGCTGATATTGTGAGTGAATGACAGAGCCTCTTGCTGATACTGTGAGTGAATGACAGAGCCTCTTGCTGATATTGTGAGTGAATGACAGAGCCTCTTGCTGATACTGTGAGTGAATGACAGAGCCTCTTGCTGATACTGTGAGTGAATGACAGAGCCTCTTGCTGATATTGTGAGTGAATGACAGAGCCTCTTGCTGATATTGTGAGTGAATGACAGAGCCTCTTGCTGATACTGTGAGTGAATGACAGAGCCTCTTGCTGATATTGTGAGTGAATGACAGAGCCTCTTGCTGATACTGTGAGTGAATGACAGAGCCTCTTGCTGATATTGTGAGTGAATGACAGAGCCTCTTGCTGATACTGTGAGTGAATGACAGAGCCTCTTGCTGATACTGTAAGTGAATGACAGAGCCTCTTGCTGATACTGTAAGTGAATGACAGAGCCTCTTGCTGATACTGTAAGTGAATGACAGAGCCTCTTGCTGATATTGTGAGTGAATGACAGAGCCTCTTGCTGATACTGTAAGTGAATGACAGAGCCTCTTGCTGATACTGTAAGTGAATGACAGAGCCTCTTGCTGATACTGTGAGTGAATGACAGAGCCTCTTGCTGATACTGTGAGTGAATGACAGAGTCTCTTGATTATACTGTGAGTGAATGACAGAGCCTCTTGCTGATACTGTGAGTCAATGACAGAGCCTCTTGCTGATACTGTGAGTGAATGACAGAGCCTCTTGCTGATACTGTGAGTGAATGACAGAGCCTCTTGACGATACTGTGAGTGAATGACAGAGCCTCTTGCTGATACTGTGAGTGAATGACAGAGCCTCTTGCTGATACTGTGAGTGAATGACAGAGCCTCTTGCTGATACTGTAAGTGAATGACAGAGCCTCATCCTGATACTGTGAGTGAATGACAGAGTCTCTTGCTGATATTGTGAGTGAATGACAGAGCCTCTTGCTGATATTGTGATTGAATGACAGAGCCTCTTGATGATACTGTGAGTGAATGACAGAGCCTCTTGCTGATACTGTGAGTGAATCACAGAGCCTCTTGCTGATACTGTGATTGAATGACAGAGCCTCTTGCTGATACTGTGAGTGAATGACAGAGCCTCTTGCTGATACTGTGCGTGAATGACAGAGCCTCTTGATGATACTGTGAGTGAATGACAGAGCCTCTTGCTGATACTGTGAGTGAATGACAGAGCCTCTTGCTGATACTGTGAGTGAATGACAGAGCCTCTTGCTGATACTGTGAGTGAATGACAGCGCCTCTAGCTGATACTGTGAGTGAATGACAGAGCCTCTTGCTGATAATTTGATTTAATGACAGAGCCTCTTGCTGATACTGTGATTGAATGACAGAGCCTCTTGCTGATACTGTGAGTGAATGACAGAGCCTCTTGCTGATACTGTGAGTGAATGACAGAGCATCTTGCTGATATTGTGAATGAATGACAGAGCCTCTTGCTGATACTGTGAGTGAATGACAGAGCATGTTGCTGATATTTTGAATGAATGACAGAGCCTCTTGCTGATACTGTGAGTGAATGACAGAGCCTCTTGCCAGAGCCTCTTGCCGACATTGTGATTCAATGACAGAGCCTCTTGCTGATACTGTGAGTGAATGACAGAGACTCTTTCAGATACTGTGAGTGAATGACAGAGCCTCTTGCCGATACTGTGAGTGAATGACAGAGCCTCTTGCCGATACTGTGAGTGAATGACAGAGCCTCTTGCCGACATTGTGAGTGAATGACAGAGCCTCTTGCTGATACTGTGAGTGATTAACAGAGCCTCCTGCTGATACTGTGAGTGAATGTCAGAGCCTCTTGCTGATATTGTGAGTGAATGACAGAGCCTGTGAGTGAACGACAGAGACTCTTGCTGATACTGTGAGTGAATGACAGAGCCTCTTGCTGATACAGTGAGTGAATGACAGAGCCTCTTGCTGATATTGTCAGTGAATGACAGAGCCTCTTCCTGATTCTGTGATTGATTGACAGAGCCTCTTGCTGATATTGTAAGTGAATGACAGAGCCTCTTGCAGATACTGTGAGTGAATGACAGAGCCTCTTGCTGATACTGTGATTGAATGACAGAGCCTCTTCCTGATACTGTGATTGAATGACAGAGCCTCTTCCTGATACTGTGAGTGAATGACAGAGCCTCTTGCTGATACTGTGAGTGAATGACAGAGCCTCTTGCTGATACTGTGCATGAATGACAGAGCCTCTTGATGATACTGTGAGTGAATGACAGAGCCTCTTGCTGATACTGTGAGTGAATGACAGAGCCTCTTGCTGATACTGTGAGTGAATGACAGAGCCTCTTGCTGATACTGTAAGTGAATGACAGAGCCTCTTGCTGATACTGTAAGTGAATGACAGAGCCTCATCCTGATAATGTGAGTGAATGACAGAGCCTCTTGCTGATATTGTGAGTGAATGACAGAGCCTCTTGCTGATATTGTGAGTGAATGACAGAGCCTCTTGCTGATATTGTGAGTGAATGACAGAGCCTCTTGCTGATACTGTGAGTGAATGACAGAGCCTCTTCCTGATACTGTGAGTGAATGACAGAGCCTCTTGCTGATACTGTGAGTGAAAGACAGAGCCTCCTGCTGATATTGTGAGTGAATGACAGAGCCTCTTGCTGATACTGTGAGTGAATGACAGAGTCTCTTGCTGACGTTGTGAGTGAATGACAGAGCCTCTTCCTGATTCTGTGAGTGAATGACAGAGCCTCTTGCTGATACTGTGAGTGAATGAAAGAGCCTCCTGCTGATATTGTGAGTGAATGACAGAGCCTCTTCTTGATTCTGTGATTGATTGACAGAGCCTCTTGCTGATATTGTGAGTGAATGTCAGAGCCTCTTGCAGATACTGTGAGTGAATGACAGAGCCTCTTGCTGATACTGTGATTGAATGACAGAGCCTCTTCCTGATACTGTGATTGAATGACAGAGCCTCTTCCTGATACTGTGAGTGAATGACAGAGCCTCTTGCTGATACTGTGAGTGAATGACAGAGCCTCTTGCTGATACTGTGCGTGAATGACAGAGCCTCTTGATGATACTGTGAGTGAATGACAGAGCCTCTTGCTGATACTGTGAGTGAATCACAGAGCCTCTTGCTGATACTGTGAGTGAATGACAGAGCCTCTTGCTGATACTGTAAGTGAATGACAGAGCCTCTTGCTGATACTGTAAGTGAATGACAGAGCCTCATCCTGATACTGTGAGTGAATGACAGAGCCTCTTGCTGATATTGTGAGTGAATGACAGAGCCTCTTGCTGATATTGTGATTGAATGACAGAGCCTCTTCCTGATACTGTGATTGAATGACAGAGCCTCTTCCTGATACTGTGAGTGAATGACAGAGCCTCTTGCTGATACTGTGAGTGAATGACAGAGCCTCTTGCTGATACTGTGCGTGAATGACAGAGCCTCTTGATGATACTGTGAGTGAATGACAGAGCCTCTTGCTGATACTGTGAGTGAATGACAGAGCCTCTTGCTGATACTGTGAGTGAATGACAGAGCCTCTTGCTGATACTGTGAGTGAATGACAGCGCCTCTAGCTGATACTGTGAGTAAATGACAGAGCCTTTGGCTGATAATTTGATTTAATGACAGAGCCTCTTGCTGATACTGTGATTGAATGACAGAGCCTCTTGCTGATACTGTGAGTGAATGACAGAGCCTCTTGCTGATACTGTGAGTGAATGACAGAGCATCTTGCTGATATTGTGAATGAATGACAGAGCCTCTTGCTGATACTGTGAGTGAATGACAGAGCATCTTGCTGATATTGTGAATGAATGACAGAGCCTCTTGCTGATACTGTGAGTGAATGACAGAGCCTCTTGCCAGAGCCTCTTGCCGACATTGTGATTCAATGACAGAGCCTCTTGCTGATACTGTGAGTGAATGACAGAGACTCTTGCAGATACTGTGAGTGAATGACAGAGCCTCTTGCCGATACTGTGAGTGAATGACAGAGCCTCTTGCCGATACTGTGAGTGAATGACAGAGCCTCTTGCCGACATTGTGAGTGAATGACAGAGCCTCTTGCTGATACTGTGAGTGATTAACAGAGCCTCCTGCTGATACTGTGAGTGAATGTCAGAGCCTCTTGCTGATATTGTGAGTGAATGACAGAGCCTGTGAGTGAACGACAGAGACTCTTGCTGATACTGTGAGTGAATGACAGAGCCTCTTGCTGATACAGTGAGTGAATGACAGAGCCTCTTCCTGATTCTGTGATTGATTGACAGAGCTTCTTGCTGATATTGTGAGTGAATGACAGAGCCTCTTCCTGATTCTGTGATTGATTGACAGAGCCTCTTGCTGATACTGTGAGTGAATGACAGAGCCTCTTGCAGATACTGTAAGTGAATGACAGAGCCTCTTGCTGATATTGTGAATGAATGACAGAGCCTCCTTCTGATACTGTGATTGAATAACAGAGCCTCTTCCTGATACTGTGATTGAATGACAGAGCCTCTTGCTGATACTGTGAGTGAATGACAGAGCCTCTTGCTGATACTGTGAGTGAATGTCAGAGCCTCTTGCTGATACTGTGCGTGAATGACAGAGCCTCTCGCTGATACTGTGATTGAATGACAGAGCCTCTTGCTGATACTGTGAGTGAATGACAGAGCCTCTTGCTGATACTGTGAGTGAATGACAGAGCCTCTTGCTGATACTGTGAGTGAATGACAGAGCCTCTAGCTGATACTGTGAGTGAATTACAGAGCCTCTTGCTGATACTTTGATTTAATGACAGAGCCTCTTGCTGATACTGTGATTGAATGACAGAGCCTCTTGCTGATACTGTGAGTGAATGACAGAGCCTCTTGCTGATACTGTGAGTGAATGACAGAGCCTCTTGCTGATTCTGTGAGTGAATGACAGAGCATCTTGCTGATATTGTGAGTGAATGACAGAGCCTCTTGCTGATACTGTGAGTGAATGACAGAGACTCTTGCCGATACTGTGAGTGAATGACAGAGCCTCTTGCAAATACTGTGAGTGAATGACAGAGCCTTTTGCCGATACTGTGAGTGAATTACAGAGCCTCTTGCTGACATTGTGAGTGAATGACAGAGCCTCTTGCTGATACTGTGAGTGAATGACAGAGCCTCTTGCCGATACTGTGAGTGAATGACAGAGCCTCTTGCCGACATTGTGAGTGAATGACAGAGCCTCTTGCTGATACTGTGAGTGAATGACAGAGCCTCTTGCTGATACTGTGAGTGATTAACAGAGCCTCTTGCTGATACTGTGAGTGAATCACAGAGCCTCTTGCTGATACTGTGAGTGATTGACAGAGCCTCATGCTGATACTGTGAGTGAATGACAGAGCCTCTTGCTGATACTGTGAGTGAATGACAGAGCCTCTTGCTGATACTGTGAGTGAATGACAGAGCCTCTTGCTGATATTGTGAGTGAATGACAGAGCCTCTTGCTGATACTATGAGTGAATGACAGAGCCTCTTGCTGATATTGCGAGTGAATGACAGAGCCTCTTGCTGATACTGTGAGTTAATGACAGAGCCTCTTGCTTAGACTGTGAGTGAATGACAGAGCCTCTTGCTGATACTATGAGTGAATGACAGAGCCTCTTGCTGATATTGTGAGTGAATGACAGAGCCTCTTGCTGATATTGTGAGTGAATGACAGAGCCTCTTGCTGATATTGTGAGTGAATGACAGAGCCTCTTGCTGATACTGTGAGTGAATGACAGAGCCTCTTGCTGATATTGTGAGTGAATGACAGAGCCTCTTGCTGATACTGTGAGTGAATGACAGAGCCTCTTGCTGATACTGTGAGTGAATGACAGAGCCTCTTGCTGATATTGTGAGTGAATGACAGAGCCTCTTGCTGATACTGTGAGTGAATGACAGAGCCTCTTGCTGATATTGTGAGTGAATGACAGAGTCTCTTGATTATACTGTGAGTGAATGACAGAGCCTCTTGCTGATACTGTGAGTCAATGACAGAGCCTCTTGCTGATACTGTGAGTGAATGACAGAGCCTCTTGCTGATACTGTGAGTGAATGACAGAGCCTCTTGCTGATACTGTGAGTGAATGACAGAGTCTTTTGCTTATACTGTGAGTGAATGACAGAGCCTCTTGCTGATACTGTCAGTGAATGACAGAGCCTCTTGCTGATATTGTGATTGAATGACAGAGCCTCTTGCTGATATTGTGAGTGAATGATAGAGCCTCTTGCTGATACTGTGAGTGAATGATAGAGCCTCTTGTCGACATTGTGAGTGAATGACAGAGCCTCTTGCTGATTCTGTGATTGAATGACAGAGCCTCTTGCTGATACTGTGAGTGAATGACAGAGCCTCTTTCTGATACTGTGAGTGAATGACAGAGCCTCTTGCCGATACTGTGAGTGAATGACAGAGCCTCTTGCCGACATTTTGAGTGAATGACAGATCCTCTTGCTGATACTGTGTGTGAAAGACAGAACCTCTTGCCGACATTGTGAGTGAATGACAGAGCCTCTTGCTGATACTGTGAGTGAATTACAGAGCCTCTTGCCGATACTGTGAGTGAATGACAGAGCCTCTTGCTGATATTGTGATTGAATGACAGAGCCTCTTGCTAATATTGTGAGTGAATGATAGAGCCTCTTGCTGATATTGTGAGTGAATGACAGAGCCTCTTGCTGATATTGTGAGTGAATGACAGAGCCTGTTGCTGATACTGTGAGTGAATGACAGAGCCTCTTGCTGATATTGTGAGTGAATGACAGAGCCTCTTGCTGATATTGTGAGTGAATGACAGAGCCTCTTGCTGATATTGTGAGTGAATGACAGAGCCTCTTGCTGATATTGTGAGTGAATGACAGAGCCTCTTGCTGATACTATGAGTGAATGACAGAGCCTCTTGCTGATATTGTGAGTGAATGACAGAGCCTCTTACTGATACTGTGAGTGAATGACAGAGCCTCTTGCTGATATTGTGAGTGAATGACAGAGCCTCTTGCTGATACTGTGAGTGAATGACAGAGCCTCTTGCTGATACTGTGAGTGAATGAAAGAGCCTCTTGCTGATATTGTGAGTGAATGACAGAGCCTCTTGCTGATACTGTGAGTGAATGACAGAGCCTCTTGCTGATACTGTGAGTGAATGACAGAGCCTCTTGCTGATATTGTGAGTGAATGACAGAGCCTCTTGCTGATATTGTGAGTGAATGACAGAGCCTCTTGCTGATACTGTGAGTGAATGACAGAGCCTCTTGCTGATACTGTGAGTGAATGACAGAGCCTCTTGCTGATACTGTGAGTGAATGACAGAGCCTCTTGCTGATATTGTGAGTGAATGACAGAGCCTCTTGCTGATACTGTGAGTGAATGACAGAGCCTCTTGCTGATACTGTGAGTGAATGAAAGAGCCTCTTGCTGATATTGTGAGTGAATGACAGAGCCTCTTGCTGATACTGTGAGTGAATGACAGAGCCTCTTGCTGATATTGTGAGTGAATGACAGAGCCTCTTGCTGATATTGTGAGTGAATGACAGAGCCTCTTGCTGATATTGTGAGTGAATGACAGAGCCTCTTGCTGATATTGTGAGTGAATGACAGAGCCTCTTGCTGATACTATGAGTGAATGACAGAGCCTCTTGCTGATATTGTGAGTGAATGACGGAGCCTCTTGCTGATACTGTGAGTGAATGACAGAGCCTCTTGCTGATACTGTGAGTGAATGAAAGAGCCTCTTGCTGATATTGTGAGTGAATGACAGAGCCTCTTGCTGATACTGTGAGTGAATGACAGAGCCTCTTGCTGATACTGTGAGTGAATGACAGAGCCTCTTGCTGATATTGTGAGTGAATGACAGAGCCTCTTGCTGATATTGTGAGTGAATGACAGAGCCTCTTGCTGATACTGTGAGTGAATGACAGAGCCTCTTGCTGATATTGTGAGTGAATGACAGAGCCTCTTGCTGATACTGTGAGTGAATGACAGAGCCTCTTGCTGATACTGTGAGTGAATGACAGAGCCTCTTGCTGATATTGTGAGTGAATGACAGAGCCTCTTGCTGATATTGTGAGTGAATGACAGAGCCTCTTGCTGATACTGTGAGTGAATGACAGAGCCTCTTGCTGATATTGTGAGTGAATGACAGAGCCTCTTGCTGATACTGTGAGTGAATGACAGAGCCTCTTGCTGATATTGTGAGTGAATTACAGAGCCTCTTGCTGATACTGTGAGTGAATGACAGAGCCTCTTGCTGATACTGTAAGTGAATGACAGAGCCTCTTGCTGATACTGTAAGTGAATGACAGAGCCTCTTGCTGATACTGTAAGTGAATGACAGAGCCTCTTGCTGATATTGTGAGTGAATGACAGAGCCTCTTGCTGATACTGTAAGTGAATGACAGAGCCTCTTGCTGATACTGTAAGTGAATGACAGAGCCTCTTGCTGATACTGTGAGTGAATGACAGAGCCTCTTGCTGATACTGTGAGTGAATGACAGAGTCTCTTGATTATACTGTGAGTGAATGACAGAGCCTCTTGCTGATACTGTGAGTCAATGACAGAGCCTCTTGCTGATACTGTGAGTGAATGACAGAGCCTCTTGCTGATACTGTGAGTGAATGACAGAGCCTCTTGATGATACTGTGAGTGAATGACAGAGCCTCTTGCTGATACTGTGAGTGAATGACAGAGCCTCTTGCTGATACTGTGAGTGAATGACAGAGTCTCTTGCTGATATTGTGAGTGAATGACAGAGCCTCTTGCTGATATTGTGATTGAATGACAGAGCCTCTTGATGATACTGTGAGTGAATGACAGAGCCTCTTGCTGATACTGTGAGTGAATCACAGAGCCTCTTGCTGATACTGTAAGTGAATGACAGAGCCTCTTGCTGATATTGTGAGTGAATGACAGAGCCTCTTCCTGATACTGTGATTGAATGACAGAGCCTCTTGCTGATACTGTGAGTGAATGACAGAGCCTCTTGCTGATACTGTGCGTGAATGACAGAGCCTCTTGATGATACTGTGAGTGAATGACAGAGCCTCTTGCTGATACTGTGAGTGAATGACAGAGCCTCTTGCTGATACTGTGAGTGAATGACAGAGCCTCTTGCTGATACTGTGAGTGAATGACAGCGCCTCTTGCTGATACTGTGAGTGAATGACAGAGCCTCTTGCCAGAGCCTCTTGCCGACATTGTGATTCAATGACAGAGCCTCTTGCTGATACTGTGAGTGAATGACAGAGACTCTTGCAGATACTGTGAGTGAATGACAGAGCCTCTTGCCGATACTGTGAGTGAATGACAGAGCCTCTTGCCGATACTGTGAGTGAATGACAGAGCCTCTTGCCGACATTGTGAGTGAATGACAGAGCCTCTTGCTGATACTGTGAGTGATTAACAGAGCCTCCTGCTGATACTGTGAGTGAATGTCAGAGCCTCTTGCTGATATTGTGAGTGAATGACAGAGCCTGTGAGTGAACGACAGAGACTCTTGCTGATACTGTGAGTGAATGACAGAGCCTCTTGCTGATACAGTGAGTGAATGACAGAGCCTCTTCCTGATTCTGTGATTGATTGACAGAGCTTCTTGCTGATATTGTGAGTGAATGACAGAGCCTCTTCCTGATTCTGTGATTGATTGACAGAGCCTCTTGCTGATACTGTGAGTGAATGACAGAGCCTCTTGCAGATACTGTAAGTGAATGACAGAGCCTCTTGCTGATATTGTGAATGAATGACAGAGCCTCCTTCTGATACTGTGATTGAATGACAGAGCCTCTTCCTGATACTGTGATTGAATGACAGAGCCTCTTGCTGATACTGTGAGTGAATGACAGAGCCTCTTGCTGATACTGTGAGTGAATGTCAGAGCCTCTTGCTGATACTGTGCGTGAATGCAGAGCCTCTCGCTGATACTGTGATTGAATGACAGAGCCTCTTGCTGATACTGTGAGTGAATGACAGAGCCTCTTGCTGATACTGTGAGTGAATGACAGAGCCTCTTGCTGATACTGTGAGTGAATGACAGAGCCTCTAGCTGATACTGTGAGTGAATTACAGAGCCTCTTGCTGATACTTTGATTTAATGACAGAGCCTCTTGCTGATACTGTGATTGAATGACAGAGCCTCTTGCTGATACTTTGAGTGAATGACAGAGCCTCTTGCTGATACTGTGAGTGAATGACAGAGCCTCTTGCTGATTCTGTGAGTGAATGACAGAGCATCTTGCTGATATTGTGAGTGAATGACAGATCCTCTTGCTGATACTGTGAGTGAATGACAGAGACTCTTGCCGATACTGTGAGTGAATGACAGAGCCTCTTGCAAATACTGTGAGTGAATGACAGAGCCTCTTGCCGATACTGTGAGTGAATGACAGAGCCTCTTGCTGACATTGTGAGTGAATGACAGAGCCTCTTGCTGATACTGTGAGTGAATGACAGAGCCTCTTGCCGATACTGTGAGTGAATGACAGAGCCTCTTGCCGACATTGTGAGTGAATGACAGAGCCTCTTGCTGATACTGTGAGTGAATGACAGAGCCTCTTGCTGATACTGTGAGTGATTAACAGAGCCTCTTGCTGATACTGTGAGTGAATCACAGAGCCTCTTGCTGATACTGTGAGTGATTGACAGAGCCTCATGCTGATACTGTGAGTGAATGTCAGAGCCTCTTGCTGATACTGTGAGTGAATGACAGAGCCTCTTGCTGATACTGTGAGTGAATGACAGAGCCTCTTGCTGATATTGTGAGTGAATGACAGAGCCTCTTGCTGATACTATGAGTGAATGACAGAGCCTCTTGCTGATATTGCGAGTGAATGACAGAGCCTCTTGCTGATACTGTGAGTTAATGACAGAGCCTCTTGCTTAGACTGTGAGTGAATGACAGAGCCTCTTGCTGATACTATGAGTGAATGACAGAGCCTCTTGCTGATATTGTGAGTGAATGACAGAGCCTCTTGCTGATATTGTGAGTGAATGACAGAGCCTCTTGCTGATATTGTGAGTGAATGACAGAGCCTCTTGCTGATACTGTGAGTGAATGACAGAGCCTCTTGCTGATATTGTGAGTGAATGACAGAGCCTCTTGCTGATACTGTGAGTGAATGACAGAGCCTCTTGCTGATACTGTGAGTGAATGACAGAGCCTCTTGCTGATATTGTGAGTGAATGACAGAGCCTCTTGCTGATACTGTGAGTGAATGACAGAGCCTCTTGCTGATACTGTGAGTGAATGACAGAGTCTCTTGATTATACTGTGAGTGAATGACAGAGCCTCTTGCTGATACTGTGAGTCAATGACAGAGCCTCTTGCTGATACTGTGAGTGAATGACAGAGCCTCTTGCTGATACTGTGAGTGAATGACAGAGCCTCTTGCTGATACTGTGAGTGAATGACAGAGTCTTTTGCTTATACTGTGAGTGAATGACAGAGCCTCTTGCTGATACTGTGAGTGAATGACAGAGCCTCTTGCTGATATTGTGATTGAATGACAGAGCCTCTTGCTGATATTGTGAGTGAATGATAGAGCCTCTTGCTGATACTGTGAGTGAATGATAGAGCCTCTTGTCGACATTGTGAGTGAATGACAGAGCCTCTTGCTGATTCTGTGATTGAATGACAGAGCCTCTTGCTGATACTGTGAGTGAATGACAGAGCCTCTTTCTGATACTGTGAGTGAATGACAGAGCCTCTTGCCGATACTGTGAGTGAATGACAGAGCCTCTTGCCGACATTTTGAGTGAATGACAGATCCTCTTGCTGATACTGTGTGTGAAAGACAGAACCTCTTGCCGACATTGTGAGTGAATGACAGAGCCTCTTGCTGATACTGTGAGTGAATGACAGAGCCTCTTGCCGATACTGTGAGTGAATGACAGAGCCTCTTGCTGATATTGTGATTGAATGACAGAGCCTCTTGCTAATATTGTGAGTGAATGATAGAGCCTCTTGCTGATATTGTGAGTGAATGACAGAGCCTCTTGCTGATATTGTGAGTGAATGACAGAGCCTGTTGCTGATACTGTGAGTGAATGACAGAGCCTCTTGCTGATATTGTGAGTGAATGACAGAGCCTCTTGCTGATATTGTCAGTGAATGACAGAGCCTCTTGCTGATATTGTGAGTGAATGACAGAGCCTCTTGCTGATATTGTGAGTGAATGACAGAGCCTCTTGCTGATACTATGAGTGAATGACAGAGCCTCTTGCTGATATTGTGAGTGAATGACAGAGCCTCTTGCTGATACTGTGAGTGAATGACAGAGCCTCTTGCTGATATTGTGAGTGAATGACAGAGCCTCTTGCTGATACCGTGAGTGAATGACAGAGCCTCTTGCTGATACTGTGAGTGAATGAAAGAGCCTCTTGCTGATATTGTGAGTGAATGACAGAGCCTCTTGCTGATACTGTGAGTGAATGACAGAGCCTCTTGCTGATACTGTGAGTGAATGACAGAGCCTCTTGCTGATATTGTGAGTGAATGACAGAGCCTCTTGCTGATATTGTGAGTGAATGACAGAGCCTCTTGCTGATACTGTGAGTGAATGACAGAGCCTCTTGCTGATACTGTGAGTGAATGACAGAGCCTCTTGCTGATACCGTGAGTGAATGACAGAGCCTCTTGCTGATATTGTGAGTGAATGACAGAGCCTCTTGCTGATACTGTGAGTGAATGACAGAGCCTCTTGCTGATACTGTGAGTGAATGAAAGAGCCTCTTGCTGATATTGTGAGTGAATGACAGAGCCTCTTGCTGATACTGTGAGTGAATGACAGAGCCTCTTGCTGATATTGTGAGTGAATGACAGAGCCTCTTGCTGATATTGTGAGTGAATGACAGAGCCTCTTGCTGATATTGTGAGTGAATGACAGAGCCTCTTGCTGATATTGTGAGTGAATGACAGAGCCTCTTGCTGATACTGTGAGTGAATGACAGAGCCTCTTGCTGATATTGTGAGTGAATGACGGAGCCTCTTGCTGATACTGTGAGTGAATGACAGAGCCTCTTGCTGATACTGTGAGTGAATGAAAGAGCCTCTTGCTGATATTGTGAGTGAATGACAGAGCCTCTTGCTGATACTGTGAGTGAATGACAGAGCCTCTTGCTGATACTGTGAGTGAATGACAGAGCCTCTTGCTGATATTGTGAGTGAATGACAGAGCCTCTTGCTGATATTGTGAGTGAATGACAGAGCCTCTTGCTGATACTGTGAGTGAATGACAGAGCCTCTTGCTGATATTGTGAGTGAATGACAGAGCCTCTTGCTGATACTGTGAGTGAATGACAGAGCCTCTTGCTGATACTGTGAGTGAATGACAGAGCCTCTTGCTGATATTGTGAGTGAATGACAGAGCCTCTTGCTGATATTGTGAGTGAATGACAGAGCCTCTTGCTGATACTGTGAGTGAATGACAGAGCCTCTTGCTGATATTGTGAGTGAATGACAGAGCCTCTTGCTGATACTGTGAGTGAATGACAGAGCCTCTTGCTGATATTGTGAGTGAATGACAGAGCCTCTTGCTGATACTGTGAGTGAATGACAGAGCCTCTTGCTGATACTGTAAGTGAATGACAGAGCCTCTTGCTGATACTGTAAGTGAATGACAGAGCCTCTTGCTGATACTGTAAGTGAATGACAGAGCCTCTTGCTGATATTGTGAGTGAATGACAGAGCCTCTTGCTGATACTGTAAGTGAATGACAGAGCCTCTTGCTGATACTGTAAGTGAATGACAGAGCCTCTTGCTGATACTGTGAGTGAATGACAGAGCCTCTTGCTGATACTGTGAGTGAATGACAGAGTCTCTTGATTATACTGTGAGTGAATGACAGAGCCTCTTGCTGATACTGTGAGTCAATGACAGAGCCTCTTGCTGATACTGTGAGTGAATGACAGAGCCTCTTGCTGATACTGTGAGTGAATGACAGAGCCTCTTGACGATACTGTGAGTGAATGACAGAGCCTCTTGCTGATACTGTGAGTGAATGACAGAGCCTCTTGCTGATACTGTGAGTGAATGACAGAGCCTCTTGCTGATACTGTAAGTGAATGACAGAGCCTCATCCTGATACTGTGAGTGAATGACAGAGTCTCTTGCTGATATTGTGAGTGAATGACAGAGCCTCTTGCTGATATTGTGATTGAATGACAGAGCCTCTTGATGATACTGTGAGTGAATGACAGAGCCTCTTGCTGATACTGTGAGTGAATCACAGAGCCTCTTGCTGATACTGTGATTGAATGACAGAGCCTCTTGCTGATACTGTGAGTGAATGACAGAGCCTCTTGCTGATACTGTGCGTGAATGACAGAGCCTCTTGATGATACTGTGAGTGAATGACAGAGCCTCTTGCTGATACTGTGAGTGAATGACAGAGCCTCTTGCTGATACTGTGAGTGAATGACAGAGCCTCTTGCTGATACTGTGAGTGAATGACAGCGCCTCTAGCTGATACTGTGAGTGAATGACAGAGCCTCTTGCTGATAATTTGATTTAATGACAGAGCCTCTTGCTGATACTGTGATTGAATGACAGAGCCTCTTGCTGATACTGTGAGTGAATGACAGAGCCTCTTGCTGATACTGTGAGTGAATGACAGAGCATCTTGCTGATATTGTGAATGAATGACAGAGCCTCTTGCTGATACTGTGAGTGAATGACAGAGCATGTTGCTGATATTTTGAATGAATGACAGAGCCTCTTGCTGATACTGTGAGTGAATGACAGAGCCTCTTGCCAGAGCCTCTTGCCGACATTGTGATTCAATGACAGAGCCTCTTGCTGATACTGTGAGTGAATGACAGAGACTCTTTCAGATACTGTGAGTGAATGACAGAGCCTCTTGCCGATACTGTGAGTGAATGACAGAGCCTCTTGCCGATACTGTGAGTGAATGACAGAGCCTCTTGCCGACATTGTGAGTGAATGACAGAGCCTCTTGCTGATACTGTGAGTGATTAACAGAGCCTCCTGCTGATACTGTGAGTGAATGTCAGAGCCTCTTGCTGATATTGTGAGTGAATGACAGAGCCTGTGAGTGAACGACAGAGACTCTTGCTGATACTGTGAGTGAATGACAGAGCCTCTTGCTGATACAGTGAGTGAATGACAGAGCCTCTTCCTGATTCTGTGATTGATTGACAGAGCCTCTTGCTGATATTGTGAGTGAATGACAGAGCCTCTTCCTGATTCTGTGATTGATTGACAGAGCCTCTTGCTGATACTGTGAGTGAATGACAGAGCCTCTTGCAGATACTGTAAGTGAATGACAGAGCCTCTTGCTGATATTGTGAATGAATGACAGAGCCTCTTTCTGATACTGTGATTGAATGACAGAGCCTCTTCCTGATACTGTGATTGAATGACAGAGCCTCTTGCTGATACTGTGAGTGAATGACAGAGCCTCTTGCTGATACTGTGAGTGAATGTCAGAGCCTCTTGCTGATACTGTGCGTGAATGACAGAGCCTCTCGCTGATACTGTGATTGAATGACAGAGCCTCTTGCTGATACTGTGAGTGAATGACAGAGCCTCTTGCTGATACTGTGAGTGAATGACAGAGCCTCTTGCTGATACTGTGAGTGAATGACAGAGCCTCTAGCTGATACTGTGAGTGAATTACAGAGCCTCTTGCTGATACTTTGATTTAATGACAGAGCCTCTTGCTGATACTGTGATTGAATGACAGAGCCTCTTGCTGATACTGTGAGTGAATGACAGAGCCTCTTGCTGATACTGTGAGTGAATGACAGAGCCTCTTGCTGATTCTGTGAGTGAATGACAGAGCATCTTGCTGATATTGTGAGTGAATGACAGAGCCTCTTGCTGATACTGTGAGTGAATGACAGAGACTCTTGCCGATACTGTGAGTGAATGAGAGAGCCTCTTGCCGATACTGTGAGTGAATGACAGAGCCCCTTGCCGATACTGTGAGTGAATGACAGAGCCTCTTGCCGACATTGTGAGTGAATGACAGAGCCTCTTGCTGATACTGTGAGTGAATGACAGAGCCTCTTGCCGATACTGTGAGTGAATGACAGAGCCTCTTGCCGACATTGTGAGTGAATGACAGAGCCTCTTGCTGATACTGTGAGTGAATGACAGAGCCTCTTGCTGATACTGTGAGTGATTGACAGAGCCTCTTGCTGATACTGTGAGTGAATGACAGAGCCTTTTGCTGATACTGTGAGTGAATGACAGAGCCTCTTGCTGATATTGTGAGTGAATGACAGAGCCTCTTGCTGATACTGTGAGTGAATGACAGAGCCTCTTGCTGATATTGTGAGTGATTAACAGAGCCTCTTGCTGATACTGTGAGTGAATCACAGAGCCTCTTGCTGATACTGTGAGTGATTGACAGAGCCTCATGCTGATACTGTGAGTGAATGACAGAGCCTCTTGCTGATACTGTGAGTGAATGACAGAGCCTCTTGCTGATACTGTGAGTGAATGACAGAGCCTCTTGCTGATATTGTGAGTGAATGACAGAGCCTCTTGCTGATACTATGAGTGAATGACAGAGCCTCTTGCTGATATTGCGAGTGAATGACAGAGCCTCTTGCTGATACTGTGAGTTAATGACAGAGCCTCTTGCTTAGACTGTGAGTGAATGACAGAGCCTCTTGCTGATACTATGAGTGAATGACAGAGCCTCTTGCTGATATTGTGAGTGAATGACAGAACCTCTTGCTGATATTGTGAGTGAATGACAGAGCCTGTTGCTGATACTGTGAGTGAATGAAAGAGCCTCTTGCTGATATTGTGAGTGAATGTCAGAGCCTCTTGCTGATACTGTGAGTGAATGACAGAGCCTCTTGCTGATACTGTGAGTGAATGACAGAGCCTCTTGCTGATACTGTGAGTGAATGACAGAGTCTCTTGATTATACTGTGAGTGAATGACAGAGCCTCTTGCTGATACTGTGAGTCAATGACAGAGCCTCTTGCTGATACTGTGAGTGAATGACAGAGCCTCTTGCTGATACTGTGAGTGAATGACAGAGCCTCTTGCTGATACTGTGAGTGAATGACAGAGTCTTTTGCTTATACTGTGAGTGAATGACAGAGCCTCTTGCTGATACTGTGAGTGAATGACAGAGCCTCTTGCTGATATTGTGATTAAATGACAGAGCCTCTTCCTGATACTGTGAGTGAATGATAGAGCCTCTTGTCGACATTGTGAGTGAATGACAGAGCCTCTTGCTGATTCTGTGATTGAATGACAGAGCCTCTTGCTGATACTGTGAGTGAATGACAGAGCCTCTTTCTGATACTGTGAGTGAATGACAGAGCCTCTTGCCGATACTGTGAGTAAATGACAGAGCCTCTTGCCGACATTTTGAGTGAATGACAGATCCTCTTGCTTATACTGTGTGTGAAAGACAGAACCTCTTGCCGACATTGTGAGTGAATGACAGAGCCTCTTGCTGATACTGTGAGTGAATAACAGAGACTCTTGCAGATACTGTGAGTGAATGACAGAGCCTCTTGCCGATACTGTGAGTGAATGACAGAGCCTCTTGCTGATATTGTGATTGAATGACAGAGCCTCTTGCTGATATTGTGAGTGAATGATAGAGCCTCTTGCTGATATTGTGAGTGAATGACAGAGTCTCTTGCTGATATTGTGAGTGAATGACAGAGCCTCTTGCTGATATTGTGAGTGAATGATAGAGCCTCTTGCTGATATTGTGAGTGAATGACAGAGCCTCTTGCTGATATTGTGAGTGAATGACAGAGCCTCTTGCTGATATTGTGAGTGAATGACAGAGCCTCTTGCTGATATTGTGAGTGAATGACAGAGCCTCTTGCTGATATTGTGAGTGAATGATAGAGCCTCTTGCTGATATTGTGAGTGAATGACAGAGCCTCTTGCTGATATTGTGAGTGAATGACAGAGCCTCTTGCTGATATTGTGAGTGAATGACAGAGCCTCTTGCTGATATTGTGAGTGAATGATAGAGCCTCTTGCTGATATTGTGAGTGAATGACAGAGCCTCTTGCTGATATTGTGAGTGAATGACAGAGCCTCTTGCTGATATTGTGAGTGAATGACAGAGCCTCTTGCTGATACTGTGAGTGAATGACAGAGCCTCTTGCTGATACTGTGAGTGAATGAAAGAGCCTCTTGCTGATATTGTGAATGAATGACAGAGCCTCTTGCTGATACTGTGAGTGAATGACAGAGCCTCTTGCTGATACTGTGAGTGAATGACAGAGCCTCTTGCTGATACTGTGAGTGAATGACAGAGCCTCTTGCTGATATTGTGAGTGAATGACAGAGCCTCTTGCTGATATTGTGAGTGAATGACAGAGCCTCTTGCTGATACTGTGAGTGAATGACAGAGCCTGTTGCTGATACTGTGAGTGAATGACAGAGACTCTTGCTGATATTGTGAGTGAATGACAGAGCCTCTTGCTGATACTGTGAGTGAATGACAGAGCCTGTTGCTGATACTGTGAGTGAATGACAGAGCCTCTTGCTGATACTGTGAGTGAATGACAGAGCCTCTTGCTGATACTGTGAGTGAATGACAGAGCCTGTTGCTGATACTGTGAGTGAATGACAGAGACTCTTGCTGATATTGTGAGTGAATGACAGAGCCTCTTGCTGATACTGTGAGTGAATGACAGAGCCTCTTGCTGATATTGTGAGTGAATGACAGAGCCTCTTGCTGATACTGTGAGTGAATGACAGAGCCTCTTGCTGATACTGTGAGTGAATGAAAGAGCCTCTTGCTGATATTGTGAGTGAATGACAGAGCCTCTTGCTGATACTGTGAGTGAATGACAGAGCCTCTTGCTGATACTGTGAGTGAATGACAGAGCCTCTTGCTGATATTGTGAGTGAATGACAGAGCCTCTTGCTGATATTGTGAGTGAATGACAGAGCCTCTTGCTGATACTGTGAGTGAATGACAGAGCCTCTTGCTGATACTGTGAGTGAATGACAGAGCCTCTTGCTGATATTGTGAGTGAATGACAGAGCCTCTTGCTGATACTGTGAGTGAATGACAGAGCCTCTTGCTGATACTGTGAGTGAATGAAAGAGCCCCTTGCTGATATTGTGAGTGAATGACAGAGCCTCTTGCTGATACTGTGAGTGAATGACAGAGCCTCTTGCTGATACTGTGAGTGAATGACAGAGCCTCTTGCTGATACTGTAAGTGAATGACAGAGCCTCATCCTGATACTGTGAGTGAATGACAGAGCCTCTTGCTGATATTGTGAGTGAATGACAGAGCCTCTTGCTGATACTGTGAGTGAATGACAGAGCCTCTTGCTGATATTGTGAGTGAATGACAGAGCCTCTTGCTGATACTGTAAGTGAATGACAGAGCCTCTTGCTGATACTGTGAGTGAATGACAGAGCCTCTTGCTGATATTGTGAGTGAATGACAGAGCCTCTTGCTGATACTGTAAGTGAATGACAGAGCCTCTTGCTGATACTGTGAGTGAATGACAGAGCCTCTTGCTGATATTGTGAGTGAATGACAGAGCCTCTTGCTGATACTGTAAGTGAATGACAGAGCCTCTTGCTGATACTGTAAGTGAATGACAGAGCCTCTTGCTGATATTGTGAGTGAATGACAGAGCCTCTTGATGATACTGTGAGTGAATGAGAGAGCCTCTTGCTGATACTGTGAGTGAATGACAGAGCCTCTTCCTGATACTGTGATTGAATGACAGAGCCTCTTCCTGATACTGTGAGTGAATGACAGAGCCTCTTGCTGATACTGTGAGTGAATGACAGAGCCTCTTGCTGATACTGTGCGTGAATGACAGAGCCTCTTGATGATACTGTGAGTGAATGAGAGAGCCTCTTGCTGATACTGTGAGTGAATGACAGAGCCTCTTGCTGATACTGTGAGTGAATGACAGAGCCTCTTGCTGATACTGTGAGTGAATGACAGCGCCTCTAGCTGATACACTGAGTGAATGACAGAGCCTCTTGCTGATAATTTGATTTAATGACAGAGCCTCTTGCTGATACTGTGATTGAATGACAGAGCCTCTTGCTGATACTGTGAGTGAATGACAGAGCCTCTTGCTGATACTGTGAGTGAATGACAGAGCATCTTGCTGATATTGTGAATGAATGACAGAGCCTCTTGCTGATACTGTGAGTGAATGACAGAGCATCTTGCTGATATTGTGAATGAATGACAGAGCCTCTTGCTGATACTGTGAGTGAATGACAGAGCCTCTTGCCAGAGCCTCTTGCCGACATTGTGATTCAATGACAGAGCCTCTTGCTGATACTGTGAGTGAATGACAGAGACTCTTGCAGATACTGTGAGTGAATGACAGAGCCTCTTGCCGATACTGTGAGTGAATGACAGAGCCTCTTACCGATACTGTGAGTGAATGACAGAGCCTCTTGCCGACATTGTGAGTGAATGACAGAGCCTCTTGCTGATACTGTGAGTGATTAACAGAGCCTCCTGCTGATACTGTGAGTGAATGTCAGAGCCTCTTGCTGATATTGTGAGTGAATGACAGAGCCTGTGAGTGAACGACAGAGACTCTTGCTGATACTGTGAGTGAATGACAGAGCCTCTTGCTGATACTGTGAGTGAATGACAGAGCCTCTTCCTGATTCTGTGATTGATTGACAGAGCCTCTTGCTGATATTGTGAGTGAATGACAGAGCCTCTTCCTGATTCTGTGATTGATTGACAGAGCCTCTTGCTGATACTGTGAGTGAATGACAGAGCCTCTTGCAGATACTGTAAGTGAATGACAGAGCCTCTTGCTGATATTGTGAATGAATGACAGAGCCTCTTGCTGATACTGTGATTGAATGACAGAGCCTCTTCCTGATACTGTGATTGAATGACAGAGCCTCTTGCTGATACTGTGAGTGAATGACAGAGCCTCTTGCTGATACTGTGAGTGAATGTCAGAGCCTCTTGCTGATACTGTGCGTGAATGACAGAGCCTCTCGCTGATACTGTGATTGAATGACAGAGCCTCCTGCTGATACTGTGAGTGAATGACAGAGCCTCTTGCTGATACTGTGAGTGAATGACAGAGCCTCTTGCTGATACTGTGAGTGAATGACAGAGCCTCTTGCTGATACTGTGAGTGAATGCCAGAGCCTCTAGCTGATACTGTGAGTGAATTACAGAGCCTCTTGCTGATACTTTGATTTAATGACAGAGCCTCTTGCTGATACTGTGATTGAATGACAGAGCCTCTTGCTGATACTGTGAGTGAATGACAGAGCCTCTTGCTGATTCTGTGAGTGAATGACAGAGCATCTTGCTGATATTGTGAGTGAATGACAGAGCCTCTTGCTGATACTGTGAGTGAATGACAGAGACTCTTGCCGATACTGTGAGTGAATGACAGAGCCTCTTGCCGATACTGTGAGTGAATGACAGAGCCTCTTGCCGACATTGTGAGTGAATGACAGAGCCTCTTGCTGATACTGTGAGTGAATGACAGAGCCTCTTGCCGATACTGTGAGTGAATGACAGAGCCTCTTGCCGACATTGTGAGTGAATGACAGAGCCTCTTGCTGATACTATGAGTGAATGACAGAGCCTCTTGCTGATACTGTGAGTGATTAACAGAGCCTCTTGCTGATACTGTGAGTGAATCACAGAGCCTCTTGCTGATACTGTGAGTGATTGACAGAGCCTCATGCTGATACTGTGAGTGAATGACAGAGCCTCTTGCTGATACTGTGAGTGAATGACAGAGCCTCTTGCTGATACTGTGAGTGAATGACAGAGCCTCTTGCTGATATTGTGAGTGAATGACAGAGCCTCTTGCTGATATTGTGAGTGAATGACAGAGCCTCTTGCTGATACTGTGAGTGAATGACAGAGCCTCTTGCTGATACTGTGAGTGAAAGACAGAGCCTCTTGCTGATACTGTGAGTGAATGACAGAGCCTCTTGCTGATACTATGAGTGAATGACAGAGTCTCTTGCTGATATTGTGAGTGAATGACAGAGCCTCTTGCTGATATTGTGAGTGAATGACAGAGCCTCTTGCTGATACTGTGAGTGAATGACAGAGCCTCTAGCTTAGACTGTGAGTGAATGACAGAGCCTCTTGCTGATACTATGAGTGAATGACAGAGCCTCTTGCTGATATTGTGAGTGAATGACAGAGCCTCTTGCTGATATTGTGAGTGAATGACAGAGCCTCTTGCTGATACTGTGAGTGAATGACAGAGCCTCTTGCTGATACTGTGAGTGAATGACAGAGCCTCTTGCTGATACTGTGAGTGAATGACAGAGCCTCTTGCTTATACTGTGAGTCAATGACAGAGCCTCTTGCTGATACTGTGAGTGAATGCCAGAGCCTCTTGCTGATACTGTGATTGAATGACAGAGCCTCTTGCTGATACTGTGAGTGAATGACAGAGCCTTTTGCTTATACTGTGAGTGAATGACAGAGCCTCTTGCTGATACTGTGAGTGAATGACAGAGCCTCTTGCTGATATTGTGAGTGAATGACAGAGCCTCTTGCTGATACTGTGAGTGAATGATAGAGCCTCTTGTCGACATTGTGAGTGAATGACAGAGCCTCTTGCTGATTCTGTGATTGAATGACAGAGCCTCTTGCTGATACTGTGAGTGAATGACAGAGCCTCTTTCTGATACTGTGAGTGAATGACAGAGCCTCTTGCCGATACTGTGAGTGAATGACAGAGCCTCTTGCCGACATTTTGAGTGAATGACAGAGCCTCTTGCTGATACTGTGTGTGAAAGGCAGAGCCTCTTGCCGACATTGTGAGTGAATGACAGAGCCTCTTGCTGATACTGTTAGTGAATAAAAGAGTCTCTTGCAGATACTGTGAGTGAATGACAGAGCCTCTTGCCGATACTGTGAGTGAATGACAGTGCCTCTTGCCGATACTGTGAGTGAATGACAGAGCCTCTTGCTGATACTGTGAGTGAATGACAGAGCCTCTTGCTGATACTCTGAGTGAATGACAGAACCTCTTGCTGATACTGTGAGTGAATGACAGAGTCTCTTCGTGACGTTGTGAGTGAATTACAGAGCCTCTTGCTGATACTGTGAGTGAATGACAGAGCCTCTTGCTGAGATTGTGAGTGAATGACAGAGCCTCCTGCTGATACTGTGAGTGAATGTCAGAGCCTCTTGCTGATATTGTCAGTGAATGACAGAGCCTGTGAGTGAACGACAGAGCCTCTTGCTGATACTGTGAGTGAATGACAGAGCCTCTTGCTGATACTGTGAGTGAATGACAGAGCCTCTTCCTGATTCTGTGATTGATTGACAGGGCCTCTTGCTGATACTGTGAGTGAATGAAAGAGCCTCTTGCAGATACTGTGAGTCAATGAGAGAGCCTCTTGTTGATATTGTGAATGAATGACAGAACCTCTTGCTGATACTGTGATTGAATGACAGAGCCTCTTCCAGATACTGTGATTGAATGACAGAGCCTCTTCCTGATACTGTGAGTGAATGACTGAGCCTCTTGCTGATACGGTGAGTGAATGACAGAGCGTCTCGCTGATACTGTGCGTGAATGACAGAGCCTCTCGCTGATACTGTGAGTGAATGACAGAGCCTCTTGCTGATACTCTGAGTGAATGTCAGAGCCTCTTGCTGATACTGTGAGTGAATGACAGAGCCTCTTGCTGATACTGTGAGTGAATGACAGAGCCTCTAGCTGATACTGTGAGTGCATGACAGAGCCTCTTGCTGATACTTTGATTTAATGACAGAGCCTCTTGCTGATACTGTGATTGAATGACAGAGCCTCTTGCTGATACTGTGAGTGAATGACAGAGCCTATTGCTGATACTGTGAGTGAATGACAGAGCATCTTGCAGATAATGTGAGTGAATGCCAGAGCCTCTTCCTGATACTGTGAGAGAATGACAGAGTCTCTTGCTGATACTGTGAGTGAATGACCGAGCCTCTTGCTGATATTGTGAGTGAATGACAGAGCCTCTTGCTGATACTGTGAGTGAATGACAGAGCCTCTTGCTGATACTGTGAGTGAATGACAGAGCCTCTTGCTGATACTGTGAGTGAATGACAGAGCCTCTTGCTGATACTGTGAATGAATGACAGAGCCTCTTGCTGATACTGTGAGTGAATGACAGAGCCTCTTGCTGATACTGCGAGTGAACGACAGAGCCTCTTCCTGATATTGTGAGTGAATGACAGAGCCTCTTGCCGACATTGTGAGTGAATGACAGAGCCTCTTGCTGATTCTGTGATTGAATGACAGAGCCTCTTGCTGATACATTTAGTACATGACAGAGCCTCTTGCTGATACTGTGAGTGCATGACAGAGCCTCTTGCTGATACTGTGAGTGAATGACAGAGCCTCTTGCTTATACTGTGAGTGAATGACAGAGCCTCTTGCTGATACTGTGAGTGAATGACAGAGCCACTTGCTGATACTGTGAGTGAATGACAGAGCCTCTTGCTGATACTGTGATTGAATGACAGAGTCTCTTGCTGATATTGTGATTGAATGACAGAGGCTCTTTCTGATACTGTGATTGAATGACAGAGCCTCTTGCTGATACTGTGAGTGAATGACAGAGCCTCTTGCTGATACTGTGAGTGAATGACAGAGCCTCTTGCTGATACTGTGATTGAATGACAGAGCCTCTTGCTGATACTGTGAGTGAATGACAGAGCCTCTTGCTGATACTGTGAGTGAATGACAGAGCCTCTTGCTGATATTGTGATTGAATGACAGAGACTCTTGCTGATATTGTGAGTGAATGATAGAGCCTCTTGCTGATACTGTGAGTGAATGACAGAGCCTCTTGCTGATATTGTGAGTAAATGATAGACCCTCTTGTCGACATTGTGAGTGAATGACAGAGCCTCTTGCTGATTCTGTGATTGAATGACAGAGCCTCTTGCTGATACTGTGAGTGAATGACAGAGCCTCTTTCTGATACTGTGAGTGAATGATAGAGCCTCTTGCCGATACTGTGAGTGGATGACAGAGCCTCTTGCCGATACTGTGAGTGAATGAGAGAGCCTCTTGCCGACATTTTGAGTGAATGACAGACCCTCTTGCTGATACTGTGAGTGAATAACAGAGACTCTTTCCGATACTGTGAGTGAATGACAGTGCCTCTTGCCGATACTGTGAGTGAATGACAGAGCCTCTTGCTGATACTGTGAGTGAATGACAGAGCCTCTTGCTGATACTGTGAGTGAATGACAGAGCCTCTTGCTGATACTGTGATTGAATGAAAAAGCCTCTTGCTGATACTGTGAGTGAATGACAGAGCCTCTTCCTGATTCTGTGAGTGAAAGACAGAGCCTCTTGCCGACATTGTGAGTGAATGACAGAACCTCTTGCTGATACTGTGAGTGAATAACAGAGACTCTTTCCGATACTCTGAGTGAATGACAGTGCCTCTTGCCGATACTGTGAGTGAATGACAGAGCCTCTTGCTGATACTGTGAGTGAATGACAGAGCCTCTTGCTGATACTGTGAGTGAATGACAGAGCCTCTTGCTGATACTGTGATTGCATGACAAAGCCTCTTGCTGATACTGTGAGTGAATGACAGAGCCTCTTGCTGATACTGTGAGTGAATGACAGTGCCTCTTGCTGATACTGTGAGTGAATGAAAGAGCCTCTTGCTGATACTGTGAGTGAATGACAGAGCCTCTTGCTGATACTGTGAGTGAATGACAGAGTCTCTTGCTGACGTTGTGAGTGAATGACAGAGCCTCTTCCTGATTCTGTGAGTGAATGACAGAGCCTCTTGCTGATACTGAGAGTGAATGACAGAGCCTCTTGCTGATATTGTGAGTGAATGACAGAGCCTCTTCCTGATTCTGTGATTGATTGACAGAGCCTCTTGCTGATATTGTGAGTGAATGACAGAGCCTCTTGCAGATACTGTGATTGATTGACAGAGCCTCTTGCTGATACTGTGAGTGAATGACAGAGCCTCTTGCTGATATTGTGAGTGAATGACAGAGCCTCTTGCAGATACTGTGATTGATTGACAGAGCCTCTTGCTGATACTGTGAGTGAATGACAGAGCCTCTTGCTGATATTGTGAGTGAATGACAGAGCCTCTTCCTGATTCTGTGATTGATTGACAGAGCCTCTTGCTGATACTGTGAGTGAATGACAGAGCCTCTTGCTTATACTGTAAGTGAATGACAGAGCCTCTTGCTGATACTGTAAGTGAATGACAGAGCCTCATCCTGATACTGTGAGTGAATGACACAGCCTCTTGCTGATATTGTGAGTGAATGACAGAGCCTCCTGCTGATATTGTGAGTGAATGACAGAGCCTCTTGCTGATATTGTGAGTGAATGACAGAGCCTCTTGCTGATACTGTGAGTGAATGACAGAGCCACTTGCTGATACTGTGAGTGAAAGACAGAGCCTCTTGCCGACATTGTGAGTGAATGACAGAGCCTCTTCCTGATACTGTGAGTGAATGACAGAGCCACTTGCTGATACTGTGAGTGAAAGACAGAGCCTCTTGCCGACATTGTGAGTGAATGACAGAGCCTCTTGCTGATACTGTGAGTGAATAACAGAGACTCTTTCCGATACTGTGAGTGAATGACAGTGCCTCTTGCTGATATTGTGAGTGAATGACAGAGCCTCTTGCTGATACTGTGAGTGAATGACAGAGCCTCTTGCTGATACTGTGAGTGAATGACAGAGCCTCTTGCTGATACTGTGAGTGAATGACAGAGCCTCTTCCTGATACTGTGAGAGAATGAAAGAGTCTCTTGCTGATACTGTGAGTGAATGACCGAGCCTCTTGCTGATATTGTGAGTGAATGACAGAGCCTCTTGCTGATACTGTGAGTGAATGACAGAGCCTCTTGCTGATACTGTGAGTGAATGACAGAGCCTCTTGCTGATACTGTGAGTGAATGACAGAGCCTCTTGCTGATACTGTGAGTGAATGACAGAGCCTCTTGCTGATACTGTGAGTGAATGACAGAGCCTCTTGCTGATACTGCGAGTGAATGACAGAGCCTCTTCCTGATATTGTGAGTGAATGACAGAGCCTCTTGCCGACATTGTGAGTGAATGACAGAGCCTCTTGCTGATTCTGTGATTGAATGACAGAGCCTCTTGCTGATACATTTAGTACATGACAGAGCCTCTTGCTGATACTGTGAGTGCATGACAGAGCCTCTTGCTGATACTGTGAGTGAATGACAGAGCCTCTTGCTGATACTGTGAGTGAATGACAGAGCCACTTGCTGATACTGTGAGTGAATGACAGAGCCTCTTGCTGATACTGTGAGTGAATGACAGAGCCTCTTGCTGAGACTGTGAGTGAATGACAGAGCCTCTTGCTGATACTGTGATTGAATGACAGAGCCTCTTGCTGATACTGTGAGTGAATGACAGAGCCTCTTGCTGATACTGTGAGTGAATGACAGAGCCACTTGCTGATCCTGTGAGTGAATGACAGAGCCTCTTGTTGATACTGTGAGTGAATGACAGAGCCTCTTGCTGATACTGTGAGTGAATGACAGAGCCTCTTGCTGATACTGTGAGTGAATGACAGAGCCTCTTGCTGATACTGCGAGTGAATGACAGAGCCTCTTGCTGATATTGTGAGTGAATGACAGAGCCTCTTGCTGATATTGTGAGTGAATGATAGAGCCTCTTGCTGATACTGTGAGTGAATGACAGAGCCTCTTGCTGATACTGTGAGTGAATGACAGAGCCTCTTGCTGATACTGTGAGTGAATGACAGAGCCTCTTGCTGATACTGCGAGTGAATGACAGAGCCTCTTGCTGATACTGTGAGTGAATGACAGAGCCTCTTGCTGATACTGTGAGTGAATGACAGAGCCTCTTGCTGATACTGCGAGTGAATGACAGAGCCTCTTCCTGATATTGTGAGTGAATGACAGAGCCTCTTGCTGATACTGCGAGTGAATGACAGAGCCTCTTCCTGATATTGTGAGTGAATGACAGAGCCTCTTGCCGACATTGTGAGTGAATGACAGAGCCTCTTGCTGATTCTGTGATTGAATGACAGAGCCTCTTGCTGATACATTTAGTACATGACAGAGCCTCTTGCTGATACTGTGAGTGCATGACAGAGCCTCTTGCTGATACTGTGAGTGAATGACAGAGCCTCTTGCTTATACTGTGAGTGAATGACAGAGCCTCTTGCTGATACTGTGAGTGAATGACAGAGCCACTTGCTGATACTGTGAGTGAATGACAGAGCCTCTTGCTGATACTGTGATTGAATGACAGAGCCTCTTGCTGATACTGTGAGTGAATGACAGAGCCTCTTGCTGATATTGTGATTGAATGACAGAGCCTCTTGCTGATACTGTGAGTGAATGACAGAGCCTCTTGCTGATACTGTGAGTGAATGACAGAGCCTCTTGCTGATACTGTGAGTGAATGACAGAGCCTCTTGCTGATATTGTGATTGAATGACAGAGCCTCTTGCTGATATTGTGATTGAATGACAGAGGCTCTTGCTGATACTGTGAGTGAATGACAGAGCCTCTTGCTGATACTGTGAGTGAATGACAGAGCCTCTTGCTGATACTGTGAGTGAATGACAGAGCCTCTTGCTGATACTGTGAGTGAATGACAGAGCCTCTTGCTGATATTGTGAGTAAATGATAGAGCCTCTTGTCGACATTGTGAGTGAATGACAGAGCCTCTTGCTGATTCTGTGATTGAATGACAGAGCCTCTTGCTGATACTGTGAGTGAATGACAGAGCCTCTTTCTGATACTGTGAGTGAATGATAGAGCCTCTTGCCGATACTGTGAGTGGATGACAGAGCCTCTTGCCGATACTGTGAGTGAATGACAGAGCCTCTTGCCGACATTTTGAGTGAATGACAGACCCTCTTGCTGACACTGTGAGTGAAAGACAGAGCCTCTTGCCGACATTGTGAGTGAATGACAGAACCTCTTGCTGATACTGTGAGTGAATAACAGAGACTCTTTCCGATACTGTGAGTGAATGACAGTGCCTCTTGCCGATACTGTGAGTGAATGACAGAGCCTCTTGCTGATACTGTGAGTGAATGACAGAGCCTGTTGCTGATACTGTGAGTGAATTACAGAGCCTCTTGCTGATACTGTGATTGAATGACAAAGCCTCTTGCTGATACTGTGAGTGAATGACAGAGCCTCTTGCTGATACTGTGAGTGAATGACAGTGCCTCTTGCTGATACTGTGAGTGAATGAAAGAGCCTCTTGCTGATACTGTGAGTGAATGACAGAGCCTCTTGCTGATACTGTGAGTGAATGACAGAGTCTCTTGTTGACGTTGTGAGTGAATGACAGAGCCTCTTCCTGATTCTGTGAGTGAATGACAGAGCCTCTTGCTGATACTGAGAGTGAATGACAGAGCCTCTTGCTGATATTGTGAGTGAATGACAGAGCCTCTTCCTGATTCTGTGATTGATTGACAGAGCCTCTTGCTGATATTGTGAGTGAATGACAGAGCCTCTTGCAGATACTGTGATTGATTGACAGAGCCTCTTGCTGATACTGTGAGTGAATGACAGAGCCTCTTGCTGATATTGTGAGTGAATGACAGAGCCTCTTCCTGATTCTGTGATTGATTGACAGAGCCTCTTGCTGATATTGTGAGTGAATGACAGAGCCTCTTGCTGATACTGTGATTGAATGACAGAGCCTCTTGCTGATACTGTGATTGAATGACAGAGCCTCTTCCTGATACTGTGAGTGAATGACAGAGCCTCTTGCTGATACTGTGAGTGAATGACAGAGCCTCTTGCTGATACTGTGCGTGAATGACAGAGCCTCTTGATGATACTGTGAGTGAATGACAGAGCCTCTTGCTGATACTGTGAGTGAATGACAGAGCCTCTTGCTGATACTGTGAGTGAATGACAGAGCCTCTTGCTGATACTGTAAGTGAATGACAGAGCCTCTTGCTGATACTGTAAGTGAATGACAGAGCCTCATCCTGATACTGTGAGTGAATGACACAGCCTCTTGCTGATATTGTGAGTGAATGACAGAGCCTCCTACTGATATTGTGAGTGAATGACAGAGCCTCTTGCTGATATTGTGAGTGAATGACAGAGCCTCTTGCTGATACTGTGAGTGAAAGACAGAGCCTCTTGCCGACATTGTGAGTGAATGACAGAGCCTCTTCCTGATACTGTGAGTGAATGACAGAGCCACTTGCTGATACTGTGAGTGAAAGACAGAGCCTCTTGCCGACATTGTGAGTGAATGACAGAGCCTCTTGCTGATACTGTGAGTGAATAACAGAGACTCTTTCCGATACTGTGAGTGAATGACAGTGCCTCTTGCCGATACTGTGAGTGAATGACAGATCCTCTTGCTGATACTGTGAGTGAATGACAGAGCCTCTTGCTGATACTGTGAGTGAATGACAGAGCCTCTTGCGGATACTGTGATTGAATTACAGAGCCTCTTGCTGATACTGTGAGTGAATGACAGAGCCTCTTGCTGATACTGTGAGTGAATGACAGTGTCTCTTGCTGATACTGTGAGTGAATGAAAGAGCCTCTTGCTGATACTGTGAGTGAATGACAGAGTCTCTTGCTGACGTTGTGAGTGAATGACAGAGCCTCTTCCTGATTCTGTGAGTGAATGACAGAGCCTCTTGCTGATACTGTGAGTGAATGAAAGAGCCTCTTGCTGATATTGTGAGTGAATGACAGAGCCTCTTCCTGATTCTGTGATTGATTGACAGAGCCTCTTGCTGATATTGTGAGTGAATGACAGAGCCTCTTGCAGATACTGTGAGTGAATGACAGAGCCTCTTGCTGATACTGTGATTGAATGACAGAGCCTCTTCCTGATACTGTGATTGAATGACAGAGCCTCTTCCTGATACTGTGAGTGAATGACAGAGCCTCTTGCTGATACTGTGAGTGAATGACAGAGCCTCTTGCTGATACTGTGCGTGAATGACAGAGCCTCTTGATGATACTGTGAGTGAATGACAGAGCCTCTTGCTGATACTGTGAGTGAATGACAGAGCCTCTTGCTGATACTGTGAGTGAATGACAGAGCCTCTTGCTGATACTGTAAGTGAATGACAGAGCCTCTTGCTGATACTGTAACTGAATGACAGAGCCTCATCCTGATACTGTGAGTGAATGACAGAGCCTCTTGCTGATATTGTGAGTGAATGACAGAGCCTCTTGCTGATATTGTGAGTGAATGACAGAGCCTCTTGCTGATATTGTGAGTGAATGACAGAGCCTCTTGCTGATACTGTGAGTGAATGACAGAGCCTCTTGCTGATACTCTGAGTGATTAACTGTGAGCCTTGCTGATATTGTGAGTGAATGACAGAGCCTCTTGCTGATATTGTGAGTGAATGACAGAGCCTCTTGCTGATACTGTGAGTGAATGAATGAGCCTCTTGCTGATACTGTGAGTGAATGACAGAGCCTCTTGCTGATACTTTGAGTGAATGACAGCACCTCTTGCTGATACTGTGAGTGAATGACAGAGCTTCTTGCTGATACTGTGAGTGAATGACAGAGCCTCTTGTTGATACTGTGAGTGAATGACAGAGCCTCTTGCTGATACTGTGAGTGAATGACAGAGCATCTTGCTGATACTGTGAGTGAATGAATGAGCCTCTTGCTGATACTGTGATTGAATGACAGAGCCTCTTGCTGATACTTTGAGTGAATGACAGCACCTCTTGCTGATACTGTGAGTGAATGACAGAGCTTCTTGATGATACTGTGAGTGAATGACAGAGCCTCTTGCTGATACTGTGAGTGAATGACAGAGCCTCTTGCTGATACTGTGATTGAATGACAGAGCCTCTTGCTGATACTTTGAGTGAATGACAGCACCTCTTGCTGATACTGTGAGTGAATGACAGAGCTTCTTGATGATACTGTGAGTGAATGACAGAGCCTCTTGCTGATACTGTGAGTGAATGAATGAGCCTCTTGCTGATACTGTGATTGAATGACAGAGATTCTTGCTGATACTGTGAGTGAATGACAGAGCCTCTTGCTGATACTGTGAGTGATTGACAGAGCCTCTTGCTGATACTGTGAGTGAATGACAGAGCCTCTTGCTGATACTTTGATTGAATGACAGAGCCTCTTGCTGATACTGTGAGTGAAGGACAGAGCCTCTTGCTGATTCTGTGAGTGAATGACAGAGCCTCTTGCTGATATTGTGAGTGAATGACAGAGCCTCTTGCTGATACTGTGAGTGAATGACAGAGCCTCTTGCCGATACTCTGAGTGAATGACAGAGCCTCTTGCCAATACTTTGATTGAATGACAGAGCCTCTTGCTGATACTGTGAGTGAATGACAGAACCTCTTGCTGATACTGTGAGTGAATGACAGAACCTCTTGCTGATTCTGTGAGTGAATGACAGAGCCTCTTGCTGATATTGTGAGTGAATTACAGAGCCTCTTGCTGATACTGTGAGTGAATGACAGAGCCTCTTGCCGATACTCTGAGTGAATGACAGAGCCTCTTGCCGATACTGTGAGTGAATGATAGAGCCTCTTGCCGATACTGTGAGTGAATGACAGAGCCTCTTGCCGATACTGTGAGTGAATGACAGAGCCTCTTGGTGATACTGTGAGTGAATGACAGAGCCTCTTGCTGATACTGTGAGTGAATGACAGAGCCTCTTGCTGATACTGTGAGTGAATGACAGAGCCTCTTGCTGATACTGTGAGTGAATGACAGAGCCTCTTTCTGATACTGTGAGTGAATGACAGAGCCTCTTGCTGATACTGTGAGTGAATGATAGAGCCTCTTGATGATACTGTGAGAGAATGACAGAGCCTCTTGCTGATACTGTGAGTGAATGACAGAGCCTCTTGGTGATATTGTGAGTGAATGACAGAGCCTCTTGCTGATATTGTGATTGAATGAGAGAGCCTCTTGTTGATACTGTGAGTGAACGAAAGAGCCTCTTGCAGATACTGTGAGTGAATGACAGAGCCTCTTGCTGATACTGTGAGTGAATGACAGAGCCTCTTCCTGATTCTGTGATTGATTGACAGAGCCTCTTCCTGATAAGGTGAGTGAATGACAGAGACTCTTGCAGATACTGTGAGTGAATGACAGAGCCTCTTGCTGATACTGTGAGTGAATGACAGAGTCTCTTGATTATACTGTGAGTGAATGACAGAGCCTCTTGCTGATACTGTGAGTCAATGACAGAGCCTCTTCCTGATTCTGTGATTGATTGACAGAGCCTCTTGCTGATTCTGTGATTGATTGACAGAGCCTCTTGCAGATACTGTGAGTGAATGACAGAGCCTCTTGCTGATACTGTGAGTGAATGACAGAGCCTCTTCCTGATTCTGTGATTGATTGACAGAGCCTCTTCCTGATAAGGTGAGTGAATGACAGAGACTCTTGCAGATACTGTGAGTGAATGACAGAGCCTCTTCCTGATACTGTGATTGAATGACAGAGCCTCTTGCTGATACTGTGAGTGAATGACAGAGCCTCTTGCTGATACAGTGAGTGAATGACAGAGCCTCTTGCTGATACTGTGAGTGAATTACAGAGCCTCTTGCTGATACTGTGAGTGAATGACAGAGCCTCTTGCTGATACTGTGAGTGAATGACAGAGCCTCTTGCTGATACTGCGAGTGAATGACAGAGCCTCTTCCTGATATTGTGAGTGAATGACAGAACCTCTTGCCGACATTGTGAGTGAATGACAGAGCCTCTTGCTGATACTGTGAGTACATGATAGAGCTGCTTGCTGATACTGTGTGTGCATGACAGAGCCTCTTGCAAACACTGTAAGTTCATTATAGAGCCTCTTGCTGATACAGTGAGTGAATGACAGAGCCTCTTGCTGATACTATGAGTGAATGACAGAGCCTCTTGCTGATATTGTGAGTGAATGACAGAGCCTCTTGCTGATATTGTGAGTGAATGACAGAGCCTGTTGCTGATACTGTGAGTGAATGAAAGAGCCTCTTGCTGATATTGTGAGTGAATGACAGAGCCTCTTGCTGATACTGTGAGTGAATGACAGAGCCTCTTGCTGATACTGTGAGTGAATGACAGAGTCTCTTGATTATACTGTGAGTGAATGACAGAGCCTCTTGCTGATACTGTGAGTGAATGACAGAGCCTCTTGCTGATACTGTGAGTGAATGACAGAGCCTCTTGCTGATACTGTGAGTGAATGACAGAGTCTCTTGATTATACTGTGAGTGAATGACAGAGCCTCTTGCTGATACTGTGAGTCAATGACAGAGCCTCTTGCTGATACTGTGATTGAATGACAGAGCCTCTTGCTGATACTGTGAGTGAATGACAGAGCCTTTTGCTTATACTGTGAGTGAATGACAGAGCCTCTTGCTGATACTGTGAGTGAATGACAGAGCCTCTTGCTGATATTGTGATTGAATGACAGAGCCTCTTGCTGATATTGTGATTGAATGACAGAGCCTCTTGCTGATACTGTGAGTGAATGACAGAGCCTTTTGCTTATACTGTGAGTGAATGACAGAGCCTCTTGCTGATACTGTGAGTGAATGACAGAGCCTCTTGCTGATACTGTGAGTGAATGACAGAGCCTCTTGCTGATACTGTGAGTGAATGATAGAGCCTCTTGTCGACATTGTGAGTGAATGACAGAGCCTCTTGCTGATTCTGTGATTGAATGACAGAGCCTCTTGCTGATACTGTGAGTGAATGACAGAGCCTCTTTCTGATACTGTGAGTGAATGACAGTGCCTCTTGCCGATACTGTGAGTGAATGACAGAGCCTCTTGCCGACATTTTGAGTGAATTACAGAGCCTCTTGCTGATACTGTGTGTGAAAGACAGAGCCTCTTGCCGACATTGTGAGTGAATGACAGAGCCTCTTGCTGATACTGTGAGTGAATAAAAGAGACTCTTGCAGATACTGTGAGTGAATGACAGAGCCTCTTGCCGATACTGTGAGTGAATGACAGAGCCTCTTGCCGATACTGTGAGTGAATGACAGAGCCTCTTGCTGATACTGTGATTGAATGACAGCCTCTTGCTGATACTCTGAGTGAATGACAGAACCTCTTGCTGATACTGTGAGTGAATGACAGAGTCTCTTCCTGACGTTGTGAGTGAATGACAGAGCCTCTTGCTGATACTGTGAGTGAATGACAGAGCCTCTTGCTGGTATTGTGAGTGAATGACAGAGCCTCTTCCTGATTCTGTGAGTGAATGACAAAGCCTCTTGCTGATACTGTGAGTGAATGACAGAGCCTCTTGCTGAGATTGTGAGTGAATGACAGAGCCTCCTGCTGATACTGTGAGTGAATGTCAGAGCCTCTTGCTGATATTGTCAGTGAATGACAGAGCCTGTGAGTGAACGACAGAGCCTCTTGCTGATACTGTGAGTGAATGACAGAGCCTCTTGCTGATACTGTGAGTGAATGACAGAGCCTCTTCCTGATTCTGTGATTGATTGGCAGAGCCTCTTGCTGATACTGTGAGTGAATGACAGAGCCTCTTGCAGATACTGTGAGTCAATGACAGAGCCTCTTGTTGATATTGTGAATGAATGACAGAACCTCTTGCTGATACTGTGATTGAATGACAGAGCCTCTTCCTGATACTGTGATTGAATGACAGAGCCTCTTCCTGATACTGTGAGTGAATGACTGAGCCTCTTGCTGATACGGTGAGTGAATGACAGAGCGTCTCGCTGATACTGTGCGTGAATGACAGAGCCTCTCGCTGATACTGTGAGTGAATGACAGAGCCTCTTGCTGATACTCTGAGTGAATGTCAGAGCCTCTTGCTGATACTGTGAGTGAATGACAGAGCCTCTTGCTGATACTGTGAGTGAATGACAGAGCCTCTAGCTGTTACTGTGAGTGAATGACAGAGCATCTTGCTGATACTTTGATTTAATGACAGAGCCTCTTGCTGATACTGTGATTGAATGACAGAGCCTCTTGCTGATACTGTGAGTGAATGACAGAGCCTATTGCTCATACTGTGAGTGAATGACAGAGCCTCTTGCTGATACTGCGAGTGAATGACAGAGCCTCTTCCTGATATTGTGAGTGAATGACAGAGCCTCTTGCCGACATTGTGAGTGAATGACAGAGCCTCTTGCTGATTCTGTGATTGAATGACAGAGCCTCTCGCTGATACATTTAGTACATGACAGAGCCTCTTGCTGATACTGTGAGTGCATGACAGAGCCTCTTGCTGATACTGTGAGTGAATGACAGAGCCTCTTGCTTATACTGTGAGTGAATGACAGAGCCTCTTGCTGATACTGTGAGTGAATGACAGAGCCACTTGCTGATACTGTGAGTGAATGACAGAGCCTCTTGCTGATACTGTGAGTGAATGACAGAGCCTCTTGCTGATACTGTGATTGAATGACAGAGTCTCTTGCTGATATTGTGATTGAATGACAGAGGCTCTTTCTGATACTGTGATTGAATGACAGAGCCTCTTGCTGATACTGTGAGTGAATGACAGAGCCTCTTGCTGATACTGTGAGTGAATGACAGAGCCTCTTGCTGATATTGTGATTGAATGACAGAGCCTCTTGCTGATACTGTGAGTGAATGACAGAGCCTCTTGCTGATACTGTGATTGAATGACAGAGCCTCTTGCTGATATTGTGATTGAATGACAGAGCCTCTTGCTGATATTGTGATTGAATGACAGAGCCTCTTGCTGATATTGTGAGTGAATGATAGAGCCTCTTGCTGATACTGTGAGTGAATGACAGAGCCTCTTGCTGATATTGTGAGTAAATGATAGAGCCTCTTGTCGACATTGTGAGTGAATGACAGAGCCTCTTGCTGATTCTGTGATTGAATGACAGAGTCTCTTGCTGATACTGTGAGTGAATGACAGAGCCTCTTTCTGATACTGTGAGTGAATGATAGAGCCTCTTGCCGATACTGTGAGTGGATGACAGAGCCTCTTGCCGATACTGTGAGTGAATGACAGAGCCTCTTGCCGACATTTTGAGTGAATGACAGACCCTCTTGCTGACACTGTGAGTGAAAGACAGAGCCTCTTGCCGACATTGTGAGTGAATGACAGAACCTCTTGCTGATACTGTGAGTGAATAACAGAGACTCTTACCGATACTGTGAGTGAATGACAGTGCCTCTTGCCGATACTGTGAGTGAATGACAGAGCCTCTTGCTGATACTGTGAGTGAATGACAGAGCCTCTTGCTGATACTGTGAGTGAATGACAGAGCCTCTTGCTGATACTGTGATTGAATGACAAAGCCTCTTGCTGATACTGTGAGTGAATGACAGAGCCTCTTGCTGATACTGTGAGTGAATGACAGTGCCTCTTGCTGATACTGTGAGTGAATGAAAGAGCCTCTTGCTGATACTGTGAGTGAATGACAGAGCCTCTTGCTGATACTGTGAGTGAATGACAGAGTCTCTTGCTGACGTTGTGAGTGAATGACAGAGCCTCTTCCTGATTCTGTGAGTGAATGACAGAACCTCTTGCTGATACTGAGAGTGAATGACAGAGCCTCTTGCTGATATTGTGAGTGAATGACAGAGCCTCTTCCTGATTCTGTGATTGATTGACAGAGCCTCTTGCTGATATTGTGAGTGAATGACAGAGCCTCTTGCAGATACTGTGATTGATTGACAGAGCCTCTTGCTGATACTGTGAGTGAATGACAGAGCCTCTTGCTGATATTGTGAGTGAATGACAGAGCCTCTTGCTGATATTGTGAGTGAATGACAGAGCCTCCTGCTGATATTGTGAGGTGAATGACAGAGCCTCTTGCTGATACTGTGAGTGAATGACAGAGCCACTTGCTGATACTGTGAGTGAAAGACAGAGCCTCTTGCCGACATTGTGAGTGAATGACAGAGCCTCTTCCTGATACTGTGAGTGAATGACAGAGCCACTTTCTGATATTGTGAGTGAATGACAGAGCCTCTTGCTGATATTGTGAGTGAATGACAGAGCCTCTTGCTGATACTGTGAGTGAATGACAGAGCCACGTGCTGATACTGTGAGTGAAAGACAGAGCCTCTTGCCGACATTGTGAGTGAATGACAGAGCCTCTTCCTGATACTGTGAGTGAATGACAGAGCCACTTGCTGATACTGTGAGTGAAAGACAGAGCCTCTTGCCGACATTGTGAGTGAATGACAGAGCCTCTTGCTGATACTGTGAGAGAATAACAGAGACTCTTTCCGATACTGTGAGTGAATGACAGTGCCTCTTGCCGATACTGTGAGTGAATGACAGAGCCTCTTGCTGATACTGTGAGTGAATGACAGAGCCTCTTGCTGATACTGTGAGTGAATGACAGAGCCTCTTGCGGATACTGTGATTGAATTACAGAGCCTCTTGCTGATACTGTGAGTGAATGACAGAGCCTCTTGCTGATACTGTGAATGAATGACAGTGCCTCTTGCTGATACTGTGAGTGAATGAAAGAGCCTCTTGCTGATACTGTGAGTGAATGACAGAGCCTCTTGCTGATACTGTGAGTGAATGACAGAGTCTCTTGCTGACGTTGTGAGTGAATGACAGAGCCTCTTCCTGATTCTGTGAGTGAATGACAGAGCCTCTTGCTGATACTGTGAGTGAATGAAAGAGCCTCTTGCTGATATTGTGAGTGAATGACAGAGCCTCTTCCTGATTCTGTGATTGATTGACAGAGCCTCTTGCTGATATTGTGAGTGAATGACAGAGCCTCTTGCAGATACTGTGAGTGAATGACAGAGCCTCTTGCTGATACTGTGATTGAATGACAGAGCCTCTTCCTGATACTGTGATTGAAAGACAGAGCCTCTTCCTGATACTGTGAGTGAATGACAGAGCCTCTTGCTGATACTGTGAGTGAATGACAGAGCCTCTTGCTGATACTGTGCGTGAATGACAGAGCCTCTTGATGATACTGTGAGTGAATGACAGAGCCTCTTGCTGATACTGTGAGTGAATGACAGAGCCTCTTGCTGATACTGTGAGTGAATGACAGAGCCTCTTGCTGATACTGTAAGTGAATGACAGAGCCTCTTGCTGATACTGTAAGTGAATGAGAGAGCCTCATCCTGATACTGTGAGTGAATGACAGAGCCTCTTGCTGATATTGTGAGTGAATGACAGAGCCTCTTGCTGATATTGTGAGTGAATGACAGAGCCTCTTGCTGATATTGTGAGTGAATGACAGAGCCTCTTGCTGATACTGTGAGTGAATGACAGAGCCTCTTGCTGATACTCTGAGTGATTAACTGTGAGCCTCTTGCTGATATTGTGAGTGAATGACAGAGCCTCTTCCTGATACTGTGAGTGAATAACAGAGCCTCTTGCTGATACTGTGAGTGAATGAATGAGCCTCTTGCTGATACTGTGATTGAATGACTGAGCCTCTTGCTGATACTGTGAGTGAATGACAGAGCCTCTTGCTGATACTTTGAGTGAATGACAGCACCTCTTGCTGATACTGTGAGTGAATGACAGAGCTTCTTGCTGATACTGTGAGTGAATGACAGAGCCTCTTGCTGATACTGTGAGTGAATGACAGAGCCTCTTGCTGATACTGTGAGTGAATGACAGAGCATCTTGCTGATACTGTGAGTGAATGAATGAGCCTCTTGCTGATACTGTGATTGAATGACAGAGCCTCTTGCTGATACTTTGAGTGAATGACAGCACCTCTTGCTGATACTGTGAGTGAATGACAGAGCTTCTTGATGATACTGTGAGTGAATGACAGAGCCTCTTGCTGATACTGTGAGTGAATGACAGAGCCTCTTGCTGATACTGTGAGTGAATGAATGAGCCTCTTGCTGATACTGTGATTGAATGACAGAGATTCTTGCTGATACTGTGAGTGAATGACAGAGCCTCTTGCTGATACTGTGAGTGATTGACAGAGCCTCTTGCTGATACTGTGAGTGAATGACAGAGCCTCTTGCTGATACTTTGATTGAATGACAGAGCCTCTTGCTGATACTGTGAGTGAATGACAGAGCCTCTTGCTGATTCTGCGAGTGAATGACAGAGCCTCTTGCTGATATTGTGAGTGAATGACAGAGCCTCTTGCTGATACTGTGAGTGAATGACAGAGCCTCTTGCCGATACTCTGAGTGAATGACAGAGCCTCTTGCTGATACTGTGATTGAATGACAGCCTCTTGCTGATACTCTGAGTGAATGACAGAACCTCTTGCTGATACTGTGAGTGAATGACAGAGTCTCTTCCTGACGTTGTGAGTGAATGACAGAGCCTCTTGCTGATACTGTGAGTGAATGACAGAGCCTCTTGCTGGTATTGTGAGTGAATGACAGAGCCTCTTCCTGATTCTGTGAGTGAATGACAAAGCCTCTTGCTGATACTGTGAGTGAATGACAGAGCCTCTTGCTGAGATTGTGAGTGAATGACAGAGCCTCCTGCTGATACTGTGAGTGAATGTCAGAGCCTCTTGCTGATATTGTCAGTGAATGACAGAGCCTGTGAGTGAACGACAGAGCCTCTTGCTGATACTGTGAGTGAATGACAGAGCCTCTTGCTGATACTGTGAGTGAATGACAGAGCCTCTTCCTGATTCTGTGATTGATTGACAGAGCCTCTTGCAGATGTTGTGAGTGAATGACAGAGCCTCTTCCTGATTCTGTGATTGATTGGCAGAGCCTCTTGCTGATACTGTGAGTGAATGACAGAGCCTCTTGCAGATACTGTGAGTCAATGACAGAGCCTCTTGTTGATATTGTGAATGAATGACAGAACCTCTTGCTGATACTGTGATTGAATGACAGAGCCTCTTCCTGATACTGTGATTGAATGACAGAGCCTCTTCCTGATCTTGTGAGTGAATGACTGAGCCTCTTGCTGATATTGTGAGTGAATGACAGAGCCTCTTGCTGATATTGTGAGTGAATGACAGAGCCTCTTGCTGATATTGTGAGTGAATGACAGAGCCTCTTGCTGATACTGTGAGTGAATGACAGAGCCTCTTGCTGATACTCTGAGTGATTAACTGTGAGCCTTGCTGATATTGTGAGTGAATGACAGAGCCTCTTGCTGATATTGTGAGTGAATGACAGAGCCTCTTGCTGATACTGTGAGTGAATGAATGAGCCTCTTGCTGATACTGTGAGTGAATGACAGAGCCTCTTGCTGATACTTTGAGTGAATGACAGCACCTCTTGCTGATACTGTGAGTGAATGACAGAGCTTCTTGCTGATACTGTGAGTGAATGACAGAGCCTCTTGCTGATACTGTGAGTGAATGACAGAGCCTCTTGCTGATACTCTGAGTGAATGACAGAGCATCTTGCTGATACTGTGAGTGAATGAATGAGCCTCTTGCTGATACTGTGATTGAATGACAGAGCCTCTTGCTGATACTTTGAGTGAATGACAGCACCTCTTGCTGATACTGTGAGTGAATGACAGAGCTTCTTGATGATACTGTGAGTGAATGACAGAGCCTCTTGCTGATACTGTGAGTGAATGACAGAGCCTCTTGCTGATACTGTGATTGAATGACAGAGCCTCTTGCTGATACTTTGAGTGAATGACAGCACCTCTTGCTGATACTGTGAGTGAATGACAGAGCTTCTTGATGATACTGTGAGTGAATGACAGAGCCTCTTGCTGATACTGTGAGTGAATGAATGAGCCTCTTGCTGATACTGTGATTGAATGACAGAGATTCTTGCTGATACTGTGAGTGAATGACAGAGCCTCTTGCTGATACTGTGAGTGATTGACAGAGCCTCTTGCTGATACTGTGAGTGAATGACAGAGCCTCTTGCTGATACTTTGATTGAATGACAGAGCCTCTTGCTGATACTGTGAGTGAATGACAGAGCCTCTTGCTGATTCTGTGAGTGAATGACAGAGCCTCTTGCTGATATTGTGAGTGAATGACAGAGCCTCTTGCTGATACTGTGAGTGAATGACAGAGCCTCTTGCCGATACTCTGAGTGAATGACAGAGCCTCTTGCCAAATCTTTGATTGAATGACAGAGCCTCTTGCTGATACTGTGAGTGAATGACAGAACCTCTTGCTGATACTGTGAGTGAATGACAGAACCTCTTGCTGATTCTGTGAGTGAATGACAGAGCCTCTTGCTGATATTGTGAGTGAATGACAGAGCCTCTTGCTGATACTGTGAGTGAATGACAGAGCCTCTTGCCGATACTCTGAGTGAATGACAGAGCCTCTTGCCGATACTGTGAGTGAATGATAGAGCCTCTTGCCGATACTGTGAGTGAATGACAGAGCCTCTTGCCGATACTGTGAGTGAATGACAGAGCCTCTTGGTGATACTGTGAGTGAATGACAGAGCCTCTTGCTGATACTGTGAGTGAATGACAGAGCCTCTTGCTGATACTGTGAGTGAATGACAGAGCCTCTTGCTGATACTGTGAGTGAATGACAGAGCCTCTTTCTGATACTGTGAGTGAATGACAGAGCCTCTTGCTGATACTGTGAGTGAATGATAGAGCCTCTTGATGATACTGTGAGAGAATGACAGAGCCTCTTGCTGATACTGTGAGTGAATGACAGAGCCTCTTGGTGATATTGTGAGTGAATGACAGAGCCTCTTGCTGATATTGTGATTGAATGAGAGAGCCTCTTGCTGATATTGTGATTGAATGACAGAGCCTCTTCCTGATTCTGTGATTGATTGACAGAGCCTCTTGCTGATACTGTGAGTGAATGACAGAGCCTCTTGCTGATATTGTGATTGAATGACAGAGCCTCTTGTTGATACTGTGAGTGAACGAAAGAGCCTCTTGCAGATACTGTGAGTGAATGACAGAGCCTCTTGCTGATACTGTGAGTGAATGACAGAGCCTCTTCCTGATTCTGTGATTGATTGACAGAGCCTCTTCCTGATAAGGTGAGTGAATGACAGAGACTCTTGCAGATACTGTGAGTGAATGACAGAGCCTCTTCCTGATACTGTGAGTGAATGACAGAGCCTCTTGCTGATTCTGTGATTGAATGACAGAGCCTCTCGCTGATACATTTAGTACATGACAGAGCCTCTTGCTGATACTGTGAGTGCATGACAGAGCCTCTTGCTGATACTGTGAGTGAATGACAGAGCCTCTTGCTTATACTGTGAGTGAATGACAGAGCCTCTTGCTGATACTGTGAGTGAATGACAGAGCCACTTGCTGATACTGTGAGTGAATGACAGAGCCTCTTGCTGATACTGTGAGTGAATGACAGAGCCTCTTGCTGATACTGTGATTGAATGACAGAGTCTCTTGCTGATATTGTGATTGAATGACAGAGGCTCTTTCTGATACTGTGATTGAATGACAGAGCCTCTTGCTGATACTGTGAGTGAATGACAGAGCCTCTTGCTGATACTGTGAGTGAATGACAGAGCCTCTTGCTGATATTGTGATTGAATGACAGAGCCTCTTGCTGATACTGTGAGTGAATGACAGAGCCTCTTGCTGATACTGTGATTGAATGACAGAGCCTCTTGCTGATATTGTGATTGAATGACAGAGCCTCTTGCTGATATTGTGATTGAATGACAGAGCCTCTTGCTGATATTGTGAGTGAATGATAGAGCCTCTTGCTGATACTGTGAGTGAATGACAGAGCCTCTTGCTGATATTGTGAGTAAATGATAGAGCCTCTTGTCGACATTGTGAGTGAATGACAGAGCCTCTTGCTGATTCTGTGATTGAATGACAGAGTCTCTTGCTGATACTGTGAGTGAATGACAGAGCCTCTTTCTGATACTGTGAGTGAATGATAGAGCCTCTTGCCGATACTGTGAGTGGATGACAGAGCCTCTTGCCGATACTGTGAGTGAATGACAGAGCCTCTTGCCGACATTTTGAGTGAATGACAGACCCTCTTGCTGACACTGTGAGTGAAAGACAGAGCCTCTTGCCGACATTGTGAGTGAATGACAGAACCTCTTGCTGATACTGTGAGTGAATAACAGAGACTCTTACCGATACTGTGAGTGAATGACAGTGCCTCTTGCCGATACTGTGAGTGAATGACAGAGCCTCTTGCTGATACTGTGAGTGAATGACAGAGCCTCTTGCTGATACTGTGAGTGAATGACAGAGCCTCTTGCTGATACTGTGATTGAATGACAAAGCCTCTTGCTGATACTGTAAGTGAATGACAGAGCCTCTTGCTGATACTGTGAGTGAATGACAGTGCCTCTTGCTGATACTGTGAGTGAATGAAAGAGCCTCTTGCTGATACTGTGAGTGAATGACAGAGCCTCTTGCTGATACTGTGAGTGAATGACAGAGTCTCTTGCTGACGTTGTGAGTGAATGACAGAGCCTCTTCCTGATTCTGTGAGTGAATGACAGAACCTCTTGCTGATACTGAGAGTGAATGACAGAGCCTCTTGCTGATATTGTGAGTGAATGACAGAGCCTCTTCCTGATTCTGTGATTGATTGACAGAGCCTCTTGCTGATATTGTGAGTGAATGACAGAGCCTCTTGCAGATACTGTGATTGATTGACAGAGCCTCTTGCTGATACTGTGAGTGAATGACAGAGCCTCTTGCTGATATTGTGAGTGAATGACAGAGCCTCTTGCTGATATTGTGAGTGAATGACAGAGCCTCCTGCTGATATTGTGAGGTGAATGACAGAGCCTCTTGCTGATACTGTGAGTGAATGACAGAGCCACTTGCTGATACTGTGAGTGAAAGACAGAGCCTCTTGCCGACATTGTGAGTGAATGACAGAGCCTCTTCCTGATACTGTGAGTGAATGACAGAGCCACTTGCTGATATTGTGAGTGAATGACAGAGCCTCTTGCTGATATTGTGAGTGAATGACAGAGCCTCTTGCTGATACTGTGAGTGAATGACAGAGCCACTTGCTGATACTGTGAGTGAAAGACAGAGCCTCTTGCCGACATTGTGAGTGAATGACAGAGCCTCTTCCTGATACTGTGAGTGAATGACAGAGCCACTTGCTGATACTGTGAGTGAAAGACAGAGCCTCTTGCCGACATTGTGAGTGAATGACAGAGCCTCTTGCTGATACTGTGAGTGAATAACAGAGACTCTTTCCGATACTGTGAGTGAATGACAGTGCCTCTTGCCGATACTGTGAGTGAATGACAGAGCCTCTTGCTGATACTGTGAGTGAATGACAGAGCCTCTTGCTGATACTGTGAGTGAATGACAGAGCCTCTTGCGGATACTGTGATTGAATTACAGAGCCTCTTGCTGATACTGTGAGTGAATGACAGAGCCTCTTGCTGATACTGTGAATGAATGACAGTGCCTCTTGCTGATACTGTGAGTGAATGAAAGAGCCTCTTGCTGATATTGTGAGTGAATGACAGAGCCTCTTCCTGATTCTGTGATTGATTGACAGAGCCTCTTGCTGATATTGTGAGTGAATGACAGAGCCTCTTGCAGATACTGTGAGTGAATGACAGAGCCTCTTGCTGATACTGTGATTGAATGACAGAGCCTCTTCCTGATACTGTGATTGAATGACAGAGCCTCTTCCTGATACTGTGAGTGAATGACAGAGCCTCTTGCTGATACTGTGAGTGAATGACAGAGCCTCTTGCTGATACTGTGCGTGAATGACAGAGCCTCTTGATGATACTGTGAGTGAATGACAGAGCCTCTTGCTGATACTGTGAGTGAATGACAGAGCCTCTTGCTGATACTGTGAGTGAATGACAGAGCCTCTTGCTGATACTGTAAGTGAATGACAGAACCTCTTGCTGATACTGTGATTGAATGACAGAGCCTCTTCCTGATACTGTGATTGAATGACAGAGCCTCTTCCTGATACTGTGAGTGAATGACTGAGCCTCTTGCTGATATTGTGAGTGAATGACAGAGCCTCTTGCTGATATTGTGAGTGAATGACAGAGCCTCTTGCTGATATTGTGAGTGAATGACAGAGCCTCTTGCTGATACTGTGAGTGAATGACAGAGCCTCTTGCTGATACTGTGAGTGAATGACAGAGCCTCTTCCTGATACTGTGAGTGAATGACTGAGCCTCTTGCTGATATTGTGAGTGAATGACAGAGCCTCTTGCTGATATTGTGAGTGAATGACAGAGCCTCTTGCTGATATTGTGAGTGAATGACAGAGCCTCTTGCTGATACTGTGAGTGAATGACAGAGCCTCTTGCTGATACTGTGAGTGAATGAAAGAGCCTCTTGCTGATATTGTGAGTGAATGACAGAGCCTCTTCCTGATTCTGTGATTGATTGACAGAGCCTCTTGCTGATATTGTGAGTGAATGACAGAGCCTCTTGCAGATACTGTGAGTGAATGACAGAGCCTCTTGCTGATACTGTGATTGAATGACAGAGCCTCTTCCTGATACTGTGATTGAATGACAGAGCCTCTTCCTGATACTGTGAGTGAATGACAGAGCCTCTTGCTGATACTGTGAGTGAATGACAGAGCCTCTTGCTGATACTGTGCGTGAATGACAGAGCCTCTTGATGATACTGTGAGTGAATGACAGAGCCTCTTGCTGATACTGTGAGTGAATGACAGAGCCTCTTGCTGATACTGTGAGTGAATGACAGAGCCTCTTGCTGATACTGTAAGTGAATGACAGAACCTCTTGCTGATACTGTGATTGAATGACAGAGCCTCTTCCTGATACTGTGATTGAATGACAGAGCCTCTTCCTGATACTGTGAGTGAATGACTGAGCCTCTTGCTGATATTGTGAGTGAATGACAGAGCCTTTTGCTGATATTGTGAGTGAATGACAGAGCCTCTTGCTGATATTGTGAGTGAATGACAGAGCCTCTTGCTGATACTGTGAGTGAATGACAGAGCCTCTTGCTGATACTGTGAGTGAATGACAGAGTATCTTGCTGATACTGTAAGTGAATGACAGAACCTCTTGCTGATACTGTGATTGAATGACAGAGCCTCTTGCTGATACTGTGAGTGAATGACAGAGCCTCTTGCTGATACTGTAAGTGAATGACAGAACCTCTTGCTGATACTGTGATTGAATGACAGAGCCTCTTCCTGATACTGTGATTGAATGACAGAGCCTCTTCCTGATACTGTGAGTGAATGACTGAGCCTCTTGCTGATATTGTGAGTGAATGACAGAGCCTCTTGCTGATATTGTGAGTGAATGACAGAGCCTCTTGCTGATATTGTGAGTGAATGACAGAGCCTCTTGCTGATACTGTGAGTGAATGACAGAGCCTCTTGCTGATACTCTGAGTGATTAACTGTGAGCCTTGCTGATATTGTGAGTGAATGACAGAGCCTCTTGCTGATATTGTGAGTGAATGACAGAGCCTCTTGCTGATACTGTGAGTGAATGAATGAGCCTCTTGCTGATACTGTGAGTGAATGACAGAGCCTCTTGCTGATACTTTGAGTGAATGACAGCACCTCTTGCTGATACTGTGAGTGAATGACAGAGCTTCTTGCTGATACTGTGAGTGAATGACAGAGCCTCTTGCTGATACTGTGAGTGAATGACAGAGCCTCTTGCTGATACTGTGAGTGAATGACAGAGCATCTTGCTGATACTGTGAGTGAATGAATGAGCCTCTTGCTGATACTGTGATTGAATGACAGAGCCTCTTGCTGATACTTTGAGTGAATGACAGCACCTCTTGCTGATACTGTGAGTGAATGACAGAGCTTCTTGATGATACTGTGAGTGAATGACAGAGCCTCTTGCTGATACTGTGAGTGAATGACAGAGCCTCTTGCTGATACTGTGAGTGAATGACAGAGCCTCTTGCTGATACTGTGAGTGAATGACAGAGCCTCTAGCTGATACTGTGAGTGAATGACAGAGCATCTTGCTGATACTTTGATTTAATGACAGAGCCTCTTGCTGATACTGTGATTGAATGACAGAGCCTCTTGCTGATACTGTGAGTGAATGACAGAGCCTATTGCTGATACTGTGAGTGAATGACAGAGCCTCTTCCTGATATTGTGAGTGAATGACAGAGCATCTTGCCGACATTGTGAGTGAATGACAGAGCCTCTTGCTGATTCTGTGATTGAATGACAGAGCCTCTCGCTGATACATTTAGTACATGACAGAGCCTCTTGCTGATACTGTGAGTGCATGACAGAGCCTCTTGCTGATACTGTGAGTGAATAACAGAGCCTCTTGCTTATACTGTGAGTGAATGACAGAGCCTCTTGCTGATACTGTGAGTTAATGACAGAGCCACTTGCTGATACTGTGAGTGAATGACAGAGCCTCTTGCTGATACTGTGAGTGAATGACAGAGCCTCTTGCTGATACTGTGATTGAATGACAGAGTCTCTTGCTGATATTGTGATTGAATGACAGAGGCTCTTTCTGATACTGTGATTGAATGACAGAGCCTCTTGCTGATACTGTGAGTGAATGACAGAGCCTCTTGCTGATACTGTGAGTGAATGACAGAGCCTCTTGCTGATATTGTGATTGAATGACAGAGCCTCTTGCTGATACTGTGAGTGAATGACAGAGCCTCTTGCTGATACTGTGATTGAATGACAGAGCCTCTTGCTGATATTGTGATTGAATGACAGAGCCTCTTGCTGATATTGTGATTGAATGACAGAGCCTCTTGCTGATATTGTGAGTGAATGATAGAGCCTCTTGCTGATACTGTGAGTGAATGACAGAGCCTCTTGCTGATATTGTGAGTAAATGATAGAGCCTCTTGTCGACATTGTGAGTGAATTACAGAGCCTCTTGCTGATTCTGTGATTGAATGACAGAGTCTCTTGCTGATACTGTGAGTGAATGACAGAGCCTCTTTCTGATACTGTGAGTGAATGATAGAGCCTCTTGCCGATACTGTGAGTGGATGACAGAGCCTCTTGCCGATACTGTGAGTGAATGACAGAGCCTCTTGCCGACATTTTGAGTGAATGACAGACCCTCTTGCTGACACTGTGAGTGAAAGACAGAGCCTCTTGCCGACATTGTGAGTGAATGACAGAACCTCTTGCTGATACTGTGAGTGAATAACAGAGTCTCTTACCGATACTGTGATTGAATGACAAAGACTCTTGCTGATACTGTGAGTGAATGACAGAGCCTCTTGCTGATACTGTGAGTGAATGACAGTGCCTCTTGCTGATACTGTGAGTGAATGAAAGAGCCTCTTGCTGATACTGTGAGTGAATGACAGAGTCTCTTGCTGACGTTGTGAGTGAATGACAGAGCCTCTTCCTGATTCTGTGAGTGAATGACAGAGCCTCTTGCTGATACTGAGAGTGAATGACAGAGCCTCTTGCTGATATTGTGAGTGAATGACAGAGCCTCTTCCTGATTCTGTGATTGATTGACAGAGCCTCTTGCTGATATTGTGAGTGAATGACAGAGCCTCTTGCAGATACTGTGATTGATTGACAGAGCCTCTTGCTGATATTGTGAGTGAATGACAGAGCCTCTTGCAGATACTGTGATTGATTGACAGAGCCTCTTGCTGATATTGTGAGTGAATGACAGAGCCTCTTGCTGATATTGTGAGTGAATGACAGAGCCTCCTGCTGATATTGTGAGGTGAATGACAGAGCCTCTTGCTGATACTGTGAGTGAATGACAGAGCCACTTGCTGATACTGTGAGTGAAAGACAGAGCCTCTTGCCGACATTGTGAGTGAATGACAGAGCCTCTTCCTGATACTGTGAGTGAATGACAGAGCCACTTGCTGATATTGTGAGTGAATGACAGAGCCTCTTGCTGATATTGTGAGTGAATGACAGAGCCTCTTGCTGATACTGTGAGTGAATGACAGAGCCACTTGCTGATACTGTGAGTGAAAGACAGAGCCTCTTGCCGACATTGTGAGTGAATGACAGAGCCTCTTCCTGATACTGTGAGTGAATGACAGAGCCACTTGCTGATACTGTGAGTGAAAGACAGAGCCTCTTGCCGACATTGTGAGTGAATGACAGAGCCTCTTGCTGATACTGTGAGTGAATAACAGAGACTCTTTCCGATACTGTGAGTGAATGACAGTGCCTCTTGCCGATACTGTGAGTGAATGACAGAGCCTCTTGCTGATACTGTGAGTGAATGACAGAGCCTCTTGCTGATACTGTGAGTGAATGACAGAGCCTCTTGCGGATACTGTGATTGAATTACAGAGCCTCTTGCTGATACTGTGAGTGAATGACAGAGCCTCTTGCTGATACTGTGAATGAATGACAGTGCCTCTTGCTGATACTGTGAGTGAATGAAAGAGCCTCTTGCTGATACTGTGAGTGAATGACAGAGCCTCTTGCTGATACTGTGAGTGAATGACAGAGTCTCTTGCTGACGTTGTGAGTGAATGACAGAGCCTCTTCCTGATTCTGTGAGTGAATGACAGAGCCTCTTGCTGATACTGTGAGTGAATGAAAGAGCCTCTTGCTGATATTGTGAGTGAATGACAGAGCCTCTTCCTGATTCTGTGATTGATTGACAGAGCCTCTTGCTGATATTGTGAGTGAATGACAGAGCCTCTTGCAGATACTGTGAGTGAATGACAGAGCCTCTTGCTGATACTGTGATTGAATGACAGAGCCTCTTCCTGATACTGTGATTGAATGACAGAGCCTCTTCCTGATACTGTGAGTGAATGACAGAGCCTCTTGCTGATACTGTGAGTGAATGACAGAGCCTCTTGCTGATACTGTGCGTGAATGACAGAGCCTCTTGATGATACTGTGAGTGAATGACAGAGCCTCTTGCTGATACTGTGAGTGAATGACAGAGCCTCTTGCTGATACTGTGAGTGAATGACAGAGCCTCTTGCTGATACTGTAAGTGAATGACAGAGCCTCTTGCTGATACTGTAAGTGAATGACAGAGCCTCATCCTGATACTGTGAGTGAATGACAGAGCCTCTTGCTGATATTGTGAGTGAATGACAGAGCCTCTTGCTGATATTGTGAGTGAATGACAGAGCCTCTTGCTGATATTGTGAGTGAATGACAGAGCCTCTTGCTGATACTGTGAGTGAATGACAGAGCCTCTTGCTGATACTCTGATTGATTAACTGTGAGCCTCTTGCTGATATTGTGAGTGAATGACAGAGCCTCTTCCAGATACTGTGAGTGAATGACAGAGCCTCTTGCTGATACTGTGAGTGAATGAATGAGCTTCTTGCTGATACTGTGATTGAATGACTGAGCCTCTTGCTGATACTGTGAGTGAATGACAGAGCCTCTTGCTGATACTTTGAGTGAATGACAGCACCTCTTGCTGATACTGTGAGTGAATGACAGAGCTTCTTGCTGATACTGTGAGTGAATGACAGAGCCTCTTGCTGATACTGTGAGTGAATGACAGAGCCTCTTGCTGATACTGTGAGTGAATGACAGAGCATCTTGCTGATACTGTGAGTGAATGAATGAGCCTCTTGCTGATACTGTGATTGAATGACAGAGCCTCTTGCTGATACTTTGAGTGAATGACAGCACCTCTTGCTGATACTGTGAGTGAATGACAGAGCTTCTTGATGATACTGTGAGTGAATGACAGAGCCTCTTGCTGATACTGTGAGTGAATGAATGAGCCTCTTGCTGATACTGTGATTGAATGACAGAGATTCTTGCTGATACTGTGAGTGAATGACAGAGCCTCTTGCTGATACTGTGAGTGATTGACAGAGCCTCTTGCTGATACTGTGAGTGAATGACAGAGCCTCTTGCTGATACTTTGATTGAATGACAGAGCCTCTTGCTGATACTGTGAGTGAATGACAGAGCCTCTTGCTGATTCTGTGAGTGAATGACAGAGCCTCTTGCTGATATTGTGAGTGAATGACATAGCCTCTTGCTGATACTGTGAGTGAATGACAGAGCCTCTTGCCGATACTCTGAGTGAATGACAGAGCCTCTTGCCTATACTTTGATTGAATGACAGAGCCTCTTGCTGATACTGTGAGTGAATGACAGAGCCTCTTGCTGATACTGTGATTGAATGACAGAACCTCTTTCTGATTCTGTGAGTGAATGACAGAGCCTCTTGCTGATATTGTGAGTGAATGACAGAGCCTCTTGCTGATACTGTGAGTGAATGACATAGCCTCTTGCCGATACTCTGAGTGAATGACAGAGCCTCTTGCCGATACTGTGAGTGAATGATAGAGCCTCTTGCCGATACTGTGAGTGAATGACAGAGCCTCTTGCCGATACTGTGAGTGAATGACAGAGCCTCTTGCTGATACTGTGAGTGAATGACAGAGCCTCTTGCTGATACTGTGAGTGAATGACAGAGCCTCTTGCTGATACTGTGAGTGAATGACAGAGCCTCTTGCTGATACTGTGAGTGAATGACAGAGCCTCTTTCTGATACTGTGAGTGAATGACAGAGCCTCTTGCTGATACTGTGAGTGAATGATAGAGCCTCTTGATGATACTGTGAGAGAATGACAGAGCCTCTTGCTGATACTGTGAGTGAATGACAGAGCCTCTTGGTGATATTGTGAGTGAATGACAGAGCCTCTTGCTGATATTGTGATTGAATGAGAGAGCCTCTTGCTGATATTGTGATTGAATGACAGAGCCTCTTCCTGATTCTGTGATTGATTGACAGAGCCTCTTGCTGATACTGTGAGTGAATGACAGAGCCTCTTGCTGATATTGTGATTGAATGACAGAGCCTCTTGTTGATACTGTGAGTGAACGACAGAGCCTCTTGCAGATACTGTGAGTGAATGACAGAGCCTCTTGCTGATACTGTGAGTGAATGACAGAGCCTCTTCCTGATTCTGTGATTGATTGACAGAGCCTCTTCCTGATAAGGTGAGTGAATGACAGAGACTCTTGCAGATACTGTGAGTGAATGACAGAGCCTCTTCCTGATCATGTGATTGAATGACAGAGCCTCTTGCTGATACTGTGAGTGAATGACAGAGCCTCTTGCTGATACAGTGAGTGAATGACAGAGCCTCTTGCTGATACTGTGAGTGAATGACAGAGTCTCTTGATTATACTGTGAGTGAATGACAGAGCCTCTTGCTGATACTGTGAGTCAATGACAGAGCCTCTTCCTGATTCTGTGATTGATTGACAGAGCCTCTTGCTGATTCTGTGATTGATTGACAGAGCCTCTTGCAGATACTGTGAGTGAATGACAGAGCCTCTTGCTGATACTGTGAGTGAATGACAGAGCCTCTTCCTGATTCTGTGATTGATTGACAGAGCCTCTTCCTGATAAGGTGAGTGAATGACAGAGACTCTTGCAGATACTGTGAGTGAATGACAGAGCCTCTTCCTGATACTGTGATTGAATGACAGAGCCTCTTGCTGATACTGTGAGTGAATGACAGAGCCTCTTGCTGATACAGTGAGTGAATGACAGAGCCTCTTGCTGATACTGTGAGTGAATTACAGAGCCTCTTGCTGATACTGTGAGTGAATGACAGAGCCTCTTGCTGATACTGTGAGTGAATGACAGAGCCTCTTGCTGATACTGCGAGTGAATGACAGAGCCTCTTCCTGATATTGTGAGTGAATGACAGAACCTCTTGCCGACATTGTGAGTGAATGACAGAGCCTCTTGCTGATACTGTGAGTATATGATAGAACTGCTTGCTTATACTGTGTGTGCATGACAGAGCCTCTTGCAAACACTGTAAGTTCATTATAGAGCCTCTTGCTGATACAGTGAGTGAATGACAGAGCCTCTTGCTGATACTATGAGTGAATGACAGAGCCTCTTGCTGATATTGTGAGTGAATGACAGAGCCTCTTGCTGATATTGTGAGTGAATGACAGAGCCTGTTGCTGATACTGTGAGTGAATGAAAGAGCCTCTTGCTGATATTGTGAGTGAATGACAGAGCCTCTTGCTGATACTGTGAGTGAATGACAGAGCCTCTTGCTGATACTGTGAGTGAATGACAGAGTCTCTTGATTATACTGTGAGTGAATGACAGAGCCTCTTGCTGATACTGTGAGTGAATGACAGAGCCTCTTGCTGATATTGTGAGTGAATGACAGAGCCTCTTCCTGATTCTGTGATTGATTGACAGAGCCTCTTGCTGATATTGTGAGTGAATGACAGAGCCTCTTGCAGATACTGTGAGTGAATGACAGAGCCTCTTGCTGATACTGTGATTGAATGACAGAGCCTCTTCCTGATACTGTGATTGAATGACAGAGCCTCTTCCTGATACTGTGAGTGAATGACAGAGCCTCTTGCTGATACTGTGAGTGAATGACAGAGCCTCTTGCTGATACTGTGCGTGAATGACAGAGCCTCTTGATGATACTGTGAGTGAATGACAGAGCCTCTTGCTGATACTGTGAGTGAATGACAGAGCCTCTTGCTGATACTGTGAGTGAATGACAGAGCCTCTTGCTGATACTGTAAGTGAATGACAGAGCCTCTTGCTGATACTGTAAGTGAATGACAGAGCCTCATCCTGATACTGTGAGTGAATGACAGAGCCTCTTGCTGATATTGTGAGTGAATGACAGAGCCTCTTGCTGATATTGTGAGTGAATGACAGAGCCTCTTGCTGATATTGTGAGTGAATGACAGAGCCTCTTGCTGATACTCTGATTGATTAACTGTGAGCCTCTTGCTGATATTGTGAGTGAATGACAGAGCCTCTTCCTGATACTGTGAGTGAATGACAGAGCCTCTTGCTGATACTGTGAGTGAATGAATGAGCTTCTTGCTGATACTGTGATTGAATGACTGAGCCTCTTGCTGATACTGTGAGTGAATGACAGAGCCTCTTGCTGATACTTTGAGTGAATGACAGCACCTCTTGCTGATACTGTGAGTGAATGACAGAGCTTCTTGCTGATACTGTGAGTGAATGACAGAGCCTCTTGCTGATACTGTGAGTGAATGACAGAGCCTCTTGCTGATACTGTGAGTGAATGACAGAGCATCTTGCTGATACTGTGAGTGAATGAATGAGCCTCTTGCTGATACTGTGATTGAATGACAGAGCCTCTTGCTGATACTTTGAGTGAATGACAGCACCTCTTGCTGATACTGTGAGTGAATGACAGAGCTTCTTGATGATACTGTGAGTGAATGACAGAGCCTCTTGCTGATACTGTGAGTGAATGAATGAGCCTCTTGCTGATACTGTGATTGAATGACAGAGATTCTTGCTGATACTGTGAGTGAATGACAGAGCCTCTTGCTGATACTGTGAGTGATTGACAGAGCCTCTTGCTGATACTGTGAGTGAATGACAGAGCCTCTTGCTGATACTTTGATTGAATGACAGAGCCTCTTGCTGATACTGTGAGTGAATGACAGAGCCTCTTGCTGATTCTGTGAGTGAATGACAGAGCCTCTTGCTGATATTGTGAGTGAATGACAGAGCCTCTTGCTGATACTGTGAGTGAATGACAGAGCCTCTTGCCGATACTCTGAGTGAATGACAGAGCCTCTTGCCTATACTTTGATTGAATGACAGAGCCTCTTGCTGATACTGTGAGTGAATGACAGAGCCTCTTGCTGATACTGTGATTGAATGACAGAACCTCTTTCTGATTCTGTGAGTGAATGACAGAGCCTCTTGCTGATATTGTGAGTGAATGACAGAGCCTCTTGCTGATACTGTGAGTGAATGACATAGCCTCTTGCCGATACTCTGAGTGAATGACAGAGCCTCTTGCCGATACTGTGAGTGAATGATAGAGCCTCTTGCCGATACTGTGAGTGAATGACAGAGCCTCTTGCCGATACTGTGAGTGAATGACAGAGCCTCTTGCTGATACTGTGAGTGAATGACAGAGCCTCTTGCTGATACTGTGAGTGAATGACAGAGCCTCTTGCTGATACTGTGAGTGAATGACAGAGCCTCTTGCTGATACTGTGAGTGAATGACAGAGCCTCTTTCTGATACTGTGAGTGAATGACAGAGCCTCTTGCTGATACTGTGAGTGAATGATAGAGCCTCTTGATGATACTGTGAGAGAATGACAGAGCCTCTTGCTGATACTGTGAGTGAATGACAGAGCCTCTTGGTGATATTGTGAGTGAATGACAGAGCCTCTTGCTGATATTGTGATTGAATGAGAGAGCCTCTTGCTGATATTGTGATTGAATGACAGAGCCTCTTCCTGATTCTGTGATTGATTGACAGAGCCTCTTGCTGATACTGTGAGTGAATGACAGAGCCTCTTGCTGATATTGTGATTGAATGACAGAGCCTCTTGTTGATACTGTGAGTGAACGACAGAGCCTCTTGCAGATACTGTGAGTGAATGACAGAGCCTCTTGCTGATACTGTGAGTGAATGACAGAGCCTCTTCCTGATTCTGTGATTTATTGACAGAGCCTCTTCCTGATAAGGTGAGTGAATGACAGAGACTCTTGCAGATACTGTGAGTGAATGACAGAGCCTCTTCCTGATCATGTGATTGAATGACAGAGCCTCTTGCTGATACTGTGAGTGAATGACAGAGCCTCTTGCTGATACAGTGAGTGAATGACAGAGCCCTTTGCTGATACTGTGAGTGAATGACAGAGTCTCTTGATTATACTGTGAGTGAATGACAGAGCCTCTTGCTGATACTGTGAGTCAATGACAGAGCCTCTTCCTGATTCTGTGATTGATTGACAGAGCCTCTTGCTGATTCTGTGATTGATTGACAGAGCCTCTTGCAGATACTGTGAGTGAATGACAGAGCCTCTTGCTGATACTGTGAGTGAATGACAGAGCCTCTTCCTGATTCTGTGATTGATTGACAGAGCCTCTTCCTGATAAGGTGAGTGAATGACAGAGACTCTTGCAGATACTGTGAGTGAATGACAGAGCCTCTTCCTGATACTGTGATTGAATGACAGAGCCTCTTGCTGATACTGTGAGTGAATGACAGAGCCTCTTGCTGATACAGTGAGTGAATGACAGAGCCTCTTGCTGATACTGTGAGTGAATTACAGAGCCTCTTGCTGATACTGTGAGTGAATGACAGAGCCTCTTGCTGATACTGTGAGTGAATGACAGAGCCTCTTGCTGATACTGCGAGTGAATGACAGAGCCTCTTCCTGATATTGTGAGTGAATGACAGAACCTCTTGCCGACATTGTGAGTGAATGACAGAGCCTCTTGCTGATACTGTGAGTACATGATAGAGCTGCTTGCTGATACTGTGTGTGCATGACAGAGCCTCTTGCAAACACTGTAAGTTCATTATAGAGCCTCTTGCTGATACAGTGAGTGAATGACAGAGCCTCTTGCTGATACTATGAGTGAATGACAGAGCCTCTTGCTGATATTGTGAGTGAATGACAGAGCCTCTTGCTGATATTGTGAGTGAATGACAGAGCCTGTTGCTGATACTGTGAGTGAATGAAAGAGCCTCTTGCTGATATTGTGAGTGAATGACAGAGCCTCTTGCTGATACTGTGAGTGAATGACAGAGCCTCTTGCTGATACTGTGAGTGAATGACAGAGTCTCTTGATTATACTGTGAGTGAATGACAGAGCCTCTTGCTGATACTGTGAGTGAATGACAGAGCCTCTTGCTGATACTGTGAGTGAATGACAGAGCCTCTTGCTGATACTGTGAGTGAATGACAGAGTCTCTTGATTATACTGTGAGTGAATGACAGAGCCTCTTGCTGATACTGTGAGTCAATGACAGAGCCTCTTGCTGATACTGTGATTGAATGACAGAGCCTCTTGCTGATACTGTGAGTGAATGACAGAGCCTTTTGCTTATACTGTGAGTGAATGACAGAGCCTCTTGCTGATACTGTGAGTGAATGACAGAGCCTCTTGCTGATATTGTGGTTGAATGACAGAGCCTCTTGCTGATATTGTGATTGAATGACAGAGCCTCTTGCTGATACTGTGAGTGAATGACAGAGCCTTTTGCTTATACTGTGAGTGAATGACAGAGCCTCTTGCTGATACTGTGAGTGAATGACAGAGCCTCTTGCTGATACTGTGAGTGAATGACAGAGCCTCTTGCTGATACTGTGAGTGAATGATAGAGCCTCTTGTCGACATTGTGAGTGAATGACAGAGCCTCTTGCTGATTCTGTGATTGAATGACAGAGCCTCTTGCTGATACTGTGAGTGAATGACAGAGCCTCTTTCTGATACTGTGAGTGAATGACAGTGCCTCTTGCCGATACTGTGAGTGAATGACAGAGCCTCTTGCTGATACTGTGATTGAATGACAGCCTCTTGCTGATACTCTGAGTGAATGACAGAACCTCTTGCTGATACTGTGAGTGAATGACAGAGTCTCTTCCTGACGTTGTGAGTGAATGACAGAGCCTCTTGCTGATACTGTGAGTGAATGACAGAGCCTCTTGCTGGTATTGTGAGTGAATGACAGAGCCTCTTCCTGATTCTGTGAGTGAATGACAAAGCCTCTTGCTGATACTGTGAGTGAATGACAGAGCCTCTTGCTGAGATTGTGAGTGAATGACAGAGCCTCCTGCTGATACTGTGAGTGAATGTCAGAGCCTCTTGCTGATATTGTCAGTGAATGACAGAGCCTGTGAGTGAACGACAGAGCCTCTTGCTGATACTGTGAGTGAATGACAGAGCCTCTTGCTGATACTGTGAGTGAATGACAGAGCCTCTTCCTGATTCTGTGATTGATTGGCAGAGCCTCTTGCTGATACTGTGAGTGAATGACAGAGCCTCTTGCAGATACTGTGAGTCAATGACAGAGCCTCTTGTTGATATTGTGAATGAATGACAGAACCTCTTGCTGATACTGTGATTGAATGACAGAGCCTCTTCCTGATACTGTGATTGAATGACAGAGCCTCTTCCTGATACTGTGAGTGAATGACTGAGCCTCTTGCTGATACGGTGAGTGAATGACAGAGCGTCTCGCTGATACTGTGCGTGAATGACAGAGCCTCTCGCTGATACTGTGAGTGAATGACAGAGCCTCTTGCTGATACTCTGAGTGAATGTCAGAGCCTCTTGCTGATACTGTGAGTGAATGACAGAGCCTCTTGCTGATACTGTGAGTGAATGACAGAGCCTCTAGCTGTTACTGTGAGTGAATGACAGAGCATCTTGCTGATACTTTGATTTAATGACAGAGCCTCTTGCTGATACTGTGATTGAATGACAGAGCCTCTTGCTGATACTGTGAGTGAATGACAGAGCCTATTGCTCATACTGTGAGTGAATGACAGAGCCTCTTGCTGATACTGCGAGTGAATGACAGAGCCTCTTCCTGATATTGTGAGTGAATGACAGAGCCTCTTGCCGACATTGTGAGTGAATGACAGAGCCTCTTGCTGATTCTGTGATTGAATGACAGAGCCTCTCGCTGATACATTTAGTACATGACAGAGCCTCTTGCTGATACTGTGAGTGCATGACAGAGCCTCTTGCTGATACTGTGAGTGAATGACAGAGCCTCTTGCTTATACTGTGAGTGAATGACAGAGCCTCTTGCTGATACTGTGAGTGAATGACAGAGCCACTTGCTGATACTGTGAGTGAATGACAGAGCCTCTTGCTGATACTGTGAGTGAATGACAGAGCCTCTTGCTGATACTGTGATTGAATGACAGAGTCTCTTGCTGATATTGTGATTGAATGACAGAGGCTCTTTCTGATACTGTGATTGAATGACAGAGCCTCTTGCTGATACTGTGAGTGAATGACAGAGCCTCTTGCTGATACTGTGAGTGAATGACAGAGCCTCTTGCTGATATTGTGATTGAATGACAGAGCCTCTTGCTGATACTGTGAGTGAATGACAGAGCCTCTTGCTGATACTGTGATTGAATGACAGAGCCTCTTGCTGATATTGTGATTGAATGACAGAGCCTCTTGCTGATATTGTGATTGAATGACAGAGCCTCTTGCTGATATTGTGAGTGAATGATAGAGCCTCTTGCTGATACTGTGAGTGAATGACAGAGCCTCTTGCTGATATTGTGAGTAAATGATAGAGCCTCTTGTCGACATTGTGAGTGAATGACAGAGCCTCTTGCTGATTCTGTGATTGAATGACAGAGTCTCTTGCTGATACTGTGAGTGAATGACAGAGCCTCTTTCTGATACTGTGAGTGAATGATAGAGCCTCTTGCCGATACTGTGAGTGGATGACAGAGCCTCTTGCCGAGACTGTGAGTGAATGACAGAGCCTCTTGCCGACATTTTGAGTGAATGACAGACCCTCTTGCTGACACTGTGAGTGAAAGACAGAGCCTCTTGCCGACATTGTGAGTGAATGACAGAACCTCTTGCTGATACTGTGAGTGAATAACAGAGACTCTTACCGATACTGTGAGTGAATGACAGTGCCTCTTGCCGATACTGTGAGTGAATGACAGAGCCTCTTGCTGATACTGTGAGTGAATGACAGAGCCTCTTGCTGATACTGTGAGTGAATGACAGAGCCTCTTGCTGATACTGTGATTGAATGACAAAGCCTCTTGCTGATACTGTGAGTGAATGACAGAGCCTCTTGCTGATACTGTGAGTGAATGACAGTGCCTCTTGCTGATACTGTGAGTGAATGAAAGAGCCTCTTGCTGATACTGTGAGTGAATGACAGAGCCTCTTGCTGATACTGTGAGTGAATGACAGAGTCTCTTGCTGACGTTGTGAGTGAATGACAGAGCCTCTTCCTGATTCTGTGAGTGAATGACAGAACCTCTTGCTGATACTGAGAGTGAATGACAGAGACTCTTGCTGATATTGTGAGTGAATGACAGAGCCTCTTCCTGATTCTGTGATTGATTGACAGAGCCTCTTGCTGATATTGTGAGTGAATGACAGAGCCTCTTGCAGATACTGTGATTGATTGACAGAGCCTCTTGCTGATACTGTGAGTGAATGACAGAGCCTCTTGCTGATATTGTGAGTGAATGACAGAGCCTCTTGCTGATATTGTGAGTGAATGACAGAGCCTCCTGCTGATATTGTGAGGTGAATGACAGAGCCTCTTGCTGATACTGTGAGTGAATGACAGAGCCACTTGCTGATACTGTGAGTGAAAGACAGAGCCTCTTGCCGACATTGTGAGTGAATGACAGAGCCTCTTCCTGATACTGTGAGTGAATGACAGAGCCACTTGCTGATATTGTGAGTGAATGACAGAGCCTCTTGCTGATATTGTGAGTGAATGACAGAGCCTCTTGCTGATACTGTGAGTGAATGACAGAGCCACTTGCTGATACTGTGAGTGAAAGACAGAGCCTCTTGCCGACATTGTGAGTGAATGACAGAGCCTCTTCCTGATACTGTGAGTGAATGACAGAGCCACTTGCTGATACTGTGAGTGAAAGACAGAGCCTCTTGCCGACATTGTGAGTGAATGACAGAGCCTCTTGCTGATACTGTGAGTGAATAACAGAGACTCTTTCCGATACTGTGAGTGAATGACAGTGCCTCTTGCCGATACTGTGAGTGAATGACAGAGCCTCTTGCTGATACTGTGAGTGAATGACAGAGCCTCTTGCTGATACTGTGAGTGAATGACAGAGCCTCTTGCGGATACTGTGATTGAATTACAGAGCCTCTTGCTGATACTGTGAGTGAATGACAGAGCCTCTTGCTGATATTGTGAATGAATGACAGTGCCTCTTGCTGATACTGTGAGTGAATGAAAGAGCCTCTTGCTGATACTGTGAGTGAATGACAGAGCCTCTTGCTGATACTGTGAGTGAATGACAGAGTCTCTTGCTGACGTTGTGAGTGAATGACAGAGCCTCTTCCTGATTCTGTGAGTGAATGACAGAGCCTCTTGCTGATACTGTGAGTGAATGAAAGAGCCTCTTGCTGATATTGTGAGTGAATGACAGAGCCTCTTCCTGATTCTGTGATTGATTGACAGAGCCTCTTGCTGATATTGTGAGTGAATGACAGAGCCTCTTGCAGATACTGTGAGTGAATGACAGAGCCTCTTGCTGATACTGTGATTGAATGACAGAGCCTCTTCCTGATACTGTGATTGAATGACAGAGCCTCTTCCTGATACTGTGAGTGAATGACAGAGCCTCTTGCTGATACTGTGAGTGAATGACAGAGCCTCTTGCTGATACTGTGCGTGAATGACAGAGCCTCTTGATGATACTGTGAGTGAATGACAGAGCCTCTTGCTGATACTGTGAGTGAATGACAGAGCCTCTTGCTGATACTGTGAGTGAATGACAGAGCCTCTTGCTGATACTGTAAGTGAATGACAGAGCCTCTTGCTGATACTGTAAGTGAATGAGAGAGCCTCATCCTGATACTGTGAGTGAATGACAGAGCCTCTTGCTGATATTGTGAGTGAATGACAGAGCCTCTTGCTGATATTGTGAGTGAATGACAGAGCCTCTTGCTGATATTGTGAGTGAATGACAGAGCCTCTTGCTGATACTGTGAGTGAATGACAGAGCCTCTTGCTGATACTCTGAGTGATTAACTGTGAGCCTCTTGCTGATATTGTGAGTGAATGACAGAGCCTCTTCCTGATACTGTGAGTGAATAACAGAGCCTCTTGCTGATACTGTGAGTGAATGAATGAGCATCTTGCTGATACTGTGATTGAATGACTGAGCCTCTTGCTGATACTGTGAGTGAATGACAGAGCCTCTTGCTGATACTTTGAGTGAATGACAGCACCTCTTGCTGATACTGTGAGTGAATGACAGAGCTTCTTGCTGATACTGTGAGTGAATGACAGAGCCTCTTGCTGATACTGTGAGTGAATGACAGAGCCTCTTGCTGATACTGTGAGTGAATGACAGAGCATCTTGCTGATACTGTGAGTGAATGAATGAGCCTCTTGCTGATACTGTGATTGAATGACAGAGCCTCTTGCTGATACTTTGAGTGAATGACAGCACCTCTTGCTGATACTGTGAGTGAATGACAGAGCTTCTTGATGATACTGTGAGTGAATGACAGAGCCTCTTGCTGATACTGTGAGTGAATGACAGAGCCTCTTGCTGATACTGTGAGTGAATGAATGAGCCTCTTGCTGATACTGTGATTGAATGACAGAGATTCTTGCTGATACTGTGAGTGAATGACAGAGCCTCTTGCTGATACTGTGAGTGATTGACAGAGCCTCTTGCTGATACTGTGAGTGAATGACAGAGCCTCTTGCTGATACTTTGATTGAATGACAGAGCCTCTTGCTGATACTGTGAGTGAATGACAGAGCCTCTTGCTGATTCTGTGAGTGAATGACAGAGCCTCTTGCTGATATTGTGAGTGAATGACAGAGCCTCTTGCTGATACTGTGAGTGAATGACAGAGCCTCTTGCCGATACTCTGAGTGAATGACAGAGCCTCTTGCTGATACTGTGATTGAATGACAGCCTCTTGCTGATACTCTGAGTGAATGACAGAACCTCTTGCTGATACTGTGAGTGAATGACAGAGTCTCTTCCTGACGTTGTGAGTGAATGACAGTGCCTCTTGCTGATACTGTGAGTGAATGACAGAGCCTCTTGCTGGTATTGTGAGTGAATGACAGAGCCTCTTCCTGATTCTGTGAGTGAATGACAAAGCCTCTTGCTGATACTGTGAGTGAATGACAGAGCCTCTTGCTGAGATTGTGAGTGAATGACAGAGCCTCCTGCTGATACTGTGAGTGAATGTCAGAGCCTCTTGCTGATATTGTCAGTGAATGACAGAGCCTGTGAGTGAACGACAGAGCCTCTTGCTGATACTGTGAGTGAATGACAGAGCCTCTTGCTGATACTGTGAGTGAATGACAGAGCCTCTTCCTGATTCTGTGATTGATTGACAGAGCCTCTTGCAGATGTTGTGAGTGAATGACAGAGCCTCTTCCTGATTCTGTGATTGATTGGCAGAGCCTCTTGCTGATACTGTGAGTGAATGACAGAGCCTCTTGCAGATACTGTGAGTCAATGACAGAGCCTCTTGTTGATATTGTGAATGAATGACAGAACCTCTTGCTGATACTGTGATTGAATGACAGAGCCTCTTCCTGATACTGTGATTGAATGACAGAGCCTCTTCCTGATCTTGTGAGTGAATGACTGAGCCTCTTGCTGATATTGTGAGTGAATGACAGAGCCTCTTGCTGATATTGTGAGTGAATGACAGAGCCTCTTGCTGATATTGTGAGTGAATGACAGAGCCTCTTGCTGATACTGTGAGTGAATGACAGAGCCTCTTGCTGATACTCTGAGTGATTAACTGTGAGCCTTGCTGATATTGTGAGTGAATGACAGAGCCTCTTGCTGATATTGTGAGTGAATGACAGAGCCTCTTGCTGATACTGTGAGTGAATGAATGAGCCTCTTGCTGATACTGTGAGTGAATGACAGAGCCTCTTGCTGATACTTTGAGTGAATGACAGCACCTCTTGCTGATACTGTGAGTGAATGACAGAGCTTCTTGCTGATACTGTGAGTGAATGACAGAGCCTCTTGCTGATACTGTGAGTGAATGACAGAGCCTCTTGCTGAGATTGTGAGTGAATGACAGAGCCTCCTGCTGATATTGTGAGTGAATGACAGAGCCTCTTGCTGATACTGTGAGTGAATGAATGAGCCTCTTGCTGATACTGTGAGTGAATGACAGAGCCTCTTGCTGATACTTTGAGTGAATGACAGCACCTCTTGCTGATACTGTGAGTGAATGACAGAGCTTCTTGCTGATACTGTGAGTGAATGACAGAGCTTCTTGATGATACTGTGAGTGAATGACAGAGCCTCTTGCTGATACTGTGAGTGAATGACAGAGCCTCTTGCTGATACTGTGATTGAATGACAGAGCCTCTTGCTGATACTTTGAGTGAATGACAGCACCTCTTGCTGATACTGTGAGTGAATGACAGAGCTTCTTGATGATACTGTGAGTGAATGACAGAGCCTCTTGCTGATACTGTGAGTGAATGAATGAGCCTCTTGCTGATACTGTGATTGAATGACAGAGATTCTTGCTGATACTGTGAGTGAATGACAGAGCCTCTTGCTGATACTGTGAGTGATTGACAGAGCCTCTTGCTGATACTGTGAGTGAATGACAGAGCCTCTTGCTGATACTTTGATTGAATGACAGAGCCTCTTGCTGATACTGTGAGTGAATGACAGAGCCTCTTGCTGATTCTGTGAGTGAATGACAGAGCCTCTTGCTGATATTGTGAGTGAATGACAGAGCCTCTTGCTGATACTGTGAGTGAATGACAGAGCCTCTTGCCGATACTCTGAGTGAATGACAGAGCCTCTTGCCAATACTTTGATTGAATGACAGAGCCTCTTGCTGATACTGTGAGTGAATGACAGAACCTCTTGCTGATACTGTGAGTGAATGACAGAACCTCTTGCTGATTCTGTGAGTGAATGACAGAGCCTCTTGCTGATATTGTGAGTGAATGACAGAGCCTCTTGCTGATACTGTGAGTGAATGACAGAGCCTCTTGCCGATACTCTGAGTGAATGACAGAGCCTCTTGCCGATACTGTGAGTGAATGATAGAGCCTCTTGCCGATACTGTGAGTGAATGACAGAGCCTCTTGCCGATACTGTGAGTGAATGACAGAGCCTCTTGGTGATACTGTGAGTGAATGACAGAGCCTCTTGCTGATACTGTGAGTGAATGACAGAGCCTCTTGCTGATACTGTGAGTGAATGACAGAGCCTCTTGCTGATACTGTGAGTGAATGACAGAGCCTCTTTCTGATACTGTGAGTGAATGACAGAGCCTCTTGCTGATACTTTGAGTGAATGATAGAGCCTCTTGATGATACTGTGAGAGAATGACAGAGCCTCTTGCTGATACTGTGAGTGAATGACAGAGCCTCTTGGTGATATTGTGAGTGAATGACAGAGCCTCTTGCTGATATTGTGATTGAATGAGAGAGCCTCTTGCTGATATTGTGATTGAATGACAGAGCCTCTTCCTGATTCTGTGATTGATTGACAGAGCCTCTTGCTGATACTGTGAGTGAATGACAGAGCCTCTTGCTGATATTGTGATTGAATGACAGAGCCTCTTGTTGATACTGTGAGTGAACGAAAGAGCCTCTTGCAGATACTGTGAGTGAATGACAGAGCCTCTTGCTGATACTGTGAGTGAATGACAGAGCCTCTTCCTGATTCTGTGATTGATTGACAGAGCCTCTTCCTGATAAGGTGAGTGAATGACAGAGACTCTTGCAGATACTGTGAGTGAATGACAGAGCCTCTTCCTGATACTGTGAGTGAATGACAGAGCCTCTTGCTGATTCTGTGATTGAATGACAGAGCCTCTCGCTGATACATTTAGTACATGACAGAGCCTCTTGCTGATACTGTGAGTGCATGACAGAGCCTCTTGCTGATACTGTGAGTGAATGACAGAGCCTCTTGCTTATACTGTGAGTGAATGACAGAGCCTCTTGCTGATACTGTGAGTGAATGACAGAGCCACTTGCTGATACTGTGAGTGAATGACAGAGCCTCTTGCTGATACTGTGAGTGAATGACAGAGCCTCTTGCTGATACTGTGATTGAATGACAGAGTCTCTTGCTGATATTGTGATTGAATGACAGAGGCTCTTTCTGATACTGTGATTGAATGACAGAGCCTCTTGCTGATACTGTGAGTGAATGACAGAGCCTCTTGCTGATACTGTGAGTGAATGACAGAGCCTCTTGCTGATATTGTGATTGAATGACAGAGCCTCTTGCTGATACTGTGAGTGAATGACAGAGCCTCTTGCTGATACTGTGATTGAATGACAGAGCCTCTTGCTGATATTGTGATTGAATGACAGAGCCTCTTGCTGATATTGTGATTGAATGACAGAGCCTCTTGCTGATATTGTGAGTGAATGATAGAGCCTCTTGCTGATACTGTGAGTGAATGACAGAGCCTCTTGCTGATATTGTGAGTAAATGATAGAGCCTCTTGTCGACATTGTGAGTGAATGACAGAGCCTCTTGCTGATTCTGTGATTGAATGACAGAGTCTCTTGCTGATACTGTGAGTGAATGACAGAGCCTCTTTCTGATACTGTGAGTGAATGATAGAGCCTCTTGCCGATACTGTGAGTGGATGACAGAGCCTCTTGCCGATACTGTGAGTGAATGACAGAGCCTCTTGCCGACATTTTGAGTGAATGACAGACCCTCTTGCTGACACTGTGAGTGAAAGACAGAGCCTCTTGCCGACATTGTGAGTGAATGACAGAACCTCTTGCTGATACTGTGAGTGAATAACAGAGACTCTTACCGATACTGTGAGTGAATGACAGTGCCTCTTGCCGATACTGTGAGTGAATGACAGAGCCTCTTGCTGATACTGTGAGTGAATGACAGAGCCTCTTGCTGATACTGTGAGTGAATGACAGAGCCTCTTGCTGATACTGTGATTGAATGACAAAGCCTCTTGCTGATACTGTGAGTGAATGACAGAGCCTCTTGCTGATACTGTGAGTGAATGACAGTGCCTCTTGCTGATACTGTGAGTGAATGAAAGAGCCTCTTGCTGATACTGTGAGTGAATGACAGAGCCTCTTGCTGATACTGTGAGTGAATGACAGAGTCTCTTGCTGACGTTGTGAGTGAATGACAGAGCCTCTTCCTGATTCTGTGAGTGAATGACAGAACCTCTTGCTGATACTGAGAGTGAATGACAGAGCCTCTTGCTGATATTGTGAGTGAATGACAGAGCCTCTTCCTGATTCTGTGATTGATTGACAGAGCCTCTTGCTGATATTGTGAGTGAATGACAGAGCCTCTTGCAGATACTGTGATTGATTGACAGAGCCTCTTGCTGATACTGTGAGTGAATGACAGAGCCTCTTGCTGATATTGTGAGTGAATGACAGAGCCTCTTGCTGATATTGTGAGTGAATGACAGAGCCTCCTGCTGATATTGTGAGGTGAATGACAGAGCCTCTTGCTGATACTGTGAGTGAATGACAGAGCCACTTGCTGATACTGTGAGTGAAAGACAGAGCCTCTTGCCGACATTGTGAGTGAATGACAGAGCCTCTTCCTGATACTGTGAGTGAATGACAGAGCCACTTGCTGATATTGTGAGTGAATGACAGAGCCTCTTGCTGATATTGTGAGTGAATGACAGAGCCTCTTGCTGATACTGTGAGTGAATGACAGAGCCACTTGCTGATACTGTGAGTGAAAGACAGAGCCTCTTGCCGACATTGTGAGTGAATGACAGAGCCTCTTCCTGATACTGTGAGTGAATGACAGAGCCACTTGCTGATACTGTGAGTGAAAGACAGAGCCTCTTGCCGACATTGTGAGTGAATGACAGAGCCTCTTGCTGATACTGTGAGTGAATAACAGAGACTCTTTCCGATACTGTGAGTGAATGACAGTGCCTCTTGCCGATACTGTGAGTGAATGACAGAGCCTCTTGCTGATACTGTGAGTGAATGACAGAGCCTCTTGCTGATACTGTGAGTGAATGACAGAGCCTCTTGCGGATACTGTGATTGAATTACAGAGCCTCTTGCTGATACTGTGAGTGAATGACAGAGCCTCTTGCTGATACTGTGAATGAATGACAGTGCCTCTTGCTGATACTGTGAGTGAATGAAAGAGCCTCTTGCTGATATTGTGAGTGAATGACAGAGCCTCTTCCTGATTCTGTGATTGATTGACAGAGCCTCTTGCTGATATTGTGAGTGAATGACAGAGCCTCTTGCAGATACTGTGAGTGAATGACAGAGCCTCTTGCTGATACTGTGATTGAATGACAGAGCCTCTTCCTGATTCTGTGATTGATTGACAGAGCCTCTTGCTGATACTGTGAGTGAATGACAGAGCCTCTTGCTGATATTGTGATTGAATGACAGAGCCTCTTGTTGATACTGTGAGTGAACGAAAGAGCCTCTTGCAGATACTGTGAGTGAATGACAGAGCCTCTTGCTGATACTGTGAGTGAATGACAGAGCCTCTTCCTGATTCTGTGATTGATTGACAGAGCCTCTTCCTGATAAGGTGAGTGAATGACAGAGACTCTTGCAGATACTGTGAGTGAATGACAGAGCCTCTTCCTGATACTGTGAGTGAATGACAGAGCCTCTTGCTGATTCTGTGATTGAATGACAGAGCCTCTCGCTGATACATTTAGTACATGACAGAGCCTCTTGCTGATACTGTGAGTGCATGACAGAGCCTCTTGCTGATACTGTGAGTGAATGACAGAGCCTCTTGCTTATACTGTGAGTGAATGACAGAGCCTCTTGCTGATACTGTGAGTGAATGACAGAGCCACTTGCTGATACTGTGAGTGAATGACAGAGCCTCTTGCTGATACTGTGAGTGAATGACAGAGCCTCTTGCTGATACTGTGATTGAATGACAGAGTCTCTTGCTGATATTGTGATTGAATGACAGAGGCTCTTTCTGATACTGTGATTGAATGACAGAGCCTCTTGCTGATACTGTGAGTGAATGACAGAGCCTCTTGCTGATACTGTGAGTGAATGACAGAGCCTCTTGCTGATATTGTGATTGAATGACAGAGCCTCTTGCTGATACTGTGAGTGAATGACAGAGCCTCTTGCTGATACTGTGATTGAATGACAGAGCCTCTTGCTGATATTGTGATTGAATGACAGAGCCTCTTGCTGATATTGTGATTGAATGACAGAGCCTCTTGCTGATATTGTGAGTGAATGATAGAGCCTCTTGCTGATACTGTGAGTGAATGACAGAGCCTCTTGCTGATATTGTGAGTAAATGATAGAGCCTCTTGTCGACATTGTGAGTGAATGACAGAGCCTCTTGCTGATTCTGTGATTGAATGACAGAGTCTCTTGCTGATACTGTGAGTGAATGACAGAGCCTCTTTCTGATACTGTGAGTGAATGATAGAGCCTCTTGCCGATACTGTGAGTGGATGACAGAGCCTCTTGCCGATACTGTGAGTGAATGACAGAGCCTCTTGCCGACATTTTGAGTGAATGACAGACCCTCTTGCTGACACTGTGAGTGAAAGACAGAGCCTCTTGCCGACATTGTGAGTGAATGACAGAACCTCTTGCTGATACTGTGAGTGAATAACAGAGACTCTTACCGATACTGTGAGTGAATGACAGTGCCTCTTGCCGATACTGTGAGTGAATGACAGAGCCTCTTGCTGATACTGTGAGTGAATGACAGAGCCTCTTGCTGATACTGTGAGTGAATGACAGAGCCTCTTGCTGATACTGTGATTGAATGACAAAGCCTCTTGCTGATACTGTGAGTGAATGACAGAGCCTCTTGCTGATACTGTGAGTGAATGACAGTGCCTCTTGCTGATACTGTGAGTGAATGAAAGAGCCTCTTGCTGATACTGTGAGTGAATGACAGAGCCTCTTGCTGATACTGTGAGTGAATGACAGAGTCTCTTGCTGACGTTGTGAGTGAATGACAGAGCCTCTTCCTGATTCTGTGAGTGAATGACAGAACCTCTTGCTGATACTGAGAGTGAATGACAGAGCCTCTTGCTGATATTGTGAGTGAATGACAGAGCCTCTTCCTGATTCTGTGATTGATTGACAGAGCCTCTTGCTGATATTGTGAGTGAATGACAGAGCCTCTTGCAGATACTGTGATTGATTGACAGAGCCTCTTGCTGATACTGTGAGTGAATGACAGAGCCTCTTGCTGATATTGTGAGTGAATGACAGAGCCTCTTGCTGATATTGTGAGTGAATGACAGAGCCTCCTGCTGATATTGTGAGGTGAATGACAGAGCCTCTTGCTGATACTGTGAGTGAATGACAGAGCCACTTGCTGATACTGTGAGTGAAAGACAGAGCCTCTTGCCGACATTGTGAGTGAATGACAGAGCCTCTTCCTGATACTGTGAGTGAATGACAGAGCCACTTGCTGATATTGTGAGTGAATGACAGAGCCTCTTGCTGATATTGTGAGTGAATGACAGAGCCTCTTGCTGATACTGTGAGTGAATGACAGAGCCACTTGCTGATACTGTGAGTGAAAGACAGAGCCTCTTGCCGACATTGTGAGTGAATGACAGAGCCTCTTCCTGATACTGTGAGTGAATGACAGAGCCACTTGCTGATACTGTGAGTGAAAGACAGAGCCTCTTGCCGACATTGTGAGTGAATGACAGAGCCTCTTGCTGATACTGTGAGTGAATAACAGAGACTCTTTCCGATACTGTGAGTGAATGACAGTGCCTCTTGCCGATACTGTGAGTGAATGACAGAGCCTCTTGCTGATACTGTGAGTGAATGACAGAGCCTCTTGCTGATACTGTGAGTGAATGACAGAGCCTCTTGCGGATACTGTGATTGAATTACAGAGCCTCTTGCTGATACTGTGAGTGAATGACAGAGCCTCTTGCTGATACTGTGAATGAATGACAGTGCCTCTTGCTGATACTGTGAGTGAATGAAAGAGCCTCTTGCTGATATTGTGAGTGAATGACAGAGCCTCTTCCTGATTCTGTGATTGATTGACAGAGCCTCTTGCTGATATTGTGAGTGAATGACAGAGCCTCTTGCAGATACTGTGAGTGAATGACAGAGCCTCTTGCTGATACTGTGATTGAATGACAGAGCCTCTTCCTGATACTGTGATTGAATGACAGAGCCTCTTCCTGATACTGTGAGTGAATGACAGAGCCTCTTGCTGATACTGTGAGTGAATGACAGAGCCTCTTGCTGATACTGTGCGTGAATGACAGAGCCTCTTGATGATACTGTGAGTGAATGACAGAGCCTCTTGCTGATACTGTGAGTGAATGACAGAGCCTCTTGCTGATACTGTGAGTGAATGACAGAGCCTCTTGCTGATACTGTAAGTGAATGACAGAACCTCTTGCTGATACTGTGATTGAATGACAGAGCCTCTTCCTGATACTGTGATTGAATGACAGAGCCTCTTCCTGATACTGTGAGTGAATGACTGAGCCTCTTGCTGATATTGTGAGTGAATGACAGAGCCTCTTGCTGATATTGTGAGTGAATGACAGAGCCTCTTGCTGATATTGTGAGTGAATGACAGAGCCTCTTGCTGATACTGTGAGTGAATGACAGAGCCTCTTGCTGATACTGTGAGTGAATGACAGAGCCTCTTCCTGATACTGTGAGTGAATGACTGAGCCTCTTGCTGATATTGTGAGTGAATGACAGAGCCTCTTGCTGATATTGTGAGTGAATGACAGAGCCTCTTGCTGATATTGTGAGTGAATGACAGAGCCTCTTGCTGATACTGTGAGTGAATGACAGAGCCTCTTGCTGATACTGTGAGTGAATGAAAGAGCCTCTTGCTGATATTGTGAGTGAATGACAGAGCCTCTTCCTGATTCTGTGATTGATTGACAGAGCCTCTTGCTGATATTGTGAGTGAATGACAGAGCCTCTTGCAGATACTGTGAGTGAATGACAGAGCCTCTTGCTGATACTGTGATTGAATGACAGAGCCTCTTCCTGATACTGTGATTGAATGACAGAGCCTCTTCCTGATACTGTGAGTGAATGACAGAGCCTCTTGCTGATACTGTGAGTGAATGACAGAGCCTCTTGCTGATACTGTGCGTGAATGACAGAGCCTCTTGATGATACTGTGAGTGAATGACAGAGCCTCTTGCTGATACTGTGAGTGAATGACAGAGCCTCTTGCTGATACTGTGAGTGAATGACAGAGCCTCTTGCTGATACTGTAAGTGAATGACAGAACCTCTTGCTGATACTGTGATTGAATGACAGAGCCTCTTCCTGATACTGTGATTGAATGACAGAGCCTCTTCCTGATACTGTGAGTGAATGACTGAGCCTCTTGCTGATATTGTGAGTGAATGACAGAGCCTCTTGCTGATATTGTGAGTGAATGACAGAGCCTCTTGCTGATATTGTGAGTGAATGACAGAGCCTCTTGCTGATACTGTGAGTGAATGACAGAGCCTCTTGCTGATACTGTGAGTGAATGACAGAGCCTCTTGCTGATACTGTAAGTGAATGACAGAACCTCTTGCTGATACTGTGATTGAATGACAGAGCCTCTTGCTGATACTGTGAGTGAATGACAGAGCCTCTTGCTGATACTGTAAGTGAATGACAGAACCTCTTGCTGATACTGTGATTGAATGACAGAGCCTCTTCCTGATACTGTGATTGAATGACAGAGCCTCTTCCTGATACTGTGAGTGAATGACTGAGCCTCTTGCTGATATTGTGAGTGAATGACAGAGCCTCTTGCTGATATTGTGAGTGAATGACAGAGCCTCTTGCTGATATTGTGAGTGAATGACAGAGCCTCTTGCTGATACTGTGAGTGAATGACAGAGCCTCTTGCTGATACTCTGAGTGATTAACTGTGAGCCTTGCTGATATTGTGAGTGAATGACAGAGCCTCTTGCTGATATTGTGAGTGAATGACAGAGCCTCTTGCTGATACTGTGAGTGAATGAATGAGCCTCTTGCTGATACTGTGAGTGAATGACAGAGCCTCTTGCTGATACTTTGAGTGAATGACAGCACCTCTTGCTGATACTGTGAGTGAATGACAGAGCTTCTTGCTGATACTGTGAGTGAATGACAGAGCCTCTTGCTGATACTGTGAGTGAATGACAGAGCCTCTTGCTGATACTGTGAGTGAATGACAGAGCATCTTGCTGATACTGTGAGTAAATGAATGAGCCTCTTGCTGATACTGTGATTGAATGACAGAGCCTCTTGCTGATACTTTGAGTGAATGACAGCACCTCTTGCTGATACTGTGAGTGAATGACAGAGCTTCTTGATGATACTGTGAGTGAATGACAGAGCCTCTTGCTGATACTGTGAGTGAATGACAGAGCCTCTTGCTGATACTGTGAGTGAATGACAGAGCCTCTTGCTGATACTGTGAGTGAATGACAGAGCCTCTAGCTGATACTGTGAGTGAATGACAGAGCATCTTGCTGATACTTTGATTTAATGACAGAGCCTCTTGCTGATACTGTGATTGAATGACAGAGCCTCTTGCTGATACTGTGAGTGAATGACAGAGCCTATTGCTGATACTGTGAGTGAATGACAGAGCCTCTTCCTGATATTGTGAGTGAATGACAGAGCATCTTGCCGACATTGTGAGTGAATGACAGAGCCTCTTGCTGATTCTGTGATTGAATGACAGAGCCTCTCGCTGATACATTTAGTACATGACAGAGCCTCTTGCTGATACTGTGAGTGCATGACAGAGCCTCTTGCTGATACTGTGAGTGAATAACAGAGCCTCTTGCTTATACTGTGAGTGAATGACAGAGCCTCTTGCTGATACTGTGAGTTAATGACAGAGCCACTTGCTGATACTGTGAGTGAATGACAGAGCCTCTTGCTGATACTGTGAGTGAATGACAGAGCCTCTTGCTGATACTGTGATTGAATGACAGAGTCTCTTGCTGATATTGTGATTGAATGACAGAGGCTCTTTCTGATACTGTGATTGAATGACAGAGCCTCTTGCTGATACTGTGAGTGAATGACAGAGCATCTTGCTGATACTGTGAGTGAATGACAGAGCCTCTTGCTGATATTGTGATTGAATGACAGAGCCTCTTGCTGATACTGTGAGTGAATGACAGAGCCTCTTGCTGATACTGTGATTGAATGACAGAGCCTCTTGCTGATATTGTGATTGAATGACAGAGCCTCTTGCTGATATTGTGATTGAATGACAGAGCCTCTTGCTGATATTGTGAGTGAATGATAGAGCCTCTTGCTGATACTGTGAGTGAATGACAGAGCCTCTTGCTGATATTGTGAGTAAATGATAGAGCCTCTTGTCGACATTGTGAGTGAATGACAGAGCCTCTTGCTGATTCTGTGATTGAATGACAGAGTCTCTTGCTGATACTGTGAGTGAATGACAGAGCCTCTTTCTGATACTGTGAGTGAATGATAGAGCCTCTTGCCGATACTGTGAGTGGATGACAGAGCCTCTTGCCGATACTGTGAGTGAATGACAGAGCCTCTTGCCGACATTTTGAGTGAATGACAGACCCTCTTGCTGACACTGTGAGTGAAAGACAGAGCCTCTTGCCGACATTGTGAGTGAATGACAGAACCTCTTGCTGATACTGTGAGTGAATAACAGAGTCTCTTACCGATACTGTGATTGAATGACAAAGACTCTTGCTGATACTGTGAGTGAATGACAGAGCCTCTTGCTGATACTGTGAGTGAATGACAGTGCCTCTTGCTGATACTGTGAGTGAATGAAAGAGCCTCTTGCTGATACTGTGAGTGAATGACAGAGCCTCTTGCTGATACTGTGAGTGAATGACAGAGTCTCTTGCTGACGTTGTGAGTGAATGACAGAGCCTCTTGCTGATATTGTGAGTGAATGATAGAGCCTCTTGCTGATACTGTGAGTGAATGACAGAGCCTCTTGCTGATATTGTGAGTAAATGATAGAGCCTCTTGTCGACATTGTGAGTGAATGACAGAACCTCTTGCTGATACTGTGAGTGAATAACAGAGTCTCTTACCGATACTGTGATTGAATGACAAAGACTCTTGCTGATACTGTGAGTGAATGACAGAGCCTCTTGCTGATACTGTGAGTGAATGACAGTGCCTCTTGCTGATACTGTGAGTGAATGAAAGAGCCTCTTGCTGATACTGTGAGTGAATGACAGAGCCTCTTGCTGATACTGTGAGTGAATGACAGAGTCTCTTGCTGACGTTGTGAGTGAATGACAGAGCCTCTTGCTGATACTGTGAGTGAATGACAGTGCCTCTTGCTGATACTGTGAGTGAATGAAAGAGCCTCTTGCTGATACTGTGAGTGAATGACAGAGCCTCTTGCTGATACTGTGATTGAATGACAGAGCCTCTTGCTGATACTTTGAGTGAATGACAGCACCTCTTGCTGATACTGTGAGTGAATGACAGAGCTTCTTGATGATACTGTGAGTGAATGACAGAGCCTCTTGCTGATACTGTGAGTGAATGAATGAGCCTCTTGCTGATACTGTGATTGAATGACAGAGATTCTTGCTGATACTGTGAGTGAATGACAGAGCCTCTTGCTGATACTGTGAGTGATTGACAGAGCCTCTTGCTGATACTGTGAGTGAATGACAGAGCCTCTTGCTGATACTTTGATTGAATGACAGAGCCTCTTGCTGATACTGTGAGTGAATGACAGAGCCTCTTGCTGATTCTGTGAGTGAATGACAGAGCCTCTTGCTGATATTGTGAGTGAATGACAGAGCCTCTTGCTGATACTGTGAGTGAATGACAGAGCCTCTTGCCGATACTCTGAGTGAATGACAGAGCCTCTTGCCAATACTTTGATTGAATGACAGAGCCTCTTGCTGATACTGTGAGTGAATGACAGAACCTCTTGCTGATACTGTGAGTGAATGACAGAACCTCTTGCTGATTCTGTGAGTGAATGACAGAGCCTCTTGCTGATATTGTGAGTGAATGACAGAGCCTCTTGCTGATACTGTGAGTGAATGACAGAGCCTCTTGCCGATACTCTGAGTGAATGACAGAGCCTCTTGCCGATACTGTGAGTGAATGATAGAGCCTCTTGCCGATACTGTGAGTGAATGACAGAGCCTCTTGCCGATACTGTGAGTGAATGACAGAGCCTCTTGGTGATACTGTGAGTGAATGACAGAGCCTCTTGCTGATACTGTGAGTGAATGACAGAGCCTCTTGCTGATACTGTGAGTGAATGACAGAGCCTCTTGCTGATACTGTGAGTGAATGACAGAGCCTCTTTCTGATACTGTGAGTGAATGACAGAGCCTCTTGCTGATACTTTGAGTGAATGATAGAGCCTCTTGATGATACTGTGAGAGAATGACAGAGCCTCTTGCTGATACTGTGAGTGAATGACAGAGCCTCTTGGTGATATTGTGAGTGAATGACAGAGCCTCTTGCTGATATTGTGATTGAATGAGAGAGCCTCTTGCTGATATTGTGATTGAATGACAGAGCCTCTTCCTGATTCTGTGATTGATTGACAGAGCCTCTTGCTGATACTGTGAGTGAATGACAGAGCCTCTTGCTGATATTGTGATTGAATGACAGAGCCTCTTGTTGATACTGTGAGTGAACGAAAGAGCCTCTTGCAGATACTGTGAGTGAATGACAGAGCCTCTTGCTGATACTGTGAGTGAATGACAGAGCCTCTTCCTGATTCTGTGATTGATTGACAGAGCCTCTTCCTGATAAGGTGAGTGAATGACAGAGACTCTTGCAGATACTGTGAGTGAATGACAGAGCCTCTTCCTGATACTGTGAGTGAATGACAGAGCCTCTTGCTGATTCTGTGATTGAATGACAGAGCCTCTCGCTGATACATTTAGTACATGACAGAGCCTCTTGCTGATACTGTGAGTGCATGACAGAGCCTCTTGCTGATACTGTGAGTGAATGACAGAGCCTCTTGCTTATACTGTGAGTGAATGACAGAGCCTCTTGCTGATACTGTGAGTGAATGACAGAGCCACTTGCTGATACTGTGAGTGAATGACAGAGCCTCTTGCTGATACTGTGAGTGAATGACAGAGCCTCTTGCTGATACTGTGATTGAATGACAGAGTCTCTTGCTGATATTGTGATTGAATGACAGAGGCTCTTTCTGATACTGTGATTGAATGACAGAGCCTCTTGCTGATACTGTGAGTGAATGACAGAGCCTCTTGCTGATACTGTGAGTGAATGACAGAGCCTCTTGCTGATATTGTGATTGAATGACAGAGCCTCTTGCTGATACTGTGAGTGAATGACAGAGCCTCTTGCTGATACTGTGATTGAATGACAGAGCCTCTTGCTGATATTGTGATTGAATGACAGAGCCTCTTGCTGATATTGTGATTGAATGACAGAGCCTCTTGCTGATATTGTGAGTGAATGATAGAGCCTCTTGCTGATACTGTGAGTGAATGACAGAGCCTCTTGCTGATATTGTGAGTAAATGATAGAGCCTCTTGTCGACATTGTGAGTGAATGACAGAGCCTCTTGCTGATTCTGTGATTGAATGACAGAGTCTCTTGCTGATACTGTGAGTGAATGACAGAGCCTCTTTCTGATACTGTGAGTGAATGATAGAGCCTCTTGCCGATACTGTGAGTGGATGACAGAGCCTCTTGCCGATACTGTGAGTGAATGACAGAGCCTCTTGCCGACATTTTGAGTGAATGACAGACCCTCTTGCTGACACTGTGAGTGAAAGACAGAGCCTCTTGCCGACATTGTGAGTGAATGACAGAACCTCTTGCTGATACTGTGAGTGAATAACAGAGACTCTTACCGATACTGTGAGTGAATGACAGTGCCTCTTGCCGATACTGTGAGTGAATGACAGAGCCTCTTGCTGATACTGTGAGTGAATGACAGAGCCTCTTGCTGATACTGTGAGTGAATGACAGAGCCTCTTGCTGATACTGTGATTGAATGACAAAGCCTCTTGCTGATACTGTGAGTAAATGACAGAGCCTCTTGCTGATACTGTGAGTGAATGACAGTGCCTCTTGCTGATACTGTGAGTGAATGAAAGAGCCTCTTGCTGATACTGTGAGTGAATGACAGAGCCTCTTGCTGATACTGTGAGTGAATGACAGAGTCTCTTGCTGACGTTGTGAGTGAATGACAGAGCCTCTTCCTGATTCTGTGAGTGAATGACAGAACCTCTTGCTGATACTGAGAGTGAATGACAGAGCCTCTTGCTGATATTGTGAGTGAATGACAGAGCCTCTTCCTGATTCTGTGATTGATTGACAGAGCCTCTTGCTGATATTGTGAGTGAATGACAGAGCCTCTTGCAGATACTGTGATTGATTGACAGAGCCTCTTGCTGATACTGTGAGTGAATGACAGAGCCTCTTGCTGATATTGTGAGTGAATGACAGAGCCTCTTGCTGATATTGTGAGTGAATGACAGAGCCTCCTGCTGATATTGTGAGGTGAATGACAGAGCCTCTTGCTGATACTGTGAGTGAATGACAGAGCCACTTGCTGATACTGTGAGTGAAAGACAGAGCCTCTTGCCGACATTGTGAGTGAATGACAGAGCCTCTTCCTGATACTGTGAGTGAATGACAGAGCCACTTGCTGATATTGTGAGTGAATGACAGAGCCTCTTGCTGATATTGTGAGTGAATGACAGAGCCTCTTGCTGATACTGTGAGTGAATGACAGAGCCACTTGCTGATACTGTGAGTGAAAGACAGAGCCTCTTGCCGACATTGTGAGTGAATGACAGAGCCTCTTCCTGATACTGTGAGTGAATGACAGAGCCACTTGCTGATACTGTGAGTGAAAGACAGAGCCTCTTGCCGACATTGTGAGTGAATGACAGAGCCTCTTGCTGATACTGTGAGTGAATAACAGAGACTCTTTCCGATACTGTGAGTGAATGACAGTGCCTCTTGCCGATACTGTGAGTGAATGACAGAGCCTCTTGCTGATACTGTGAGTGAATGACAGAGCCTCTTGCTGATACTGTGAGTGAATGACAGAGCCTCTTGCGGATACTGTGATTGAATTACAGAGCCTCTTGCTGATACTGTGAGTGAATGACAGAGCCTCTTGCTGATACTGTGAATGAATGACAGTGCCTCTTGCTGATACTGTGAGTGAATGAAAGAGCCTCTTGCTGATATTGTGAGTGAATGACAGAGCCTCTTCCTGATTCTGTGATTGATTGACAGAGCCTCTTGCTGATATTGTGAGTGAATGACAGAGCCTCTTGCAGATACTGTGAGTGAATGACAGAGCCTCTTGCTGATACTGTGATTGAATGACAGAGCCTCTTCCTGATACTGTGATTGAATGACAGAGCCTCTTCCTGATACTGTGAGTGAATGACAGAGCCTCTTGCTGATACTGTGAGTGAATGACAGAGCCTCTTGCTGATACTGTGCGTGAATGACAGAGCCTCTTGATGATACTGTGAGTGAATGACAGAGCCTCTTGCTGATACTGTGAGTGAATGACAGAGCCTCTTGCTGATACTGTGAGTGAATGACAGAGCCTCTTGCTGATACTGTAAGTGAATGACAGAACCTCTTGCTGATACTGTGATTGAATGACAGAGCCTCTTCCTGATACTGTGATTGAATGACAGAGCCTCTTCCTGATACTGTGAGTGAATGACTGAGCCTCTTGCTGATATTGTGAGTGAATGACAGAGCCTCTTGCTGATATTGTGAGTGAATGACAGAGCCTCTTGCTGATATTGTGGGTGAATGACAGAGCCTCTTGCTGATACTGTGAGTGAATGACAGAGCCTCTTGCTGATACTGTGAGTGAATGACAGAGCCTCTTCCTGATACTGTGAGTGAATGACTGAGCCTCTTGCTGATATTGTGAGTGAATGACAGAGCCTCTTGCTGATATTGTGAGTGAATGACAGAGCCTCTTGCTGATATTGTGAGTGAATGACAGAGCCTCTTGCTGATACTGTGAGTGAATGACAGAGCCTCTTGCTGATACTGTGAGTGAATGAAAGAGCCTCTTGCTGATATTGTGAGTGAATGACAGAGCCTCTTCCTGATTCTGTGATTGATTGACAGAGCCTCTTGCTGATATTGTGAGTGAATGACAGAGCCTCTTGCAGATACTGTGAGTGAATGACAGAGCCTCTTGCTGATACTGTGATTGAATGACAGAGCCTCTTCCTGATACTGTGATTGAATGACAGAGCCTCTTCCTGATACTGTGAGTGAATGACAGAGCCTCTTGCTGATACTGTGAGTGAATGACAGAGCCTCTTGCTGATACTGTGCGTGAATGACAGAGCCTCTTGATGATACTGTGAGTGAATGACAGAGCCTCTTGCTGATACTGTGAGTGAATGACAGAGCCTCTTGCTGATACTGTGAGTGAATGACAGAGCCTCTTGCTGATACTGTAAGTGAATGACAGAACCTCTTGCTGATACTGTGATTGAATGACAGAGCCTCTTCCTGATACTGTGATTGAATGACAGAGCCTCTTCCTGATACTGTGAGTGAATGACTGAGCCTCTTGCTGATATTGTGAGTGAATGACAGAGCCTCTTGCTGATATTGTGAGTGAATGACAGAGCCTCTTGCTGATATTGTGAGTGAATGACAGAGCCTCTTGCTGATACTGTGAGTGAATGACAGAGCCTCTTGCTGATACTGTGAGTGAATGACAGAGCCTCTTGCTGATACTGTAAGTGAATGACAGAACCTCTTGCTGATACTGTGATTGAATGACAGAGCCTCTTGCTGATACTGTGAGTGAATGACAGAGCCTCTTGCTGATACTGTAAGTGAATGACAGAACCTCTTGCTGATACTGTGATTGAATGACAGAGCCTCTTCCTGATACTGTGATTGAATGACAGAGCCTCTTCCTGATACTGTGAGTGAATGACTGAGCCTCTTGCTGATATTGTGAGTGAATGACAGAGCCTCTTGCTGATATTGTGAGTGAATGACAGAGCCTCTTGCTGATATTGTGAGTGAATGACAGAGCCTCTTGCTGATACTGTGAGTGAATGACAGAGCCTCTTGCTGATACTCTGAGTGATTAACTGTGAGCCTTGCTGATATTGTGAGTGAATGACAGAGCCTCTTGCTGATATTGTGAGTGAATGACAGAGCCTCTTGCTGATACTGTGAGTGAATGAATGAGCCTCTTGCTGATACTGTGAGTGAATGACAGAGCCTCTTGCTGATACTTTGAGTGAATGACAGCACCTCTTGCTGATACTGTGAGTGAATGACAGAGCTTCTTGCTGATACTGTGAGTGAATGACAGAGCCTCTTGCTGATACTGTGAGTGAATGACAGAGCCTCTTGCTGATACTGTGAGTGAATGACAGAGCATCTTGCTGATACTGTGAGTAAATGAATGAGCCTCTTGCTGATACTGTGATTGAATGACAGAGCCTCTTGCTGATACTTTGAGTGAATGACAGCACCTCTTGCTGATACTGTGAGTGAATGACAGAGCTTCTTGATGATACTGTGAGTGAATGACAGAGCCTCTTGCTGATACTGTGAGTGAATGACAGAGCCTCTTGCTGATACTGTGAGTGAATGACAGAGCCTCTTGCTGATACTGTGAGTGAATGACAGAGCCTCTAGCTGATACTGTGAGTGAATGACAGAGCATCTTGCTGATACTTTGATTTAATGACAGAGCCTCTTGCTGATACTGTGATTGAATGACAGAGCCTCTTGCTGATACTGTGAGTGAATGACAGAGCCTATTGCTGATACTGTGAGTGAATGACAGAGCCTCTTCCTGATATTGTGAGTGAATGACAGAGCATCTTGCCGACATTGTGAGTGAATGACAGAGCCTCTTGCTGATTCTGTGATTGAATGACAGAGCCTCTCGCTGATACATTTAGTACATGACAGAGCCTCTTGCTGATACTGTGAGTGCATGACAGAGCCTCTTGCTGATACTGTGAGTGAATAACAGAGCCTCTTGCTTATACTGTGAGTGAATGACAGAGCCTCTTGCTGATACTGTGAGTTAATGACAGAGCCACTTGCTGATACTGTGAGTGAATGACAGAGCCTCTTGCTGATACTGTGAGTGAATGACAGAGCCTCTTGCTGATACTGTGATTGAATGACAGAGTCTCTTGCTGATATTGTGATTGAATGACAGAGGCTCTTTCTGATACTGTGATTGAATGACAGAGCCTCTTGCTGATACTGTGAGTGAATGACAGAGCCTCTTGCTGATACTGTGAGTGAATGACAGAGCCTCTTGCTGATATTGTGATTGAATGACAGAGCCTCTTGCTGATACTGTGAGTGAATGACAGAGCCTCTTGCTGATACTGTGATTGAATGACAGAGCCTCTTGCTGATATTGTGATTGAATGACAGAGCCTCTTGCTGATATTGTGATTGAATGACAGAGCCTCTTGCTGATATTGTGAGTGAATGATAGAGCCTCTTGCTGATACTGTGAGTGAATGACAGAGCCTCTTGCTGATATTGTGAGTAAATGATAGAGCCTCTTGTCGACATTGTGAGTGAATGACAGAGCCTCTTGCTGATTCTGTGATTGAATGACAGAGTCTCTTGCTGATACTGTGAGTGAATGACAGAGCCTCTTTCTGATACTGTGAGTGAATGATAGAGCCTCTTGCCGATACTGTGAGTGGATGACAGAGCCTCTTGCCGATACTGTGAGTGAATGACAGAGCCTCTTGCCGACATTTTGAGTGAATGACAGACCCTCTTGCTGACACTGTGAGTGAAAGACAGAGCCTCTTGCCGACATTGTGAGTGAATGACAGAACCTCTTGCTGATACTGTGAGTGAATAACAGAGTCTCTTACCGATACTGTGATTGAATGACAAAGACTCTTGCTGATACTGTGAGTGAATGACAGAGCCTCTTGCTGATACTGTGAGTGAATGACAGTGCCTCTTGCTGATACTGTGAGTGAATGAAAGAGCCTCTTGCTGATACTGTGAGTGAATGACAGAGCCTCTTGCTGATACTGTGAGTGAATGACAGAGTCTCTTGCTGACGTTGTGAGTGAATGACAGAGCCTCTTCCTGATTCTGTGAGTGAATGACAGAGCCTCTTGCTGATACTGAGAGTGAATGACAGAGCCTCTTGCTGATATTGTGAGTGAATGACAGAGCCTCTTCCTGATTCTGTGATTGATTGACAGAGCCTCTTGCTGATATTGTGAGTGAATGACAGAGCCTCTTGCAGATACTGTGATTGATTGACAGAGCCTCTTGCTGATATTGTGAGTGAATGACAGAGCCTCTTGCAGATACTGTGATTGATTGACAGAGCCTCTTGCTGATATTGTGAGTGAATGACAGAGCCTCTTGCTGATATTGTGAGTGAATGACAGAGCCTCCTGCTGATATTGTGAGGTGAATGACAGAGCCTCTTGCTGATACTGTGAGTGAATGACAGAGCCACTTGCTGATACTGTGAGTGAAAGACAGAGCCTCTTGCCGACATTGTGAGTGAATGACAGAGCCTCTTCCTGATACTGTGAGTGAATGACAGAGCCACTTGCTGATATTGTGAGTGAATTACAGAGCCTCTTGCTGATATTGTGAGTGAATGACAGAGCCTCTTGCTGATACTGTGAGTGAATGACAGAGCCACTTGCTGATACTGTGAGTGAAAGACAGAGCCTCTTGCCGACATTGTGAGTGAATGACAGAGCCTCTTCCTGATACTGTGAGTGAATGACAGAGCCACTTGCTGATACTGTGAGTGAAAGACAGAGCCTCTTGCCGACATTGTGAGTGAATGACAGAGCCTCTTGCTGATACTGTGAGTGAATAACAGAGACTCTTTCCGATACTGTGAGTGAATGACAGTGCCTCTTGCCGATACTGTGAGTGAATGACAGAGCCTCTTGCTGATACTGTGAGTGAATGACAGAGCCTCTTGCTGATACTGTGAGTGAATGACAGAGCCTCTTGCGGATACTGTGATTGAATTACAGAGCCTCTTGCTGATACTGTGAGTGAATGACAGAGCCTCTTGCTGATACTGTGAATGAATGACAGTGCCTCTTGCTGATACTGTGAGTGAATGAAAGAGCCTCTTGCTGATACTGTGAGTGAATGACAGAGCCTCTTGCTGATACTGTGAGTGAATGACAGAGTCTCTTGCTGACGTTGTGAGTGAATGACAGAGCCTCTTCCTGATTCTGTGAGTGAATGACAGAGCCTCTTGCTGATACTGTGAGTGAATGAAAGAGCCTCTTGCTGATATTGTGAGTGAATGACAGAGCCTCTTCCTGATTCTGTGATTGATTGACAGAGCCTCTTGCTGATATTGTGAGTGAATGACAGAGCCTCTTGCAGATACTGTGAGTGAATGACAGAGCCTCTTGCTGATACTGTGATTGAATGACAGAGCCTCTTCCTGATACTGTGATTGAATGACAGAGCCTCTTCCTGATACTGTGAGTGAATGACAGAGCCTCTTGCTGATACTGTGAGTGAATGACAGAGCCTCTTGCTGATACTGTGCGTGAATGACAGAGCCTCTTGATGATACTGTGAGTGAATGACAGAGCCTCTTGCTGATACTGTGAGTGAATGACAGAGCCTCTTGCTGATACTGTGAGTGAATGACAGAGCCTCTTGCTGATACTGTAAGTGAATGACAGAGCCTCTTGCTGATACTGTAAGTGAATGACAGAGCCTCATCCTGATACTGTGAGTGAATGACAGAGCCTCTTGCTGATATTGTGAGTGAATGACAGAGCCTCTTGCTGATATTGTGAGTGAATGACAGAGCCTCTTGCTGATATTGTGAGTGAATGACAGAGCCTCTTGCTGATACTGTGAGTGAATGACAGAGCCTCTTGCTGATACTCTGATTGATTAACTGTGAGCCTCTTGCTGATATTGTGAGTGAATGACAGAGCCTCTTCCTGATACTGTGAGTGAATGACAGAGCCTCTTGCTGATACTGTGAGTGAATGAATGAGCTTCTTGCTGATACTGTGATTGAATGACTGAGCCTCTTGCTGATACTGTGAGTGAATGACAGAGCCTCTTGCTGATACTTTGAGTGAATGACAGCACCTCTTGCTGATACTGTGAGTGAATGACAGAGCTTCTTGCTGATACTGTGAGTGAATGACAGAGCCTCTTGCTGATACTGTGAGTGAATGACAGAGCCTCTTGCTGATACTGTGAGTGAATGACAGAGCATCTTGCTGATACTGTGAGTGAATGAATGAGCCTCTTGCTGATACTGTGATTGAATGACAGAGCCTCTTGCTGATACTTTGAGTGAATGACAGCACCTCTTGCTGATACTGTGAGTGAATGACAGAGCTTCTTGATGATACTGTGAGTGAATGACAGAGCCTCTTGCTGATACTGTGAGTGAATGAATGAGCCTCTTGCTGATACTGTGATTGAATGACAGAGATTCTTGCTGATACTGTGAGTGAATGACAGAGCCTCTTGCTGATACTGTGAGTGATTGACAGAGCCTCTTGCTGATACTGTGAGTGAATGACAGAGCCTCTTGCTGATACTTTGATTGAATGACAGAGCCTCTTGCTGATACTGTGAGTGAATGACAGAGCCTCTTGCTGATTCTGTGAGTGAATGACAGAGCCTCTTGCTGATATTGTGAGTGAATGACAGAGCCTCTTGCTGATACTGTGAGTGAATGACAGAGCCTCTTGCCGATACTCTGAGTGAATGACAGAGCCTCTTGCCTATACTTTGATTGAATGACAGAGCCTCTTGCTGATACTGTGAGTGAATGACAGAGCCTCTTGCTGATACTGTGATTGAATGACAGAACCTCTTTCTGATTCTGTGAGTGAATGACAGAGCCTCTTGCTGATATTGTGAGTGAATGACAGAGCCTCTTGCTGATACTGTGAGTGAATGACATAGCCTCTTGCCGATACTCTGAGTGAATGACAGAGCCTCTTGCCGATACTGTGAGTGAATGATAGAGCCTCTTGCCGATACTGTGAGTGAATGACAGAGCCTCTTGCCGATACTGTGAGTGAATGACAGAGCCTCTTGCTGATACTGTGAGTGAATGACAGAGCCTCTTGCTGATACTGTGAGTGAATGACAGAGCCTCTTGCTGATACTGTGAGTGAATGACAGAGCCTCTTGCTGATACTGTGAGTGAATGACAGAGCCTCTTTCTGATACTGTGAGTGAATGACAGAGCCTCTTGCTGATACTGTGAGTGAATGATAGAGCCTCTTGATGATACTGTGAGAGAATGACAGAGCCTCTTGCTGATACTGTGAGTGAATGACAGAGCCTCTTGGTGATATTGTGAGTGAATGACAGAGCCTCTTGCTGATATTGTGATTGAATGAGAGAGCCTCTTGCTGATATTGTGATTGAATGACAGAGCCTCTTCCTGATTCTGTGATTGATTGACAGAGCCTCTTGCTGATACTGTGAGTGAATGACAGAGCCTCTTGCTGATATTGTGATTGAATGACAGAGCCTCTTGTTGATACTGTGAGTGAACGACAGAGCCTCTTGCAGATACTGTGAGTGAATGACAGAGCCTCTTGCTGATACTGTGAGTGAATGACAGAGCCTCTTCCTGATTCTGTGATTGATTGACAGAGCCTCTTCCTGATAAGGTGAGTGAATGACAGAGACTCTTGCAGATACTGTGAGTGAATGACAGAGCCTCTTCCTGATCATGTGATTGAATGACAGAGCCTCTTGCTGATACTGTGAGTGAATGACAGAGCCTCTTGCTGATACAGTGAGTGAATGACAGAGCCTCTTGCTGATACTGTGAGTGAATGACAGAGCCTCTTGCTGATACTGTGAGTGAATGACAGAGCCTCTTGCTGATACTGTGAGTGAATGACAGAGCCTCTTGCTGATACTGCGAGTGAATGACAGAGCCTCTTCCTGATATTGTGAGTGAATGACAGAACCTCTTGCCGACATTGTGAGTGAATGACAGAGCCTCTTGCTGATTCTGTGATTGAATGACAGAGCCTCTTGCTGATACAGTTATTACATGACAGAGCCTCTTTCTGATACTGTGAGTACATGATAGAGCTGCTTGCTGATACTGTGTGTGCATGACGGAGCCTCTTGCAAACACTGTAAGTGCATTATAGAGCCTCTTGCTGATACAGTGAGTGAATGACAGAGCCTCTTGCTGATACTATGAGTGAATGACAGAGCCTCTTGCTGATATTGTGAATGAATGACAGAGCCTCTTGCTGATATTGTGAGTGAATGACAGAGCCTGTTGCTGATACTGTGAGTGAATGAAAGAGCCTCTTGCTGATATTGTGAGTGAATGACAGAGCCTCTTGCTGATACTGTGAGTGAATGACAGAGCCTCTTGCTGATACTGTGAGTGAATGACAGAGCCTCTTGCTGATACTGTGAGTGAATGACAGAGTCTCTTGATTATACTGTGAGTGAATGACAGAGCCTTTTGCTTATACTGTGAGTGAATGACAGAGCCTCTTGCTGATACTGTGAGTGAATGACAGAGCCTCTTGCTGATATTGTGATTGAATGACAGAGCCTCTTGCTGATATTGTGATTGAATGACAGAGCCTCTTGCTGATACTGTGAGTGAATGACAGAGCCTTTTGCTTATACTGTGAGTGAATGACAGAGCCTCTTGCTGATACTGTGAGTGAATGACAGAGCCTCTTGCTGATACTGTGAGTGAATGACAGAGCCTCTTGCTGATACTGTGAGTGAATGATAGAGCCTCTTGTCGACATTGTGAGTGAATGACAGAGCCTCTTGCTGATTCTGTGATTGAATGACAGAGCCTCTTGCTGATACTGTGAGTGAATGACAGAGCCTCTTTCTGATACTGTGAGTGAATGACAGAGCCTCTTGCCGATACTGTGAGTGAATGACAGAGCCTCTTGCCGACATTTTGAGTGAATGACAGAGCCTCTTGCTGATACTGTGTGTGAAAGACAGAGCCTCTTGCCGACATTGTGAGTGAATGACAGAGCCTCTTGCTGATACTGTGAGTGAATAAAAGAGACTCTTGCAGATACTGTGAGTGAATGACAGAGCCTCTTGCCGATACTGTGAGTGAATGACAGTGCCTCTTGCCGATACTGTGAGTGAATGACAGAGCCTCTTGCTGATACTGTGAGTGAATGACAGAGCCTCTTGCTGATACTGTGATTGAATGACAGCCTCTTGCTGATACTCTGAGTGAATGACAGAACCTCTTGCTGATACTGTGAGTGAATGACAGAGTCTCTTCCTGACGTTGTGAGTGAATGACAGAGCCTCTTGCTGATACTGTGAGTGAATGACAGAGCCTCTTGCTGGTATTGTGAGTGAATGACAGAGCCTCTTCCTGATTCTGTGAGTGAATGACAAAGCCTCTTGCTGATACTGTGAGTGAATGACAGAGCCTCTTGCTGAGATTGTGAGTGAATGACAGAGCCTCCTGCTGATACTCTGAGTGAATGTCAGAGCCTCTTGCTGATATTGTCAGTGAATGACAGAGCCTGTGAGTGAACGACAGAGCCTCTTGCTGATACTGTGAGTGAATGACAGAGCCTCTTGCTGATACTGTGAGTGAATGACAGAGCCTCTTCCTGATTCTGTGATTGATTGACAGAGCCTCTTGCAGATGTTGTGAGTGAATGACAGAGCCTCTTCCTGATTCTGTGATTGATTGGCAGAGCCTCTTGCTGATATTGTGAGTGAATGACAGGGCCTCTTGCAGATACTGTGAGTCAATGACAGAGCCTCTTGTTGATATTGTGAATGAATGACAGAACCTCTTGCTGATACTGTGATTGAATGACAGAGCCTCTTCCTGATACTGTGATTGAATGACAGAGCCTCTTCCTGATACTGTGAGTGAATGACTGAGCCTCTTGCTGATACGGTGAGTGAATGACAGAGCGTCTCGCTGATACTGTGCGTGAATGACAGAGCCTCTCGCTGATACTGTGAGTGAATGACAGAGCCTCTTGCTGATACTCTGAGTGAATGTCAGAGCCTCTTGCTGATACTGTGAGTGAATGACAGAGCCTCTTGCTGATACTGTGAGTGAATGACAGGGCCTCTAGCTGATACTGTGAGTGAATGACAGAGCCTCTTGCTGATACTTTGATTTAATGACAGAGCCTCTTGCTGATACTGTGATTGAATGACAGAGCCTCTTGCTGATACTGTGAGTGAATGACAGAGCCTATTGCTGATACTGTGAGTGAATGACAGAGCATTTTGCAGATAATGTGAGTGAATGACAGAGCCTCTTCCTGATACTGTGAGAGAATGACAGAGTCTCTTGCTGATACTGTGAGTGAATGACCGAGCCTCTTGCTGATATTGTGAGTGAATGACAGAGCCTCTTGCTGATACTGTGAGTGAATGACAGAGCCTCTTGCTGATACTGTGAGTGAATGGCAGAGCCTCTTGCTGATACTGTGATTGAATGACAGAGCCTCTTGCTGATACTGTGAGTGAATGACAGAGCCTATTGCTGATACTGTGAGTGAATGACAGAGCATCTTGCAGATAATGTGAGTGAATGACAGAGCCTCTTCCTGATACTGTGAGAGAATGAAAGAGTCTCTTGCTGATACTGTGAGTGAATTACCGAGCCTCTTGCTGATATTGTGAGTGAATGACAGAGCCTCTTGCTGATACTGTGAGTGAATGACAGAGCCTCTTGCTGATACTGTGAGTGAATGACAGAGCCTCTTCCTGATATTGTGAGTGAATGACAGAGCCTCTTGCCGACATTGTGAGTGAATGACAGAGCCTCTTGCTGATACAGTGAGTGAATGACAGACCCTCTTGCTGACACAGTGAGTGAATGACAGAGCCTCTTGCTGATACTGTGAGTGAATGACAGAGCCTCTTGCTGATACTGTGAGTGAATGATAGAGCCTCTTGCTGATACTGTGAGTGAATGATAGAGCATCTTGCTGATACAGTGAGTGAATGACAGAGCCTCTTGCTGATACTGTGAGTGAATGACAGAGCCTCTTGCTGATACTGTGAGTGCATGACAGAGCCTCTTGCTGATACTGTGAGTGAATGACAGAGCCTCTTGCTTATACTGTGAGTGAATGACAGAGCCTCTTGCTGATACTGTGAGTGAATGACAGAGCCACTTGCTGATACTGTGAGTGAATGACAGAGCCTCTTGCTGATACTGTGAGTGAATGACAGAGTCTCTTGCTGATATTGTGATTGAATGACAGAGGCTCTTTCTGATACTGTGATTGAATGACAGAGCCTCTTGCTGATACTGTGAGTGAATGACAGAGCCTCTTGCTGATACTGTGAGTGAATGACAGAGCCTCTTGCTGATACTGTGATTGAATGACAGAGCCTCTTGCTGATACTGTGAGTGAAGTACAGAGCCTCTTGCTGATACTGTGAGTGAATGACAGAGCCTCTTGCTGATATTGTGATTGAATGACAGAGCCTCTTGCTGATATTGTGAGTGAATGATAGAGCCTCTTGCTGATACTGTGAGTGAATGACAGAGCCTCTTGCTGATATTGTGAGTAAATGATAGAGCCTCTTGTCGACATTGTGAGTGAATGACAGAGCCTCTTGCTGATTCTGTGATTGAATGACAGAGCCTCTTGCTGATACTGTGAGTGAATGACAGAGCCTCTTTCTGATACTGTGAGTGAATGATAGAGCCTCTTGCCGATACTGTGAGTGAATGACAGAGCCTTTTGCCGACATTTTGAGTGAATGACAGACCCTCTTGCTGACACTGTGAGTGAAAGACAGAGCCTCTTGCCGACATTGTGAGTGAATGACAGAACCTTTTGCTGATACTGTGAGTGAATAACAGAGACTCTTTCCAATACTGTGAGTGAATGACAGTGCCTCTTGCCGATACTGTGAGTGAATGACAGAGCCTCTTGCTGATACTGTGAGTGAATGACAGAGCCTCTTGCTGATACTGTGAGTGAATGACAGAGCCTCTTGCTGATACTGTGATTGAATGACAAAGCCTCTTGCTGATACTGTGAGTGAATGACAGAGCCTCTTGCTGATACTGTGAGTGAATGACAGAGCCTCTTGCTGATACTGTTAGTGAATGACAGAGTCTCTTGCTGACGTTGTGAGTGAATGACAGAGCCTCTTCCTGATTCTGTGAGTGAATGACAGAGCCTCTTGCTGATACTGAGAGTGAATGACAGAGCCTCTTGCTGATACTGTGAGTGAATGACAGAGCCTCTTGCTGATACTGTGAGTGAATGACAGAGCCTCTTGCTGATACTGTGAGTGAATGACAGAGTCTCTTGCTGACGTTGTGAGTGAATGACAGAGCCTCTTCCTGATTCTGTGAGTGAATGACAGAGCCTCTTGCTGATACTGTGATTGAATGACAGAGCCTCTTGCTGATACTGTGAGTGAATGACAGAGCCTATTGCTGATACTGTGAGTGAATTACAGAGCCTCTTGCTGATACTGCGAGTGAATGACAGAGCCTCTTCCTGATATTGTGAGTGAATGACAGAGCCTCTTGCCGACATTGTGAGTGAATGACAGAGCCTCTTGCTGATTCTGTGATTGAATGACAGAGCCTCTCGCTGATACATTTAGTACATGACAGAGCCTCTTGCTGATACTGTGAGTGCATGACAGAGCCTCTTGCTGATACTGTGAGTGAATGACAGAGCCTCTTGCTTATACTGTGAGTGAATGACAGAGCCTCTTGCTGATACTGTGAGTGAATGACAGAGCCACTTGCTGATACTGTGAATGAATGACAGAGCCTCTTGCTGATACTGTGATTGAATGACAGAGTCTCTTGCTGATATTTTGATTGAATGACAGAGGCTCTTTCTGATACTGTGATTGAATGACAGAGCCTCTTGCTGATACTGTGAGTGAATGACAGAGCCTCTTGCTGATACTGTGAGTGAATGACAGAGCCTCTTGCTGATATTGTGATTGAATGACAGAGCCTCTTGCTGATACTGTGAATGAATGACAGAGCCTCTTGCTGATACTGTGATTGAATGACAGAGCCTCTTGCTGATATTGTGATTGAATGACAGAGCCTCTTGCTGATATTGTGATTGAATGACAGAGCCTCTTGCTGATATTGTGAGTGAATGATAGAGCCTCTTGCTGATACTGTGAGTGAATGACAGAGCCTCTTGCTGATATTGTGAGTAAATGATAGAGCCTCTTGTCGACATTGTGAGTGAATGACAGAGCCTCTTGCTGATTCTGTGATTGAATGACAGAGTCTCTTGCTGATACTGTGAGTGAATGACAGAGCCTCTTTCTGATACTGTGAGTGAATGATAGAGCCTCTTGCCGATACTGTGAGTGGATGACAGAGCCTCTTGCCGATACTGTGAGTGAATGACAGAGCCTCTTGCCGACATTTTGAGTGAATGACAGACCCTCTTGCTGACACTGTGAGTGAAAGACAGAGCCTCTTGCCGACATTGTGAGTGAATGACAGAACCTCTTGCTGATACTGTGAGTGAATAACAGAGACTCTTACCGATACTGTGAGTGAATGACAGTGCCTCTTGCCGATACTGTGAGTGAATGACAGAGCCTCTTGCTGATACTGTGAGTGAATGACAGAGCCTCTTGCTGATACTGTGAGTGAATGACAGAGCCTCTTGCTGATACTGTGATTGAATGACAAAGCCTCTTGCTGATACTGTGAGTGAATGACAGAGCCTCTTGCTGATACTGTGAGTGAATGACAGAGCCTCTTGCTGATATTGTGATTGAATGACAGAGCCTCTTGCTGATATTGTGATTGAATGACAGAGCCTCTTGCTGATATTGTGAGTGAATGATAGAGCCTCTTGCTGATACTGTGAGTGAATGACAGAGCCTCTTGCTGATATTGTGAGTAAATGATAGAGCCTCTTGTCGACATTGTGAGTGAATGACAGAGCCTCTTGCTGATTCTGTGATTGAATGACAGAGTCTCTTGCTGATACTGTGAGTGAATGACAGAGCCTCTTTCTTATACTGAGAGTGAATGACAGAGCCTCTTGCTGATACTGTGAGTGAATGACAGAGCCTCTTGCTGATATTGTGAGTGAATGACAGAGCCTCTTGCTGATATTGTGAGTGAATGACAGAGCCTCCTGCTGATATTGTGAGGTGAATGACAGAGCCTCTTGCTGATACTGTGAGTGAATGACAGAGCCACTTGCTGATACTGTGAGTGAAAGACAGAGCCTCTTGCCGACATTGTGAGTGAATGACAGAGCCTCTTCCTGATACTGTGAGTGAATGACAGAGCCACTTGCTGATATTGTGAGTGAATGACAGAGCCTCTTGCTGATATTGTGAGTGAATGACAGAGCCTCTTGCTGATACTGTGAGTGAATGACAGAGCCACTTGCTGATACTGTGAGTGAAAGACAGAGCCTCTTGCCGACATTGTGAGTGAATGACAGAGCCTCTTCCTGATACTGTGAGTGAATGACAGAGCCACTTGCTGATACTGTGAGTGAAAGACAGAGCCTCTTACCGACATTGTGAGTGAATGACAGAGCCTCTTGCTGATACTGTGAGTGAATAACAGAGACTCTTTCCGATACTGTGAGTGAATGACAGTGCCTCTTGCCGATACTGTGAGTGAATGACAGAGCCTCTTGCTGATACTGTGAGTGAATGACAGAGCCTCTTGCTGATACTGTGAGTGAATGACAGAGCCTCTTGCGGATACTGTGATTGAATTACAGAGCCTCTTGCTGATACTGTGAGTGAATGACAGAGCCTCTTGCTGATACTGTGAATGAATGACAGTGCCTCTTGCTGATACTGTGAGTGAATGAAAGAGCCTCTTGCTGATACTGTGAGTGAATGACAGAGCCTCTTGCTGATACTGTGAGTGAATGACAGAGTCTCTTGCTGAAGTTGTGAGTGAATGACAGAGCCTCTTCCTGATTCTGTGAGTGAATGACAGAGCCTCTTGCTGATACTGTGAGTGAATGAAAGAGCCTCTTGCTGATATTGTGAGTGAATGACAGAGCCTCTTCCTGATTCTGTGATTGATTGAGAGAGCCTCTTGCTGATATTGTGAGTGAATGACAGAGCCTCTTGCAGATACTGTGAGTGAATGTCAGAGCCTCTTGCTGATACTGTGATTGAATGACAGAGCCTCTTCCTGATACTGTGATTGAATGACAGAGCCTCTTCCTGATACTGTGGGTGAATGACAGAGCCTCTTGTTGATACTGTGAGTGAATGACAGAGCCTCTTGCTGATACTGTGCGTGAATGACAGAGCCTCTTGATGATACTGTGAGTGAATGACAGAGCCTCTTGCTGATACTGTGAGTGAATGACAGAGCCTCTTGCTGATACTGTGAGTGAATGACAGAGCCTCTTGCTGATACTGTAAGTGAATGACAGAGCCTCTTGCTGATACTGTAAGTGAATGACAGAGCCTCATCCTGATACTGTGAGTGAATGACAGAGCCTCTTGCTGATATTGTGAGTGAATGACAGAGCCTCTTGCTGATATTGTGAGTGAATGACAGAGCCTCTTGCTGATATTGTGAGTGAATGACAGAGCCTCTTGCTGATGCTGTGAGTGAATGACAGAGCCTCTTGCTGATACTCTGAGTGATTAACTGTGAGCCTCTTGCTGATATTGTGAGTGAATGACAGAGCCTCTTCCTGATACTGTGAGTGAATAACAGAGCCTCTTGCTGATACTGTGAGTGAATGAATGAGCCTCTTGCTGATACTGTGATTGAATGACTGAGCCTCTTGCTGATACTGTGAGTGAATGACAGAGCCTCTTGCTGATACTTTGAGTGAATGACAGCACCTCTTGCTGATACTGTGAGTGAATGACAGAGCTTCTTGCTGATACTGTGAGTGAATGACAGAGCCTCTTGCTGATACTGTGAGTGAATGACAGAGCCTCTTGCTGATACTGTGAGTGAATGACAGAGCATCTTGCTGATACTGTGAGTGAATGAATGAGCCTCTTGCTGATACTGTGATTGAATGACAGAGCCTCTTGCTGATACTTTGAGTGAATGACAGCACCTCTTGCTGATACTGTGAGTGAATGACAGAGCTTCTTGATGATACTGTGAGTGAATGACAGAGCCTCTTGCTGATACTGTGAGTGAATGACAGAGCCTCTTGCTGATACTGTGAGTGAATGAATGAGCCTCTTGCTGATACTGTGATTGAATGACAGAGATTCTTGCTGATACTGTGAGTGAATGACAGAGCCTCTTGCTGATACTGTGAGTGATTGACAGAGCCTCTTGCTGATACTGTGAGTGAATGACAGAGCCTCTTGCTGATACTTTGATTGAATGACAGAGCCTCTTGCTGATACTGTGAGTGAATGACAGAGCCTCTTGCTGATTCTGTGAGTGAATGACAGAGCCTCTTGCTGATATTGTGAGTGAATGACAGAGCCTCTTGCTGATACTGTGAGTGAATGACAGAGCCTCTTGCCGATACTCTGAGTGAATGACAGAGCCTCTTGCTGATACTGTGATTGAATGACAGCCTCTTGCTGATACTCTGAGTGAATGACAGAACCTCTTGCTGATACTGTGAGTGAATGACAGAGTCTCTTCCTGACGTTGTGAGTGAATGACAGAGCCTCTTGCTGATACTGTGAGTGAATGACAGAGCCTCTTGCTGGTATTGTGAGTGAATGACAGAGCCTCTTCCTGATTCTGTGAGTGAATGACAAAGCCTCTTGCTGATACTGTGAGTGAATGACAGAGCCTCTTGCTGAGATTGTGAGTGAATGACAGAGCCTCCTGCTGATACTGTGAGTGAATGTCAGAGCCTCTTGCTGATATTGTCAGTGAATGACAGAGCCTGTGAGTGAACGACAGAGCCTCTTGCTGATACTGTGAGTGAATGACAGAGCCTCTTGCTGATACTGTGAGTGAATGACAGAGCCTCTTCCTGATTCTGTGATTGATTGACAGAGCCTCTTGCAGATGTTGTGAGTGAATGACAGAGCCTCTTCCTGATTCTGTGATTGATTGGCAGAGCCTCTTGCTGATACTGTGAGTGAATGACAGAGCCTCTTGCAGATACTGTGAGTCAATGACAGAGCCTCTTGTTGATATTGTGAATGAATGACAGAACCTCTTGCTGATACTGTGATTGAATGACAGAGCCTCTTCCTGATACTGTGATTGAATGACAGAGCCTCTTCCTGATACTGTGAGTGAATGACTGAGCCTCTTGCTGATACGGTGAGTGAATGACAGAGCGTCTCGCTGATACTGTGCGTGAATGACAGAGCCTCTCGCTGATACTGTGAGTGAATGACAGAGCCTCTTGCTGATACTCTGAGTGAATGTCAGAGCCTCTTGCTGATACTGTGAGTGAATGACAGAGCCTCTTGCTGATACTGTGAGTGAATGACAGAGCCTCTAGCTGATACTGTGAGTGAATGACAGAGCATCTTGCTGATACTTTGATTTAATGACAGAGCCTCTTGCTGATACTGTGATTGAATGACAGAGCCTCTTGCTGATACTGTGAGTGAATGACAGAGCCTATTGCTGATACTGTGAGTGAATGACAGAGCCTCTTCCTGATATTGTGAGTGAATGACAGAGCCTCTTGCCGACATTGTGAGTGAATGACAGAGCCTCTTGCTGATTCTGTGATTGAATGACAGAGCCTCTCGCTGATACATTTAGTACATGACAGAGCCTCTTGCTGATACTGTGAGTGCATGACAGAGTCTCTTGCTGACGTTGTGAGTGAATGACAGAGCCTCTTCCTGATTCTGTGAGTGAATGACAGAGCCTCTTGCTGATACTGAGAGTGAATGACAGAGCCTCTTGCTGATACTGTGAGTGAATGACAGAGCCTCTTGCTGATACTGTGAGTGAATGACAGAGCCTCTTGCTGATACTGTGAGTGAATGACAGAGTCTCTTGCTGACGTTGTGAGTGAATGACAGAGCCTCTTCCTGATTCTGTGAGTGAATGACAGAGCCTCTTGCTGATACTGTGATTGAATGACAGAGCCTCTTGCTGATACTGTGAGTGAATGACAGAGCCTATTGCTGATACTGTGAGTGAATGACAGAGCCTCTTGCTGATACTGCGAGTGAATGACAGAGCCTCTTCCTGATATTGTGAGTGAATGACAGAGCCTCTTGCCGACATTGTGAGTGAATGACAGAGCCTCTTGCTGATTCTGTGATTGAATGACAGAGCCTCTCGCTGATACATTTAGTACATGACAGAGCCTCTTGCTGATACTGTGAGTGCATGACAGAGCCTCTTGCTGATACTGTGAGTGAATGACAGAGCCTCTTGCTTATACTGTGAGTGAATGACAGAGCCTCTTGCTGATACTGTGAGTGAATGACAGAGCCACTTGCTGATACTGTGAGTGAATGACAGAGCCTCTTGCTGATACTGTGATTGAATGACAGAGTCTCTTGCTGATATTTTGATTGAATGACAGAGGCTCTTTCTGATACTGTGATTGAATGACAGAGCCTCTTGCTGATACTGTGAGTGAATGACAGAGCCTCTTGCTGATACTGTGAGTGAATGACAGAGCCTCTTCCTGATTCTGTGATTGATTGACAGAGCCTCTTGCAGATGTTGTGAGTGAATGACAGAGCCTCTTCCTGATTCTGTGATTGATTGGCAGAGCCTCTTGCTGATACTGTGAGTGAATGACAGAGCCTCTTGCAGATACTGTGAGTCAATGACAGAGCCTCTTGTTGATATTGTGAATGAATGACAGAACCTCTTGCTGATACTGTGATTGAATGACAGAGCCTCTTCCTGATACTGTGATTGAATGACAGAGCCTCTTCCTGATACTGTGAGTGAATGACTGAGCCTCTTGCTGATACGGTGAGTGAATGACAGAGCGTCTCGCTGATACTGTGCGTGAATGACAGAGCCTCTCGCTGATACTGTGAGTGAATGACAGAGCCTCTTGCTGATACTCTGAGTGAATGTCAGAGCCTCTTGCTGATACTGTGAGTGAATGACAGAGCCTCTTGCTGATACTGTGAGTGAATGACAGAGCCTCTAGCTGATACTGTGAGTGAATGACAGAGCATCTTGCTGATACTTTGATTTAATGACAGAGCCTCTTGCTGATACTGTGATTGAATGACAGAGCCTCTTGCTGATACTGTGAGTGAATGACAGAGCCTATTGCTGATACTGTGAGTGAATGACAGAGCCTCTTCCTGATATTGTGAGTGAATGACAGAGCCTCTTGCCGACATTGTGAGTGAATGACAGAGCCTCTTGCTGATTCTGTGATTGAATGACAGAGCCTCTCGCTGATACATTTAGTACATGACAGAGCCTCTTGCTGATACTGTGAGTGCATGACAGAGTCTCTTGCTGACGTTGTGAGTGAATGACAGAGCCTCTTCCTGATTCTGTGAGTGAATGACAGAGCCTCTTGCTGATACTGAGAGTGAATGACAGAGCCTCTTGCTGATACTGTGAGTGAATGACAGAGCCTCTTGCTGATACTGTGAGTGAATGACAGAGCCTCTTGCTGATACTGTGAGTGAATGACAGAGTCTCTTGCTGACGTTGTGAGTGAATGACAGAGCCTCTTCCTGATTCTGTGAGTGAATGACAGAGCCTCTTGCTGATACTGTGATTGAATGACAGAGCCTCTTGCTGATACTGTGAGTGAATGACAGAGCCTATTGCTGATACTGTGAGTGAATGACAGAGCCTCTTGCTGATACTGCGAGTGAATGACAGAGCCTCTTCCTGATATTGTGAGTGAATGACAGAGCCTCTTGCCGACATTGTGAGTGAATGACAGAGCCTCTTGCTGATTCTGTGATTGAATGACAGAGCCTCTCGCTGATACATTTAGTACATGACAGAGCCTCTTGCTGATACTGTGAGTGCATGACAGAGCCTCTTGCTGATACTGTGAGTGAATGACAGAGCCTCTTGCTTATACTGTGAGTGAATGACAGAGCCTCTTGCTGATACTGTGAGTGAATGACAGAGCCACTTGCTGATACTGTGAGTGAATGACAGAGCCTCTTGCTGATACTGTGATTGAATGACAGAGTCTCTTGCTGATATTTTGATTGAATGACAGAGGCTCTTTCTGATACTGTGATTGAATGACAGAGCCTCTTGCTGATACTGTGAGTGAATGACAGAGCCTCTTGCTGATACTGTGAGTGAATGACAGAGCCTCTTGCTGATATTGTGATTGAATGACAGAGCCTCTTGCTGATACTGTGAATGAATGACAGAGCCTCTTGCTGATACTGTGATTGAATGACAGAGCCTCTTGCTGATATTGTGATTGAATGACAGAGCCTCTTGCCGACATTGTGAGTGAATGACAGAGCCTCTTCCTGATACTGTGAGTGAATGACAGAGCCACTTGCTGATACTGTGAGTGAAAGACAGAGCCTCTTGCCGACATTGTGAGTGAATGACAGAGCCTCTTGCTGATACTGTGAGTGAATAACAGAGACTCTTTCCGATACTGTGAGTGAATGACAGTGCCTCTTGCTGATTCTGTGATTGAATGACAGAGTCTCTTGCTGATACTGTGAGTGAATGACAGAGCCTCTTTCTTATACTGAGAGTGAATGACAGAGCCTCTTGCTGATACTGTGAGTGAATGACAGAGCCTCTTGCTGATATTGTGAGTGAATGACAGAGCCTCTTGCTGATATTGTGAGTGAATGACAGAGCCTCCTGCTGATATTGTGAGGTGAATGACAGAGCCTCTTGCTGATACTGTGAGTGAATGACAGAGCCACTTGCTGATACTGTGAGTGAAAGACAGAGCCTCTTGCCGACATTGTGAGTGAATGACAGAGCCTCTTCCTGATACTGTGAGTGAATGACAGAGCCACTTGCTGATATTGTGAGTGAATGACAGAGCCTCTTGCTGATATTGTGAGTGAATGACAGAGCCTCTTGCTGATACTGTGAGTGAATGACAGAGCCACTTGCTGATACTGTGAGTGAAAGACAGAGCCTCTTGCCGACATTGTGAGTGAATGACAGAGCCTCTTCCTGATACTGTGAGTGAATGACAGAGCCACTTGCTGATACTGTGAGTGAAAGACAGAGCCTCTTACCGACATTGTGAGTGAATGACAGAGCCTCTTGCTGATACTGTGAGTGAATAACAGAGACTCTTTCCGATACTGTGAGTGAATGACAGTGCCTCTTGCCGATACTGTGAGTGAATGACAGAGCCTCTTGCTGATACTGTGAGTGAATGACAGAGCCTCTTGCTGATACTGTGAGTGAATGACAGAGCCTCTTGCGGATACTGTGATTGAATTACAGAGCCTCTTGCTGATACTGTGAGTGAATGACAGAGCCTCTTGCTGATACTGTGAATGAATGACAGTGCCTCTTGCTGATACTGTGAGTGAATGAAAGAGCCTCTTGCTGATACTGTGAGTGAATGACAGAGCCTCTTGCTGATACTGTGAGTGAATGACAGAGTCTCTTGCTGAAGTTGTGAGTGAATGACAGAGCCTCTTCCTGATTCTGTGAGTGAATGACAGAGCCTCTTGCTGATACTGTGAGTGAATGAAAGAGCCTCTTGCTGATATTGTGAGTGAATGACAGAGCCTCTTCCTGATTCTGTGATTGATTGAGAGAGCCTCTTGCTGATATTGTGAGTGAATGACAGAGCCTCTTGCAGATACTGTGAGTGAATGTCAGAGCCTCTTGCTGATACTGTGATTGAATGACAGAGCCTCTTCCTGATACTGTGATTGAATGACAGAGCCTCTTCCTGATACTGTGGGTGAATGACAGAGCCTCTTGTTGATACTGTGAGTGAATGACAGAGCCTCTTGCTGATACTGTGCGTGAATGACAGAGCCTCTTGATGATACTGTGAGTGAATGACAGAGCCTCTTGCTGATACTGTGAGTGAATGACAGAGCCTCTTGCTGATACTGTGAGTGAATGACAGAGCCTCTTGCTGATACTGTAAGTGAATGACAGAGCCTCTTGCTGATACTGTAAGTGAATGACAGAGCCTCATCCTGATACTGTGAGTGAATGACAGAGCCTCTTGCTGATATTGTGAGTGAATGACAGAGCCTCTTGCTGATATTGTGAGTGAATGACAGAGCCTCTTGCTGATATTGTGAGTGAATGACAGAGCCTCTTGCTGATGCTGTGAGTGAATGACAGAGCCTCTTGCTGATACTCTGAGTGATTAACTGTGAGCCTCTTGCTGATATTGTGAGTGAATGACAGAGCCTCTTCCTGATACTGTGAGTGAATAACAGAGCCTCTTGCTGATACTGTGAGTGAATGAATGAGCCTCTTGCTGATACTGTGATTGAATGACTGAGCCTCTTGCTGATACTGTGAGTGAATGACAGAGCCTCTTGCTGATACTTTGAGTGAATGACAGCACCTCTTGCTGATACTGTGAGTGAATGACAGAGCTTCTTGCTGATACTGTGAGTGAATGACAGAGCCTCTTGCTGATACTGTGAGTGAATGACAGAGCCTCTTGCTGATACTGTGAGTGAATGACAGAGCATCTTGCTGATACTGTGAGTGAATGAATGAGCCTCTTGCTGATACTGTGATTGAATGACAGAGCCTCTTGCTGATACTTTGAGTGAATGACAGCACCTCTTGCTGATACTGTGAGTGAATGACAGAGCTTCTTGATGATACTGTGAGTGAATGACAGAGCCTCTTGCTGATACTGTGAGTGAATGACAGAGCCTCTTGCTGATACTGTGAGTGAATGAATGAGCCTCTTGCTGATACTGTGATTGAATGACAGAGATTCTTGCTGATACTGTGAGTGAATGACAGAGCCTCTTGCTGATACTGTGAGTGATTGACAGAGCCTCTTGCTGATACTGTGAGTGAATGACAGAGCCTCTTGCTGATACTTTGATTGAATGACAGAGCCTCTTGCTGATACTGTGAGTGAATGACAGAGCCTCTTGCTGATTCTGTGAGTGAATGACAGAGCCTCTTGCTGATATTGTGAGTGAATGACAGAGCCTCTTGCTGATACTGTGAGTGAATGACAGAGCCTCTTGCCGATACTCTGAGTGAATGACAGAGCCTCTTGCTGATACTGTGATTGAATGACAGCCTCTTGCTGATACTCTGAGTGAATGACAGAACCTCTTGCTGATACTGTGAGTGAATGACAGAGTCTCTTCCTGACGTTGTGAGTGAATGACAGAGCCTCTTGCTGATACTGTGAGTGAATGACAGAGCCTCTTGCTGGTATTGTGAGTGAATGACAGAGCCTCTTCCTGATTCTGTGAGTGAATGACAAAGCCTCTTGCTGATACTGTGAGTGAATGACAGAGCCTCTTGCTGAGATTGTGAGTGAATGACAGAGCCTCCTGCTGATACTGTGAGTGAATGTCAGAGCCTCTTGCTGATATTGTCAGTGAATGACAGAGCCTGTGAGTGAACGACAGAGCCTCTTGCTGATACTGTGAGTGAATGACAGAGCCTCTTGCTGATACTGTGAGTGAATGACAGAGCCTCTTCCTGATTCTGTGATTGATTGACAGAGCCTCTTGCAGATGTTGTGAGTGAATGACAGAGCCTCTTCCTGATTCTGTGATTGATTGGCAGAGCCTCTTGCTGATACTGTGAGTGAATGACAGAGCCTCTTGCAGATACTGTGAGTCAATGACAGAGCCTCTTGTTGATATTGTGAATGAATGACAGAACCTCTTGCTGATACTGTGATTGAATGACAGAGCCTCTTCCTGATACTGTGATTGAATGACAGAGCCTCTTCCTGATACTGTGAGTGAATGACTGAGCCTCTTGCTGATACGGTGAGTGAATGACAGAGCGTCTCGCTGATACTGTGCGTGAATGACAGAGCCTCTCGCTGATACTGTGAGTGAATGACAGAGCCTCTTGCTGATACTCTGAGTGAATGTCAGAGCCTCTTGCTGATACTGTGAGTGAATGACAGAGCCTCTTGCTGATACTGTGAGTGAATGACAGAGCCTCTAGCTGATACTGTGAGTGAATGACAGAGCATCTTGCTGATACTTTGATTTAATGACAGAGCCTCTTGCTGATACTGTGATTGAATGACAGAGCCTCTTGCTGATACTGTGAGTGAATGACAGAGCCTATTGCTGATACTGTGAGTGAATGACAGAGCCTCTTCCTGATATTGTGAGTGAATGACAGAGCCTCTTGCCGACATTGTGAGTGAATGACAGAGCCTCTTGCTGATTCTGTGATTGAATGACAGAGCCTCTCGCTGATACATTTAGTACATGACAGAGCCTCTTGCTGATACTGTGAGTGCATGACAGAGTCTCTTGCTGACGTTGTGAGTGAATGACAGAGCCTCTTCCTGATTCTGTGAGTGAATGACAGAGCCTCTTGCTGATACTGAGAGTGAATGACAGAGCCTCTTGCTGATACTGTGAGTGAATGACAGAGCCTCTTGCTGATACTGTGAGTGAATGACAGAGCCTCTTGCTGATACTGTGAGTGAATGACAGAGTCTCTTGCTGACGTTGTGAGTGAATGACAGAGCCTCTTCCTGATTCTGTGAGTGAATGACAGAGCCTCTTGCTGATACTGTGATTGAATGACAGAGCCTCTTGCTGATACTGTGAGTGAATGACAGAGCCTATTGCTGATACTGTGAGTGAATGACAGAGCCTCTTGCTGATACTGCGAGTGAATGACAGAGCCTCTTCCTGATATTGTGAGTGAATGACAGAGCCTCTTGCCGACATTGTGAGTGAATGACAGAGCCTCTTGCTGATTCTGTGATTGAATGACAGAGCCTCTCGCTGATACATTTAGTACATGACAGAGCCTCTTGCTGATACTGTGAGTGCATGACAGAGCCTCTTGCTGATACTGTGAGTGAATGACAGAGCCTCTTGCTTATACTGTGAGTGAATGACAGAGCCTCTTGCTGATACTGTGAGTGAATGACAGAGCCACTTGCTGATACTGTGAGTGAATGACAGAGCCTCTTGCTGATACTGTGATTGAATGACAGAGTCTCTTGCTGATATTTTGATTGAATGACAGAGGCTCTTTCTGATACTGTGATTGAATGACAGAGCCTCTTGCTGATACTGTGAGTGAATGACAGAGCCTCTTGCTGATACTGTGAGTGAATGACAGAGCCTCTTCCTGATTCTGTGATTGATTGACAGAGCCTCTTGCAGATGTTGTGAGTGAATGACAGAGCCTCTTCCTGATTCTGTGATTGATTGGCAGAGCCTCTTGCTGATACTGTGAGTGAATGACAGAGCCTCTTGCAGATACTGTGAGTCAATGACAGAGCCTCTTGTTGATATTGTGAATGAATGACAGAACCTCTTGCTGATACTGTGATTGAATGACAGAGCCTCTTCCTGATACTGTGATTGAATGACAGAGCCTCTTCCTGATACTGTGAGTGAATGACTGAGCCTCTTGCTGATACGGTGAGTGAATGACAGAGCGTCTCGCTGATACTGTGCGTGAATGACAGAGCCTCTCGCTGATACTGTGAGTGAATGACAGAGCCTCTTGCTGATACTCTGAGTGAATGTCAGAGCCTCTTGCTGATACTGTGAGTGAATGACAGAGCCTCTTGCTGATACTGTGAGTGAATGACAGAGCCTCTAGCTGATACTGTGAGTGAATGACAGAGCATCTTGCTGATACTTTGATTTAATGACAGAGCCTCTTGCTGATACTGTGATTGAATGACAGAGCCTCTTGCTGATACTGTGAGTGAATGACAGAGCCTATTGCTGATACTGTGAGTGAATGACAGAGCCTCTTCCTGATATTGTGAGTGAATGACAGAGCCTCTTGCCGACATTGTGAGTGAATGACAGAGCCTCTTGCTGATTCTGTGATTGAATGACAGAGCCTCTCGCTGATACATTTAGTACATGACAGAGCCTCTTGCTGATACTGTGAGTGCATGACAGAGTCTCTTGCTGACGTTGTGAGTGAATGACAGAGCCTCTTCCTGATTCTGTGAGTGAATGACAGAGCCTCTTGCTGATACTGAGAGTGAATGACAGAGCCTCTTGCTGATACTGTGAGTGAATGACAGAGCCTCTTGCTGATACTGTGAGTGAATGACAGAGCCTCTTGCTGATACTGTGAGTGAATGACAGAGTCTCTTGCTGACGTTGTGAGTGAATGACAGAGCCTCTTCCTGATTCTGTGAGTGAATGACAGAGCCTCTTGCTGATACTGTGATTGAATGACAGAGCCTCTTGCTGATACTGTGAGTGAATGACAGAGCCTATTGCTGATACTGTGAGTGAATGACAGAGCCTCTTGCTGATACTGCGAGTGAATGACAGAGCCTCTTCCTGATATTGTGAGTGAATGACAGAGCCTCTTGCCGACATTGTGAGTGAATGACAGAGCCTCTTGCTGATTCTGTGATTGAATGACAGAGCCTCTCGCTGATACATTTAGTACATGACAGAGCCTCTTGCTGATACTGTGAGTGCATGACAGAGCCTCTTGCTGATACTGTGAGTGAATGACAGAGCCTCTTGCTTATACTGTGAGTGAATGACAGAGCCTCTTGCTGATACTGTGAGTGAATGACAGAGCCACTTGCTGATACTGTGAGTGAATGACAGAGCCTCTTGCTGATACTGTGATTGAATGACAGAGTCTCTTGCTGATATTTTGATTGAATGACAGAGGCTCTTTCTGATACTGTGATTGAATGACAGAGCCTCTTGCTGATACTGTGAGTGAATGACAGAGCCTCTTGCTGATACTGTGAGTGAATGACAGAGCCTCTTGCTGATATTGTGATTGAATGACAGAGCCTCTTGCTGATACTGTGAATGAATGACAGAGCCTCTTGCTGATACTGTGATTGAATGACAGAGCCTCTTGCTGATATTGTGATTGAATGACAGAGCCTCTTGCCGACATTGTGAGTGAATGACAGAGCCTCTTCCTGATACTGTGAGTGAATGACAGAGCCACTTGCTGATACTGTGAGTGAAAGACAGAGCCTCTTGCCGACATTGTGAGTGAATGACAGAGCCTCTTGCTGATACTGTGAGTGAATAACAGAGACTCTTTCCGATACTGTGAGTGAATGACAGTGCCTCTTGCCGATACTGTGAGTGAATGACAGAGCCTCTTGCTGATACTGTGAGTGAATGACAGAGCCTCTTGCTGATACTGTGAGTGAATGACAGAGCCTCTTGCGGATACTGTGATTGAATTACAGAGCCTCTTGCTGATACTGTGAGTGAATGACAGAGCCTCTTGCTGATACTGTGAATGAATGACAGTGCCTCTTGCTGATACTGTGAGTGAATGAAAGAGCCTCTTGCTGATACTGTGAGTGAATGACAGAGCCTCTTGCTGATACTGTGAGTGAATGACAGAGTCTCTTGCTGAAGTTGTGAGTGAATGACAGAGCCTCTTCCTGATTCTGTGAGTGAATGACAGAGCCTCTTGCTGATACTGTGAGTGAATGAAAGAGCCTCTTGCTGATATTGTGAGTGAATGACAGAGCCTCTTCCTGATTCTGTGATTGATTGAGAGAGCCTCTTGCTGATATTGTGAGTGAATGACAGAGCCTCTTGCAGATACTGTGAGTGAATGACAGAGCCTCTTGCTGATACTGTGATTGAATGACAGAGCCTCTTCCTGATACTGTGATTGAATGACAGAGCCTCTTCCTGATACTGTGGGTGAATGACAGAGCCTCTTGTTGATACTGTGAGTGAATGACAGAGCCTCTTGCTGATACTGTGCGTGAATGACAGAGCCTCTTGATGATACTGTGAGTGAATGACAGAGCCTCTTGCTGATACTGTGAGTGAATGACAGAGCCTCTTGCTGATACTGTGAGTGAATGACAGAGCCTCTTGCTGATACTGTAAGTGAATGACAGAGCCTCTTGCTGATACTGTAAGTGAATGACAGAGCCTCATCCTGATACTGTGAGTGAATGACAGAGCCTCTTGCTGATATTGTGAGTGAATGACAGAGCCTCTTGCTGATATTGTGAGTGAATGACAGAGCCTCTTGCTGATATTGTGAGTGAATGACAGAGCCTCTTGCTGATACTGTGAGTGAATGACAGAGCCTCTTGCTGATACTCTGAGTGATTAACTGTGAGCCTCTTGCTGATATTGTGAGTGAATGACAGAGCCTCTTCCTGATACTGTGAGTGAATAACAGAGCCTCTTGCTGATACTGTGAGTGAATGAATGAGCCTCTTGCTGATACTGTGATTGAATGACTGAGCCTCTTGCTGATACTGTGAGTGAATGACAGAGCCTCTTGCTGATACTTTGAGTGAATGACAGCACCTCTTGCTGATACTGTGAGTGAATGACAGAGCTTCTTGCTGATACTGTGAGTGAATGACAGAGCCTCTTGCTGATACTGTGAGTGAATGACAGAGCCTCTTGCTGATACTGTGAGTGAATGACAGAGCATCTTGCTGATACTGTGAGTGAATGAATGAGCCTCTTGCTGATACTGTGATTGAATGACAGAGCCTCTTGCTGATACTTTGAGTGAATGACAGCACCTCTTGCTGATACTGTGAGTGAATGACAGAGCTTCTTGATGATACTGTGAGTGAATGACAGAGCCTCTTGCTGATACTGTGAGTGAATGACAGAGCCACTTGCTGATACTGTGAGTGAATGAATGAGCCTCTTGCTGATACTGTGATTGAATGACAGAGATTCTTGCTGATACTGTGAGTGAATGACAGAGCCTCTTGCTGATACTGTGAGTGATTGACAGAGCCTCTTGCTGATACTGTGAGTGAATGACAGAGCCTCTTGCTGATACTTTGATTGAATGACAGAGCCTCTTGCTGATACTGTGAGTGAATGACAGAGCCTCTTGCTGATTCTGTGAGTGAATGACAGAGCCTCTTGCTGATATTGTGAGTGAATGACAGAGCCTCTTGCTGATACTGTGAGTGAATGACAGAGCCTCTTGCCGATACTCTGAGTGAATGACAGAGCCTCTTGCTGATACTGTGATTGAATGACAGCCTCTTGCTGATACTCTGAGTGAATGACAGAACCTCTTGCTGATACTGTGAGTGAATGACAGAGTCTCTTCCTGACGTTGTGAGTGAATGACAGAGCCTCTTGCTGATACTGTGAGTGAATGACAGAGCCTCTTGCTGGTATTGTGAGTGAATGACAGAGCCTCTTCCTGATTCTGTGAGTGAATGACAAAGCCTCTTGCTGATACTGTGAGTGAATGACAGAGCCTCTTGCTGAGATTGTGAGTGAATGACAGAGCCTCCTGCTGATACTGTGAGTGAATGTCAGAGCCTCTTGCTGATATTGTCAGTGAATGACAGAGCCTGTGAGTGAACGACAGAGCCTCTTGCTGATACTGTGAGTGAATGACAGAGCCTCTTGCTGATACTGTGAGTGAATGACAGAGCCTCTTCCTGATTCTGTGATTGATTGACAGAGCCTCTTGCAGATGTTGTGAGTGAATGACAGAGCCTCTTCCTGATTCTGTGATTGATTGGCAGAGCCTCTTGCTGATACTGTGAGTGAATGACAGAGCCTCTTGCAGATACTGTGAGTCAATGACAGAGCCTCTTGTTGATATTGTGAATGAATGACAGAACCTCTTGCTGATACTGTGATTGAATGACAGAGCCTCTTCCTGATACTGTGATTGAATGACAGAGCCTCTTCCTGATACTGTGAGTGAATGACTGAGCCTCTTGCTGATGCGGTGAGTGAATGACAGAGCGTCTCGCTGATACTGTGCGTGAATGACAGAGCCTCTCGCTGATACTGTGAGTGAATGACAGAGCCTCTTGCTGATACTCTGAGTGAATGTCAGAGCCTCTTGCTGATACTGTGAGTGAATGACAGAGCCTCTTGCTGATACTGTGAGTGAATGACAGAGCCTCTAGCTGATACTGTGAGTGAATGACAGAGCATCTTGCTGATACTTTGATTTAATGACAGAGCCTCTTGCTGATACTGTGATTGAATGACAGAGCCTCTTGCTGATACTGTGAGTGAATGACAGAGCCTATTGCTGATACTGTGAGTGAATGGCAGAGCCTCTTCCTGATATTGTGAGTGAATGACAGAGCCTCTTGCCGACATTGTGAGTGAATGACAGAGCCTCTTGCTGATTCTGTGATTGAATGACAGAGCCTCTCGCTGATACATTTAGTACATGACAGAGCCTCTTGCTGATACTGTGAGTGCATGATAGAGCCTCTTGCTGATACTGTGAGTGAATGACAGAGCCTCTTGCTTATACTGTGAGTGAATGACAGAGCCTCTTGCTGATACTGTGAGTGAATGACAGAGCCACTTGCTGATACTGTGAGTGAATGACAGAGCCTCTTGCTGATACTGTGAGTGAATGACAGAGCCTCTTGCTGATACTGTGATTGAATGACAGAGTCTCTTGCTGATATTGTGATTGAATGACAGAGGCTCTTTCTGATACTGTGATTGAATGACAGAGCCTCTTGCTGATACTGTGAGTGAATGACAGAGCCTCTTGCTGATACTGTGAGTGAATGACAGAGCCTCTTGCTGATATTGTGATTGAATGACAGAGCCTCTTGCTGATACTGTGAGTGAATGACAGAGCCTCTTGCTGATACTGTGATTGAATGACAGAGCCTCTTGCTGATATTGTGATTGAATGACAGAGCCTCTTGCTGATATTGTGATTGAATGACAGAGCCTCTTGCTGATATTGTGAGTGAATGATAGAGCCTCTTGCTGATACTGTGAGTGAATGACAGAGCCTCTTGCTGATATTGTGAGTAAATGATAGAGCCTCTTGTCGACATTGTGAGTGAATGACAGAGCCTCTTGCTGATTCTGTGATTGAATGACAGAGTCTCTTGCTGATACTGTGAGTGAATGACAGAGCCTCTTTCTGATACTGAGAGTGAATGACAGAGCCTCTTGCTGATACTGTGAGTGAATGACAGAGCCTCTTGCTGATATTGTGAGTGAATGACAGAGCCTCTTGCTGATATTGTGAGTGAATGACAGAGCCTCCTGCTGATATTGTGAGGTGAATGACAGAGCCTCTTGCTGATACTGTGAGTGAATGACAGAGCCACTTGCTGATACTGTGAGTGAAAGACAGAGCCTCTTGCCGACATTGTGAGTGAATGACAGAGCCTCTTCCTGATACTGTGAGTGAATGACAGAGCCACTTGCTGATATTGTGAGTGAATGACAGAGCCTCTTGCTGATATTGTGAGTGAATGACAGAGCCTCTTGCTGATACTGTGAGTGAATGACAGAGCCACTTGCTGATACTGTGAGTGAAAGACAGAGCCTCTTGCCGACATTGTGAGTGAATGACAGAGCCTCTTCCTGATACTGTGAGTGAATGACAGAGCCACTTGCTGATACTGTGAGTGAAAGACAGAGCCTCTTGCCGACATTGTGAGTGAATGACAGAGCCTCTTGCTGATACTGTGAGTGAATAACAGAGACTCTTTCCGATACTGTGAGTGAATGACAGTGCCTCTTGCCGATACTGTGAGTGAATGACAGAGCCTCTTGCTGATACTGTGAGTGAATGACAGAGCCTCTTGCTGATACTGTGAGTGAATGACAGAGCCTCTTGCGGATACTGTGATTGAATTACAGAGCCTCTTGCTGATACTGTGAGTGAATGACAGAGCCTCTTGCTGATACTGTGAATGAATGACAGTGCCTCTTGCTGATACTGTGAGTGAATGAAAGAGCCTCTTGCTGATACTGTGAGTGAATGACAGAGCCTCTTGCTGATACTGTGAGTGAATGACAGAGTCTCTTGCTGAAGTTGTGAGTGAATGACAGAGCCTCTTCCTGATTCTGTGAGTGAATGACAGAGCCTCTTGCTGATACTGTGAGTGAATGAAAGAGCCTCTTGCTGATATTGTGAGTGAATGACAGAGCCTCTTCCTGATTCTGTGATTGATTGAGAGAGCCTCTTGCTGATATTGTGAGTGAATGACAGAGCCTCTTGCAGATACTGTGAGTGAATGACAGAGCCTCTTGCTGATACTGTGATTGAATGACAGAGCATCTTCCTGATACTGTGATTGAATGACAGAGCCTCTTCCTGATACTGTGGGTGAATGACAGAGCCTCTTGTTGATACTGTGAGTGAATGACAGAGCCTCTTGCTGATACTGTGCGTGAATGACAGAGCCTCTTGATGATACTGTGAGTGAATGACAGAGCCTCTTGCTGATACTGTGAGTGAATGACAGAGCCTCTTGCTGATACTGTGAGTGAATGACAGAGCCTCTTGCTGATACTGTAAGTGAATGACAGAGCCTCTTGCTGATACTGTAAGTGAATGACAGAGCCTCATCCTGATACTGTGAGTGAATGACAGAGCCTCTTGCTGATATTGTGAGTGAATGACAGAGCCTCTTGCTGATATTGTGAGTGAATGACAGAGCCTCTTGCTGATATTGTGAGTGAATGACAGAGCCTCTTGCTGATACTGTGAGTGAATGACAGAGCCTCTTGCTGATACTCTGAGTGATTAACTGTGAGCCTCTTGCTGATATTGTGAGTGAATGACAGAGCCTCTTCCTGATACTGTGAGTGAATAACAGAGCCTCTTGCTGATACTGTGAGTGAATGAATGAGCCTCTTGCCGATACTGTGATTGAATGACTGAGCCTCTTGCTGATACTGTGAGTGAATGACAGAGCCTCTTGCTGATACTTTGAGTGAATGACAGCACCTCTTGCTGATACTGTGAGTGAATGACAGAGCTTCTTGCTGATACTGTGAGTGAATGACAGAGCCTCTTGCTGATACTGTGAGTGAATGACAGAGCCTCTTGCTGATACTGTGAGTGAATGACAGAGCATCTTGCTGATACTGTGAGTGAATGAATGAGCCTCTTGCTGATACTGTGATTGAATGACAGAGCCTCTTGCTGATACTTTGAGTGAATGACAGCACCTCTTGCTGATACTGTGAGTGAATGACAGAGCTTCTTGATGATACTGTGAGTGAATGACAGAGCCTCTTGCTGATACTGTGAGTGAATGACAGAGCCTCTTGCTGATACTGTGAGTGAATGAATGAGCCTCTTGCTGATACTGTGATTGAATGACAGAGATTCTTGCTGATACTGTGAGTGAATGACAGAGCCTCTTGCTGATACTGTGAGTGATTGACAGAGCCTCTTGCTGATACTGTGAGTGAATGACAGAGCCTCTTGCTGATACTTTGATTGAATGACAGAGCCTCTTGCTGATACTGTGAGTGAATGACAGAGCCTCTTGCTGATTCTGTGAGTGAATGACAGAGCCTCTTGCTGATATTGTGAGTGAATGACAGAGCCTCTTGCTGATACTGTGAGTGAATGACAGAGCCTCTTGCCGATACTCTGAGTGAATGACAGAGCCTCTTGCTGATACTGTGATTGAATGACAGCCTCTTGCTGATACTCTGAGTGAATGACAGAACCTCTTGCTGATACTGTGAGTGAATGACAGAGTCTCTTCCTGACGTTGTGAGTGAATGACAGAGCCTCTTGCTGATACTGTGAGTGAATGACAGAGCCTCTTGCTGGTATTGTGAGTGAATGACAGAGCCTCTTCCTGATTCTGTGAGTGAATGACAAAGCCTCTTGCTGATACTGTGAGTGAATGACAGAGCCTCTTGCTGAGATTGTGAGTGAATGACAGAGCCTCCTGCTGATACTGTGAGTGAATGTCAGAGCCTCTTGCTGATATTGTCAGTGAATGACAGAGCCTGTGAGTGAACGACAGAGCCTCTTGCTGATACTGTGAGTGAATGACAGAGCCTCTTGCTGATACTGTGAGTGAATGACAGAGCCTCTTCCTGATTCTGTGATTGATTGACAGAGCCTCTTGCAGATGTTGTGAGTGAATGACAGAGCCTCTTCCTGATTCTGTGATTGATTGGCAGAGCCTCTTGCTGATACTGTGAGTGAATGACAGAGCCTCTTGCAGATACTGTGAGTCAATGACAGAGCCTCTTGTTGATATTGTGAATGAATGACAGAACCTCTTGCTGATACTGTGATTGAATGACAGAGCCTCTTCCTGATACTGTGATTGAATGACAGAGCCTCTTCCTGATACTGTGAGTGAATGACTGAGCCTCTTGCTGATACGGTGAGTGAATGACAGAGCGTCTCGCTGATACTGTGCGTGAATGACAGAGCCTCTCGCTGATACTGTGAGTGAATGACAGAGCCTCTTGCTGATACTCTGAGTGAATGTCAGAGCCTCTTGCTGATACTGTGAGTGAATGACAGAGCCTCTTGCTGATACTGTGAGTGAATGACAGAGCCTCTAGCTGATACTGTGAGTGAATGACAGAGCATCTTGCTGATACTTTGATTTAATGACAGAGCCTCTTGCTGATACTGTGATTGAATGACAGAGCCTCTTGCTGATACTGTGAGTGAATGACAGAGCCTATTGCTGATACTGTGAGTGAATGACAGAGCCTCTTCCTGATATTGTGAGTGAATGACAGAGCCTCTTGCCGACATTGTGAGTGAATGACAGAGCCTCTTGCTGATTCTGTGATTGAATGACAGAGCCTCTCGCTGATACATTTAGTACATGACAGAGCCTCTTGCTGATACTGTGAGTGCATGACAGAGCCTCTTGCTGATACTGTGAGTGAATGACAGAGCCTCTTGCTTATACTGTGAGTGAATGACAGAGCCTCTTGCTGATACTGTGAGTGAATGACAGAGCCACTTGCTGATACTGTGAGTGAATGACAGAGCCTCTTGCTGATACTGTGAGTGAATGACAGAGCCTCTTGCTGATACTGTGATTGAATGACAGAGTCTCTTGCTGATATTGTGATTGAATGACAGAGGCTCTTTCTGATACTGTGATTGAATGACAGAGCCTCTTGCTGATACTGTGAGTGAATGACAGAGCCTCTTGCTGATACTGTGAGTGAATGACAGAGCCTCTTGCTGATATTGTGATTGAATGACAGAGCCTCTTGCTGATACTGTGAGTGAATGACAGAGCCTCTTGCTGATACTGTGATTGAATGACAGAGCCTCTTGCTGATATTGTGATTGAATGACAGAGCCTCTTGCTGATATTGTGATTGAATGACAGAGCCTCTTGCTGATATTGTGAGTGAATGATAGAGCCTCTTGCTGATACTGTGAGTGAATGACAGAGCCTCTTGCTGATATTGTGAGTAAATGATAGAGCCTCTTGTCGACATTGTGAGTGAATGACAGAGCCTCTTGCTGATTCTGTGATTGAATGACAGAGTCTCTTGCTGATACTGTGAGTGAATGACAGAGCCTCTTTCTGATACTGTGAGTGAATGATAGAGCCTCTTGCCGATACTGTGAGTGGATGACAGAGCCTCTTGCCGATACTGTGAGTGAATGACAGAGCCTCTTGCCGACATTTTGAGTGAATGACAGACCCTCTTGCTGACACTGTGAGTGAAAGACAGAGCCTCTTGCCGACATTGTGAGTGAATGACAGAACCTCTTGCTGATACTGTGAGTGAATAACAGAGACTCTTACCGATACTGTGATTGAATGACAAAGCCTCTTGCTGATACTGTGAGTGAATGACAGAGCCTCTTGCTGATACTGTGAGTGAATGACAGTGCCTCTTGCTGATACTGTGAGTGAATGAAAGAGCCTCTTGCTGATACTGTGAGTGAATGACAGAGCCTCTTGCTGATACTGTGAGTGAATGACAGAGTCTCTTGCTGACGTTGTGAGTGAATGACAGAGCCTCTTCCTGATTCTGTGAGTGAATGACAGAGCCTCTTGCTGATACTGAGAGTGAATGACAGAGCCTCTTGCTGATATTGTGAGTGAATGACAGAGCCTCTTCCTGATTCTGTGATTGATTGACAGAGCCTCTTGCTGATATTGTGAGTGAATGACAGAGCCTCTTGCAGATACTGTGATTGATTGACAGAGCCTCTTGCTGATACTGTGAGTGAATGACAGAGCCTCTTGCTGATATTGTGAGTGAATGACAGAGCCTCTTGCTGATACTCTGAGTGATTAACTGTGAGCCTCTTGCTGATATTGTGAGTGAATGACAGAGCCTCTTCCTGATACTGTGAGTGAATGACAGAGCCTCTTGCTGATACTGTGAGTGAATGAATGAGCCTCTTGCTGATACTGTGATTGAATGACTGAGCCTCTTGCTGATACTGTGAGTGAATGACAGAGCCTCTTGCTGATACTTTGAGTGAATGACAGCACCTCTTGCTGATACTGTGAGTGAATGACAGAGCTTCTTGCTGATACTGTGAGTGAATGACAGAGCCTCTTGCTGATACTGTGAGTGAATGACAGAGCCTCTTGCTGATACTGTGAGTGAATGACAGAGCATCTTGCTGATACTGTGAGTGAATGAATGAGCCTCTTGCTGATACTGTGATTGAATGACAGAGCCTCTTGCTGATACTTTGAGTGAATGACAGCACCTCTTGCTGATACTGTGAGTGAATGACAGTGCTTCTTGATGATACTGTGAGTGAATGACAGAGCCTCTTGCTGATACTGTGAGTGATTGACAGAGCCTCTTGCTGATACTGTGAGTGAATGACAGAGCCTCTTGCTGATACTTTGATTGAATGACAGAGCCTCTTGCTGATACTGTGAGTGAATGACAGAGCCTCTTGCTGATTCTGTGAGTGAATGACAGAGCCTCTTGCTGATATTGTGAGTGAATGACAGAGCCTCTTGCTGATACTGTGAGTGAATGACAGAGCCTCTTGCCGATACTCTGAGTGAATGACAGAGCCTCTTGCCTATACTTTGATTGAATGACAGAGCCACTTGCTGATACTGTGAGTGAATGACAGAGCCTCTTGCTGATACTGTGATTGAATGACAGAACCTCTTGCTGATTCTGTGAGTGAATGACAGAGCCTCTTGCTGATATTGTGAGTGAATGACAGAGCCTCTTGCTGATACTGTGAGTGAATGACATAGCCTCTTGCCGATACTCTGAGTGAATGACAGAGCCTCTTGCCGATACTGTGAGTGAATGATAGAGCCTCTTGCCGATACTGTGAGTGAATGACAGAGCCTCTTGCCGATACTGTGAGTGAATGACTGAGCCTCTTGCTGATACTGTGAGTGAATGACAGAGCCTCTTGCTGATACTGTGAGTGAATGACAGAGCCTCTTGCTGATACTGTGAGTGAATGACAGAGCCTCTTGCTGATACTGTGAGTGAATGACAGAGCCTCTTTCTGATACTGTGAGTGAATGACAGAGCCTCTTGCTGATACTATGAGTGAATGATAGAGCCTCTTGATGATACTGTGAGAGAATGACAAAGCCTCTTGCTGATACTGTGAGTGAATGACAGAGCCTCTTGGTGATATTGTGAGTGAATGACAGAGCCTCTTGCTGATATTGTGATTGAATGAGAGAGCCTCTTGCTGATATTGTGATTGAATGACAGAGCCTCTTCCTGATTCTGTGATTGATTGACAGAGCCTCTTGCTGATACTGTGAGTGAATGACAGAGCCTCTTGCTGATATTGTGATTGAATGACAGAGCCTCTTGTTGATACTGTGAGTGAACGACAGAGCCTCTTGCAGATACTGTGAGTGAATGACAGAGCCTCTTGCTGATACTGTGAGTGAATGACAGAGCCTCTTCCTGATTCTGTGATTGATTGACAGAGCCTCTTCCTGATAAGGTGAGTGAATGACAGAGACTCTTGCAGATACTGTGAGTGAATGACAGAGCCTCTTCCTGATCATGTGATTGAATGAAAGAGCCTCTTGCTGATACTGTGAGTGAATGACAGAGCCTCTTGCTGATACAGTGAGTGAATGACAGAGCCTCTTGCTGATACTGTGAGTGAATGACAGAGCCTCTTGCTGATACTGTGAGTGAATGACAGAGCCTCTTGCTGATACTGTGAGTGAATGACAGAGCCTCTTGCTGATACTGCGAGTGAATGACAGAGCCTCTTCCTGATATTGTGAGTGAATGACAGAACCTCTTGCCGACATTGTGAGTGAATGACAGAGCCTCTTGCTGATTCTGTGATTGAATGACAGAGCCTCTTGCTGATACAGTTATTACATGACAGAGCCTCTTTCTGATACTGTGAGTACATGATAGAGCTGCTTGCTGATACTGTGTGTGCATGACGGAGCCTCTTGCAAACACTGTAAGTGCATTATAGAGCCTCTTGCTGATACAGTGAGTGAATGACAGAGCCTCTTGCTGATACTATGAGTGAATGACAGAGCCTCTTGCTGATATTGTGAGTGAATGACAGAGCCTCTTGCTGATATTGTGAGTGAATGACAGAGCCTGTTGCTGATACTGTGAGTGAATGAAAGAGCCTCTTGCTGATATTGTGAGTGAATGACAGAGCCTCTTGCTGATACTGTGAGTGAATGACAGAGCCTCTTGCTGATACTGTGAGTGAATGACAGAGCCTCTTGCTGATACTGTGAGTGAATGACAGAGTCTCTTGATTATACTGTGAGTGAATGACAGAGCCTTTTGCTTATACTGTGAGTGAATGACAGAGCCTCTTGCTGATACTGTGAGTGAATGACAGAGCCTCTTGCTGATATTGTGATTGAATGACAGAGCCTCTTGCTGATATTGTGATTGAATGACAGAGCCTCTTGCTGATACTGTGAGTGAATGACAGAGCCTTTTGCTTATACTGTGAGTGAATGACAGAGCCTCTTGCTGATACTGTGAGTGAATGACAGAGCCTCTTGCTGATACTGTGAGTGAATGACAGAGCCTCTTGCTGATACTGTGAGTGAATGAAAGAGCCTCTTGTCGACATTGTGAGTGAATGACAGAGCCTCTTGCTGATTCTGTGATTGAATGACAGAGCCTCTTGCTGATACTGTGAGTGAATGACAGAGCCTCTTTCTGATACTGTGAGTGAATGACAGAGCCTCTTGCCGATACTGTGAGTGAATGACAGAGCCTCTTGCCGACATTTTGAGTGAATGACAGAGCCTCTTGCTGATACTGTGTGTGAAAGACAGAGCCTCTTGCCGACATTGTGAGTGAATGACAGAGCCTCTTGCTGATACTGTGAGTGAATAAAAGAGACTCTTGCAGATACTGTGAGTGAATGACAGAGCCTCTTGCCGATACTGTGAGTGAATGACAGTGCCTCTTGCCGATACTGTGAGTGAATGACAGAGCCTCTTGCTGATACTGTGAGTGAATGACAGAGCCTCTTGCTGATACTGTGATTGAATGACAGCCTCTTGCTGATACTCTGAGTGAATGACAGAACCTCTTGCTGATACTGTGAGTGAATGACAGAGTCTCTTCCTGACGTTGTGAGTGAATGACAGAGCCTCTTGCTGATACTGTGAGTGAATGACAGAGCCTCTTGCTGGTATTGTGAGTGAATGACAGAGCCTCTTCCTGATTCTGTGAGTGAATGACAAAGCCTCTTGCTGATACTGTGAGTGAATGACAGAGCCTCTTGCTGAGATTGTGAGTGAATGACAGAGCCTCCTGCTGATACTCTGAGTGAATGTCAGAGCCTCTTGCTGATATTGTCAGTGAATGACAGAGCCTGTGAGTGAACGACAGAGCCTCTTGCTGATACTGTGAGTGAATGACAGAGCCTCTTGCTGATACTGTGAGTGAATGACAGAGCCTCTTCCTGATTCTGTGATTGATTGACAGAGCCTCTTGCAGATGTTGTGAGTGAATGACAGAGCCTCTTCCTGATTCTGTGATTGATTGGCAGAGCCTCTTGCTGATATTGTGAGTGAATGACAGGGCCTCTTGCAGATACTGTGAGTCAATGACAGAGCCTCTTGTTGATATTGTGAATGAATGACAGAACCTCTTGCTGATACTGTGATTGAATGACAGAGCCTCTTCCTGATACTGTGATTGAATGACAGAGCCTCTTCCTGATACTGTGAGTGAATGACTGAGCCTCTTGCTGATACGGTGAGTGAATGACAGAGCGTCTCGCTGATACTGTGCGTGAATGACAGAGCCTCTCGCTGATACTGTGAGTGAATGACAGAGCCTCTTGCTGATACTCTGAGTGAATGTCAGAGCCTCTTGCTGATACTGTGAGTGAATGGCAGAGCCTCTTGCTGATACTGTGAGTGAATGACAGGGCCTCTAGCTGATACTGTGAGTGAATGACAGAGCCTCTTGCTGATACTTTGATTTAATGACAGAGCCTCTTGCTGATACTGTGATTGAATGACAGAGCCTCTTGCTGATACTGTGAGTGAATGACAGAGCCTATTGCTGATACTGTGAGTGAATGACAGAGCATCTTGCAGATAATGTGAGTGAATGACAGAGCCTCTTCCTGATACTGTGAGAGAATGACAGAGTCTCTTGCTGATACTGTGAGTGAATGACCGAGCCTCTTGCTGATATTGTGAGTGAATGACAGAGCCTCTTGCTGATACTGTGAGTGAATGACAGAGCCTCTTGCTGATACTGTGAGTGAATGGCAGAGCCTCTTGCTGATACTGTGATTGAATGACAGAGCCTCTTGCTGATACTGTGAGTGAATGACAGAGCCTATTGCTGATACTGTGAGTGAATGACAGAGCATCTTGCAGATAATGTGAGTGAATGACAGAGCCTCTTCCTGATACTGTGAGAGAATGACAGAGTCTCTTGCTGATACTGTGAGTGAATGACCGAGCCTCTTGCTGATATTGTGAGTGAATGACAGAGCCTCTTGCTGATACTGTGAGTGAATGACAGAGCCTCTTGCTGATACTGTGAGTGAATGACAGAGCCTCTTCCTGATATTGTGAGTGAATGACAGAGCCTCTTGCCGACATTGTGAGTGAATGACAGAGCCTCTTGCTGATACAGTGAGTGAATGACAGACCCTCTTGCTGATACAGTGAGTGAATGACAGAGCCTCTTGCTGATACTGTGAGTGAATGACAGAGCCTCTTGCTGATACTGTGAGTGAATGATAGAGCCTCTTGCTGATACTGTGAGTGAATGATAGAGCATCTTGCTGATACAGTGAGTGAATGACAGAGCCTCTTACTGATACTGTGAGTGAATGACAGAGCCTCTTGCTGATACTGTGAGTGCATGACAGAGCCTCTTGCTATTACTGTGAGTGAATGACAGAGCCTCTTGCTTATACTGTGAGTGAATGACAGAGCCTCTTGCTGATACTGTGAGTGAATGACAGAGCCACTTGCTGATACTGTGAGTGAATGACAGAGCCTCTTGCTGATACTGTGAGTGAATGACAGAGTCTCTTGCTGATATTGTGATTGAATGACAGAGGCTCTTTCTGATACTGTGATTGAATGACAGAGCCTCTTGCTGATACTGTGAGTGAATGACAGAGCCTCTTGCTGATACTGTGAGTGAATGACAGAGCCTCTTGCTGATACTGTGATTGAATGACAGAGCCTCTTGCTGATACTGTGAGTGAATGACAGAGCCTCTTGCTGATACTGTGAGTGAATGACAGAGCCTCTTGCTGATATTGTGATTGAATGACAGAGCCTCTTGCTGATATTGTGAGTGAATGATAGAGCCTCTTGCTGATAGTGTGAGTGAATGACAGAGCCTCTTGCTGATATTGTGAGTAAATGATAGAGCCTCTTGTCGACATTGTGAGTGAATGACAGAGCCTCTTGCTGATTTTGTGATTGAATGACAGAGCCTCTTGCTGATACTGTGAGTGAATGACAGAGCCTCTTTCTGATACTGTGAGTGAATGATAGAGCCTCTTGCCGATACTGTGAGTGAATGACAGAGCCTTTTGCCGACATTTTGAGTGAATGACAGACCCTCTTGCTGACACTGTGAGTGAAAGACAGAGCCTCTTGCCGACATTGTGAGTGAATGACAGAACCTTTTGCTGATACTGTGAGTGAATAACAGAGACTCTTTCCGATACTGTGAGTGAATGACAGTGCCTCTTGCCGATACTGTGAGTGAATGACAGAGCCTCTTGCTGATACTGTGAGTGAATGACAGAGCCTCTTGCTGATACTGTGAGTGAATGACAGAGCCTCTTGCTGATACTGTGATTGAATGACAAAGCCTCTTGCTGATACTGTGAGTGAATGACAGAGCCTCTTGCTGATACTGTGAGTGAATGACAGAGCCTCTTGCTGATACTGTGAGTGAATGACAGAGTCTCTTGCTGACGTTGTGAGTGAATGACAGAGCCTCTTCCTGATTCTGTGAGTGAATGACAGAGCCTCTTGCTGATACTGAGAGTGAATGACAGAGCCTCTTGCTGATATTGTGAGTGAATGACAGAGCCTCTTCCTGATTCTGTGATTGATTGACAGAGCCTCTTGCTGATATTGTGAGTGAATGACAGAGCCTCTTGCAGATACTGTGATTGATTGACAGAGCCTCTTCCTGATACAGTGAGTGAATGACAGAGCCTCTTGCTGATACTGTGATTGAATGACAGAGCCTCTTCCTGATACTGTGAGTGAATGACAGAGCCTCTTGCTGATACTGTGAGTGAATGACAGAGCCTCTTGCTGATACTGTGCGTGAATGACAGAGCCTCTTGATGATACTGTGAGTGAATGACAGAGCCTCTTGCTGATATTGTGAGTGAATGACAGAGCCTCCTGCTGATATTGTGAGTGAATGACAGAGCCTCTTGCTGATACTGTACGTGAATGACAGAGCCTCTTGCTGATACTGTGAGTGAATGACAGAGCCACTTGCTGATACTGTGAGTGAAAGACAGAGCCTCTTGCCGACATTGTGAGTGAATGACAGAGCCTCTTCCTGATACTGTGAGTGAATGACAGAGCCACTTGCTGATACTGTGAGTGAAAGACAGAGCCTCTTGCCGACATTGTGAGTGAATGACAGAGCCTCTTGCTGATACTGTGAGTGAATAACAGAGACTCTTTCCGATACTGTGAGTGAATGACAGTGCCTCTTGCCGATACTGTGAGTGAATGACAGAGCCTCTTGCTGATACTGTGAGTGAATGACAGAGCCTCTTGCTGATACTGTGAGTGAATGACAGAGCCTCTTGCGGATACTGTGATTGAATTACAGAGCCTCTTGCTGATACTGTGAGTGAATGACAGTGCCTCTTGCTGATACTGTGAGTGAATGAAAGAGCCTCTTGCTGATACTGTGAGTGAATGACAGAGCCTCTTGCTGATACTGTTAGTGAATGACAGAGTCTCTTGCTGACGTTGTGAGTGAATGACAGAGCCTCTTCCTGATTCTGTGAGTGAATGACATAGCCTCTTGCTGATACTGTGAGTGAATGAAAGAGCCTCTTGCTGATATTGTGAGTGAATGACAGAGCCTCTTCCTGATTCTGTGATTGATTGACAGAGCCTCTTGCTGATATTGTGAGTGAATGACAGAGCCTCTTGTAGATACTGTGAGTGAATGACAGAGCCTCTTGCTGATACTGTGATTGAATGACAGAGCCTCTTCCTGATACTGTGATTGAATGACAGAGCCTCTTCCTGATACTGTGAGTGAATGACAGAGCCTCTTGCTGATACTGTGAGTGAATGACAGAGCCTCTTGCTGATACTGTGCGTGAATGACAGAGCCTCTTGATGATACTGTGAGTGAATGACAGAGCCTCTTGCTGATACTGTGAGTGAATGACAGAGCCTCTTGCTGATACTGTGAGTGAATGACAGAGCCTCTTGCTGATACTGTAAGTGAATGACAGAGCCTCTTGCTGATACTGTAAGTGAATGACAGAGCCTCATCCTGATACTGTGAGTGAATGACAGAGCCTCTTGCTGATATTGTGAGTGAATGACAGAGCCTCTTGCTGATATTGTGAGTGAATGACAGAGCCTCTTGCTGATATTGTGAGTGAATGACAGAGCCTCTTGCTGATATTGTGAGTGAATGACAGAGCCTCTTGCTGATATTGTGAGTGAATGACAGAGCCTCTTGCTGATACTGTGAGTGAATGACAGAGCCTCTTGCTGATACTCTGAGTGAATAACTGTGAGCCTCTTGCTGATATTGTGAGTGAATGACAGAGCCTCTTCCTGATACTGTGAGTGAATGACAGAGCCTCTTGCTGATACTGTGAGTGAATGAATGAGCCTCTTGCTGATACTGTGATTGAATGACTGAGCCTCTTGCTGATACTGTGAGTGAATGACAGAGCCTCTTGCTGATACTTTGAGTGAATGACAGCACCTCTTGCTGATACTGTGAGTGAATGACAGAGCTTCTTGCTGATACTGTGAGTGAATGACAGAGCCTCTTGCTGATACTGTGAGTGAATGACAGAGCCTCTTGCTGATACTGTGAGTGAATGACAGAGCATCTTGCTGATACTGTGAGTGAATGAATGAGCCTCTTACTGATACTGTGAGTGAATGACAGAGCCTCTTGCTGATACTGTGATTGAATGACAGAGCCTCTTGCTGATACTTTGAGTGAATGACAGCACCTCTTGCTGATACTGTGAGTGAATGACAGAGCTTCTTGATGATACTCTGAGTGAATGACAGAGCCTCTTGCCGATACTTTGAGTGAATGACAGAGCCTCTTGCTGATACTGTGAGTGAATGATAGAGCCTCTTGCTGATACTGTGAGTGAATGACAGAACCTCTTGCTGATTCTGTGAGTGAATGACAGAGCCTCTTGCTGATATTGTGAGTGAATGACAGAGCCTCTTGCTGATACTGTGAGTGAATGACAGAGCCTCTTGCCGATACTCTGAGTGAATGACAGAGCCTCTTGCCGATACTGTGAGTGAATGATAGAGCCTCTTGCCGATACTGTGAGTGAATGACAGAGCCTCTTGCCGATACTCTGAGTGAATGACAGAGCCTCTTGCTGATATTGTGATTGAATGACAGAGCCTCTTGCTGATACTGTGAGTGAATGACAGAGCCTCTTGCTGATACTGTGATTGAATGACAGAGCCTCTTGCTGATATTGTGATTGAATGACAGAGCCTCTTGCTGATATTGTGATTGAATGACAGAGCCTCTTGCTGATATTGTGAGTGAATGATAGAGCCTCTTGCTGATACTGTGAGTGAATGACAGAGCCTCTTGCTGATATTGTGAGTAAATGATAGAGCCTCTTGTCGACATTGTGAGTGAATGACAGAGCCTCTTGCTGATTCTGTGATTGAATGACAGAGTCTCTTGCTGATACTGTGAGTGAATGACAGAGCCTCTTTCTGATACTGTGAGTGAATGATAGAGCCTCTTGCCGATACTGTGAGTGGATGACAGAGCCTCTTGCCGATACTGTGAGTGAATGACAGAGCCTCTTGCCGACATTTTGAGTGAATGACAGACCCTCTTGCTGACACTGTGAGTGAAAGACAGAGCCTCTTGCCGACATTGTGAGTGAATGACAGAACCTCTTGCTGATACTGTGAGTGAATAACAGAGACTCTTACCGATACTGTGAGTGAATGACAGTGCCTCTTGCCGATACTGTGAGTGAATGACAGAGCCTCTTGCTGATACTGTGAGTGAATGACAGAGCCTCTTGCTGATACTGTGAGTGAATGACAGAGCCTCTTGCTGATACTGTGATTGAATGACAAAGCCTCTTGCTGATACTGTGAGTGAATGACAGAGCCTCTTGCTGATACTGTGAGTGAATGACAGTGCCTCTTGCTGATACTGTGAGTGAATGAAAGAGCCTCTTGCTGATACTGTGAGTGAATGACAGAGCCTCTTGCTGATACTGTGAGTGAACGACAGAGTCTCTTGCTGACGTTGTGAGTGAATGACAGAGCCTCTTCCTGATTCTGTGAGTGAATGACAGAACCTCTTGCTGATACTGAGAGTGAATGACAGAGCCTCTTGCTGATATTGTGAGTGAATGACAGAGCCTCTTCCTGATTCTGTGATTGATTGACAGAGCCTCTTGCTGATATTGTGAGTGAATGACAGAGCCTCTTGCAGATACTGTGATTGATTGACAGAGCCTCTTGCTGATACTGTGAGTGAATGACAGAGCCTCTTGCTGATATTGTGAGTGAATGACAGAGCCTCTTGCTGATATTGTGAGTGAATGACAGAGCCTCCTGCTGATATTGTGAGGTGAATGACAGAGCCTCTTGCTGATACTGTGAGTGAATGACAGAGCCACTTGCTGATACTGTGAGTGAAAGACAGAGCCTCTTGCCGACATTGTGAGTGAATGACAGAGCCTCTTCCTGATACTGTGAGTGAATGACAGAGCCACTTGCTGATATTGTGAGTGAATGACAGAGCCTCTTGCTGATATTGTGAGTGAATGACAGAGCCTCTTGCTGATACTGTGAGTGAATGACAGAGCCACTTGCTGATACTGTGAGTGAAAGACAGAGCCTCTTGCCGACATTGTGAGTGAATGACAGAGCCTCTTCCTGATACTGTGAGTGAATTACAGAGCCACTTGCTGATACTGTGAGTGAAAGACAGAGCCTCTTGCCGACATTGTGAGTGAATGACAGAGCCTCTTGCTGATACTGTGAGTGAATAACAGAGACTCTTTCCGATACTGTGAGTGAATGACAGTGCCTCTTGCCGATACTGTGAGTGAATGACAGAGCCTCTTGCTGATACTGTGAGTGAATGACAGAGCCTCTTGCTGATACTGTGAGTGAATGACAGAGCCTCTTGCGGATACTGTGATTGAATTACAGAGCCTCTTGCTGATACTGTGAGTGAATGACAGAGCCTCTTGCTGATACTGTGAATGAATGACAGTGCCTCTTGCTGATACTGTGAGTGAATGAAAGAGCCTCTTGCTGATACTGTGAGTGAATGACAGAGCCTCTTGCTGATACTGTGAGTGAATGACAGAGTCTCTTGCTGAAGTTGTGAGTGAATGACAGAGCCTCTTCCTGATTCTGTGAGTGAATGACAGAGCCTCTTGCTGATACTGTGAGCGAATGAAAGAGCCTCTTGCTGATATTGTGAGTGAATGACAGAGCCTCTTCCTGATTCTGTGATTGATTGACAGAGCCTCTTGCTGATATTGTGAGTGAATGACAGAGCCTCTTGCAGATACTGTGAGTGAATGACAGAGCCTCTTGCTGATACTGTGATTGAATGACAGAGCCTCTTCCTGATACTGTGATTGAATGACAGAGCCTCTTCCTGATACTGTGAGTGAATGACAGAGCCTCTTGCTGATACTGTGAGTGAATGACAGAGCCTCTTGCTGATACTGTGCGTGAATGACAGAGCCTCTTGATGATACTGTGAGTGAATGACAGAGCCTCTTGCTGATACTGTGAGTGAATGACAGAGCCTCTTGCTGATACTGTGAGTGAATGACAGACCCTCTTGCTGATACTGTAAGTGAATGACAGAGCCTCTTGCTGATACTGTAAGTGAATGACAGAGCCTCATCCTGATACTGTGAGTGAATGACAGAGCCTCTTGCTGATATTGTGAGTGAATGACAGAGCCTCTTGCTGATATTGTGAGTGAATGACAGAGCCTCTTGCTGATATTGTGAGTGAATGACAGAGCCTCTTGCTGATACTGTGAGTGAATGACAGAGCCTCTTGCTGATACTCTGAGTGATTAACTGTGAGCCTCTTGCTGATATTGTGAGTGAATGACAGAGCCTCTTCCTGATACTGTGAGTGAATAACAAAGCCTCTTGCTGATACTGTGAGTGAATGAATGAGCCTCTTGCTGATACTGTGATTGAATGACTGAGCCTCTTGCTGATACTGTGAGTGAATGACAGAGCCTCTTGCTGATACTTTGAGTGAATGACAGCACCTCTTGCTGATACTGTGAGTGAATGACAGAGCCTCTTGCTGATACTTTGAGTGAATGACAGCACCTCTTGCTGATACTGTGAGTGAATGACAGAGCCTCTTGCTGATACTGTGAGTGAATGACAGAGCCTCTTGCTGATACTGTGAGTGAATGACAGAGCATCTTGCTGATACTGTGAGTGAATGAATGAGCCTCTTGCTGATACTGTGATTGAATGACAGAGCCTCTTGCTGATACTTTGAGTGAATGACAGCACCTCTTGCTGATACTGTGAGTGAATGACAGAGCTTCTTGATGATACTGTGAGTGAATGACAGAGCCTCTTGCTGATACTGTGAGTGAATGACAGAGCCTCTTGCTGATACTGTGAGTGAATGAATGAGCCTCTTGCTGATACTGTGATTGAATGACAGAGATTCTTGCTGATACTGTGAGTGAATGACAGAGCCTCTTGCTGATACTGTGAGTGATTGACAGAGCCTCTTGCTGATACTGTGAGTGAATGACAGAGCCTCTTGCTGATACTTTGATTGAATGACAGAGCCTCTTGCTGATACTGTGAGTGAATGACAGAGCCTCTTGCTGATTCTGTGAGTGAATGACAGAGCCTCTTGCTGATATTGTGAGTGAATGACAGAGCCTCTTGCTGATACTGTGAGTGAATGACAGAGCCTCATGCCGATACTCTGAGTGAATGACAGAGCCTCTTGCTGATACTGTGATTGAATGACAGCCTCTTGCTGATACTCTGAGTGAATGACAGAACCTCTTGCTGATACTGTGAGTGAATGACAGAGTCTCTTCCTGACGTTGTGAGTGAATGACAGAGCCTCTTGCTGATACTGTGAGTGAATGACAGAGCCTCTTGCTGGTATTGTGAGTGAATGACAGAGCCACTTCCTGATTCTGTGAGTGAATGACAAAGCCTCTTGCTGATACTGTGAGTGAATGACAGAGCCTCTTGCTGAGATTGTGAGTGAATGACAGAGCCTCCTGCTGATACTGTGAGTGAATGTCAGAGCCTCTTGCTGATATTGTCAGTGAATGACAGAGCCTGTGAGTGAACGACAGAGCCTCTTGCTGATACTGTGAGTGAATGACAGAGCCTCTTGCTGATACTGTGAGTGAATGACAGAGCCTCTTCCTGATTCTGTGATTGATTGACAGAGCCTCTTGCAGATGTTGTGAGTGAATGACAGAGCCTCTTCCTGATTCTGTGATTGATTGGCAGAGCCTCTTGCTGATACTGTGAGTGAATGACAGAGCCTCTTGCAGATACTGTGAGTCAATGACAGAGCCTCTTGTTGATATTGTGAATGAATGACAGAACCTCTTGCTGATACTGTGATTGAATGACAGAGCCTCTTCCTGATACTGTGATTGAATGACAGAGCCTCTTCCTGATACTGTGAGTGAATGACTGAGCCTCTTGCTGATACGGTGAGTGAATGACAGAGCGTCTCGCTGATACTGTGCGTGAATGACAGAGCCTCTCGCTGATACTGTGAGTGAATGACAGAGCCTCTTGCTGATACTCTGAGTGAATGTCAGAGCCTCTTGCTGATACTGTGAGTGAATGACAGAGCCTCTTGCTGATACTGTGAGTGAATGACAGAGCCTCTAGCTGATACTGTGAGTGAATGACAGAGCATCTTGCTGATACTTTGATTTAATGACAGAGCCTCTTGCTGATACTGTGATTGAATGACAGAGCCTCTTGCTGATACTGTGAGTGAATGACAGAGCCTATTGCTGATACTGTGAGTGAATGACAGAGCCTCTTCCTGATATTGTGAGTGAATGACAGAGCCTCTTGCCGACATTGTGAGTGAATGACAGAGCCTCTTGCTGATTCTGTGATTGAATGACAGAGCCTCTCGCTGATACATTTAGTACATGACAGAGCCTCTTGCTGATACTGTGAGTGCATGACAGAGCCTCTTGCTGATACTGTGAGTGAATGACAGAGCCTCTTGCTTATACTGTGAGTGAATGACAGAGCCTCTTGCTGATACTGTGAGTGAATGACAGAGCCTCTTGCTGATACTGTGAGTGAATGACAGAGCCTCTTGCTGATACTGTGATTGAATGACAGAGTCTCTTGCTGATATTGTGATTGAATGACAGAGGCTCTTTCTGATACTGTATTTGAATGACAGAGCCTCTTGCTGATACTGTGAGTGAATGACAGAGCCTCTTGCTGATACTGTGAGTGAATGACAGAGCCTCTTGCTGATATTGTGATTGAATGACAGAGCCTCTTGCTGATACTGTGAGTGAATGACAGAGCCTCTTGCTGATACTGTGATTGAATGACAGAGCCTCTTGCTGATATTGTGATTGAATGACAGAGCCTCTTGCTGATATTGTGATTGAATGACAGAGCCTCTTGCTGATATTGTGAGTGAATGATAGAGCCTCTTGCTGATACTGTGAGTGAATGACAGAGCCTCTTGCTGATATTGTGAGTAAATGATAGAGCCTCTTGTCGACATTGTGAGTGAATGACAGAGCCTCTTGCTGATTCTGTGATTGAATGACAGAGTCTCTTGCTGATACTGTGAGTGAATGACAGAGCCTCTTTCTGATACTGTGAGTGAATGATAGAGCCTCTTGCCGATACTGTGAGTGGATGACAGAGCCTCTTGCCGATACTGTGAGTGAATGACAGAGCCTCTTGCCGACATTTTGAGTGAATGACAGACCCTCTTGCTGACACTGTGAGTGAAAGACAGAGCCTCTTGCCGACATTGTGAGTGAATGACAGAACCTCTTGCTGATACTGTGAGTGAATAACAGAGACTCTTACCGATACTGTGATTGAATGACAAAGCCTCTTGCTGATACTGTGAGTGAATGACAGAGCCTCTTGCTGATACTGTGAGTGAATGACAGTGCCTCTTGCTGATACTGTGAGTGAATGAAAGAGCCTCTTGCTGATACTGTGAGTGAATGACAGAGCCTCTTGCTGATACTGTGAGTGAATGACAGAGTCTCTTGCTGACGTTGTGAGTGAATGACAGAGCCTCTTCCTGATTCTGTGAGTGAATGACAGAGCCTCTTGCTGATACTGAGAGTGAATGACAGAGCCTCTTGCTGATATTGTGAGTGAATGACAGAGCCTCTTCCTGATTCTGTGATTGATTGACAGAGCCTCTTGCTGATATTGTGAGTGAATGACAGAGCCTCTTGCAGATACTGTGATTGATTGACAGAGCCTCTTGCTGATACTGTGAGTGAATGACAGAGCCACTTGCTGATACTGTGAGTGAAAGACAGAGCCTCTTGCTGACATTGTGAGTGAATGACAGAGCCTCTTCCTGATACTGTGAGTGAATGACAGAGCCACTTGCTGATATTGTGAGTGAATGACAGAGCCTCTTGCTGATATTGTGAGTGAATGACAGAGCCTCTTGCTGATACTGTGAGTGAATGACAGAGCCACTTGCTGATACTGTGAGTGAAAGACAGAGCCTCTTGCCGACATTGTGAGTGAATGACAGAGCCTCTTCCTGATACTGTGAGTGAATGACAGAGCCACTTGCTGATACTGTGAGTGAAAGACAGAGCCTCTTGCCGACATTGTGAGTGAATGACAGAGCCTCTTGCTGATACTGTGAGTGAATAACAGAGACTCTTTCCGATACTGTGAGTGAATGACAGTGCCTCTTGCCGATACTGTGAGTGAATGACAGAGCCTCTTGCTGATACTGTGAGTGAATGACAGAGCCTCTTGCTGATACTGTGAGTGAATGACAGAGCCTCTTGCGGATACTGTGATTGAATTACAGAGCCTCTTGCTGATACTGTGAGTGAATGACAGAGCCTCTTGCTGATACTGTGAATGAATGACAGTGCCTCTTGCTGATACTGTGAGTGAATGAAAGAGCCTCTTGCTGATACTGTGAGTGAATGACAGAGCCTCTTGCTGATACTGTGAGTGAATGACAGAGTCTCTTGCTGACGTTGTGAGTGAATGACAGAGCCTCTTCCTGATTCTGTGAGTGAATGACAGAGCCTCTTGCTGATACTGTGAGTGAATGAAAGAGCCTCTTGCTGATATTGTGAGTGAATGACAGAGCCTCTTCCTGATTCTGTGATTGATTGACAGAGCCTCTTGCTGATATTGTGAGTGAATGACAGAGCCTCTTGCAGATACTGTGAGTGAATGACAGAGCCTCTTGCTGATACTGTGATTGAATGACAGAGCCTCTTCCTGATACTGTGATTGAATGACAGAGCCTCTTCCTGATACTGTGAGTGAATGACAGAGCCTCTTGCTGATACTGTGAGTGAATGACAGAGCCTCTTGCTGATACTGTGCGTGAATGACAGAGCCTCTTGATGATACTGTGAGTGAATGACAGAGCCTCTTGCTGATACTGTAAGTGAATGACAGAGCCTCTTGCTGATACTGTGAGTGAATGACAGAGCCTCTTGCTGATACTGTAAGTGAATGACAGAGCCTCTTGCTGATACTGTAAGTGAATGACAGAGCCTCATCCTGATACTGTGAGTGAATGACAGAGCCTCTTGCTGATATTGTGAGTGAATGACAGAGCCTCTTGCTGATATTGTGAGTGAATGACAGAGCCTCTTGCTGATATTGTGAGTGAATGACAGAGCCTCTTGCTGATACTGTGAGTGAATGACAGAGCCTCTTGCTGATACTCTGAGTGATTAACTGTGAGCCTCTTGCTGATATTGTGAGTGAATGACAGAGCCACTTCCTGATACTGTGAGTGAATGACAGAGCCTCTTGCTGATACTGTGAGTGAATGAATGAGCCTCTTGCTGATACTGTGATTGAATGACTGAGCCTCTTGCTGATACTGTGAGTGAATGACAGAGCCTCTTGCTGATACTTTGAGTGAATGACAGCACCTCTTGCTGATACTGTGAGTGAATGACAGAGCTTCTTGCTGATACTGTGAGTGAATGACAGAGCCTCTTGCTGATACTGTGAGTGAATGACAGAGCCTCTTGCTGATACTGTGAGTGAATGACAGAGCATCTTGCTGATACTGTGAGTGAATGAATGAGCCTCTTGCTGATACTGTGATTGAATGACAGAGCCTCTTGCTGATACTTTGAGTGAATGACAGCACCTCTTGCTGATACTGTGAGTGAATGACAGAGCTTCTTGATGATACTGTGAGTGAATGACAGAGCCTCTTGCTGATACTGTGAGTGATTGACAGAGCGTCTTGCTGATACTGTGAGTGAATGACAGAGCCTCTTGCTGATTCTGTGAGTGAATGACAGAGCCTCTTGCTGATATTGTGAGTGAATGACAGAGCCTCTTGCTGATACTGTGAGTGAATGACAGAGCCTCTTGCCGATACTCTGAGTGAATGACAGAGCCTCTTGCCTATACTTTGATTGAATGACAGAGCCACTTGCTGATACTGTGAGTGAATGACAGAGCCTCTTGCTGATACTGTGATTGAATGACAGAACCTCTTGCTGATTCTGTGAGTGAATGACAGAGCCTCTTGCTGATATTGTGAGTGAATGACAGAGCCTCTTGCTGATACTGTGAGTGAATGACATAGCCTCTTGCCGATACTCTGAGTGAATGACAGAGCCTCTTGCCGATACTGTGAGTGAATGATAGAGCCTCTTGCCGATACTGTGAGTGAATGACAGAGCCTCTTGCCGATACTGTGAGTGAATGACTGAGCCTCTTGCTGATACTGTGAGTGAATGACAGAGCCTCTTGCTGATACTGTGAGTGAATGACAGAGCCTCTTGCTGATACTGTGAGTGAATGACAGAGCCTCTTGCTGATACTGTGAGTGAATGACAGAGCCTCTTTCTGATACTGTGAGTGAATGACAGAGCCTCTTGCTGATACTATGAGTGAATGATAGAGCCTCTTGATGATACTGTGAGAGAATGACAGAGCCTCTTGCTGATACTGTGAGTGAATGACAGACCCTCTTGGTGATATTGTGAGTGAATGACAGAGCCTCTTGCTGATATTGTGATTGAATGAGAGAGCCTCTTGCTGATATTGTGATTGAATGACAGAGCCTCTTCCTGATTCTGTGATTGATTGACAGAGCCTCTTGCTGATACTGTGAGTGAATGACAGAGCCTCTTGCTGATATTGTGATTGAATGACAGAGCCTCTTGTTGATACTGTGAGTGAACGACAGAGCCTCTTGCAGATACTGTGAGTGAATGACAGAGCCTCTTGCTGATACTGTGAGTGAATGACAGAGCCTCTTCCTGATTCTGTGATTGATTGACAGAGCCTCTTCCTGATAAGGTGAGTGAATGACAGAGACTCTTGCAGATACTGTGAGTGAATTGCAGAGCCTCTTCCTGATCATGTGATTGAATGACAGAGCCTCTTGCTGATACTGTGAGTGAATGACAGAGCCTCTTGCTGATACAGTGAGTGAATGACAGAGCCTCTTGCTGATACTGTGAGTGAATGACAGAGCCTCTTGCTGATACTGTGAGTGAATGACAGAGCCTCTTGCTGATACTGTGAGTGAATGACAGAGCCTCTTGCTGATACTGCGAGTGAATGACAGAGCCTCTTCCTGATATTGTGAGTGAATGACAGAACCTCTTGCCGACATTGTGAGTGAATGACAGAGCCTCTTGCTGATTCTGTGATTGAATGACAGAGCCTCTTGCTGATACAGTTATTACATGACAGAGCCTCTTTCTGATACTGTGAGTACATGATAGAGCTGCTTGCTGATACTGTGTGTGCATGACGGAGCCTCTTGCAAACACTGTAAGTGCATTATAGAGCCTCTTGCTGATACAGTGAGTGAATGACAGAGCCTCTTGCTGATACTATGAGTGAATGACAGAGCCTCTTGCTGATATTGTGAGTGAATGACAGAGCCTCTTGCTGATATTGTGAGTGAATGACAGAGCCTGTTGCTGATACTGTGAGTGAATGAAAGAGCCTCTTGCTGATATTGTGAGTGAATGACAGAGCCTCTTGCTGATACTGTGAGTGAATGACAGAGCCTCTTGCTGATACTGTGAGTGAATGACAGAGCCTCTTGCTGATACTGTGAGTGAATGACAGAGTCTCTTGATTATACTGTGAGTGAATGACAGAGCCTTTTGCTTATACTGTGAGTGAATGACAGAGCCTCTTGCTGATACTGTGAGTGAATGACAGAGCCTCTTGCTGATATTGTGATTGAATGACAGAGCCTCTTGCTGATATTGTGATTGAATGACAGAGCCTCTTGCTGATACTGTGAGTGAATGACAGAGCCTTTTGCTTATACTGTGAGTGAATGACAGAGCCTCTTGCTGATACTGTGAGTGAATGACAGAGCCTCTTGCTGATACTGTGAGTGAATGACAGAGCCTCTTGCTGATACTGTGAGTGAATGATAGAGCCTCTTGTCGACATTGTGAGTGAATGACAGAGCCTCTTGCTGATTCTGTGATTGAATGACAGAGCCTCTTGCTGATACTGTGAGTGAATGACAGAGCCTCTTTCTGATACTGTGAGTGAATGACAGAGCCTCTTGCCGATACTGTGAGTGAATGACAGAGCCTCTTGCCGACATTTTGAGTGAATGACAGAGCCTCTTGCTGATACTGTGTGTGAAAGACAGAGCCTCTTGCCGACATTGTGAGTGAATGACAGAGCCTCTTGCTGATACTGTGAGTGAATAAAAGAGACTCTTGCAGATACTGTGAGTGAATGACAGAGCCTCTTGCCGATACTGTGAGTGAATGACAGTGCCTCTTGCCGATACTGTGAGTGAATGACAGAGCCTCTTGCTGATACTGTGAGTGAATGACAGAGCCTCTTGCTGATACTGTGATTGAATGACAGCCTCTTGCTGATACTCTGAGTGAATGACAGAACCTCTTGCTGATACTGTGAGTGAATGACAGAGTCTCTTCCTGACGTTGTGAGTGAATGACAGAGCCTCTTGCTGATACTGTGAGTGAATGACAGAGCCTCTTGCTGGTATTGTGAGTGAATGACAGAGCCTCTTCCTGATTCTGTGAGTGAATGACAAAGCCTCTTGCTGATACTGTGAGTGAATGACAGAGCCTCTTGCTGAGATTGTGAGTGAATGACAGAGCCTCCTGCTGATAATCTGAGTGAATGTCAGAGCCTCTTGCTGATATTGTCAGTGAATGACAGAGCCTGTGAGTGAACGACAGAGCCTCTTGCTGATACTGTGAGTGAATGACAGAGCCTCTTGCTGATACTGTGAGTGAATGACAGAGCCTCTTCCTGATTCTGTGATTGATTGACAGAGCCTCTTGCAGATGTTGTGAGTGAATGACAGAGCCTCTTCCTGATTCTGTGATTGATTGGCAGAGCCTCTTGCTGATATTGTGAGTGAATGACAGGGCCTCTTGCAGATACTGTGAGTCAATGACAGAGCCTCTTGTTGATATTGTGAATGAATGACAGAACCTCTTGCTGATACTGTGATTGAATGACAGAGCCTCTTCCTGATACTGTGATTGAATGACAGAGCCTCTTCCTGATACTGTGAGTGAATGACTGAGCCTCTTGCTGATACGGTGAGTGAATGACAGAGCGTCTCGCTGATACTGTGCGTGAATGACAGAGCCTCTCGCTGATACTGTGAGTGAATGACAGAGCCTCTTGCTGATACTCTGAGTGAATGTCAGAGCCTCTTGCTGATACTGTGAGTGAATGACAGAGCCTCTTGCTGATACTGTGAGTGAATGACAGGGCCTCTAGCTGATACTGTGAGTGAATGACAGAGCCTCTTGCTGATACTTTGATTTAATGACAGAGCCTCTTGCTGATACTGTGATTGAATGACAGAGCCTCTTGCTGATACTGTGAGTGAATGACAGAGCCTATTGCTGATACTGTGAGTGAATGACAGAGCATCTTGCAGATAATGTGAGTGAATGACAGAGCCTCTTCCTGATACTGTGAGAGAATGACAGAGTCTCTTGCTGATACTGTGAGTGAATGACCGAGGCTCTTGCTGATATTGTGAGTGAATGACAGAGCCTCTTGCTGATACTGTGAGTGAATGACAGAGCCTCTTGCTGATACTGTGAGTGAATGGCAGAGCCTCTTGCTGATACTGTGATTGAATGACAGAGCCTCTTGCTGATACTGTGAGTGAATGACAGAGCCTATTGCTGATACTGTGAGTGAATGACAGAGCATCTTGCAGATAATGTGAGTGAATGACAGAGCCTCTTCCTGATACTGTGAGAGAATGACAGAGTCTCTTGCTGATACTGTGAGTGAATGACCGAGCCTCTTGCTGATATTGTGAGTGAATGACAGAGCCTCTTGCTGATACTGTGAGTGAATGACAGAGCCTCTTGCTGATACTGTGAGTGAATGACAGAGCCTCTTCCTGATATTGTGAGTGAATGACAGAGCCTCTTGCCGACATTGTGAGTGAATGACAGAGCCTCTTGCTGATACAGTGAGTGAATGACAGACCCTCTTGCTGATACAGTGAGTGAATGACAGAGCCTCTTGCTGATACTGTGAGTGAATGACAGAGCCTCTTGCTGATACTGTGAGTGAATGATAGAGCCTCTTGCTGATACTGTGAGTGAATGATAGAGCATCTTGCTGATACAGTGAGTGAATGACAGAGCCTCTTGCTGATACTGTGAGTGAATGACAGAGCCTCTTGCTGATACTGTGAGTGCATGACAGAGCCTCTTGCTGATACTGTGAGTGAATGACAGAGCCTCTTGCTTATACTGTGAGTGAATGACAGAGCCTCTTGCTGATACTGTGAGTGAATGACAGAGCCACTTGCTGATACTGTGAGTGAATGACAGAGCCTCTTGCTGATACTGTGAGTGAATGACAGAGTCTCTTGCTGATATTGTGATTGAATGACAGATGCTCTTTCTGATACTGTGATTGAATGACAGAGCCTCTTGCTGATACTGTGAGTGAATGACAGAGCCTCTTGCTGATACTGTGAGTGAATGACAGAGCCTCTTGCTGATACTGTGATTGAATGACAGAGCCTCTTGCTGATACTGTGAGTGAATGACAGAGCCTCTTGCTGATACTGTGAGTGAATGACAGAGCCTCTTGCTGATATTGTGATTGAATGACAGAGCCTCTTGCTGATATTGTGAGTGAATGATAGAGCCTCTTGCTGATACTGTGAGTGAATGACAGAGCCTCTTGCTGATATTGTGAGTAAATGATAGAGCCTCTTGTCGACATTGTGAGTGAATGACAGAGCCTCTTGCTGATTTTGTGATTGAATGACAGAGCCTCTTGCTGATACTGTGAGTGAATGACAGAGCCTCTTTCTGATACTGTGAGTGAATGATAGAGCCTCTTGCCGATACTGTGAGTGAATGACAGAGCCTTTTGCCGACATTTTGAGTGAATGACAGACCCTCTTGCTGACACTGTGAGTGAAAGACAGAGCCTCTTGCCGACATTGTGAGTGAATGACAGAACCTTTTGCTGATACTGTGAGTGAATAACAGAGACTCTTTCCGATACTGTGAGTGAATGACAGAGCCTCTTGCTGATACTGTGAGTGAATGACAGAGCCTCTTGCTGATACTGTGAGTGAATGACAGAGCCTCTTGCTGATACTGTGATTGAATGACAAAGCCTCTTGCTGATACTGTGAGTGAATGACAGAGCCTCTTGCTGATACTGTGAGTGAATGACAGAGCCTCTTGCTGATACTGTGAGTGAATGACAGAGTCTCTTGCTGACGTTGTGAGTGAATGACAGAGCCTCTTCCTGATTCTGTGAGTGAATGACAGAGCCTCTTGCTGATACTGAGAGTGAATGACAGAGCCTCTTGCTGATACTGTGATTGAATGACAAAGCCTCTTGCTGATACTGTGAGTGAATGACAGAGCCTCTTGCTGATACTGTGAGTGAATGACAGTGCCTCTTGCTGATACTGTGAGTGAATGAAAGAGCCTCTTGCTGATACTGTGAGTGAATGACAGAGCCTCTTGCTGATACTGTGAGTGAACGACAGAGTCTCTTGCTGACGTTGTGAGTGAATGACAGAGCCTCTTCCTGATTCTGTGAGTGAATGACAGAACCTCTTGCTGATACTGAGAGTGAATGACAGAGCCTCTTGCTGATATTGTGAGTGAATGACAGAGCCTCTTCCTGATTCTGTGATTGATTGACAGAGCCTCTTGCTGATATTGTGAGTGAATGACAGAGCCTCTTGCAGATACTGTGATTGATTGACAGAGCCTCTTGCTGATACTGTGAGTGAATGACAGAGCCTCTTGCTGATATTGTGAGTGAATGACAGAGCCTCTTGCTGATATTGTGAGTGAATGACAGAGCCTCCTGCTGATATTGTGAGGTGAATGACAGAGCCTCTTGCTGATACTGTGAGTGAATGACAGAGCCACTTGCTGATACTGTGAGTGAAAGACAGAGCCTCTTGCCGACATTGTGAGTGAATGACAGAGCCTCTTCCTGATACTGTGAGTGAATGACAGAGCCACTTGCTGATATTGTGAGTGAATGACAGAGCCTCTTGCTGATATTGTGAGTGAATGACAGAGCCTCTTGCTGATACTGTGAGTGAATGACAGAGCCACTTGCTGATACTGTGAGTGAAAGACAGAGCCTCTTGCCGACATTGTGAGTGAATGACAGAGCCTCTTCCTGATACTGTGAGTGAATTACAGAGCCACTTGCTGATACTGTGAGTGAAAGACAGAGCCTCTTGCCGACATTGTGAGTGAATGACAGAGCCTCTTGCTGATACTGTGAGTGAATAACAGAGACTCTTTCCGATACTGTGAGTGAATGACAGTGCCTCTTGCCGATACTGTGAGTGAATGACAGAGCCTCTTGCTGATACTGTGAGTGAATGACAGAGCCTCTTGCTGATACTGTGAGTGAATGACAGAGCCTCTTGCGGATACTGTGATTGAATTACAGAGCCTCTTGCTGATACTGTGAGTGAATGACAGAGCCTCTTGCTGATACTGTGAATGAATGACAGTGCCTCTTGCTGATACTGTGAGTGAATGAAAGAGCCTCTTGCTGATACTGTGAGTGAATGACAGAGCCTCTTGCTGATACTGTGAGTGAATGACAGAGTCTCTTGCTGAAGTTGTGAGTGAATGACAGAGCCTCTTCCTGATTCTGTGAGTGAATGACAGAGCCTCTTGCTGATACTGTGAGCGAATGAAAGAGCCTCTTGCTGATATTGTGAGTGAATGACAGAGCCTCTTCCTGATTCTGTGATTGATTGACAGAGCCTCTTGCTGATATTGTGAGTGAATGACAGAGCCTCTTGCAGATACTGTGAGTGAATGACAGAGCCTCTTGCTGATACTGTGATTGAATGACAGAGCCTCTTCCTGATACTGTGATTGAATGACAGAGCCTCTTCCTGATACTGTGAGTGAATGACAGAGCCTCTTGCTGATACTGTGAGTGAATGACAGAGCCTCTTGCTGATACTGTGCGTGAATGACAGAGCCTCTTGATGATACTGTGAGTGAATGACAGAGCCTCTTGCTGATACTGTGAGTGAATGACAGAGCCTCTTGCTGATACTGTGAGTGAATGACAGAGCCTCTTGCTGATACTGTAAGTGAATGACAGAGCCTCTTGCTGATACTGTAAGTGAATGACAGAGCCTCATCCTGATACTGTGAGTGAATGACAGAGCCTCTTGCTGATATTGTGAGTGAATGACAGAGCCTCTTGCTGATATTGTGAGTGAATGACAGAGCCTCTTGCTGATATTGTGAGTGAATGACAGAGCCTCTTGCTGATACTGTGAGTGAATGACAGAGCCTCTTGCTGATACTCTGAGTGATTAACTGTGAGCCTCTTGCTGATATTGTGAGTGAATGACAGAGCCTCTTCCTGATACTGTGAGTGAATAACAGAGCCTCTTGCTGATACTGTGAGTGAATGAATGAGCCTCTTGCTGATACTGTGATTGAATGACTGAGCCTCTTGCTGATACTGTGAGTGAATGACAGAGCCTCTTGCTGATACTTTGAGTGAATGACAGCACCTCTTGCTGATACTGTGAGTGAATGACAGAGCTTCTTGCTGATACTGTGAGTGAATGACAGAGCCTCTTGCTGATACTGTGAGTGAATGACAGAGCCTCTTGCTGATACTGTGAGTGAATGACAGAGCATCTTGCTGATACTGTGAGTGAATGAATGAGCCTCTTGCTGATACTGTGATTGAATGACAGAGCCTCTTGCTGATACTTTGAGTGAATGACAGCACCTCTTGCTGATACTGTGAGTGAATGACAGAGCTTCTTGATGATACTGTGAGTGAATGACAGAGCCTCTTGCTGATACTGTGAGTGAATGACAGAGCCTCTTGCTGATACTGTGAGTGAATGAATGAGCCTCTTGCTGATACTGTGATTGAATGACAGAGATTCTTGCTGATACTGTGAGTGAATGACAGAGCCTCTTGCTGATACTGTGAGTGATTGACAGAGCCTCTTGCTGATACTGTGAGTGAATGACAGAGCCTCTTGCTGATACTTTGATTGAATGACAGAGCCTCTTGCTGATACTGTGAGTGAATGACAGAGCCTCTTGCTGATTCTGTGAGTGAATGACAGAGCCTCTTGCTGATATTGTGAGTGAATGACAGAGCCTCTTGCTGATACTGTGAGTGAATGACAGAGCCTCATGCCGATACTCTGAGTGAATGACAGAGCCTCTTGCTGATACTGTGATTGAATGACAGCCTCTTGCTGATACTCTGAGTGAATGACAGAACCTCTTGCTGATACTGTGAGTGAATGACAGAGTCTCTTCCTGACGTTGTGAGTGAATGACAGAGCCTCTTGCTGATACTGTGAGTGAATGACAGAGCCTCTTGCTGGTATTGTGAGTGAATGACAGAGCCTCTTCCTGATTCTGTGAGTGAATGACAAAGCCTCTTGCTGATACTGTGAGTGAATGACAGAGCCTCTTGCTGAGATTGTGAGTGAATGACAGAGCCTCCTGCTGATACTGTGAGTGAATGTCAGAGCCTCTTGCTGATATTGTCAGTGAATGACAGAGCCTGTGAGTGAACGACAGAGCCTCTTGCTGATACTGTGAGTGAATGACAGAGCCTCTTGCTGATACTGTGAGTGAATGACAGAGCCTCTTCCTGATTCTGTGATTGATTGACAGAGCCTCTTGCAGATGTTGTGAGTGAATGACAGAGCCTCTTCCTGATTCTGTGATTGATTGGCAGAGCCTCTTGCTGATACTGTGAGTGAATGACAGAGCCTCTTGCAGATACTGTGAGTCAATGACAGAGCCTCTTGTTGATATTGTGAATGAATGACAGAACCTCTTGCTGATACTGTGATTGAATGACAGAGCCTCTTCCTGATACTGTGATTGAATGACAGAGCCTCTTCCTGATACTGTGAGTGAATGACTGAGCCTCTTGCTGATACGGTGAGTGAATGACAGAGCGTCTCGCTGATACTGTGCGTGAATGACAGAGCCTCTCGCTGATACTGTGAGTGAATGACAGAGCCTCTTGCTGATACTCTGAGTGAATGTCAGAGCCTCTTGCTGATACTGTGAGTGAATGACAGAGCCTCTTGCTGATACTGTGAGTGAATGACAGAGCCTCTAGCTGATACTGTGAGTGAATGACAGAGCATCTTGCTGATACTTTGATTTAATGACAGAGCCTCTTGCTGATACTGTGATTGAATGACAGAGCCTCTTGCTGATACTGTGAGTGAATGACAGAGCCTATTGCTGATACTGTGAGTGAATGACAGAGCCTCTTCCTGATATTGTGAGTGAATGACAGAGCCTCTTGCCGACATTGTGAGTGAATGACAGAGCCTCTTGCTGATTCTGTGATTGAATGACAGAGCCTCTCGCTGATACATTTAGTACATGACAGAGCCTCTTGCTGATACTGTGAGTGCATGACAGAGCCTCTTGCTGATACTGTGAGTGAATGACAGAGCCTCTTGCTTATACTGTGAGTGAATGACAGAGCCTCTTGCTGATACTGTGAGTGAATGACAGAGCCTCTTGCTGATACTGTGAGTGAATGACAGAGCCTCTTGCTGATACTGTGATTGAATGACAGAGTCTCTTGCTGATATTGTGATTGAATGACAGAGGCTCTTTCTGATACTGTATTTGAATGACAGAGCCTCTTGCTGATACTGTGAGTGAATGACAGAGCCTCTTGCTGATACTGTGAGTGAATGACAGAGCCTCTTGCTGATATTGTGATTGAATGACAGAGCCTCTTGCTGATACTGTGAGTGAATGACAGAGCCTCTTGCTGATACTGTGATTGAATGACAGAGCCTCTTGCTGATATTGTGATTGAATGACAGAGCCTCTTGCTGATATTGTGATTGAATGACAGAGCCTCTTGCTGATATTGTGAGTGAATGATAGAGCCTCTTGCTGATACTGTGAGTGAATGACAGAGCCTCTTGCTGATATTGTGAGTAAATGATAGAGCCTCTTGTCGACATTGTGAGTGAATGACAGAGCCTCTTGCTGATTCTGTGATTGAATGACAGAGTCTCTTGCTGATACTGTGAGTGAATGACAGAGCCTCTTTCTGATACTGTGAGTGAATGATAGAGCCTCTTGCCGATACTGTGAGTGGATGACAGAGCCTCTTGCCGATACTGTGAGTGAATGACAGAGCCTCTTGCCGACATTTTGAGTGAATGACAGACCCTCTTGCTGACACTGTGAGTGAAAGACAGAGCCTCTTGCCGACATTGTGAGTGAATGACAGAACCTCTTGCTGATACTGTGAGTGAATAACAGAGACTCTTACCGATACTGTGATTGAATGACAAAGCCTCTTGCTGATACTGTGAGTGAATGACAGAGCCTCTTGCTGATACTGTGAGTGAATGACAGTGCCTCTTGCTGATACTGTGAGTGAATGAAAGAGCCTCTTGCTGATACTGTGAGTGAATGACAGAGCCTCTTGCTGATACTGTGAGTGAATGACAGAGTCTCTTGCTGACGTTGTGAGTGAATGACAGAGCCTCTTCCTGATTCTGTGAGTGAATGACAGAGCCTCTTGCTGATACTGAGAGTGAATGACAGAGCCTCTTGCTGATATTGTGAGTGAATGACAGAGCCTCTTCCTGATTCTGTGATTGATTGACAGAGCCTCTTGCTGATATTGTGAGTGAATGACAGAGCCTCTTGCAGATACTGTGATTGATTGACAGAGCCTCTTGCTGATACTGTGAGTGAATGACAGAGCCACTTGCTGATACTGTGAGTGAAAGACAGAGCCTCTTGCCGACATTGTGAGTGAATGACAGAGCCTCTTCCTGATACTGTGAGTGAATGACAGAGCCACTTGCTGATATTGTGAGTGAATGACAGAGCCTCTTGCTGATATTGTGAGTGAATGACAGAGCCTCTTGCTGATACTGTGAGTGAATGACAGAGCCACTTGCTGATACTGTGAGTGAAAGACAGAGCCTCTTGCCGACATTGTGAGTGAATGACAGAGCCTCTTCCTGATACTGTGAGTGAATGACAGAGCCACTTGCTGATACTGTGAGTGAAAGACAGAGCCTCTTGCCGACATTGTGAGTGAATGACAGAGCCTCTTGCTGATACTGTGAGTGAATAACAGAGACTCTTTCCGATACTGTGAGTGAATGACAGTGCCTCTTGCCGATACTGTGAGTGAATGACAGAGCCTCTTGCTGATACTGTGAGTGAATGACAGAGCCTCTTGCTGATACTGTGAGTGAATGACAGAGCCTCTTGCGGATACTGTGATTGAATTACAGAGCCTCTTGCTGATACTGTGAGTGAATGACAGAGCCTCTTGCTGATACTGTGAATGAATGACAGTGCCTCTTGCTGATACTGTGAGTGAATGAAAGAGCCTCTTGCTGATACTGTGAGTGAATGACAGAGCCTCTTGCTGATACTGTGAGTGAATGACAGAGTCTCTTGCTGACGTTGTGAGTGAATGACAGAGCCTCTTCCTGATTCTGTGAGTGAATGACAGAGCCTCTTGCTGATACTGTGAGTGAATGAAAGAGCCTCTTGCTGATATTGTGAGTGAATGACAGAGCCTCTTCCTGATTCTGTGATTGATTGACAGAGCCTCTTGCTGATATTGTGAGTGAATGACAGAGCCTCTTGCAGATACTGTGAGTGAATGACAGAGCCTCTTGCTGATACTGTGATTGAATGACAGAGCCTCTTCCTGATACTGTGATTGAATGACAGAGCCTCTTCCTGATACTGTGAGTGAATGACAGAGCCTCTTGCTGATACTGTGAGTGAATGACAGAGCCTCTTGCTGATACTGTGCGTGAATGACAGAGCCTCTTGATGATACTGTGAGTGAATGACAGAGCCTCTTGCTGATACTGTAAGTGAATGACAGAGCCTCTTGCTGATACTGTGAGTGAATGACAGAGCCTCTTGCTGATACTGTAAGTGAATGACAGAGCCTCTTGCTGATACTGTAAGTGAATGACAGAGCCTCATCCTGATACTGTGAGTGAATGACAGAGCCTCTTGCTGATATTGTGAGTGAATGACAGAGCCTCTTGCTGATATTGTGAGTGAATGACAGAGCCTCTTGCTGATATTGTGAGTGAATGACAGAGCCTCTTGCTGATACTGTGAGTGAATGACAGAGCCTCTTGCTGATACTCTGAGTGATTAACTGTGAGCCTCTTGCTGATATTGTGAGTGAATGACAGAGCCACTTCCTGATACTGTGAGTGAATGACAGAGCCTCTTGCTGATACTGTGAGTGAATGAATGAGCCTCTTGCTGATACTGTGATTGAATGACTGAGCCTCTTGCTGATACTGTGAGTGAATGACAGAGCCTCTTGCTGATACTTTGAGTGAATGACAGCACCTCTTGCTGATACTGTGAGTGAATGACAGAGCTTCTTGCTGATACTGTGAGTGAATGACAGAGCCTCTTGCTGATACTGTGAGTGAATGACAGAGCCTCTTGCTGATACTGTGAGTGAATGACAGAGCATCTTGCTGATACTGTGAGTGAATGAATGAGCCTCTTGCTGATACTGTGATTGAATGACAGAGCCTCTTGCTGATACTTTGAGTGAATGACAGCACCTCTTGCTGATACTGTGAGTGAATGACAGAGCTTCTTGATGATACTGTGAGTGAATGACAGAGCCTCTTGCTGATACTGTGAGTGATTGACAGAGCCTCTTGCTGATACTGTGAGTGAATGACAGAGCCTCTTGCTGATTCTGTGAGTGAATGACAGAGCCTCTTGCTGATATTGTGAGTGAATGACAGAGCCTCTTGCTGATACTGTGAGTGAATGACAGAGCCTCTTGCCGATACTCTGAGTGAATGACAGAGCCTCTTGCCTATACTTTGATTGAATGACTGAGCCTCTTGCTGATACTGTGAGTGAATGACAGAGCCTCTTGCTGATACTTTGAGTGAATGACAGCACCTCTTGCTGATACTGTGAGTGAATGACAGAGCTTCTTGCTGATACTGTGAGTGAATGACAGAGCCTCTTGCTGATACTTTGAGTGAATGACAGCACCTCTTGCTGATACTGTGAGTGAATGACAGAGCTTCTTGCTGATACTGTGAGTGAATGACAGAGCCTCTTGCTGATACTGTGAGTGAATGACAGAGCCTCTTGCTGATACTGTGAGTGAATGACAGAGCATCTTGCTGATACTGTGAGTGAATGAATGAGCCTCTTGCTGATACTGTGATTGAATGACAGAGCCTCTTGCTGATACTTTGAGTGAATGACAGCACCTCTTGCTGATACTGTGAGTGAATGACAGAGCTTCTTGATGATACTGTGAGTGAATGACAGAGCCTCTTGCTGATACTGTGAGTGATTGACAGAGCCTCTTGCTGATACTGTGAGTGAATGACAGAGCCTCTTGCTGATTCTGTGAGTGAATGACAGAGCCTCTTGCTGATATTGTGAGTGAATGACAGAGCCTCTTGCTGATACTGTGAGTGAATGACAGAGCCTCTTGCCGATACTCTGAGTGAATGACAGAGCCTCTTGCCTATACTTTGATTGAATGACAGAGCCACTTGCTGATACTGTGAGTGAATGACAGAGCCTCTTGCTGATACTGTGATTGAATGACAGAACCTCTTGCTGATTCTGTGAGTGAATGACAGAGCCTCTTGCTGATATTGTGAGTGAATGACAGAGCCTCTTGCTGATACTGTGAGTGAATGACATAGCCTCTTGCCGATACTCTGAGTGAATGACAGAGCCTCTTGCCGATACTGTGAGTGAATGATAGAGCCTCTTGCCGATACTGTGAGTGAATGACAGAGCCTCTTGCCGATACTGTGAGTGAATGACTGAGCCTCTTGCTGATACTGTGAGTGAATGACAGAGCCTCTTGCTGATACTGTGAGTGAATGACAGAGCCTCTTGCTGATACTGTGAGTGAATGACAGAGCCTCTTGCTGATACTGTGAGTGAATGACAGAGCCTCTTTCTGATACTGTGAGTGAATGACAGAGCCTCTTGCTGATACTATGAGTGAATGATAGAGCCTCTTGATGATACTGTGAGAGAATGACAGAGCCTCTTGCTGATACTGTGAGTGAATGACAGACCCTCTTGGTGATATTGTGAGTGAATGACAGAGCCTCTTGCTGATATTGTGATTGAATGAGAGAGCCTCTTGCTGATATTGTGATTGAATGACAGAGCCTCTTCCTGATTCTGTGATTGATTGACAGAGCCTCTTGCTGATACTGTGAGTGAATGACAGAGCCTCTTGCTGATATTGTGATTGAATGACAGAGCCTCTTGTTGATACTGTGAGTGAACGACAGAGCCTCTTGCAGATACTGTGAGTGAATGACAGAGCCTCTTGCTGATACTGTGAGTGAATGACAGAGCCTCTTCCTGATTCTGTGATTGATTGACAGAGCCTCTTCCTGATAAGGTGAGTGAATGACAGAGACTCTTGCAGATACTGTGAGTGAATTGCAGAGCCTCTTCCTGATCATGTGATTGAATGACAGAGCCTCTTGCTGATACTGTGAGTGAATGACAGAGCCTCTTGCTGATACAGTGAGTGAATGACAGAGCCTCTTGCTGATACTGTGAGTGAATGACAGAGCCTCTTGCTGATACTGTGAGTGAATGACAGAGCCTCTTGCTGATACTGTGAGTGAATGACAGAGCCTCTTGCTGATACTGCGAGTGAATGACAGAGCCTCTTCCTGATATTGTGAGTGAATGACAGAACCTCTTGCCGACATTGTGAGTGAATGACAGAGCCTCTTGCTGATTCTGTGATTGAATGACAGAGCCTCTTGCTGATACAGTTATTACATGACAGAGCCTCTTTCTGATACTGTGAGTACATGATAGAGCTGCTTGCTGATACTGTGTGTGCATGACGGAGCCTCTTGCAAACACTGTAAGTGCATTATAGAGCCTCTTGCTGATACAGTGAGTGAATGACAGAGCCTCTTGCTGATACTATGAGTGAATGACAGAGCCTCTTGCTGATATTGTGAGTGAATGACAGAGCCTCTTGCTGATATTGTGAGTGAATGACAGAGCCTGTTGCTGATACTGTGAGTGAATGAAAGAGCCTCTTGCTGATATTGTGAGTGAATGACAGAGCCTCTTGCTGATACTGTGAGTGAATGACAGAGCCTCTTGCTGATACTGTGAGTGAATGACAGAGCCTCTTGCTGATACTGTGAGTGAATGACAGAGTCTCTTGATTATACTGTGAGTGAATGACAGAGCCTTTTGCTTATACTGTGAGTGAATGACAGAGCCTCTTGCTGATACTGTGAGTGAATGACAGAGCCTCTTGCTGATATTGTGATTGAATGACAGAGCCTCTTGCTGATATTGTGATTGAATGACAGAGCCTCTTGCTGATACTGTGAGTGAATGACAGAGCCTTTTGCTTATACTGTGAGTGAATGACAGAGCCTCTTGCTGATACTGTGAGTGAATGACAGAGCCTCTTGCTGATACTGTGAGTGAATGACAGAGCCTCTTGCTGATACTGTGAGTGAATGATAGAGCCTCTTGTCGACATTGTGAGTGAATGACAGAGCCTCTTGCTGATTCTGTGATTGAATGACAGAGCCTCTTGCTGATACTGTGAGTGAATGACAGAGCCTCTTTCTGATACTGTGAGTGAATGACAGAGCCTCTTGCCGATACTGTGAGTGAATGACAGAGCCTCTTGCCGACATTTTGAGTGAATGACAGAGCCTCTTGCTGATACTGTGTGTGAAAGACAGAGCCTCTTGCCGACATTGTGAGTGAATGACAGAGCCTCTTGCTGATACTGTGAGTGAATAAAAGAGACTCTTGCAGATACTGTGAGTGAATGACAGAGCCTCTTGCCGATACTGTGAGTGAATGACAGTGCCTCTTGCCGATACTGTGAGTGAATGACAGAGCCTCTTGCTGATACTGTGAGTGAATGACAGAGCCTCTTGCTGATACTGTGATTGAATGACAGCCTCTTGCTGATACTCTGAGTGAATGACAGAACCTCTTGCTGATACTGTGAGTGAATGACAGAGTCTCTTCCTGACGTTGTGAGTGAATGACAGAGCCTCTTGCTGATACTGTGAGTGAATGACAGAGCCTCTTGCTGGTATTGTGAGTGAATGACAGAGCCTCTTCCTGATTCTGTGAGTGAATGACAAAGCCTCTTGCTGATACTGTGAGTGAATGACAGAGCCTCTTGCTGAGATTGTGAGTGAATGACAGAGCCTCCTGCTGATAATCTGAGTGAATGTCAGAGCCTCTTGCTGATATTGTCAGTGAATGACAGAGCCTGTGAGTGAACGACAGAGCCTCTTGCTGATACTGTGAGTGAATGACAGAGCCTCTTGCTGATACTGTGAGTGAATGACAGAGCCTCTTCCTGATTCTGTGATTGATTGACAGAGCCTCTTGCAGATGTTGTGAGTGAATGACAGAGCCTCTTCCTGATTCTGTGATTGATTGGCAGAGCCTCTTGCTGATATTGTGAGTGAATGACAGGGCCTCTTGCAGATACTGTGAGTCAATGACAGAGCCTCTTGTTGATATTGTGAATGAATGACAGAACCTCTTGCTGATACTGTGATTGAATGACAGAGCCTCTTCCTGATACTGTGATTGAATGACAGAGCCTCTTCCTGATACTGTGAGTGAATGACTGAGCCTCTTGCTGATACGGTGAGTGAATGACAGAGCGTCTCGCTGATACTGTGCGTGAATGACAGAGCCTCTCGCTGATACTGTGAGTGAATGACAGAGCCTCTTGCTGATACTCTGAGTGAATGTCAGAGCCTCTTGCTGATACTGTGAGTGAATGACAGAGCCTCTTGCTGATACTGTGAGTGAATGACAGGGCCTCTAGCTGATACTGTGAGTGAATGACAGAGCCTCTTGCTGATACTTTGATTTAATGACAGAGCCTCTTGCTGATACTGTGATTGAATGACAGAGCCTCTTGCTGATACTGTGAGTGAATGACAGAGCCTCTTCCTGATACTGTGATTGAATGACAGAGCCTCTTCCTGATACTGTGAGTGAATGACTGAGCCTCTTGCTGATACGGTGAGTGAATGACAGAGCGTCTCGCTGATACTGTGCGTGAATGACAGAGCCTCTCGCTGATACTGTGAGTGAATGACAGAGCCTCTTGCTGATACTCTGAGTGAATGTCAGAGCCTCTTGCTGATACTGTGAGTGAATGACAGAGCCTCTTGCTGATACTGTGAGTGAATGACAGGGCCTCTAGCTGATACTGTGAGTGAATGACAGAGCCTCTTGCTGATACTTTGATTTAATGACAGAGCCTCTTGCTGATACTGTGATTGAATGACAGAGCCTCTTGCTGATACTGTGAGTGAATGACAGAGCCTATTGCTGATACTGTGAGTGAATGACAGAGCATCTTGCAGATAATGTGAGTGAATGACAGAGCCTCTTCCTGATACTGTGAGAGAATGACAGAGTCTCTTGCTGATACTGTGAGTGAATGACCGAGGCTCTTGCTGATATTGTGAGTGAATGACAGAGCCTCTTGCTGATACTGTGAGTGAATGACAGAGCCTCTTGCTGATACTGTGAGTGAATGGCAGAGCCTCTTGCTGATACTGTGATTGAATGACAGAGCCTCTTGCTGATACTGTGAGTGAATGACAGAGCCTATTGCTGATACTGTGAGTGAATGACAGAGCATCTTGCAGATAATGTGAGTGAATGACAGAGCCTCTTCCTGATACTGTGAGAGAATGACAGAGTCTCTTGCTGATACTGTGAGTGAATGACCGAGCCTCTTGCTGATATTGTGAGTGAATGACAGAGCCTCTTGCTGATACTGTGAGTGAATGACAGAGCCTCTTGCTGATACTGTGAGTGAATGACAGAGCCTCTTCCTGATATTGTGAGTGAATGACAGAGCCTCTTGCCGACATTGTGAGTGAATGACAGAGCCTCTTGCTGATACAGTGAGTGAATGACAGACCCTCTTGCTGATACAGTGAGTGAATGACAGAGCCTCTTGCTGATACTGTGAGTGAATGACAGAGCCTCTTGCTGATACTGTGAGTGAATGATAGAGCCTCTTGCTGATACTGTGAGTGAATGATAGAGCATCTTGCTGATACAGTGAGTGAATGACAGAGCCTCTTGCTGATACTGTGAGTGAATGACAGAGCCTCTTGCTGATACTGTGAGTGCATGACAGAGCCTCTTGCTGATACTGTGAGTGAATGACAGAGCCTCTTGCTTATACTGTGAGTGAATGACAGAGCCTCTTGCTGATACTGTGAGTGAATGACAGAGCCACTTGCTGATACTGTGAGTGAATGACAGAGCCTCTTGCTGATACTGTGAGTGAATGACAGAGTCTCTTGCTGATATTGTGATTGAATGACAGATGCTCTTTCTGATACTGTGATTGAATGACAGAGCCTCTTGCTGATACTGTGAGTGAATGACAGAGCCTCTTGCTGATACTGTGAGTGAATGACAGAGCCTCTTGCTGATACTGTGATTGAATGACAGAGCCTCTTGCTGATACTGTGAGTGAATGACAGAGCCTCTTGCTGATACTGTGAGTGAATGACAGAGCCTCTTGCTGATATTGTGATTGAATGACAGAGCCTCTTGCTGATATTGTGAGTGAATGATAGAGCCTCTTGCTGATACTGTGAGTGAATGACAGAGCCTCTTGCTGATATTGTGAGTAAATGATAGAGCCTCTTGTCGACATTGTGAGTGAATGACAGAGCCTCTTGCTGATTTTGTGATTGAATGACAGAGCCTCTTGCTGATACTGTGAGTGAATGACAGAGCCTCTTTCTGATACTGTGAGTGAATGATAGAGCCTCTTGCCGATACTGTGAGTGAATGACAGAGCCTTTTGCCGACATTTTGAGTGAATGACAGACCCTCTTGCTGACACTGTGAGTGAAAGACAGAGCCTCTTGCCGACATTGTGAGTGAATGACAGAACCTTTTGCTGATACTGTGAGTGAATAACAGAGACTCTTTCCGATACTGTGAGTGAATGACAGAGCCTCTTGCTGATACTGTGAGTGAATGACAGAGCCTCTTGCTGATACTGTGAGTGAATGACAGAGCCTCTTGCTGATACTGTGATTGAATGACAAAGCCTCTTGCTGATACTGTGAGTGAATGACAGAGCCTCTTGCTGATACTGTGAGTGAATGACAGAGCCTCTTGCTGATACTGTGAGTGAATGACAGAGTCTCTTGCTGACGTTGTGAGTGAATGACAGAGCCTCTTCCTGATTCTGTGAGTGAATGACAGAGCCTCTTGCTGATACTGAGAGTGAATGACAGAGCCTCTTGCTGATATTGTGAGTGAATGACAGAGCCTCTTCCTGATTCTGTGATTGATTGACAGAGCCTCTTGCTGATATTGTGAGTGAATGACAGAGCCTCTTGCAGATACTGTGATTGATTGACAGAGCCTCTTCCTGATACTGTGAGTGAATGACAGAGCCTCTTGCTGATACTGTGATTGAATGACAGAGCCTCTTCCTGATACTGTGAGTGAATGACAGAGCCTCTTGCTGATACTGTGAGTGAATGACAGAGCCTCTTGCTGATACTGTGCGTGAATGACAGAGCCTCTTGATGATACTGTGAGTGAATGACAGAGCCTCTTGCTGATATTGTGAGTGAATGACAGAGCCTCCTGCTGATATTGTGAGTGAATGACAGAGCCTCTTGCTGATACTGTAAGTGAATGACAGAGCCTCTTGCTGATACTGTGAGTGAATGACAGAGCCACTTGCTGATACTGTGAGTGAAAGACAGAGCCTCTTGCCGACATTGTGAGTGAATGACAGAGCCTCTTCCTGATACTGTGAGTGAATGACAGAGCCACTTGCTGATACTGTGAGTGAAAGACAGAGCCTCTTGCCGACATTGTGAGTGAATGACAGAGCCTCTTGCTGATACTGTGAGTGAATAACAGAGACTCTTTCCGATACTGTGAGTGAATGACAGTGCCTCTTGCCGATACTGTGAGTGAATGACAGAGCCTCTTGCTGATACTGTGAGTGAATGACAGAGCCTCTTGCTGATACTGTGAGTGAATGACAGAGCCTCTTGCGGATACTGTGATTGAATTACAGAGCCTCTTGCTGATACTGTGAGTGAATGACAGTGCCTCTTGCTGATACTGTGAGTGAATGAAAGAGCCTCTTGCTGATACTGTGAGTGAATGACAGAGCCTCTTGCTGATACTGTGAGTGAATGACAGAGTCTCTTGCTGACGTTGTGAGTGAATGACAGAGCCTCTTCCTGATTCTGTGAGTGAATGACATAGCCTCTTGCTGATACTGTGAGTGAATGAAAGAGCCTCTTGCTGATATTGTGAGTGAATGACAGAGCCTCTTCCTGTTTCTGTGATTGATTGACAGAGCCTCTTGCTGATATTGTGAGTGAATGACAGAGCCTCTTGTAGATACTGTGAGTGAATGACAGAGCCTCTTGCTGATACTGTGATTGAATGACAGAGCCTCTTCCTGATACTGTGATTGAATGACAGAGCCTCTTCCTGATACTGTGAGTGAATGACAGAGCCTCTTGCTGATACTGTGAGTGAATGACAGAGCCTCTTGCTGATACTGTGCGTGAATGACAGAGCCTCTTGATGATACTGTGAGTGAATGACAGAGCCTCTTGCTGATACTGTGAGTGAATGACAGAGCCTCTTGCTGATACTGTGAGTGAATGACAGAGCCTCTTGCTGATACTGTAAGTGAATGACAGAGCCTCTTGCTGATACTGTAAGTGAATGACAGAGCCTCATCCTGATACTGTGAGTGAATGACAGAGCCTCTTGCTGATATTGTGAGTGAATGACAGAGCCTCTTGCTGATATTGTGAGTGAATGACAGAGCCTCTTGCTGATATTGTGAGTGAATGACAGAGCCTCTTGCTGATATTGTGAGTGAATGACAGAGCCTCTTGCTGATATTGTGAGTGAATTACAGAGCCTCTTGCTGATACTGTGAGTGAATGACAGAGCCTCTTGCTGATACTCTGAGTGATTAACTGTGAGCCTCTTGCTGATATTGTGAGTGAATGACAGAGCCTCTTCCTGATACTGTGAGTGAATGACAGAGCCTCTTGCTGATACTGTGAGTGAATGAATGAGCCTCTTGCTGATACTGTGATTGAATGACTGAGCCTCTTGCTGATACTGTGAGTGAATGACAGAGCCTCTTGCTGATACTTTGAGTGAATGACAGCACCTCTTGCTGATACTGTGAGTGAATGACAGAGCTTCTTGCTGATACTGTGAGTGAATGACAGAGCCTCTTGCTGATACTGTGAGTGAATGACAGAGCCTCTTGCTGATACTGTGAGTGAATGACAGAGCATCTTGCTGATACTGTGAGTGAATGAATGAGCCTCTTACTGATACTGTGAGTGAATGACAGAGCCTCTTGCTGATACTGTGATTGAATGACAGAGCCTCTTGCTGATACTTTGAGTGAATGACAGCACCTCTTGCTGATACTGTGAGTGAATGACAGAGCTTCTTGATGATACTCTGAGTGAATGACAGAGCCTCTTGCCGATACTTTGAGTGAATGACAGAGCCTCTTGCTGATACTGTGAGTGAATGATAGAGCCTCTTGCTGATACTGTGAGTGAATGACAGAACCTCTTGCTGATTCTGTGAGTGAATGACAGAGCCTCTTGCTGATATTGTGAGTGAATGACAGAGCCTCTTGCTGATACTGTGAGTGAATGACAGAGCCTCTTGCCGATACTCTGAGTGAATGACAGAGCCTCTTGCCGATACTGTGAGTGAATGATAGAGCCTCTTGCCGATAATGTGAGTGAATGACAGAGCCTCTTGCCGATACTGTGAGTGAATGACAGAGCCTCTTGCTGATACTGTGAGTGAATGACAGAGCCTCTTGCTGATACTGTGAGTGAATGACAGAGCCTCTTGCTGATACTGTGAGTGAATGACAGAGCCTCTTGCTGATACTGTGAGTGAATGACAGAGCCTCTTTCTGATACTGTGAGTGAATGACAGAGCCTCTTGCTGATACTGTGAGAGAATGACAGAGCCTCTTGCTGATACTGTGAGTGAATGACAGAGCCTCTTGGTGATATTGTGAGTGAATGACAGAGCCTCTTGCTGATATTGTGATTGAATGAGAGAGCCTCTTGCTGATATTGTGATTGAATGACAGAGCCTCTTCCTGATTCTGTGATTGATTGACAGAGCCTCTTGCTGATACTGTGAGTACATGACAGAGCCTCTTGCTGATATTGTGATTGAATGACAGAGCCTCTTGTTGATACTGTGAGTGAATGACAGAGCCTCTTGCTGATACTGTGAGTGAATGACAGAGTCTCTTGCTGAAGTTGTGAGTGAATGACAGAGCCTCTTCCTGATTCTGTGAGTGAATGACAGAGCCTCTTGCTGATACTGTGAGCGAATGAAAGAGCCTCTTGCTGATATTGTGAGTGAATGACAGAGCCTCTTCCTGATTCTGTGATTGATTGACAGAGCCTCTTGCTGATATTGTGAGTGAATGACAGAGCCTCTTGCAGATACTGTGAGTGAATGACAGAGCCTCTTGCTGATACTGTGATTGAATGACAGAGCCTCTTCCTGATACTGTGATTGAATGACAGAGCCTCTTCCTGATACTGTGAGTGAATGACAGAGCCTCTTGCTGATACTGTGAGTGAATGACAGAGCCTCTTGCTGATACTGTGCGTGAATGACAGAGCCTCTTGATGATACTGTGAGTGAATGACAGAGCCTCTTGCTGATACTGTGAGTGAATGACAGAGCCTCTTGCTGATACTGTGAGTGAATGACAGAGCCTCTTGCTGATACTGTAAGTGAATGACAGAGCCTCTTGCTGATACTGTAAGTGAATGACAGAGCCTCATCCTGATACTGTGAGTGAATGACAGAGCCTCTTGCTGATATTGTGAGTGAATGACAGAGCCTCTTGCTGATATTGTGAGTGAATGACAGAGCCTCTTGCTGATATTGTGAGTGAATGACAGAGCCTCTTGCTGATACTGTGAGTGAATGACAGAGCCTCTTGCTGATACTCTGAGTGATTAACTGTGAGCCTCTTGCTGATATTGTGAGTGAATGACAGAGCCTCTTCCTGATACTGTGAGTGAATAACAGAGCCTCTTGCTGATACTGTGAGTGAATGAATGAGCCTCTTGCTGATACTGTGATTGAATGACTGAGCCTCTTGCTGATACTGTGAGTGAATGACAGAGCCTCTTGCTGATACTTTGAGTGAATGACAGCACCTCTTGCTGATACTGTGAGTGAATGACAGAGCTTCTTGCTGATACTGTGAGTGAATGACAGAGCCTCTTGCTGATACTGTGAGTGAATGACAGAGCCTCTTGCTGATACTGTGAGTGAATGACAGAGCATCTTGCTGATACTGTGAGTGAATGAATGAGCCTCTTGCTGATACTGTGATTGAATGACAGAGCCTCTTGCTGATACTTTGAGTGAATGACAGCACCTCTTGCTGATACTGTGAGTGAATGACAGAGCTTCTTGATGATACTGTGAGTGAATGACAGAGCCTCTTGCTGATACTGTGAGTGAATGACAGAGCCTCTTGCTGATACTGTGAGTGAATGAATGAGCCTCTTGCTGATACTGTGATTGAATGACAGAGATTCTTGCTGATACTGTGAGTGAATGACAGAGCCTCTTGCTGATACTGTGAGTGATTGACAGAGCCTCTTGCTGATACTGTGAGTGAATGACAGAGCCTCTTGCTGATACTTTGATTGAATGACAGAGCCTCTTGCTGATACTGTGAGTGAATGACAGAGCCTCTTGCTGATTCTGTGAGTGAATGACAGAGCCTCTTGCTGATATTGTGAGTGAATGACAGAGCCTCTTGCTGATACTGTGAGTGAATGACAGAGCCTCATGCCGATACTCTGAGTGAATGACAGAGCCTCTTGCTGATACTGTGATTGAATGACAGCCTCTTGCTGATACTCTGAGTGAATGACAGAACCTCTTGCTGATACTGTGAGTGAATGACAGAGTCTCTTCCTGACGTTGTGAGTGAATGACAGAGCCTCTTGCTGATACTGTGAGTGAATGACAGAGCCTCTTGCTGGTATTGTGAGTGAATGACAGAGCCTCTTCCTGATTCTGTGAGTGAATGACAAAGCCTCTTGCTGATACTGTGAGTGAATGACAGAGCCTCTTGCTGAGATTGTGAGTGAATGACAGAGCCTCCTGCTGATACTGTGAGTGAATGTCAGAGCCTCTTGCTGATATTGTCAGTGAATGACAGAGCCTGTGAGTGAACGACAGAGCCTCTTGCTGATACTGTGAGTGAATGACAGAGCCTCTTGCTGATACTGTGAGTGAATGACAGAGCCTCTTCCTGATTCTGTGATTGATTGACAGAGCCTCTTGCAGATGTTGTGAGTGAATGACAGAGCCTCTTCCTGATTCTGTGATTGATTGGCAGAGCCTCTTGCTGATACTGTGAGTGAATGACAGAGCCTCTTGCAGATACTGTGAGTCAATGACAGAGCCTCTTGTTGATATTGTGAATGAATGACAGAACCTCTTGCTGATACTGTGATTGAATGACAGAGCCTCTTCCTGATACTGTGATTGAATGACAGAGCCTCTTCCTGATACTGTGAGTGAATGACTGAGCCTCTTGCTGATACGGTGAGTGAATGACAGAGCGTCTCGCTGATACTGTGCGTGAATGACAGAGCCTCTCGCTGATACTGTGAGTGAATGACAGAGCCTCTTGCTGATACTCTGAGTGAATGTCAGAGCCTCTTGCTGATACTGTGAGTGAATGACAGAGCCTCTTGCTGATACTGTGAGTGAATGACAGAGCCTCTAGCTGATACTGTGAGTGAATGACAGAGCATCTTGCTGATACTTTGATTTAATGACAGAGCCTCTTGCTGATACTGTGATTGAATGACAGAGCCTCTTGCTGATACTGTGAGTGAATGACAGAGCCTATTGCTGATACTGTGAGTGAATGACAGAGCCTCTTCCTGATATTGTGAGTGAATGACAGAGCCTCTTGCCGACATTGTGAGTGAATGACAGAGCCTCTTGCTGATTCTGTGATTGAATGACAGAGCCTCTCGCTGATACATTTAGTACATGACAGAGCCTCTTGCTGATACTGTGAGTGCATGACAGAGCCTCTTGCTGATACTGTGAGTGAATGACAGAGCCTCTTGCTTATACTGTGAGTGAATGACAGAGCCTCTTGCTGATACTGTGAGTGAATGACAGAGCCACTTGCTGATACTGTGAGTGAATGACAGAGCCTCTTGCTGATACTGTGAGTGAATGACAGAGCCTCTTGCTGATACTGTGATTGAATGACAGAGTCTCTTGCTGATATTGTGATTGAATGACAGAGGCTCTTTCTGATACTGTATTTGAATGACAGAGCCTCTTGCTGATACTGTGAGTGAATGACAGAGCCTCTTGCTGATACTGTGAGTGAATGACAGAGCCTCTTGCTGATATTGTGATTGAATGACAGAGCCTCTTGCTGATACTGTGAGTGAATGACAGAGCCTCTTGCTGATACTGTGATTGAATGACAGAGCCTCTTGCTGATATTGTGATTGAATGACAGAGCCTCTTGCTGATATTGTGATTGAATGACAGAGCCTCTTGCTGATATTGTGAGTGAATGATAGAGCCTCTTGCTGATACTGTGAGTGAATGACAGAGCCTCTTGCTGATATTGTGAGTAAATGATAGAGCCTCTTGTCGACATTGTGAGTGAATGACAGAGCCTCTTGCTGATTCTGTGATTGAATGACAGAGTCTCTTGCTGATACTGTGAGTGAATGACAGAGCCTCTTTCTGATACTGTGAGTGAATGATAGAGCCTCTTGCCGATACTGTGAGTGGATGACAGAGCCTCTTGCCGATACTGTGAGTGAATGACAGAGCCTCTTGCCGACATTTTGAGTGAATGACAGACCCTCTTGCTGACACTGTGAGTGAAAGACAGAGCCTCTTGCCGACATTGTGAGTGAATGACAGAACCTCTTGCTGATACTGTGAGTGAATAACAGAGACTCTTACCGATACTGTGATTGAATGACAAAGCCTCTTGCTGATACTGTGAGTGAATGACAGAGCCTCTTGCTGATACTGTGAGTGAATGACAGTGCCTCTTGCTGATACTGTGAGTGAATGAAAGAGCCTCTTGCTGATACTGTGAGTGAATGACAGAGCCTCTTGCTGATACTGTGAGTGAATGACAGAGTCTCTTGCTGACGTTGTGAGTGAATGACAGAGCCTCTTCCTGATTCTGTGAGTGAATGACAGAGCCTCTTGCTGATACTGAGAGTGAATGACAGAGCCTCTTGCTGATATTGTGAGTGAATGACAGAGCCTCTTCCTGATTCTGTGATTGATTGACAGAGCCTCTTGCTGATATTGTGAGTGAATGACAGAGCCTCTTGCAGATACTGTGATTGATTGACAGAGCCTCTTGCTGATACTGTGAGTGAATGACAGAGCCACTTGCTGATACTGTGAGTGAAAGACAGAGCCTCTTGCCGACATTGTGAGTGAATGACAGAGCCTCTTCCTGATACTGTGAGTGAATGACAGAGCCACTTGCTGATATTGTGAGTGAATGACAGAGCCTCTTGCTGATATTGTGAGTGAATGACAGAGCCTCTTGCTGATACTGTGAGTGAATGACAGAGCCACTTGCTGATACTGTGAGTGAAAGACAGAGCCTCTTGCCGACATTGTGAGTGAATGACAGAGCCTCTTCCTGATACTGTGAGTGAATGACAGAGCCACTTGCTGATACTGTGAGTGAAAGACAGAGCCTCTTGCCGACATTGTGAGTGAATGACAGAGCCTCTTGCTGATACTGTGAGTGAATAACAGAGACTCTTTCCGATACTGTGAGTGAATGACAGTGCCTCTTGCCGATACTGTGAGTGAATGACAGAGCCTCTTGCTGATACTGTGAGTGAATGACAGAGCCTCTTGCTGATACTGTGAGTGAATGACAGAGCCTCTTGCGGATACTGTGATTGAATTACAGAGCCTCTTGCTGATACTGTGAGTGAATGACAGAGCCTCTTGCTGATACTGTGAATGAATGACAGTGCCTCTTGCTGATACTGTGAGTGAATGAAAGAGCCTCTTGCTGATACTGTGAGTGAATGACAGAGCCTCTTGCTGATACTGTGAGTGAATGACAGAGTCTCTTGCTGACGTTGTGAGTGAATGACAGAGCCTCTTCCTGATTCTGTGAGTGAATGACAGAGCCTCTTGCTGATACTGTGAGTGAATGAAAGAGCCTCTTGCTGATATTGTGAGTGAATGACAGAGCCTCTTCCTGATTCTGTGATTGATTGACAGAGCCTCTTGCTGATATTGTGAGTGAATGACAGAGCCTCTTGCAGATACTGTGAGTGAATGACAGAGCCTCTTGCTGATACTGTGATTGAATGACAGAGCCTCTTCCTGATACTGTGATTGAATGACAGAGCCTCTTCCTGATACTGTGAGTGAATGACAGAGCCTCTTGCTGATACTGTGAGTGAATGACAGAGCCTTTTGCTGATACTGTGCGTGAATGACAGAGCCTCTTGATGATACTGTGAGTGAATGACAGAGCCTCTTGCTGATACTGTAAGTGAATGACAGAGCCTCTTGCTGATACTGTGAGTGAATGACAGAGCCTCTTGCTGATACTGTAAGTGAATGACAGAGCCTCTTGCTGATACTGTAAGTGAATGACAGAGCCTCATCCTGATACTGTGAGTGAATGACAGAGCCTCTTGCTGATATTGTGAGTGAATGACAGAGCCTCTTGCTGATATTGTGAGTGAATGACAGAGCCTCTTGCTGATATTGTGAGTGAATGACAGAGCCTCTTGCTGATACTGTGAGTGAATGACAGAGCCTCTTGCTGATACTCTGAGTGATTAACTGTGAGCCTCTTGCTGATATTGTGAGTGAATGACAGAGCCTCTTCCTGATACTGTGAGTGAATGACAGAGCCTCTTGCTGATACTGTGAGTGAATGAATGAGCCTCTTGCTGATACTGTGATTGAATGACTGAGCCTCTTGCTGATACTGTGAGTGAATGACAGAGCCTCTTGCTGATACTTTGAGTGAATGACAGCACCTCTTGCTGATACTGTGAGTGAATGACAGAGCTTCTTGCTGATACTGTGAGTGAATGACAGAGCCTCTTGCTGATACTGTGAGTGAATGACAGAGCCTCTTGCTGATACTGTGAGTGAATGACAGAGCATCTTGCTGATACTGTGAGTGAATGAATGAGCCTCTTGCTGATACTGTGATTGAATGACAGAGCCTCTTGCTGATACTTTGAGTGAATGACAGCACCTCTTGCTGATACTGTGAGTGAATGACAGAGCTTCTTGATGATACTGTGAGTGAATGACAGAGCCTCTTGCTGATACTGTGAGTGATTGACAGAGCCTCTTGCTGATACTGTGAGTGAATGACAGAGCCTCTTGCTGATACTTTGATTGAATGACAGAGCCTCTTGCTGATACTGTGAGTGAATGACAGAGCCTCTTGCTGATTCTGTGAGTGAATGACAGAGCCTCTTGCTGATATTGTGAGTGAATGACAGAGCCTCTTGCTGATACTGTGAGTGAATGACAGAGCCTCTTGCCGATACTCTGAGTGAATGACAGAGCCTCTTGCCTATACTTTGATTGAATGACAGAGCCACTTGCTGATACTGTGAGTGAATGACAGAGCCTCTTGCTGATACTGTGATTGAATGACAGAACCTCTTGCTGATTCTGTGAGTGAATGACAGAGCCTCTTGCTGATATTGTGAGTGAATGACAGAGCCTCTTGCTGATACTCTGAGTGAATGACAGAGCCTCTTGCCGATACTGTGAGTGAATGATAGAGCCTCTTGCCGATACTGTGAGTGAATGACAGAGCCTCTTGCCGATACTGTGAGTGAATGACTGAGCCTCTTGCTGATACTGTGAGTGAATGACAGAGCCTCTTGCTGATACTGTGAGTGAATGACAGAGCCTCTTGCTGATACTGTGAGTGAATGACAGAGCCTCTTGCTGATACTGTGAGTGAATGACAGAGCCTCTTTCTGATACTGTGAGTGAATGACAGAGCCTCTTGCTGATACTATGAGTGAATGATAGAGCCTCTTGATGATACTGTGAGAGAATGACAGAGCCTCTTGCTGATACTGTGAGTGAATGACAGACCCTCTTGGTGATATTGTGAGTGAATGACAGAGCCTCTTGCTGATATTGTGATTGAATGAGAGAGCCTCTTGCTGATATTGTGATTGAATGACAGAGCCTCTTCCTGATTCTGTGATTGATTGACAGAGCCTCTTGCTGATACTGTGAGTGAATGACAGAGCCTCTTGCTGATATTGTGATTGAATGACAGAGCCTCTTGTTGATACTGTGAGTGAACGACAGAGCCTCTTGCAGATACTGTGAGTGAATGACAGAGCCTCTTGCTGATACTGTGAGTGAATGACAGAGCCTCTTCCTGATTCTGTGATTGATTGACAGAGCCTCTTCCTGATAAGGTGAGTGAATGACAGAGACTCTTGCAGATACTGTGAGTGAATTGCAGAGCCTCTTCCTGATCATGTGATTGAATGACAGAGCCTCTTGCTGATACTGTGAGTGAATGACAGAGCCTCTTGCTGATACAGTGAGTGAATGACAGAGCCTCTTGCTGATACTGTGAGTGAATGACAGAGCCTCTTGCTGATACTGTGAGTGAATGACAGAGCCTCTTGCTGATACTGTGAGTGAATGACAGAGCCTCTTGCTGATACTGCGAGTGAATGACAGAGCCTCTTCCTGATATTGTGAGTGAATGACAGAACCTCTTGCCGACATTGTGAGTGAATGACAGAGCCTCTTGCTGATTCTGTGATTGAATGACAGAGCCTCTTGCTGATACAGTTATTACATGACAGAGCCTCTTTCTGATACTGTGAGTACATGATAGAGCTGCTTGCTGATACTGTGTGTGCATGACGGAGCCTCTTGCAAACACTGTAAGTGCATTATAGAGCCTCTTGCTGATACAGTGAGTGAATGACAGAGCCTCTTGCTGATACTATGAGTGAATGACAGAGCCTCTTGCTGATATTGTGAGTGAATGACAGAGCCTCTTGCTGATATTGTGAGTGAATGACAGAGCCTGTTGCTGATACTGTGAGTGAATGAAAGAGCCTCTTGCTGATATTGTGAGTGAATGACAGAGCCTCTTGCTGATACTGTGAGTGAATGACAGAGCCTCTTGCTGATACTGTGAGTGAATGACAGAGCCTCTTGCTGATACTGTGAGTGAATGACAGAGTCTCTTGATTATACTGTGAGTGAATGACAGAGCCTTTTGCTTATACTGTGAGTGAATGACAGAGCCTCTTGCTGATACTGTGAGTGAATGACAGAGCCTCTTGCTGATATTGTGATTGAATGACAGAGCCTCTTGCTGATATTGTGATTGAATGACAGAGCCTCTTGCTGATACTGTGAGTGAATGACAGAGCCTTTTGCTTATACTGTGAGTGAATGACAGAGCCTCTTGCTGATACTGTGAGTGAATGACAGAGCCTCTTGCTGATACTGTGAGTGAATGACAGAGCCTCTTGCTGATACTGTGAGTGAATGATAGAGCCTCTTGTCGACATTGTGAGTGAATGACAGAGCCTCTTGCTGATTCTGTGATTGAATGACAGAGCCTCTTGCTGATACTGTGAGTGAATGACAGAGCCTCTTTCTGATACTGTGAGTGAATGACAGAGCCTCTTGCCGATACTGTGAGTGAATGACAGAGCCTCTTGCCGACATTTTGAGTGAATGACAGAGCCTCTTGCTGATACTGTGTGTGAAAGACAGAGCCTCTTGCCGACATTGTGAGTGAATGACAGAGCCTCTTGCTGATACTGTGAGTGAATAAAAGAGACTCTTGCAGATACTGTGAGTGAATGACAGAGCCTCTTGCCGATACTGTGAGTGAATGACAGTGCCTCTTGCCGATACTGTGAGTGAATGACAGAGCCTCTTGCTGATACTGTGAGTGAATGACAGAGCCTCTTGCTGATACTGTGATTGAATGACAGCCTCTTGCTGATACTCTGAGTGAATGACAGAACCTCTTGCTGATACTGTGAGTGAATGACAGAGTCTCTTCCTGACGTTGTGAGTGAATGACAGAGCCTCTTGCTGATACTGTGAGTGAATGACAGAGCCTCTTGCTGGTATTGTGAGTGAATGACAGAGCCTCTTCCTGATTCTGTGAGTGAATGACAAAGCCTCTTGCTGATACTGTGAGTGAATGACAGAGCCTCTTGCTGAGATTGTGAGTGAATGACAGAGCCTCCTGCTGATAATCTGAGTGAATGTCAGAGCCTCTTGCTGATATTGTCAGTGAATGACAGAGCCTCCTGCTGATATTGTGAGTGAATGACAGAGCCTCTTGCTGATACTGTAAGTGAATGACAGAGCCTCTTGCTGATACTGTGAGTGAATGACAGAGCCACTTGCTGATACTGTGAGTGAAAGACAGAGCCTCTTGCCGACATTGTGAGTGAATGACAGAGCCTCTTCCTGATACTGTGAGTGAATGACAGAGCCACTTGCTGATACTGTGAGTGAAAGACAGAGCCTCTTGCCGACATTGTGAGTGAATGACAGAGCCTCTTGCTGATACTGTGAGTGAATAACAGAGACTCTTTCCGATACTGTGAGTGAATGACAGTGCCTCTTGCCGATACTGTGAGTGAATGACAGAGCCTCTTGCTGATACTGTGAGTGAATGACAGAGCCTCTTGCTGATACTGTGAGTGAATGACAGAGCCTCTTGCGGATACTGTGATTGAATTACAGAGCCTCTTGCTGATACTGTGAGTGAATGACAGTGCCTCTTGCTGATACTGTGAGTGAATGAAAGAGCCTCTTGCTGATACTGTGAGTGAATGACAGAGCCTCTTGCTGATACTGTGAGTGAATGACAGAGTCTCTTGCTGACGTTGTGAGTGAATGACAGAGCCTCTTCCTGATTCTGTGAGTGAATGACATAGCCTCTTGCTGATACTGTGAGTGAATGAAAGAGCCTCTTGCTGATATTGTGAGTGAATGACAGAGCCTCTTCCTGTTTCTGTGATTGATTGACAGAGCCTCTTGCTGATATTGTGAGTGAATGACAGAGCCTCTTGTAGATACTGTGAGTGAATGACAGAGCCTCTTGCTGATACTGTGATTGAATGACAGAGCCTCTTCCTGATACTGTGATTGAATGACAGAGCCTCTTCCTGATACTGTGAGTGAATGACAGAGCCTCTTGCTGATACTGTGAGTGAATGACAGAGCCTCTTGCTGATACTGTGCGTGAATGACAGAGCCTCTTGATGATACTGTGAGTGAATGACAGAGCCTCTTGCTGATACTGTGAGTGAATGACAGAGCCTCTTGCTGATACTGTGAGTGAATGACAGAGCCTCTTGCTGATACTGTAAGTGAATGACAGAGCCTCTTGCTGATACTGTAAGTGAATGACAGAGCCTCATCCTGATACTGTGAGTGAATGACAGAGCCTCTTGCTGATATTGTGAGTGAATGACAGAGCCTCTTGCTGATATTGTGAGTGAATGACAGAGCCTTTTGCTGATATTGTGAGTGAATGACAGAGCCTCTTGCTGATATTGTGAGTGAATGACAGAGCCTCTTGCTGATATTGTGAGTGAATTACAGAGCCTCTTGCTGATACTGTGAGTGAATGACAGAGCCTCTTGCTGATACTCTGAGTGATTAACTGTGAGCCTCTTGCTGATATTGTGAGTGAATGACAGAGCCTCTTCCTGATACTGTGAGTGAATGACAGAGCCTCTTGCTGATACTGTGAGTGAATGAATGAGCCTCTTGCTGATACTGTGATTGAATGACTGAGCCTCTTGCTGATACTGTGAGTGAATGACAGAGCCTCTTGCTGATACTTTGAGTGAATGACAGCACCTCTTGCTGATACTGTGAGTGAATGACAGAGCTTCTTGCTGATACTGTGAGTGAATGACAGAGCCTCTTGCTGATACTGTGAGTGAATGACAGAGCCTCTTGCTGATACTGTGAGTGAATGACAGAGCATCTTGCTGATACTGTGAGTGAATGAATGAGCCTCTTACTGATACTGTGAGTGAATGACAGAGCCTCTTGCTGATACTGTGATTGAATGACAGAGCCTCTTGCTGATACTTTGAGTGAATGACAGCACCTCTTGCTGATACTGTGAGTGAATGACAGAGCTTCTTGATGATACTCTGAGTGAATGACAGAGCCTCTTGCCGATACTTTGAGTGAATGACAGAGCCTCTTGCTGATACTGTGAGTGAATGATAGAGCCTCTTGCTGATACTGTGAGTGAATGACAGAACCTCTTGCTGATTCTGTGAGTGAATGACAGAGCCTCTTGCTGATATTGTGAGTGAATGACAGAGCCTCTTGCTGATACTGTGAGTGAATGACAGAGCCTCTTGCCGATACTCTGAGTGAATGACAGAGCCTCTTGCCGATACTGTGAGTGAATGATAGAGCCTCTTGCCGATAATGTGAGTGAATGACAGAGCCTCTTGCCGATACTGTGAGTGAATGACAGAGCCTCTTGCTGATACTGTGAGTGAATGACAGAGCCTCTTGCTGATACTGTGAGTGAATGACAGAGCCTCTTGCTGATACTGTGAGTGAATGACAGAGCCTCTTGCTGATACTGTGAGTGAATGACAGAGCCTCTTTCTGATACTGTGAGTGAATGACAGAGCCTCTTGCTGATACTGTGAGAGAATGACAGAGCCTCTTGCTGATACTGTGAGTGAATGACAGAGCCTCTTGGTGATATTGTGAGTGAATGACAGAGCCTCTTGCTGATATTGTGATTGAATGAGAGAGCCTCTTGCTGATATTGTGATTGAATGACAGAGCCTCTTCCTGATTCTGTGATTGATTGACAGAGCCTCTTGCTGATACTGTGAGTACATGACAGAGCCTCTGGCTGATATTGTGATTGAATGACAGAGCCTCTTGTTGATACTGTGAGTGAATGACAGAGCCTCTTGCTGATACTGTGAGTGAATGACAGAGTCTCTTGCTGAAGTTGTGAGTGAATGACAGAGCCTCTTCCTGATTCTGTGAGTGAATGACAGAGCCTCTTGCTGATACTGTGAGCGAATGAAAGAGCCTCTTGCTGATATTGTGAGTGAATGACAGAGCCTCTTCCTGATTCTGTGATTGATTGACAGAGCCTCTTGCTGATATTGTGAGTGAATGACAGAGCCTCTTGCAGATACTGTGAGTGAATGACAGAGCCTCTTGCTGATACTGTGATTGAATGACAGAGCCTCTTCCTGATACTGTGATTGAATGACAGAGCCTCTTCCTGATACTGTGAGTGAATGACAGAGCCTCTTGCTGATACTGTGAGTGAATGACAGAGCCTCTTGCTGATACTGTGCGTGAATGACAGAGCCTCTTGATGATACTGTGAGTGAATGACAGAGCCTCTTGCTGATACTGTGAGTGAATGACAGAGCCTCTTGCTGATACTGTGAGTGAATGACAGAGCCTCTTGCTGATACTGTAAGTGAATGACAGAGCCTCTTGCTGATACTGTAAGTGAATGACAGAGCCTCATCCTGATACTGTGAGTGAATGACAGAGCCTCTTGCTGATATTGTGAGTGAATGACAGAGCCTCTTGCTGATATTGTGAGTGAATGACAGAGCCTCTTGCTGATATTGTGAGTGAATGACAGAGCCTCTTGCTGATACTGTGAGTGAATGACAGAGCCTCTTGCTGATACTCTGAGTGATTAACTGTGAGCCTCTTGCTGATATTGTGAGTGAATGACAGAGCCTCTTCCTGATACTGTGAGTGAATAACAGAGCCTCTTGCTGATACTGTGAGTGAATGAATGAGCCTCTTGCTGATACTGTGATTGAATGACTGAGCCTCTTGCTGATACTGTGAGTGAATGACAGAGCCTCTTGCTGATACTTTGAGTGAATGACAGCACCTCTTGCTGATACTGTGAGTGAATGACAGAGCTTCTTGCTGATACTGTGAGTGAATGACAGAGCCTCTTGCTGATACTGTGAGTGAATGACAGAGCCTCTTGCTGATACTGTGAGTGAATGACAGAGCATCTTGCTGATACTGTGAGTGAATGAATGAGCCTCTTGCTGATACTGTGATTGAATGACAGAGCCTCTTGCTGATACTTTGAGTGAATGACAGCACCTCTTGCTGATACTGTGAGTGAATGACAGAGCTTCTTGATGATACTGTGAGTGAATGACAGAGCCTCTTGCTGATACTGTGAGTGAATGACAGAGCCTCTTGCTGATACTGTGAGTGAATGAATGAGCCTCTTGCTGATACTGTGATTGAATGACAGAGATTCTTGCTGATACTGTGAGTGAATGACAGAGCCTCTTGCTGATACTGTGAGTGATTGACAGAGCCTCTTGCTGATACTGTGAGTGAATGACAGAGCCTCTTGCTGATACTTTGATTGAATGACAGAGCCTCTTGCTGATACTGTGAGTGAATGACAGAGCCTCTTGCTGATTCTGTGAGTGAATGACAGAGCCTCTTGCTGATATTGTGAGTGAATGACAGAGCCTCTTGCTGATACTGTGAGTGAATGACAGAGCCTCATGCCGATACTCTGAGTGAATGACAGAGCCTCTTGCTGATACTGTGATTGAATGACAGCCTCTTGCTGATACTCTGAGTGAATGACAGAACCTCTTGCTGATACTGTGAGTGAATGACAGAGTCTCTTCCTGACGTTGTGAGTGAATGACAGAGCCTCTTGCTGATACTGTGAGTGAATGACAGAGCCTCTTGCTGGTATTGTGAGTGAATGACAGAACCTCTTCCTGATTCTGTGAGTGAATGACAAAGCCTCTTGCTGATACTGTGAGTGAATGACAGAGCCTCTTGCTGAGATTGTGAGTGAATGACAGAGCCTCCTGCTGATACTGTGAGTGAATGTCAGAGCCTCTTGCTGATATTGTCAGTGAATGACAGAGCCTGTGAGTGAACGACAGAGCCTCTTGCTGATACTGTGAGTGAATGACAGAGCCTCTTGCTGATACTGTGAGTGAATGACAGAGCCTCTTCCTGATTCTGTGATTGATTGACAGAGCCTCTTGCAGATGTTGTGAGTGAATGACAGAGCCTCTTCCTGATTCTGTGATTGATTGGCAGAGCCTCTTGCTGATACTGTGAGTGAATGACAGAGCCTCTTGCAGATACTGTGAGTCAATGACAGAGCCTCTTGTTGATATTGTGAATGAATGACAGAACCTCTTGCTGATACTGTGATTGAATGACAGAGCCTCTTCCTGATACTGTGATTGAATGACAGAGCCTCTTCCTGATACTGTGAGTGAATGACTGAGCCTCTTGCTGATACGGTGAGTGAATGACAGAGCGTCTCGCTGATACTGTGCGTGAATGACAGAGCCTCTCGCTGATACTGTGAGTGAATGACAGAGCCTCTTGCTGATACTCTGAGTGAATGTCAGAGCCTCTTGCTGATACTGTGAGTGAATGACAGAGCCTCTTGCTGATACTGTGAGTGAATGACAGAGCCTCTAGCTGATACTGTGAGTGAATGACAGAGCATCTTGCTGATACTTTGATTTAATGACAGAGCCTCTTGCTGATACTGTGATTGAATGACAGAGCCTCTTGCTGATACTGTGAGTGAATGACAGAGCCTATTGCTGATACTGTGAGTGAATGACAGAGCCTCTTCCTGATATTGTGAGTGAATGACAGAGCCTCTTGCCGACATTGTGAGTGAATGACAGAGCCTCTTGCTGATTCTGTGATTGAATGACAGAGCCTCTCGCTGATACATTTAGTACATGACAGAGCCTCTTGCTGATACTGTGAGTGCATGACAGAGCCTCTTGCTGATACTGTGAGTGAATGACAGAGCCTCTTGCTTATACTGTGAGTGAATGACAGAGCCTCTTGCTGATACTGTGAGTGAATGACAGAGCCACTTGCTGATACTGTGAGTGAATGACAGAGCCTCTTGCTGATACTGTGAGTGAATGACAGAGCCTCTTGCTGATACTGTGATTGAATGACAGAGTCTCTTGCTGATATTGTGATTGAATGACAGAGGCTCTTTCTGATACTGTATTTGAATGACAGAGCCTCTTGCTGATACTGTGAGTGAATGACAGAGCCTCTTGCTGATACTGTGAGTGAATGACAGAGCCTCTTGCTGATATTGTGATTGAATGACAGAGCCTCTTGCTGATACTGTGAGTGAATGACAGAGCCTCTTGCTGATACTGTGATTGAATGACAGAGCCTCTTGCTGATATTGTGATTGAATGACAGAGCCTCTTGCTGATATTGTGATTGAATGACAGAGCCTCTTGCTGATATTGTGAGTGAATGATAGAGCCTCTTGCTGATACTGTGAGTGAATGACAGAGCCTCTTGCTGATATTGTGAGTAAATGATAGAGCCTCTTGTCGACATTGTGAGTGAATGACAGAGCCTCTTGCTGATTCTGTGATTGAATGACAGAGCCTCTTGCTGATACTGTGAGTGAATGACAGAGCCTCTTTCTGATACTGTGAGTGAATGATAGAGCCTCTTGCCGATACTGTGAGTGGATGACAGAGCCTCTTGCCGATACTGTGAGTGAATGACAGAGCCTCTTGCCGACATTTTGAGTGAATGACAGACCCTCTTGCTGACACTGTGAGTGAAAGACAGAGCCTCTTGCCGACATTGTGAGTGAATGACAGAACCTCTTGCTGATACTGTGAGTGAATAACAGAGACTCTTACCGATACTGTGATTGAATGACAAAGCCTCTTGCTGATACTGTGAGTGAATGACAGAGCCTCTTGCTGATACTGTGAGTGAATGACAGTGCCTCTTGCTGATACTGTGAGTGAATGAAAGAGCCTCTTGCTGATACTGTGAGTGAATGACAGAGCCTCTTGCTGATACTGTGAGTGAATGACAGAGTCTCTTGCTGACGTTGTGAGTGAATGACAGAGCCTCTTCCTGATTCTGTGAGTGAATGACAGAGCCTCTTGCTGATACTGAGAGTGAATGACAGAGCCTCTTGCTGATATTGTGAGTGAATGACAGAGCCTCTTCCTGATTCTGTGATTGATTGACAGAGCCTCTTGCTGATATTGTGAGTGAATGACAGAGCCTCTTGCAGATACTGTGATTGATTGACAGAGCCTCTTGCTGATACTGTGAGTGAATGACAGAGCCACTTGCTGATACTGTGAGTGAAAGACAGAGCCTCTTGCCGACATTGTGAGTGAATGACAGAGCCTCTTCCTGATACTGTGAGTGAATGACAGAGCCACTTGCTGATATTGTGAGTGAATGACAGAGCCTCTTGCTGATATTGTGAGTGAATGACAGAGCCTCTTGCTGATACTGTGAGTGAATGACAGAGCCACTTGCTGATACTGTGAGTGAAAGACAGAGCCTCTTGCCGACATTGTGAGTGAATGACAGAGCCTCTTCCTGATACTGTGAGTGAATGACAGAGCCACTTGCTGATACTGTGAGTGAAAGACAGAGCCTCTTGCCGACATTGTGAGTGAATGACAGAGCCTCTTGCTGATACTGTGAGTGAATAACAGAGACTCTTTCCGATACTGTGAGTGAATGACAGTGCCTCTTGCCGATACTGTGAGTGAATGACAGAGCCTCTTGCTGATACTGTGAGTGAATGACAGAGCCTCTTGCTGATACTGTGAGTGAATGACAGAGCCTCTTGCGGATACTGTGATTGAATTACAGAGCCTCTTGCTGATACTGTGAGTGAATGACAGAGCCTCTTGCTGATACTGTGAATGAATGACAGTGCCTCTTGCTGATACTGTGAGTGAATGAAAGAGCCTCTTGCTGATACTGTGAGTGAATGACAGAGCCTCTTGCTGATACTGTGAGTGAATGACAGAGTCTCTTGCTGACGTTGTGAGTGAATGACAGAGCCTCTTCCTGATTCTGTGAGTGAATGACAGAGCCTCTTGCTGATACTGTGAGTGAATGAAAGAGCCTCTTGCTGATATTGTGAGTGAATGACAGAGCCTCTTCCTGATTCTGTGATTGATTGACAGAGCCTCTTGCTGATATTGTGAGTGAATGACAGAGCCTCTTGCAGATACTGTGAGTGAATGACAGAGCCTCTTGCTGATACTGTGATTGAATGACAGAGCCTCTTCCTGATACTGTGATTGAATGACAGAGCCTCTTCCTGATACTGTGAGTGAATGACAGAGCCTCTTGCTGATACTGTGAGTGAATGACAGAGCCTCTTGCTGATACTGTGCGTGAATGACAGAGCCTCTTGATGATACTGTGAGTGAATGACAGAGCCTCTTGCTGATACTGTAAGTGAATGACAGAGCCTCTTGCTGATACTGTGAGTGAATGACAGAGCCTCTTGCTGATACTGTAAGTGAATGACAGAGCCTCTTGCTGATACTGTAAGTGAATGACAGAGCCTCATCCTGATACTGTGAGTGAATGACAGAGCCTCTTGCTGATATTGTGAGTGAATGACAGAGCCTCTTGCTGATATTGTGAGTGAATGACAGAGCCTCTTGCTGATATTGTGAGTGAATGACAGAGCCTCTTGCTGATACTGTGAGTGAATGACAGAGCCTCTTGCTGATACTCTGAGTGATTAACTGTGAGCCTCTTGCTGATATTGTGAGTGAATGACAGAGCCTCTTCCTGATACTGTGAGTGAATGACAGAGCCTCTTGCTGATACTGTGAGTGAATGAATGAGCCTCTTGCTGATACTGTGATTGAATGACTGAGCCTCTTGCTGATACTGTGAGTGAATGACAGAGCCTCTTGCTGATACTTTGAGTGAATGACAGCACCTCTTGCTGATACTGTGAGTGAATGACAGAGCTTCTTGCTGATACTGTGAGTGAATGACAGAGCCTCTTGCTGATACTGTGAGTGAATGACAGAGCCTCTTGCTGATACTGTGAGTGAATGACAGAGCATCTTGCTGATACTGTGAGTGAATGAATGAGCCTCTTGCTGATACTGTGATTGAATGACAGAGCCTCTTGCTGATACTTTGAGTGAATGACAGCACCTCTTGCTGATACTGTGAGTGAATGACAGAGCTTCTTGATGATACTGTGAGTGAATGACAGAGCCTCTTGCTGATACTGTGAGTGATTGACAGAGCCTCTTGCTGATACTGTGAGTGAATGACAGAGCCTCTTGCTGATACTTTGATTGAATGACAGAGCCTCTTGCTGATACTGTGAGTGAATGACAGAGCCTCTTGCTGATTCTGTGAGTGAATGACAGAGCCTCTTGCTGATATTGTGAGTGAATGACAGAGCCTCTTGCTGATACTGTGAGTGAATGACAGAGCCTCTTGCCGATACTCTGAGTGAATGACAGAGCCTCTTGCCTATACTTTGATTGAATGACAGAGCCACTTGCTGATACTGTGAGTGAATGACAGAGCCTCTTGCTGATACTGTGATTGAATGACAGAACCTCTTGCTGATTCTGTGAGTGAATGACAGAGCCTCTTGCTGATATTGTGAGTGAATGACAGAGCCTCTTGCTGATACTGTGAGTGAATGACATAGCCTCTTGCCGATACTCTGAGTGAATGACAGAGCCTCTTGCCGATACTGTGAGTGAATGATAGAGCCTCTTGCCGATACTGTGAGTGAATGACAGAGCCTCTTGCCGATACTGTGAGTGAATGACTGAGCCTCTTGCTGATACTGTGAGTGAATGACAGAGCCTCTTGCTGATACTGTGAGTGAATGACAGAGCCTCTTGCTGATACTGTGAGTGAATGACAGAGCCTCTTGCTGATACTGTGAGTGAATGACAGAGCCTCTTTCTGATACTGTGAGTGAATGACAGAGCCTCTTGCTGATACTATGAGTGAATGATAGAGCCTCTTGATGATACTGTGAGAGAATGACAGAGCCTCTTGCTGATACTGTGAGTGAATGACAGACCCTCTTGGTGATATTGTGAGTGAATGACAGAGCCTCTTGCTGATATTGTGATTGAATGAGAGAGCCTCTTGCTGATATTGTGATTGAATGACAGAGCCTCTTCCTGATTCTGTGATTGATTGACAGAGCCTCTTGCTGATACTGTGAGTGAATGACAGAGCCTCTTGCTGATATTGTGATTGAATGACAGAGCCTCTTGTTGATACTGTGAGTGAACGACAGAGCCTCTTGCAGATACTGTGAGTGAATGACAGAGCCTCTTGCTGATACTGTGAGTGAATGACAGAGCCTCTTCCTGATTCTGTGATTGATTGACAGAGCCTCTTCCTGATAAGGTGAGTGAATGACAGAGACTCTTGCAGATACTGTGAGTGAATTGCAGAGCCTCTTCCTGATCATGTGATTGAATGACAGAGCCTCTTGCTGATACTGTGAGTGAATGACAGAGCCTCTTGCTGATACAGTGAGTGAATGACAGAGCCTCTTGCTGATACTGTGAGTGAATGACAGAGCCTCTTGCTGATACTGTGAGTGAATGACAGAGCCTCTTGCTGATACTGTGAGTGAATGACAGAGCCTCTTGCTGATACTGCGAGTGAATGACAGAGCCTCTTCCTGATATTGTGAGTGAATGACAGAACCTCTTGCCGACATTGTGAGTGAATGACAGAGCCTCTTGCTGATTCTGTGATTGAATGACAGAGCCTCTTGCTGATACAGTTATTACATGACAGAGCCTCTTTCTGATACTGTGAGTACATGATAGAGCTGCTTGCTGATACTGTGTGTGCATGACGGAGCCTCTTGCAAACACTGTAAGTGCATTATAGAGCCTCTTGCTGATACAGTGAGTGAATGACAGAGCCTCTTGCTGATACTATGAGTGAATGACAGAGCCTCTTGCTGATATTGTGAGTGAATGACAGAGCCTCTTGCTGATATTGTGAGTGAATGACAGAGCCTGTTGCTGATACTGTGAGTGAATGAAAGAGCCTCTTGCTGATATTGTGAGTGAATGACAGAGCCTCTTGCTGATACTGTGAGTGAATGACAGAGCCTCTTGCTGATACTGTGAGTGAATGACAGAGCCTCTTGCTGATACTGTGAGTGAATGACAGAGTCTCTTGATTATACTGTGAGTGAATGACAGAGCCTTTTGCTTATACTGTGAGTGAATGACAGAGCCTCTTGCTGATACTGTGAGTGAATGACAGAGCCTCTTGCTGATATTGTGATTGAATGACAGAGCCTCTTGCTGATATTGTGATTGAATGACAGAGCCTCTTGCTGATACTGTGAGTGAATGACAGAGCCTTTTGCTTATACTGTGAGTGAATGACAGAGCCTCTTGCTGATACTGTGAGTGAATGACAGAGCCTCTTGCTGATACTGTGAGTGAATGACAGAGCCTCTTGCTGATACTGTGAGTGAATGATAGAGCCTCTTGTCGACATTGTGAGTGAATGACAGAGCCTCTTGCTGATTCTGTGATTGAATGACAGAGCCTCTTGCTGATACTGTGAGTGAATGACAGAGCCTCTTTCTGATACTGTGAGTGAATGACAGAGCCTCTTGCCGATACTGTGAGTGAATGACAGAGCCTCTTGCCGACATTTTGAGTGAATGACAGAGCCTCTTGCTGATACTGTGTGTGAAAGACAGAGCCTCTTGCCGACATTGTGAGTGAATGACAGAGCCTCTTGCTGATACTGTGAGTGAATAAAAGAGACTCTTGCAGATACTGTGAGTGAATGACAGAGCCTCTTGCCGATACTGTGAGTGAATGACAGTGCCTCTTGCCGATACTGTGAGTGAATGACAGAGCCACTTGCTGATACTGTGAGTGAATGACAGAGCCTCTTGCTGATACTGTGATTGAATGACAGCCTCTTGCTGATACTCTGAGTGAATGACAGAACCTCTTGCTGATACTGTGAGTGAATGACAGAGTCTCTTCCTGACGTTGTGAGTGAATGACAGAGCCTCTTGCTGATACTGTGAGTGAATGACAGAGCCTCTTGCTGGTATTGTGAGTGAATGACAGAGCCTCTTCCTGATTCTGTGAGTGAATGACAAAGCCTCTTGCTGATACTGTGAGTGAATGACAGAGCCTCTTGCTGAGATTGTGAGTGAATGACAGAGCCTCCTGCTGATAATCTGAGTGAATGTCAGAGCCTCTTGCTGATATTGTCAGTGAATGACAGAGCCTGTGAGTGAACGACAGAGCCTCTTGCTGATACTGTGAGTGAATGACAGAGCCTCTTGCTGATACTGTGAGTGAATGACAGAGCCTCTTCCTGATTCTGTGATTGATTGACAGAGCCTCTTGCAGATGTTGTGAGTGAATGACAGAGCCTCTTCCTGATTCTGTGATTGATTGGCAGAGCCTCTTGCTGATATTGTGAGTGAATGACAGGGCCTCTTGCAGATACTGTGAGTCAATGACAGAGCCTCTTGTTGATATTGTGAATGAATGACAGAACCTCTTGCTGATACTGTGATTGAATGACAGAGCCTCTTCCTGATACTGTGATTGAATGACAGAGCCTCTTCCTGATACTGTGAGTGAATGACTGAGCCTCTTGCTGATACGGTGAGTGAATGACAGAGCGTCTCGCTGATACTGTGCGTGAATGACAGAGCCTCTCGCTGATACTGTGAGTGAATGACAGAGCCTCTTGCTGATACTCTGAGTGAATGTCAGAGCCTCTTGCTGATACTGTGAGTGAATGACAGAGCCTCTTGCTGATACTGTGAGTGAATGACAGGGCCTCTAGCTGATACTGTGAGTGAATGACAGAGCCTCTTGCTGATACTTTGATTTAATGACAGAGCCTCTTGCTGATACTGTGATTGAATGACAGAGCCTCTTGCTGATACTGTGAGTGAATGACAGAGCCTATTGCTGATACTGTGAGTGAATGACAGAGCATCTTGCAGATAATGTGAGTGAATGACAGAGCCTCTTCCTGATACTGTGAGAGAATGACAGAGTCTCTTGCTGATACTGTGAGTGAATGACCGAGCCTCTTGCTGATATTGTGAGTGAATGACAGAGCCTCTTGCTGATACTGTGAGTGAATGACAGAGCCTCTTGCTGATACTGTGAGTGAATGGCAGAGCCTCTTGCTGATACTGTGATTGAATGACAGAGCCTCTTGCTGATACTGTGAGTGAATGACAGAGCCTATTGCTGATACTGTGAGTGAATGACAGAGCATCTTGCAGATAATGTGAGTGAATGACAGAGCCTCTTCCTGATACTGTGAGAGAATGACAGAGTCTCTTGCTGATACTGTGAGTGAATGACCGAGCCTCTTGCTGATATTGTGAGTGAATGACAGAGCCTCTTGCTGATACTGTGAGTGAATGACAGAGCCTCTTGCTGATACTGTGAGTGAATGACAGAGCCTCTTCCTGATATTGTGAGTGAATGACAGAGCCTCTTGCCGACATTGTGAGTGAATGACAGAGCCTCTTGCTGATACAGTGAGTGAATGACAGACCCTCTTGCTGATACAGTGAGTGAATGACAGAGCCTCTTGCTGATACTGTGAGTGAATGACAGAGCCTCTTGCTGATACTGTGAGTGAATGATAGAGCCTCTTGCTGATACTGTGAGTGAATGATAGAGCATCTTGCTGATACAGTGAGTGAATGACAGAGCCTCTTGCTGATACTGTGAGTGAATGACAGAGCCTCTTGCTGATACTGTGAGTGCATGACAGAGCCTCTTGCTGATACTGTGAGTGAATGACAGAGCCTCTTGCTTATACTGTGAGTGAATGACAGAGCCTCTTGCTGATACTGTGAGTGAATGACAGAGCCACTTGCTGATACTGTGAGTGAATGACAGAGCCTCTTGCTGATACTGTGAGTGAATGACAGAGTCTCTTGCTGATATTGTGATTGAATGACAGAGGCTCTTTCTGATACTGTGATTGAATGACAGAGCCTCTTGCTGATACTGTGAGTGAATGACAGAGCCTCTTGCTGATACTGTGAGTGAATGACAGAGCCTCTTGCTGATACTGTGATTGAATGACAGAGCCTCTTGCTGATACTGTGAGTGAATGACAGAGCCTCTTGCTGATACTGTGAGTGAATGACAGAGCCTCTTGCTGATATTGTGATTGAATGACAGAGCCTCTTGCTGATATTGTGAGTGAATGATAGAGCCTCTTGCTGATACTGTGAGTGAATGACAGAGCCTCTTGCTGATATTGTGAGTAAATGATAGAGCCTCTTGTCGACATTGTGAGTGAATGACAGAGCCTCTTGCTGATTTTGTGATTGAATGACAGAGCCTCTTGCTGATACTGTGAGTGAATGACAGAGCCTCTTTCTGATACTGTGAGTGAATGATAGAGCCTCTTGCCGATACTGTGAGTGAATGACAGAGCCTTTTGCCGACATTTTGAGTGAATGACAGACCCTCTTGCTGACACTGTGAGTGAAAGACAGAGCCTCTTGCCGACATTGTGAGTGAATGACAGAACCTTTTGCTGATACTGTGAGTGAATAACAGAGACTCTTTCCGATACTGTGAGTGAATGACAGAGCCTCTTGCTGATACTGTGAGTGAATGACAGAGCCTCTTGCTGATACTGTGAGTGAATGACAGAGCCTCTTGCTGATACTGTGATTGAATGACAAAGCCTCTTGCTGATACTGTGAGTGAATGACAGAGCCTCTTGCTGATACTGTGAGTGAATGACAGAGCCTCTTGCTGATACTGTGAGTGAATGATAGAGTCTCTTGCTGACGTTGTGAGTGAATGACAGAGCCTCTTCCTGATTCTGTGAGTGAATGACAGAGCCTCTTGCTGATACTGAGAGTGAATGACAGAGCCTCTTGCTGATATTGTGAGTGAATGACAGAGCCTCTTCCTGATTCTGTGATTGATTGACAGAGCCTCTTGCTGATATTGTGAGTGAATGACAGAGCCTCTTGCAGATACTGTGATTGATTGACAGAGCCTCTTCCTGATACTGTGAGTGAATGACAGAGCCTCTTGCTGATACTGTGATTGAATGACAGAGCCTCTTCCTGATACTGTGAGTGAATGACAGAGCCTCTTGCTGATACTGTGAGTGAATGACAGAGCCTCTTGCTGATACTGTGCGTGAATGACAGAGCCTCTTCCTGATACTGTGAGAGAATGACAGAGTCTCTTGCTGATACTGTGAGTGAATGACCGAGCCTCTTGCTGATATTGTGAGTGAATGACAGAGCCTCTTGCTGATACTGTGAGTGAATGACAGAGCCTCTTGCTGATACTGTGAGTGAATGGCAGAGCCTCTTGCTGATACTGTGATTGAATGACAGAGCCTCTTGCTGATACTGTGAGTGAATGACAGAGCCTATTGCTGATACTGTGAGTGAATGACAGAGCATCTTGCAGATAATGTGAGTGAATGACAGAGCCTCTTCCTGATACTGTGAGAGAATGACAGAGTCTCTTGCTGATACTGTGAGTGAATGACCGAGCCTCTTGCTGATATTGTGAGTGAATGACAGAGCCTCTTGCTGATACTGTGAGTGAATGACAGAGCCTCTTGCTGATACTGTGAGTGAATGACAGAGCCTCTTCCTGATATTGTGAGTGAATGACAGAGCCTCTTGCCGACATTGTGAGTGAATGACAGAGCCTCTTGCTGATACAGTGAGTGAATGACAGACCCTCTTGCTGATACAGTGAGTGAATGACAGAGCCTCTTGCTGATACTGTGAGTGAATGACAGAGCCTCTTGCTGATACTGTGAGTGAATGATAGAGCCTCTTGCTGATACTGTGAGTGAATGATAGAGCATCTTGCTGATACAGTGAGTGAATGACAGAGCCTCTTGCTGATACTGTGAGTGAATGACAGAGCCTCTTGCTGATACTGTGAGTGCATGACAGAGCCTCTTGCTGATACTGTGAGTGAATGACAGAGCCTCTTGCTTATACTGTGAGTGAATGACAGAGCCTCTTGCTGATACTGTGAGTGAATGACAGAGCCACTTGCTGATACTGTGAGTGAATGACAGAGCCTCTTGCTGATACTGTGAGTGAATGACAGAGTCTCTTGCTGATATTGTGATTGAATGACAGAGGCTCTTTCTGATACTGTGATTGAATGACAGAGCCTCTTGCTGATACTGTGAGTGAATGACAGAGCCTCTTGCTGATACTGTGAGTGAATGACAGAGCCTCTTGCTGATACTGTGATTGAATGACAGAGCCTCTTGCTGATACTGTGAGTGAATGACAGAGCCTCTTGCTGATACTGTGAGTGAATGACAGAGCCTCTTGCTGATATTGTGATTGAATGACAGAGCCTCTTGCTGATATTGTGAGTGAATGATAGAGCCTCTTGCTGATACTGTGAGTGAATGACAGAGCCTCTTGCTGATATTGTGAGTAAATGATAGAGCCTCTTGTCGACATTGTGAGTGAATGACAGAGCCTCTTGCTGATTTTGTGATTGAATGACAGAGCCTCTTGCTGATACTGTGAGTGAATGACAGAGCCTCTTTCTGATACTGTGAGTGAATGATAGAGCCTCTTGCCGATACTGTGAGTGAATGACAGAGCCTTTTGCCGACATTTTGAGTGAATGACAGACCCTCTTGCTGACACTGTGAGTGAAAGACAGAGCCTCTTGCCGACATTGTGAGTGAATGACAGAACCTTTTGCTGATACTGTGAGTGAATAACAGAGACTCTTTCCGATACTGTGAGTGAATGACAGAGCCTCTTGCTGATACTGTGAGTGAATGACAGAGCCTCTTGCTGATACTGTGAGTGAATGACAGAGCCTCTTGCTGATACTGTGATTGAATGACAAAGCCTCTTGCTGATACTGTGAGTGAATGACAGAGCCTCTTGCTGATACTGTGAGTGAATGACAGAGCCTCTTGCTGATACTGTGAGTGAATGACAGAGTCTCTTGCTGACGTTGTGAGTGAATGACAGAGCCTCTTCCTGATTCTGTGAGTGAATGACAGAGCCTCTTGCTGATACTGAGAGTGAATGACAGAGCCTCTTGCTGATATTGTGAGTGAATGACAGAGCCTCTTCCTGATTCTGTGATTGATTGACAGAGCCTCTTGCTGATATTGTGAGTGAATGACAGAGCCTCTTGCAGATACTGTGATTGATTGACAGAGCCTCTTCCTGATACTGTGAGTGAATGACAGAGCCTCTTGCTGATACTGTGATTGAATGACAGAGCCTCTTCCTGATACTGTGAGTGAATGACAGAGCCTCTTGCTGATACTGTGAGTGAATGACAGAGCCTCTTGCTGATACTGTGCGTGAATGACAGAGCCTCTTGATGATACTGTGAGTGAATGACAGAGCCTCTTGCTGATATTGTGAGTGAATGACAGAGCCTCCTGCTGATATTGTGAGTGAATGACAGAGCCTCTTGCTGATACTGTAAGTGAATGACAGAGCCTCTTGCTGATACTGTGAGTGAATGACAGAGCCACTTGCTGATACTGTGAGTGAAAGACAGAGCCTCTTGCCGACATTGTGAGTGAATGACAGAGCCTCTTCCTGATACTGTGAGTGAATGACAGAGCCACTTGCTGATACTGTGAGTGAAAGACAGAGCCTCTTGCCGACATTGTGAGTGAATGACAGAGCCTCTTGCTGATACTGTGAGTGAATAACAGAGACTCTTTCCGATACTGTGAGTGAATGACAGTGCCTCTTGCCGATACTGTGAGTGAATGACAGAGCCTCTTGCTGATACTGTGAGTGAATGACAGAGCCTCTTGCTGATACTGTGAGTGAATGACAGAGCCTCTTGCGGATACTGTGATTGAATTACAGAGCCTCTTGCTGATACTGTGAGTGAATGACAGTGCCTCTTGCTGATACTGTGAGTGAATGAAAGAGCCTCTTGCTGATACTGTGAGTGAATGACAGAGCCTCTTGCTGATACTGTGAGTGAATGACAGAGTCTCTTGCTGACGTTGTGAATGAATGACAGAGCCTCTTCCTGATTCTGTGAGTGAATGACATAGCCTCTTGCTGATACTGTGAGTGAATGAAAGAGCCTCTTGCTGATATTGTGAGTGAATGACAGAGCCTCTTCCTGTTTCTGTGATTGATTGACAGAGCCTCTTGCTGATATTGTGAGTGAATGACAGAGCCTCTTGTAGATACTGTGAGTGAATGACAGAGCCTCTTGCTGATACTGTGATTGAATGACAGAGCCTCTTCCTGATACTGTGATTGAATGACAGAGCCTCTTCCTGATACTGTGAGTGAATGACAGAGCCTCTTGCTGATACTGTGAGTGAATGACAGAGCCTCTTGCTGATACTGTGCGTGAATGACAGAGCCTCTTGATGATACTGTGAGTGAATGACAGAGCCTCTTGCTGATACTGTGAGTGAATGACAGAGCCTCTTGCTGATACTGTGAGTGAATGACAGAGCCTCTTGCTGATACTGTAAGTGAATGACAGAGCCTCTTGCTGATACTGTAAGTGAATGACAGAGCCTCATCCTGATACTGTGAGTGAATGACAGAGCCTCTTGCTGATATTGTGAGTGAATGACAGAGCCTCTTGCTGATATTGTGAGTGAATGACCGAGCCTCTTGCTGATATTGTGAGTGAATGACAGAGCCTCTTGCTGATACTGTGAGTGAATGACAGAGCCTCTTGCTGATACTGTGAGTGAATGGCAGAGCCTCTTGCTGATACTGTGATTGAATGACAGAGCCTCTTGCTGATACTGTGAGTGAATGACAGAGCCTATTGCTGATACTGTGAGTGAATGACAGAGCATCTTGCAGATAATGTGAGTGAATGACAGAGCCTCTTCCTGATACTGTGAGAGAATGACAGAGTCTCTTGCTGATACTGTGAGTGAATGACCGAGCCTCTTGCTGATATTGTGAGTGAATGACAGAGCCTCTTGCTGATACTGTGAGTGAATGACAGAGCCTCTTGCTGATACTGTGAGTGAATGACAGAGCCTCTTCCTGATATTGTGAGTGAATGACAGAGCCTCTTGCCGACATTGTGAGTGAATGACAGAGCCTCTTGCTGATACAGTGAGTGAATGACAGACCCTCTTGCTGATACAGTGAGTGAATGACAGAGCCTCTTGCTGATACTGTGAGTGAATGACAGAGCCTCTTGCTGATACTGTGAGTGAATGATAGAGCCTCTTGCTGATACTGTGAGTGAATGATAGAGCATCTTGCTGATACAGTGAGTGAATGACAGAGCCTCTTGCTGATACTGTGAGTGAATGACAGAGCCTCTTGCTGATACTGTGAGTGCATGACAGAGCCTCTTGCTGATACTGTGAGTGAATGACAGAGCCTCTTGCTTATACTGTGAGTGAATGACAGAGCCTCTTGCTGATACTGTGAGTGAATGACAGAGCCACTTGCTGATACTGTGAGTGAATGACAGAGCCTCTTGCTGATACTGTGAGTGAATGACAGAGTCTCTTGCTGATATTGTGATTGAATGACAGAGGCTCTTTCTGATACTGTGATTGAATGACAGAGCCTCTTGCTGATACTGTGAGTGAATGACAGAGCCTCTTGCTGATACTGTGAGTGAATGACAGAGCCTCTTGCTGATACTGTGATTGAATGACAGAGCCTCTTGCTGATACTGTGAGTGAATGACAGAGCCTCTTGCTGATACTGTGAGTGAATGACAGAGCCTCTTGCTGATATTGTGATTGAATGACAGAGCCTCTTGCTGATATTGTGAGTGAATGATAGAGCCTCTTGCTGATACTGTGAGTGAATGACAGAGCCTCTTGCTGATATTGTGAGTAAATGATAGAGCCTCTTGTCGACATTGTGAGTGAATGACAGAGCCTCTTGCTGATTTTGTGATTGAATGACAGAGCCTCTTGCTGATACTGTGAGTGAATGACAGAGCCTCTTTCTGATACTGTGAGTGAATGATAGAGCCTCTTGCCGATACTGTGAGTGAATGACAGAGCCTTTTGCCGACATTTTGAGTGAATGACAGACCCTCTTGCTGACACTGTGAGTGAAAGACAGAGCCTCTTGCCGACATTGTGAGTGAATGACAGAACCTTTTGCTGATACTGTGAGTGAATAACAGAGACTCTTTCCGATACTGTGAGTGAATGACAGAGCCTCTTGCTGATACTGTGAGTGAATGACAGAGCCTCTTGCTGATACTGTGAGTGAATGACAGAGCCTCTTGCTGATACTGTGATTGAATGACAAAGCCTCTTGCTGATACTGTGAGTGAATGACAGAGCCTCTTGCTGATACTGTGAGTGAATGACAGAGCCTCTTGCTGATACTGTGAGTGAATGACAGAGTCTCTTGCTGACGTTGTGAGTGAATGACAGAGCCTCTTCCTGATTCTGTGAGTGAATGACAGAGCCTCTTGCTGATACTGAGAGTGAATGACAGAGCCTCTTGCTGATATTGTGAGTGAATGACAGAGCCGCTTCCTGATTCTGTGATTGATTGACAGAGCCTCTTGCTGATATTGTGAGTGAATGACAGAGCCTCTTGCAGATACTGTGATTGATTGACAGAGCCTCTTCCTGATACTGTGAGTGAATGACAGAGCCTCTTGCTGATACTGTGATTGAATGACAGAGCCTCTTCCTGATACTGTGAGTGAATGACAGAGCCTCTTGCTGATACTGTGAGTGAATGACAGAGCCTCTTGCTGATACTGTGCGTGAATGACAGAGCCTCTTGATGATACTGTGAGTGAATGACAGAGCCTCTTGCTGATATTGTGAGTGAATGACAGAGCCTCCTGCTGATATTGTGAGTGAATGACAGAGCCTCTTGCTGATACTGTAAGTGAATGACAGAGCCTCTTGCTGATACTGTGAGTGAATGACAGAGCCACTTGCTGATACTGTGAGTGAAAGACAGAGCCTCTTGCCGACATTGTGAGTGAATGACAGAGCCTCTTCCTGATACTGTGAGTGAATGACAGAGCCACTTGCTGATACTGTGAGTGAAAGACAGAGCCTCTTGCCGACATTGTGAGTGAATGACAGAGCCTCTTGCTGATACTGTGAGTGAATAACAGAGACTCTTTCCGATACTGTGAGTGAATGACAGTGCCTCTTGCCGATACTGTGAGTGAATGACAGAGCCTCTTGCTGATACTGTGAGTGAATGACAGAGCCTCTTGCTGATACTGTGAGTGAATGACAGAGCCTCTTGCGGATACTGTGATTGAATTACAGAGCCTCTTGCTGATACTGTGAGTGAATGACAGTGCCTCTTGCTGATACTGTGAGTGAATGAAAGAGCCTCTTGCTGATACTGTGAGTGAATGACAGAGCCTCTTGCTGATACTGTGAGTGAATGACAGAGTCTCTTGCTGACGTTGTGAGTGAATGACAGAGCCTCTTCCTGATTCTGTGAGTGAATGACATAGCCTCTTGCTGATACTGTGAGTGAATGAAAGAGCCTCTTGCTGATATTGTGAGTGAATGACAGAGCCTCTTCCTGTTTCTGTGATTGATTGACAGAGCCTCTTGCTGATATTGTGAGTGAATGACAGAGCCTCTTGTAGATACTGTGAGTGAATGACAGAGCCTCTTGCTGATACTGTGATTGAATGACAGAGCCTCTTCCTGATACTGTGATTGAATGACAGAGCCTCTTCCTGATACTGTGAGTGAATGACAGAGCCTCTTGCTGATACTGTGAGTGAATGACAGAGCCTCTTGCTGATACTGTGCGTGAATGACAGAGCCTCTTGATGATACTGTGAGTGAATGACAGAGCCTCTTGCTGATACTGTGAGTGAATGACAGAGCCTCTTGCTGATACTGTGAGTGAATGACAGAGCCTCTTGCTGATACTGTAAGTGAATGACAGAGCCTCTTGCTGATACTGTAAGTGAATGACAGAGCCTCATCCTGATACTGTGAGTGAATGACAGAGCCTCTTGCTGATATTGTGAGTGAATGACAGAGCCTCTTGCTGATATTGTGAGTGAATGACAGAGCCTCTTGCTGATATTGTGAGTGAATGACAGAGCCTCTTGCTGATATTGTGAGTGAATGACAGAGCCTCTTGCTGATATTGTGAGTGAATGACAGAGCCTCTTGCTGATACTGTGAGTGAATGACAGAGCCTCTTGCTGATACTCTGAGTGATTAACTGTGAGCCTCTTGCTGATATTGTGAGTGAATGACAGAGCCTCTTCCTGATACTGTGAGTGAATGACAGAGCCTCTTGCTGATACTGTGAGTGAATGAATGAGCCTCTTGCTGATACTGTGATTGAATGACTGAGCCTCTTGCTGATACTGTGAGTGAATGACAGAGCCTCTTGCTGATACTTTGAGTGAATGACAGCACCTCTTGCTGATACTGTGAGTGAATGACAGAGCTTCTTGCTGATACTGTGAGTGAATGACAGAGCCTCTTGCTGATACTGTGAGTGAATGACAGAGCCTCTTGCTGATACTGTGAGTGAATGACAGAGCATCTTGCTGATACTGTGAGTGAATGAATGAGCCTCTTACTGATACTGTGAGTGAATGACAGAGCCTCTTGCTGATACTGTGATTGAATGACAGAGCCTCTTGCTGATACTTTGAGTGAATGACAGCACCTCTTGCTGATACTGTGAGTGAATGACAGAGCTTCTTGATGATACTCTGAGTGAATGACAGAGCCTCTTGCCGATACTTTGAGTGAATGACAGAGCCTCTTGCTGATACTGTGAGTGAATGATAGAGCCTCTTGCTGATACTGTGAGTGAATGACAGAACCTCTTCCTGATTCTGTGAGTGAATGACAGAGCCTCTTGCTGATATTGTGAGTGAATGACAGAGCCTCTTGCTGATACTGTGAGTGAATGACAGAGCCTCTTGCCGATACTCTGAGTGAATGACAGAGCCTCTTGCCGATACTGTGAGTGAATGATAGAGCCTCTTGCCGATAATGTGAGTGAATGACAGAGCCTCTTGCCGATACTGTGAGTGAATGACAGAGCCTCTTGCTGATACTGTGAGTGAATGACAGAGCCTCTTGCTGATACTGTGAGTGAATGACAGAGCCTCTTGCTGATACTGTGAGTGAATGACAGAGCCTCTTGCTGATACTGTGAGTGAATGACAGAGCCTCTTTCTGATACTGTGAGTGAATGACAGAGCCTCTTGCTGATACTGTGAGTGAATGATAGAGCCTCTTGATGATACTGTGAGAGAATGACAGAGCCTCTTGCTGATACTGTGAGTGAATGACAGAGCCTCTTGGTGATATTGTGAGTGAATGACAGAGCCTCTTGCTGATATTGTGATTGAATGAGAGAGCCTCTTGCTGATATTGTGATTGAATGACAGAGCCTCTTCCTGATTCTGTGATTGATTGACAGAGCCTCTTGCTGATACTGTGAGTACATGACAGAGCCTCTTGCTGATATTGTGATTGAATGACAGAGCCTCTTGTTGATACTGTGAGTGAACGACAGAGCCTCTTGCAGATACTGTGAGTGAATGACAGAGCCTCTTGCTGATACTGTGAGTGAATGACAGAGCCTCTTCCTGATTCTGTGATTGATTGACAGAGCCTCTTCCTGATAAGGTGAGTGAATGACAGAGACTCTTGCAGATACTGTGAGTGAATGACAGAGCCTCTTCCTGATACTGTGATTGAATGACAGAGCCTCTTGCTGATACTGTGAGTGAATGACAGAGCCTCTTGCTGATACAGTGAGTGAATGACAGAGCCTCTTGCTGATACTGTGAGTGAATGACAGAGCCTCTTGCTGATACTGTGAGTGAATGACAGAGCCTCTTGCTGATACTGTGAGTGAATGACAGAGCCTCTTGCTGATACTGCGAGTGAATGACAGAGCCTCTTCCTGATATTGTGAGTGAATGACAGAAACTCTTGCCGACATTGTGAGTGAATGACAGAGCCTCTTGCTGATTCTGAGATTGAATGACAGAGCCTCTTGCTGATACAGTTATTACATGACAGAGCCTCTTTCTGATACTGTGAGTACATGATAGAGCTGCTTGCTGATACTGTGTGTGCATGACGGAGCCTCTTGCAAACACTGTAAGTGCATTATAGAGCCTCTTGCTGATACAGTGAGTGAATGACAGAGCCTCTTGCTGATACTATGAGTGAATGACAGAGCCTCTTGCTGATATTGTGAGTGAATGACAGAGCCTCTTGCTGATACTGTGAGTGAATGACAGAGTCTCTTGATTATACTGTGAGTGAATGACAGAGCCTCTTGCTGATACTGTGAGTGAATGACAGAGCCTCTTGCTGATACTGTGAGTGAATGACAGAGCCTCTTGCTGATACTGTGAGTGAATGATAGAGCCTCTTGTCGACATTGTGAGTGAATGACAGGGCCTCTTGCTGATTCTGTGATTGAATGACAGAGCCTCTTGCTGATACTGTGAGTGAATGACAGAGCCTCTTTCTGATACTGTGAGTGAATGACAGAGCCTCTTGCCGATACTGTGAGTGAATGACAGAGCCTCTTGCCGACATTTTGAGTGAATGACAGAGCCTCTTGCTGATACTGTGTGTGAAAGACAGAGCCTCTTGCCGACATTGTGAGTGAATGACAGAGCCTCTTGCTGATACTGTGAGTGAATAAAAGAGACTCTTGCAGATACTGTGAGTGAATGACAGAGCCTCTTGCCGATACTGTGAGTGAATGACAGTGCCTCTTGCCGATACTGTGAGTGAATGACAGAGCCTCTTGCTGATACTGTGAGTGAATGACAGAGCCTCTTGCTGATACTGTGATTGAATGACAGCCTCTTGCTGATACTCTGAGTGAATGACAGAACCTCTTGCTGATACTGTGAGTGAATGACAGAGTCTCTTCCTGACGTTGTGAGTGAATGACAGAGCCTCTTGCTGATACTGTGAGTGAATGACAGAGCCTCTTGCTGGTATTGTGAGTGAATGACAGAGCCTCTTCCTGATTCTGTGAGTGAATGACAAAGCCTCTTGCTGATACTGTGAGTGAATGACAGAGCCTCTTGCTGAGATTGTGAGTGAATGACAGAGCCTCCTGCTGATACTCTGAGTGAATGTCAGAGCCTCTTGCTGATATTGTCAGTGAATGACAGAGCCTGTGAGTGAACGACAGAGCCTCTTGCTGATACTGTGAGTGAATGACAGAGCCTCTTGCTGATACTGTGAGTGAATGACAGAGCCTCTTCCTGATTCTGTGATTGATTGACAGAGCCTCTTGCAGATGTTGTGAGTGAATGACAGAGCCTCTTCCTGATTCTGTGATTGATTGGCAGAGCCTCTTGCTGATACTGTGAGTGAACGACAGAGCCTCTTGCAGATACTGTGAGTCAATGACAGAGCCTCTTGTTGATATTGTGAATGAATGAAAGAACCTCTTGCTGATACTGTGATTGAATGACAGAGCCTCTTCCTGATACTGTGATTGAATGACAGAGCCTCTTCCTGATACTGTGAGTGAATGACTGAGCCTCTTGCTGATACGGTGAGTGAATGACAGAGCGTCTCGCTGATACTGTGCGTGAATGACAGAGCCTCTCGCTGATACTGTGAGTGAATGACAGAGCCTCTTGCTGATACTCTGAGTGAATGTCAGAGCCTCTTGCTGATACTGTGAGTGAATGACAGAGCCTCTTGCTGATACTGTGAGTGAATGACAGAGCCTCTAGCTGATACTGTGAGTGAATGACAGAGCCTCTTGCTGATACTTTGATTTAATGACAGAGCCTCTTGCTGATACTGTGATTGAATGACAGAGCCTCTTGCTGATACTGTGAGTGAATGACAGAGCCTATTGCTGATACTGTGAGTGAATGACAGAGCATCTTGCAGATAATGTGAGTGAATGACAGAGCCTCTTCCTGATACTGTGAGAGAATGACAGAGTCTCTTGCTGATACTGTGAGTGAATGACCGAGCCTCTTGCTGATATTGTGAGTGAATGACAGAGCCTCTTGCTGATACTGTGAGTGAATGACAGAGCCTCTTGCTGATACTGTGAGTGAATGACAGAGCCTCTTGCTGATACTGTGAGTGAATGACAGAGCCTCTTGCTGATACTGTGAGTGAATGACAGAGCCTCTTGCTGATACTGTGAGTGAATGACAGAGCCTCTTGCTGATACTGCGAGTGAATGACAGAGCCTCTTCCTGATATTGTGAGTGAATGACAGAGCCTCTTGCCGACATTGTGAGTGAATGACAGAGCCTCTTGCTGATTCTGTGATTGAATGACAGAGCCTCTTGCTGATACATTTAGTACATGACAGAGCCTCTTGCTGATACTGTGAGTGCATGACAGAGCCTCTTGCTGATACTGTGAGTGAATGACAGAGCCTCTTGCTTATACTGTGAGTGCATGACAGAGCCTCTTGCTGATACTGTGAGTGAATGACAGAGCCACTTGCTGATACTGTGAGTGAATGACAGAGCCTCTTGCTGATACTGTGAGTGAATGACAGAGCCTCTTGCTGATACTGTGATTGAATGACAGAGTCTCTTGCTGATATTGTGATTGAATGACAGAGCCTCTAGCTGATACTGTGATTGAATGACAGAGCCTCTTGCTGATACTGTGAGTGAATGACAGAGCCTCTTGCTGATACTGTGAGTGAATGACAGAGCCTCTTGCTGATACTGTGATTGAATGACAGAGCCTCTTGCTGATACTGTGAGTGAATGACAGAGCCTCTTGCTGATACTGCGAGTGAATGACAGAGCCTCTTCCTGATATTGTGAGTGAATGACAGAGCCTCTTGCCGACATTGTGAGTGAATGACAGAGCCTCTTGCTGATTCTGTGAGCGAATGACAGAGCCTCTTGCTGATACTGTGAGTGAATGAAAGAGCCTCTTGCTGATATTGTGAGTGAATGACAGAGCCTCTTCCTGATTCTGTGATTGATTGACAGAGCCTCTTGCTGATATTGTGAGTGAATGACAGAGCCTCTTGCAGATACTGTGAGTGAATGACAGAGCCTCTTGCTGATACTGTGATTGAATGACAGAGCCTCTTCCTGATACTGTGATTGAATGACAGAGCCTCTTCCTGATATTGTGAGTGAATGACAGAGCCTCTTGCTGATACTGTGAGTGAATGACAGAGCCTCTTGCTGATACTGTGCGTGAATGACAGAGCCTCTTGATGATACTGTGAGTGAATGACAGAGCCTCTTGCTGATACTGTGAGTGAATGACAGAGCCTCTTGCTGATAGTGTGAGTGAATGACAGAGCCTCTTGTTGATACTGTAAGTGAATGACAGAGCCTCTTGCTGATACTGTAAGTGAATGACAGAGCCTCATCCTGATACTGTGAGTGAATGACAGAGCCTCTTGCTGATATTGTGAGTGAATGACAGAGCCTCTTGCTGATATTGTGAGTGAATGACAGAGCCTCTTGCTGATATTGTGAGTGAATGACAGAGCCTCTTGCTGATACTGTGAGTGAATGACAGAGCCTCTTGCTGATACTCTGAGTGATTAACTGTGAGCCTCTTGCTGATATTGTGAGTGAATGACAGAGCCTCTTCCTGATACTGTGAGTGAATGACAGAGCCTCTTGCTGATACTGTGATTGAATGACTGAGCCTCTTGCTGATACTGTGAGTGAATGACAGAGCCTCTTGCTGATACTGTGAGTGAATGACAGAGCCTCTTGCTGATACTGTGAGTGAATGACAGAGCCTCTTGCTGATACTGTGAGTGAATGACAGAGTCTCTTGATTATACTGTGAGTGAATGACAGAGCCTCTTGCTGATACTGTGAGTGAATGACAGAGCCTCTTGCTGATACTGTGAGTGAATGACAGAGCCTCTTGCTGATACTGTGAGTGAATGATAGAGCCTCTTGTCGACATTGTGAGTGAATGACAGAGCCTCTTGCTGATTCTGTGATTGAATGACAGAGCCTCTTGCTGATACTGTGAGTGAATGACAGAGCCTCTTGCTGATATTGTGAGTGAATGACAGAGCCTCTTGCTGATATTGTGAGTGAATGACAGAGCCTCTTGCTGATATTGTGAGTGAATGACAGAGCCTCTTGCTGATACTGTGAGTGAATGACAGAGCCTCTTGCTGATACTCTGAGTGATTAACTGTGAGCCTCTTGCTGATATTGTGAGTGAATGACAGAGCCTCTTCCTGATACTGTGAGTGAATGACAGAGCCTCTTGCTGATACTGTGATTGAATGACTGAGCCTCTTGCTGATACTGTGAGTGAATGACAGAGCCTCTTGCTGATACTGTGAGTGAATGACAGAGCCTCTTGCTGACACTGTGAGTGAATGACAGAGCCTCTTGCTGATACTGTGAGTGAATGACAGAGTCTCTTGATTATACTGTGAGTGAATGACAGAGCCTCTTGCTGATACTGTGAGTGAATGACAGAGTCTCTTGCTGATACTGTGAGTGAATGACAGAGCCTCTTGCTGATACTGTGAGTGAATGATAGAGCCTCTTGTCGACATTGTGAGTGAATGACAGAGCCTCTTGCTGATTCTGTGATTGAATGACAGAGCCTCTTGCTGATACTGTGAGTGAATGACAGAGCCTCTTTCTGATACTGTGAGTGAATGACAGAGCCTCTTGCCGATACTGTGAGTGAATGACAGAGCCTCTTGCCGACATTTTGAGTGAATGACAGAGCCTCTTGCTGATACTGTGTGTGAAAGACAGAGCCTCTTGCCGACATTGTGAGTGAATGACAGAGCCTCTTGCTGATACTGTGAGTGAATAAAAGAGACTCTTGCAGATACTGTGAGTGAATGACAGAGCCTCTTGCCGATACTGTGAGTGAATGACAGTGCCTCTTGCCGATACTGTGAGTGAATGACAGAGCCTCTTGCTGATACTGTGAGTGAATGACAGAGCCTCTTGCTGATACTGTGATTGAATGACAGCCTCTTGCTGATACTCTGAGTGAATGACAGCACCTCTTGCTGATACTGTGAGTGAATGACAGAGCTTCCTGCTGATACTGTGAGTGAATGACAGAGCCTCTTGCTGATACTGTGAGTGAATGACAGAGCCTCTTGCTGATACTGTGAGTGAATGACAGAGCCTCTTGCTGATATTGTGAGTGAATGACAGAGCCTCTTGCTGATATTGTGAGTGAATGACAGAGCCTCTTGCTGATATTGTGAGTGAATGACAGAGCCTCTTGCTGATACTGTGAGTGAATGACAGAGCCTCTTGCTGATACTCTGAGTGATTAACTGTGAGCCTCTTGCTGATATTGTGAGTGAATGACAGAGCCTCTTCCTGATACTGTGAGTGAATGACAGAGCCTCTTGCTGATACTGTGATTGAATGACTGAGCCTCTTGCTGATACTGTGAGTGAATGACAGAGCCTCTTGCTGATACTTTGAGTGAATGACAGCACCTCTTGCTGATACTGTGAGTGAATGACAGAGCTTCTTGCTGATACTGTGAGTGAATGACAGAGCCTCTTGCTGATACTGTGAGTGAATGACAGAGCCTCTTGCTGATACTGTGAGTGAATGACAGAGCATCTTGCTGATACTGTGAGTGAATGAATGAGCCTCTTGCTGATACTGTGAGTGAATGAATGAGCCTCTTGCTGATACTGTGATTGAATGACAGAGCCTCTTGCTGATACTGTGAGTGAATGACAGAGCTTCTTGATGATACTGTGAGAGAATGACAGAGCCTCTTGCTGATACTGTGAGTGAATGAATGAGCCTCTTGCTGATACTGTGATTGAATGACAGAGATTCTTGCTGATACTGTGAGTGAATGACAGAGCCTCTTGCTGATACTGTGAGTGATTGACAGAGCCTCTTGCTGATACTGTGAGTGAATGACAGAGCCTCTTGCTGATACTTTGATTGAATGACAGAGCCTCTTGCTGATACTGTGAGTGAATGACAGAGCCTCTTGCTGATATTGTGAGTGAATGACAGAGCCTCTTGCTGATATTGTGAGTGAATGACAGAGCCTCTTGCTGATACTGTGAGTGAATGACAGAGCCTCTTGCTGATACTCTGAGTGATTAACTGTGAGCCTCTTGCTGATATTGTGAGTGAATGACAGAGCCTCTTCCTGATACTGTGAGTGAATGACAGAGCCTCTTGCTGATACTGTGATTGAATGACTGAGCCTCTTGCTGATACTGTGAGTGAATGACAGAGCCTCTTGCCGATACTCTGAGTGAATGACAGAGCCTCTTGCCGATACTTTGATTGAATGACAGAGCCTCTTGCTGATACTGTGAGTGAATGACAGAGCCTCTTGCTGATACTGTGAGTGAATGACAGAACCTCTTGCTGATTCTGTGAGTGAATGACAGAGCCTCTTGCTGATATTGTGAGTGAATGACAGAGCCTCTTGCTGATACTGTGAGTGAATGACAGAGCCTCTTGCCGATACTCTGAGTGAATGACAGAGCCTCTTGCCGATACTGTGAGTGAATGATAGAGCCTCTTGCCGATACTGTGAGTGAATGACAGAGCCTCTTGCCGATACTGTGAGTGAATGACAGAGCCTCTTGCTGATACTGTGAGTGAATGACAGAGCCTCTTGCTGATACTGTGAGTGAATGACAGAGCCTCTTGCTGATACTGTGAGTGAATGACAGAGCCTCTTGCTGATACTGTGAGTGAATGACAGAGCCTCTTTCTGATACTGTGAGTGAATGACAGAGCCTCTTGCTGATACTGTGAGTGAATGATAGAGCCTCTTGATGATACTGTGAGAGAATGACAGAGCCTCTTGCTGATACTGTGAGTGAATGACAGAGCATCTTGGTGATATTGTGAGTGAATGACAGAGCCTCTTGCTGATATTGTGATTGAATGAGAGAGCCTCTTGCTGATATTGTGATTGAATGACAGAGCCTCTTCCTGATTCTGTGATTGATTGACAGAGCCTCTTGCTGATACTGTGAGTAAATGACAGAGCCTCTTGCTGATATTGTGATTGAATGACAGAGCCTCTTGTTGATACTGTGAGTGAACGACAGAGCCTCTTGCAGATACTGTGAGTGAATGACAGAGCCTCTTGCTGATACTGTGAGTGAATGACAGAGCCTCTTCCTGATTCTGTGATTGATTGACAGAGCCTCTTCCTGATAAGGTGAGTGAATGACAGAGACTCTTGCAGATACTGTGAGTGAATGACAGAGCCTCTTCCTGATACTGTGATTGAATGACAGAGCCTCTTGCTGATACTGTGAGTGAATGACAGAGCCTCTTGCTGATACAGTGAGTGAATGACAGAGCCTCTTGCTGATACTGTGAGTGAATGACAGAGCCTCTTGCTGATACTGTGAGTGAATGACAGAGCCTCTTGCTGATACTGTGAGTGAATGACAGAGCCTCTTGCTGATACTGCGAGTGAATGACAGAGCCTCTTCCTGATATTGTGAGTGAATGACAGAAACTCTTGCCGACATTGTGAGTGAATGACAGAGCCTCTTGCTGATTCTGTGATTGAATGACAGAGCCTCTTGCTGATACAGTTATTACATGACAGAGCCTCTTTCTGATACTGTGAGTACATGATAGAGCTGCTTGCTGATACTGTGTGTGCATGACGGAGCCTCTTGCAAACACTGTAAGTGCATTATAGAGCCTCTTGCTGATACAGTGAGTGAATGACAGAGCCTCTTGCTGATACTATGATTGAATGACAGAGCCTCTTGCTGATATTGTGAGTGAATGACAGAGCCTCTTGCTGATACTGTGAGTGAATGACAGAGTCTCTTGATTATACTGTGAGTGAATGACAGAGCCTCTTGCTGATACTGTGAGTGAATGACAGAGCCTCTTGCTGATACTGTGAGTGAATGACAGAGCCTCTTGCTGATACTGTGAGTGAATGATAGAGCCTCTTGTCGACATTGTGAGTGAATGACAGAGCCTCTTGCTGATTCTGTGATTGAATGACAGAGCCTCTTGCTGATACTGTGAGTGAATGACAGAGCCTCTTTCTGATACTGTGAGTGAATGACAGAGCCTCTTGCCGATACTGTGAGTGAATGACAGAGCCTCTTGCCGACATTTTGAGTGAATGACAGAGCCTCTTGCTGATACTGTGTGTGAAAGACAGAGCCTCTTGCCGACATTGTGAGTGAATGACAGAGCCTCTTGCTGATACTGTGAGTGAATAAAAGAGACTCTTGCAGATACTGTGAGTGAATGACAGAGCCTCTTGCCGATACTGTGAGTGAATGACAGTGCCTCTTGCCGATACTGTGAGTGAATGACAGAGCCTCTTGCTGATACTGTGAGTGAATGACAGAGCCTCTTGCTGATACTGTGATTGAATGACAGCCTCTTGCTGATACTCTGAGTGAATGACAGAACCTCTTGCTGATACTGTGAGTGAATGACAGAGTCTCTTCCTGACGTTGTGAGTGAATGACAGAGCCTCTTGCTGATACTGTGAGTGAATGACAGAGCCTCTTGCTGGTATTGTGAGTGAATGACAGAGCCTCTTCCTGATTCTGTGAGTGAATGACAAAGCCTCTTGCTGATACTGTGAGTGAATGACAGAGCCTCTTGCTGAGATTGTGAGTGAATGACAGAGCCTCCTGCTGATACTCTGAGTGAATGTCAGAGCCTCTTGCTGATATTGTCAGTGAATGACAGAGCCTGTGAGTGAACGACAGAGCCTCTTGCTGATATTGTGAGTGAATGACAGAGCCTCTTGCTGATACTGTGAGTGAATGACAGAGCCTCTTCCTGATTCTGTGATTGATTGACAGAGCCTCTTGCAGATGTTGTGAGTGAATGACAGAGCCTCTTCCTGATTCTGTGATTGATTGGCAGAGCCTCTTGCTGATACTGTGAGTGAATGACAGAGCCTCTTGCAGATACTGTGAGTCAATGACAGAGCCTCTTGTTGATATTGTGAATGAATGAAAGAACCTCTTGCTGATACTGTGATTGAATGACAGAGCCTCTTCCTGATACTGTGATTGAATGACAGAGCCTCTTCCTGATACTGTGAGTGAATGACTGAGCCTCTTGCTGATACGGTGAGTGAATGACAGAGCGTCTCGCTGATACTGTGCGTGAATGACAGAGCCTCTCGCTGATACTGTGAGTGAATGACAGAGCCTCTTGCTGATACTCTGAGTGAATGTCAGAGCCTCTTGCTGATACTGTGAGTGAATGACAGAGCCTCTTGCTGATACTGTGAGTGAATGACAGAGCCTCTAGCTGATACTGTGAGTGAATGACAGAGCCTCTTGCTGATACTTTGATTTAATGACAGAGCCTCTTGCTGATACTGTGATTGAATGACAGAGCCTCTTGCTGATACTGTGAGTGAATGACAGAGCCTATTGCTGATACTGTGAGTGAATGACAGAGCATCTTGCAGATAATGTGAGTGAATGACAGAGCCTCTTCCTGATACTGTGAGAGAATGACAGAGTCTCTTGCTGATACTGTGAGTGAATGACCGAGCCTCTTGCTGATATTGTGAGTGAATGACAGAGCCTCTTGCTGATACTGTGAGTGAATGACAGAGCCTCTTGCTGATACTGTGAGTGAATGACAGAGCCTCTTGCTGATACTGTGAGTGAATGACAGAGCCTCTTGCTGATACTGTGAGTGAATGACAGAGCCTCTTGCTGATACTGTGAGTGAATGACAGAGCCTCTTGCTGATACTGCGAGTGAATGACAGAGCCTCTTCCTGATATTGTGAGTGAATGACAGAGCCTCTTGCCGACATTGTGAGTGAATGACAGAGCCTCTTGCTGATTCTGTGATTGAATGACAGAGCCTCTTGCTGATACATTTAGTACATGACAGAGCCTCTTGCTGATACTGTGAGTGCATGACAGAGCCTCTTGCTGATACTGTGAGTGAATGACAGAGCCTCTTGCTTATACTGTGAGTGAATGACAGAGCCTCTTGCTGATACTGTGAGTGAATGACAGAGCCACTTGCTGATACTGTGAGTGAATGACAGAGCCTCTTGCTGATACTGTGAGTGAATGACAGAGCCTCTTGCTGATACTGTGATTGAATGACAGAGTCTCTTGCTGATATTGTGATTGAATGACAGAGCCTCTAGCTGATACTGTGATTGAATGACAGAGCCTCTTGCTGATACTGTGAGTGAATGACAGAGCCTCTTGCTGATACTGTGAGTGAATGACAGAGCCTCTTGCTGATACTGTGATTGAATGACAGAGCCTCTTGCTGATACTGTGAGTGAATGACAGAGCCTCTTGCTGATACTGCGAGTGAATGACAGAGCCTCTTCCTGATATTGTGAGTGAATGACAGAGCCTCTTGCCGACATTGTGAGTGAATGACAGAGCCTCTTGCTGATTCTGTGAGCGAATGACAGAGCCTCTTGCTGATACTGTGAGTGAATGAAAGAGCCTCTTGCTGATATTGTGAGTGAATGACAGAGCCTCTTCCTGATTCTGTGATTGATTGACAGAGCCTCTTGCTGATATTGTGAGTGAATGACAGAGCCTCTTGCAGATACTGTGAGTGAATGACAGAGCCTCTTGCTGATACTGTGATTGAATGACAGAGCCTCTTCCTGATACTGTGATTGAATGACAGAGCCTCTTCCTGATATTGTGAGTGAATGACAGAGCCTCTTGCTGATACTGTGAGTGAATGACAGAGCCTCTTGCTGATACTGTGCGTGAATGACAGAGCCTCTTGATGATACTGTGAGTGAATGACAGAGCCTCTTGCTGATACTGTGAGTGAATGACAGAGCCTCTTGCTGATACTGTGAGTGAATGACAGAGCCTCTTGCTGATACTGTAAGTGAATGACAGAGCCTCTTGCTGATACTGTAAGTGAATGACAGAGCCTCATCCTGATACTGTGAGTGAATGACAGAGCCTCTTGCTGATATTGTGAGTGAATGACAGAGCCTCTTGCTGATATTGTGAGTGAATGACAGAGCCTCTTGCTGATATTGTGAGTGAATGACAGAGCCTCTTGCTGATACTGTGAGTGAATGACAGAGCCTCTTGCTGATACTCTGAGTGATTAACTGTGAGCCTCTTGCTGATATTGTGAGTGAATGACAGAGCCTCTTCCTGATACTGTGAGTGAATGACAGAGCCTCTTGCTGATACTGTGATTGAATGACTGAGCCTCTTGCTGATACTGTGAGTGAATGACAGAGCCTCTTGCTGATACTTTGAGTGAATGACAGCACCTCTTGCTGATACTGTGAGTGAATGACAGAGCTTCTTGCTGATACTGTGAGTGAATGACAGAGCCTCTTGCTGATAATGTGAGTGAATGACAGAGCCTCTTGCTGATACTGTGAGTGAATGACAGAGCATCTTGCTGATACTGTGAGTGAATGAATGAGCCTCTTGCTGATACTGTGAGTGAATGAATGAGCCTCTTGCTGATACTGTGATTGAATGACAGAGCCTCTTGCTGATACTGTGAGTGAATGACAGAGCTTCTTGATGTTACTGTGAGTGAATGACAGAGCCTCTTGCTGATACTGTGAGTGAATGAATGAGCCTCTTGCTGATACTGTGATTGAATGACAGAGATTCTTGCTGATACTGTGAGTGAATGACAGAGCCTCTTGCTGATACTGTGAGTGATTGACAGAGCCTCTTGCTGATACTGTGAGTGAATGACAGAGCCTCTTGCTGATACTTTGATTGAATGACAGAGCCTCTTGCTGATACTGTGAGTGAATGACAGAGCCTCTTGCTGATTCTGTGAGTGAATGACAGAGCCTCTTGCTGATATTGTGAGTGAATGACAGAGCCTCTTGCTGATACTGTGAGTGAATGACAGAGCCTCTTGCCGATACTCTGAGTGAATGACAGAGCCTCTTGCCGATACTTTGATTGAATGACAGAGGCTCTTGCTGATACTGTGAGTGAATGACAGAGCCTCTTGCTGATACTGTGAGTGAATGACAGAACCTCTTGCTGATTCTGTGAGTGAATGACAGAGCCTCTTGCTGATATTGTGAGTGAATGACAGAGCCTCTTGCTGATACTGTGAGTGAATGACAGAGCCTCTTGCCGATACTCTGAGTGAATGACAGAGCCTCTTGCCGATACTGTGAGTGAATGATAGAGCCTCTTGCCGATACTGTGAGTGAATGACAGAGCCTCTTGCCGATACTGTGAGTGAATGACAGAGCCTCTTGCTGATACTGTGAGTGAATGACAGAGCCTCTTGCTGATACTGTGAGTGAATGACAGAGCCTCTTGCTGATACTGTGAGTGAATGACAGAGCCTCTTGCTGATACTGTGAGTGAATGACAGAGCCTCTTTCTGATACTGTGAGTGAATGACAGAGCCTCTTGCTGATACTGTGAGTGAATGATAGAGCCTCTTGATGATACTGTGAGAGAATGACAGAGCCTCTTGCTGATACTGTGAGTGAATGACAGAGCATCTTGGTGATATTGTGAGTGAATGACAGAGCCTCTTGCTGATATTGTGATTGAATGAGAGAGCCTCTTGCTGATATTGTGATTGAATGACAGAGCCTCTTCCTGATTCTGTGATTGATTGACAGAGCCTCTTGCTGATACTGTGAGTAAATGACAGAGCCTCTTGCTGATATTGTGATTGAATGACAGAGCCTCTTGTTGATACTGTGAGTGAACGACAGAGCCTCTTGCAGATACTGTGAGTGAATGACAGAGCCTCTTGCTGATACTGTGAGTGAATGACAGAGCCTCTTCCTGTTTCTGTGATTGATTGACAGAGCCTCTTCCTGATAAGGTGAGTGAATGACAGAGACTCTTGCAGATACTGTGAGTGAATGACAGAGCCTCTTCCTGATACTGTGATTGAATGACAAAGCCTCTTGCTGATACTGTGAGTGAATGACAGAGCCTCTTGCTGATACAGTGAGTGAATGACAGAGCCTCTTGCTGATACTGTGAGTGAATGACAGAGCCTCTTCCTGATACTGTGAGTGAATGACAGAGCCTCTTGCTGATACTGTGAGTGAATGACAGAGCCTCTTGCTGATACTGCGAGTGAATGACAGAGCCTCTTCCTGATATTGTGAGTGAATGACAGAAACTCTTGCCGACATTGTGAGTGAATGACAGAGCCTCTTGCTGATTCTGTGATTGAATGACAGAGCCTCTTGCTGATACAGTTATTACATGACAGAGCCTCTTTCTGATACTGTGAGTACATGATAGAGCTGCTTGCTGATACTGTGTGTGCATGACGGAGCCTCTTGCAAACACTGTAAGTGCATTATAGAGCCTCTTGCTGATACAGTGAGTGAATGACAGAGCCTCTTGCTGATACTATGAGTGAATGACAGAGCCTCTTGCTGATATTGTGAGTGAATGACAGAGCCTGTTGCTGATACTGTGAGTGAATGAAAGAGCCTCTTGCTGATATTGTGAGTGAATGACAGAGCCTCTTGCTGATACTGTGAGTGAATGACAGAGCCTCTTGCTGATACTGTGAGTGAATGACAGAGTCTCTTGATTATACTGTGAGTGAATGACAGAGCCTCTTGCTGATACTGTGAGTGAATGACAGAGCCTCTTGCTGATACTGTGAGTGAATGATAGAGCCTCTTGTCGACATTGTGAGTGAATGACAGAGCCTCTTGCTGATTCTGTGATTGAATGACAGAGCCTCTTGCTGATACTGTGAGTGAATGACAGAGCCTCTTTCTGATACTGTGAGTGAATGACAGAGCCTCTTGCCGATACTGTGAGTGAATGACAGAGCCTCTTGCCGACATTTTGAGTGAATGACAGAGCCTCTTGCTGATACTGTGTGTGAAAGACAGAGCCTCTTGCCGACATTGTGAGTGAATGACAGAGCCTCTTGCTGATACTGTGAGTGAATAAAAGAGACTCTTGCAGATACTGTGAGTGAATGACAGAGCCTCTTGCCGATACTGTGAGTGAATGACAGTGCCTCTTGCCGATACTGTGAGTGAATGACAGAGCCTCTTGCTGATACTGTGAGTGAATGACAGAGCCTCTTGCTGATACTGTGATTGAATGACAGCCTCTTGCTGATACTCTGAGTGAATGACAGAACCTCTTGCTGATACTGTGAGTGAATGACAGAGTCTCTTCCTGACGTTGTGAGTGAATGACAGAGCCTCTTGCTGATACTGTGAGTGAATGACAGAGCCTCTTGCTGGTATTGTGAGTGAATGACAGAGCCTCTTCCTGATTCTGTGAGTGAATGACAAAGCCTCTTGCTGATACTGTGAGTGAATGACAGAGCCTCTTGCTGAGATTGTGAGTGAATGACAGAGCCTCCTGCTGATACTCTGAGTGAATGTCAGAGCCTCTTGCTGATATTGTCAGTGAATGACAGAGCCTGTGAGTGAACGACAGAGCCTCTTGCTGATACTGTGAGTGAATGACAGAGCCTCTTGCTGATACTGTGAGTGAATGACAGAGCCTCTTCCTGATTCTGTGATTGATTGACAGAGCCTCTTGCAGATGTTGTGAGTGAATGACAGAGCCTCTTCCTGATTCTGTGATTGATTGGCAGAGCCTCTTGCTGATACTGTGAGTGAATGACAGAGCCTCTTGCAGATACTGTGAGTCAATGACAGAGCCTCTTGTTGATATTGTGAATGAATGAAAGAACCTCTTGCTGATACTGTGATTGAATGACAGAGCCTCTTCCTGATACTGTGATTGAATGACAGAGCCTCTTCCTGATACTGTGAGTGAATGACAGAGCGTCTCGCTGATACTGTGCGTGAATGACAGAGCCTCTCGCTGATACTGTGAGTGAATGACAGAGCCTCTTGCTGATACTCTGAGTGAATGTCAGAGCCTCTTGCTGATACTGTGAGTGAATGACAGAGCCTCTTGCTGATACTGTGAGTGAATGACAGAGCCTCTAGCTGATACTGTGAGTGAATGACAGAGCCTCTTGCTGATACTTTGATTTAATGACAGAGCCTCTTGCTGATACTGTGATTGAATGACAGAGCCTCTTGCTGATACTGTGAGTGAATGACAGAGCCTATTGCTGATACTGTGAGTGAATGAGAGAGCATCTTGCAGATAATGTGAGTGAATGACAGAGCCTCTTCCTGATACTGTGAGAGAATGACAGAGTCTCTTGCTGATACTGTGAGTGAATGACCGAGCCTCTTGCTGATATTGTGAGTGAATGACAGAGCCTCTTGCTGATACTGTGAGTGAATGACAGAGCCTCTTGCTGATACTGTGAGTGAATGACAGAGCCTCTTGCTGATACTGTGAGTGAATGACAGAGCCTCTTGCTGATACTGTGAGTGAATGACAGAGCCTCTTGCTGATACTGTGAGTGAATGACAGAGCCTCTTGCTGATACTGCGAGTGAATGACAGAGCCTCTTCCTGATATTGTGAGTGAATGACAGAGCCTCTTGCCGACATTGTGAGTGAATGACAGAGCCTCTTGCTGATTCTGTGATTGAATGACAGAGCCTCTTGCTGATACATTTAGTACATGACAGAGCCTCTTGCTGATACTGTGAGTGCATGACAGAGCCTCTTGCTGATACTGTGAGTGAATGACAGAGCCTCTTGCTTATACTGTGAGTGAATGACAGAGCCTCTTGCTGATACTGTGAGTGAATGACAGAGCCACTTGCTGATACTGTGAGTGAATGACAGAGCCTCTTGCTGATACTGTGAGTGAATGACAGAGCCTCTTGCTGATACTGTGATTGAATGACAGAGTCTCTTGCTGATATTGTGATTGAATGACAGAGCCTCTAGCTGATACTGTGATTGAATGACAGAGCCTCTTGCTGATACTGTGAGTGAATGACAGAGCCTCTTGCTGATACTGTGAGTGAATGACAGAGCCTCTTGCTGATACTGTGATTGAATGACAGAGCCTCTTGCTGATACTGTGAGTGAATGACAGAGCCTCTTGCTGATACTGCGAGTGAATGACAGAGCCTCTTCCTGATATTGTGAGTGAATGACAGAGCCTCTTGCCGACATTGTGAGTGAATGACAGAGCCTCTTGCTGATTCTGTGAGTGAATGACAGAGCCTCTTGCTGATACTGTGAGTGAATGAAAGAGCCTCTTGCTGATATTGTGAGTGAATGACAGAGCCTCTTCCTGATTCTGTGATTGATTGACAGAGCCTCTTGCTGATATTGTGAGTGAATGACAGAGCCTCTTGCAGATACTGTGAGTGAATGACAGAGCCTCTTGCTGATACTGTGATTGAATGACAGAGCCTCTTCCTGATACTGTGATTGAATGACAGAGCCTCTTCCTGATACTGTGAGTGAATGACAGAGCCTCTTGCTGATACTGTGAGTGAATGACAGAGCCTCTTGCTGATACTGTGCGTGAATGACAGAGCCTCTTGATGATACTGTGAGTGAATGACAGAGCCTCTTGCTGATACTGTGAGTGAATGACAGAGCCTCTTGCTGATACTGTGAGTGAATGACAGAGCCTCTTGCTGATACTGTAAGTGAATGACAGAGCCTCTTGCTGATACTGTAAGTGAATGACAGAGCCTCATCCTGATACTGTGAGTGAATGACAGAGCCTCTTGCCGACATTGTGAGTGAATGACAGAGCCTCTTGCTGATTCTGTGAGTGAATGACAGAGCCTCTTGCTGATACTGTGAGTGAATGAAAGAGCCTCTTGCTGATATTGTGAGTGAATGACAGAGCCTCTTCCTGATTCTGTGATTGATTGACAGAGCCTCTTGCTGATATTGTGAGTGAATGACAGAGCCTCTTGCAGATACTGTGAGTGAATGACAGAGCCTCTTGCTGATACTGTGATTGAATGACAGAGCCTCTTCCTGATACTGTGATTGAATGACAGAGCCTCTTCCTGATACTGTGAGTGAATGACAGAGCCTCTTGCTGATACTGTGAGTGAATGACAGAGCCTCTTGCTGATACTGTGCGTGAATGACAGAGCCTCTTGATGATACTGTGAGTGAATGACAGAGCCTCTTGCTGATACTGTGAGTGAATGACAGAGCCTCTTGCTGATACTGTGAGTGAATGACAGAGCCTCTTGCTGATACTGTAAGTGAATGACAGAGCCTCTTGCTGATACTGTAAGTGAATGACAGAGCCTCATCCTGATACTGTGAGTGAATGACAGAGCCTCTTGCTGATATTGTGAGTGAATGACAGAGCCTCTTGCTGATATTGTGAGTGAATGACAGAGCCTCTTGCTGATATTGTGAGTGAATGACAGAGCCTCTTGCTGATACTGTGAGTGAATGACAGAGCCTCTTGCTGATACTATGAGTGATTAACTGTGAGCCTCTTGCTGATATTGTGAGTGAATGACAGAGCCTCTTCCTGATACTGTGAGTGAATGACAGAGCCTCTTGCTGATACTGTGATTGAATGACTGAGACTCTTGCTGATACTGTGAGTGAATGACAGAGCCTCTTGCTGATACTTTGAGTGAATGACAGCACCTCTTGCTGATACTGTGAGTGAATGACAGAGCTTCTTGCTGATACTGTGAGTGAATGACAGAGCCTCTTGCTGATACTGTGAGTGAATGACAGAGCCTCTTGCTGATACTGTGAGTGAATGACAGAGCATCTTGCTGATACTGTGAGTGAATGAATGAGCCTCTTGCTGATACTGTGAGTGAATGAATGAGCCTCTTGCTGATACTGTGATTGAATGACAGAGCCTCTTGCTGATACTGTGAGTGAATGACAGAGCTTCTTGATGATACTGTGAGTGAATGACAGAGCCTCTTGCTGATACTGTGAGTGAATGCATGAGCCTCTTGCTGATACTGTGATTGAATGACAGAGATTCTTGCTGATACTGTGAGTGAATGACAGAGCCTCTTGCTGATACTGTGAGTGATTGACTGAGCCTCTTGCTGATACTGTGAGTGAATGACAGAGCCTCTTGCTGATACTTTGATTGAATGACAGAGCCTCTTGCTGATACTGTGAGTGAATGACAGAGCCTCTTGCTGATTCTGTGAGTGAATGACAGAGCCTCTTGCTGATATTGTGAGTGAATGACAGAGCCTCTTGCTGATACTGTGAGTGAATGACAGAGCCTCTTGCCGATACTCTGAGTGAATGACAGAGCCTCTTGCCGATACTTTGATTGAATGACAGAGCCTCTTGCTGATACTGTGAGTGAATGACAGAGCCTCTTGCTGATACTGTGAGTGAATGACAGAACCTCTTGCTGATTCTGTGAGTGAATGACAGAGCCTCTTGCTGATATTGTGAATGAATGACAGAGCCTCTTGCTGATACTGTGAGTGAATGACAGAGCCTCTTGCCGATACTCTGAGTGAATGACAGAGCCTCTTGCCGATACTGTGAGTGAATGATAGAGCCTCTTGCCGATACTGTGAGTGAATGACAGAGCCTCTTGCCGATACTGTGAGTGAATGACAGAGCCTCTTGCTGATACTGTGAGTGAATGACAGAGCCTCTCGCTGATACTGTGAGTGAATGACAGAGCCTCTTGCTGATACTCTGAGTGAATGTCAGAGCCTCTTGCTGATACTGTGAGTGAATGACAGAGCCTCTTGCTGATACTGTGAGTGAATGACAGAGCCTCTAGCTGATACTGTGAGTGAATGACAGAGCCTCTTGCTGATACTTTGATTTAATGACAGAGCCTCTTGCTGATACTGTGATTGAATGACAGAGCCTCTTGCTGATACTGTGAGTGAATGACAGAGCCTATTGCTGATACTGTGAGTGAATGACAGAGCATCTTGCAGATAATGTGAGTGAATGACAGAGCCTCTTCCTGATACTGTGAGAGAATGACAGAGTCTCTTGCTGATACTGTGAGTGAATGACCGAGCCTCTTGCTGATATTGTGAGTGAATGACAGAGCCTCTTGCTGATACTGTGAGTGAATGACAGAGCCTCTTGCTGATACTGTGAGTGAATGACAGAGCCTCTTGCTGATACTGTGAGTGAATGACAGAGCCTCTTGCTGATACTGTGAGTGAATGACAGAGCCTCTTGCTGATACTGTGAGTGAATGACAGAGCCTCTTGCTGATACTGCGAGTGAATGACAGAGCCTCTTCCTGATATTGTGAGTGAATGACAGAGCCTCTTGCCGACATTGTGAGTGAATGACAGAGCCTCTTGCTGATTCTGTGATTGAATGACAGAGCCTCTTGCTGATACATTTAGTACATGACAGAGCCTCTTGCTGATACTGTGAGTGCATGACAGAGCCTCTTGCTGATACTGTGAGTGAATGACAGAGCCTCTTGCTTATACTGTGAGTGAATGACAGAGCCTCTTGCTGATACTGTGAGTGAATGACAGAGCCACTTGCTGATACTGTGAGTGAATGACAGAGCCACTTGCTGATACTGTGAGTGAATGACAGAGCCTCTTGCTGATACTGTGATTGAATGACAGAGTCTCTTGCTGATATTGTGATTGAATGACAGAGCCTCTAGCTGATACTGTGATTGAATGACAGAGCCTCTTGCTGATACTGTGAGTGAATGACAGAGCCTCTTGCTGATACTGTGAGTGAATGACAGAGCCTCTTGCTGATACTGTGATTGAATGACAGAGCCTCTTGCTGATACTGTGAGTGAATGACAGAGCCTCTTGCTGATACTGTGAGTGAATGACAGAGCCTCTTGCTGATATTGTGAGTGAATGATAGAGCCTCTTGCTGATACTGTGAGTGAATGACAGAGCCTCTTGCTGATACTGTGAGTGAATGACAGAGCCTCTTGCTGATATTGTGATTGAATGACAGAGCCTCTTGCTGATATTGTGAGTGAATGATAGAGCCTCTTGCTGATACTGTGAGTGAATGACAGAGCCTCTTGCTGATATTGTGATTGAATGACAGAGCCTCTTGCTGATATTGTGAGTGAATGATAGAGCCTCTTGCTGATATTGTGATTGAATGACAGAGCCTCTTGCTGATATTGTGAGTGAATGATAGAGCCTCTTGCTGATATTGTGAGTAAATGATAGAGCCTCTTGTCGACATTGTGAGTGAATGACAGAGCCTCTTGCTGATTCTGTGATTGAATGACAGAGCCTCTTGCTGATACTGTGAGTGAATGACAGAGCCTCTTTCTGATACTGTGAGTGAATGATAGAGCCTCTTGCCGATACTGTGAGTGGATGACAGAGCCTCTTGCCGATACTGTGAGTGAATGACAGAGCCTCTTGCCGACATTTTGAGTGAATGACAGACCCTCTTGCTGACACTGTGAGTGAAAGACAGAGCCTCTTGCCGACATTGTGAGTGAATGACAGAACCTCTTGCTGATACTGTGAGTGAATAACAGAGACTCTTTCCGATACTGTGAGTGAATGACAGTGCCTCTTGCCGATACTGTGAGTGAATGACAGAGCCTCTTGCTGATACTGTGAGTGAATGACAGAGCCTCTTGCTGATACTGTGAGTGAATGACAGAGCCTCTTGCTGATACTGTGAGTGAATGACAGAGCCTCTTGCTGATACTGTGAGTGAATGACAGAGCCTCTTGCTGATACTGTGAGTGAATGACAGTGCCTCTTGCTGATACTGTGAGTGAATGAAAGAGCCTCTTGCTGATACTGTGAGTGAATGACAGAGCCTCTTGCTGATACTGTGAGTGAATGACAGAGTCTCTTGCTGACGTTGTGAGTGAATGACAGAGCCTCTTCCTGATTCTGTGAGTGAATGACAGAGCCTCTTGCTGATACTGAGAGTGAATGACAGAGCCTCTTGCTGATATTGTGAGTGAATGACAGAGCCTCTTCCTGATTCTGTGATTGATTGACAGAGCCTCTTGCTGATATTGTGAGTGAATGACAGAGCCTCTTGCTGATACTGTGATTGAATGACAGAGCCTCTTGCTGATACTGTGATTGAATGACAGAGCCTCTTCCTGATACTGTGAGTGAATGACAGAGCCTCTTGCTGATACTGTGAGTGAATGACAGAGCCTCTTGCTGATACTGTGCGTGAATGACAGAGCCTCTTGATGATACTGTGAGTGAATGACAGAGCCTCTTGCTGATACTGTGAGTGAATGACAGAGCCTCTTGCTGATACTGTGAGTGAATGACAGAGCCTCTTGCTGATACTGTAAGTGAATGACAGAGCCTCTTGCTGATACTGTAAGTGAATGACAGAGCCTCATCCTGATACTGTGAGTGAATGACACAGCCTCTTGCTGATATTGTGAGTGAATGACAGAGCCTCTTGCTGATATTGTGAGTGAATGACAGAGCCTCTTGCTGATACTGTGAGTGAATGACAGAGCCACTTGCTGATACTGTGAGTGAAAGACAGAGCCTCTTGCCGACATTGTGAGTGAATGACAGAGCCTCTTCCTGATACTGTGAGTGAATGACAGAGCCACTTGCTGATACTGTGAGTGAAAGACAGAGCCTCTTGCCGACATTGTGAGTGAATGACAGAGCCTCTTGCTGATACTGTGAGTGAATAACAGAGACTCTTTCCGATACTGTGAGTGAATGACAGTGCCTCTTGCCGATACTGTGAGTGAATGACAGAGCCTCTTGCTGATACTGTGAGTGAATGACAGAGCCTCTTGCTGATACTGTGAGTGAATGACAGAGCCTCTTGCGGATACTGTGATTGAATTACAGAGCCTCTTGCTGATACTGTGAGTGAATGACAGAGCCTCTTGCTGATACTGTGAGTGAATGACAGTGCCTCTTGCTGATACTGTGAGTGAATGAAAGAGCCTCTTGCTGATACTGTGAGTGAATGACAGAGCCTCTTGCTGATACTGTGAGTGAATGACAGAGTCTCTTGCTGACGTTGTGAGTGAATGACAGAGCCTCTTCCTGATTCTGTGAGTGAATGACAGAGCCTCTTGCTGATACTGTGAGTGAATGAAAGAGCCTCTTCCTGATTCTGTGATTGATTGACAGAGCCTCTTGCTGATATTGTGAGTGAATGACAGAGCCTCTTGCAGATACTGTGAGTGAATGACAGAGCCTCTTGCTGATACTGTGATTGAATGACAGAGCCTCTTCCTGATACTGTGATTGAATGACAGAGCCTCTTCCTGATACTGTGAGTGAATGACAGAGCCTCTTGCTGATACTGTGAGTGAATGACAGAGCCTCTTGCTGATACTGTGCGTGAATGACAGAGCCTCTTGATGATACTGTGAGTGAATGACAGAGCCTCTTGCTGATACTGTGAGTGAATGACAGAGCCTCTTGCTGATACTGTGAGTGAATGACAGAGCCTCTTGCTGATACTGTAAGTGAATGACAGAGCCTCTTGCTGATACTGTAAGTGAATGACAGAGCCTCATCCTGATACTGTGAGTGAATGACAGAGCCTCTTGCTGATATTGTGAGTGAATGACAGAGCCTCTTGCTGATATTGTGAGTGAATGACAGAGCCTCTTGCTGATATTGTGAGTGAATGACAGAGCCTCTTGCTGATACTGTGAGTGAATGACAGAGCCTCTTGCTGATACTCTGAGTGATTAACTGTGAGCCTCTTGCTGATATTGTGAGTGAATGACAGAGCCTCTTCCTGATACTGTGAGTGAATGACAGAGCCTCTTGCTGATACTGTGAGTGAATGAATGAGCCTCTTGCTGATACTGTGAATGAATGACTGAGCCTCTTGCTGATACTGTGAGTGAATGACAGAGCCTCTTGCTGATACTTTGAGTGAATGACAGCACCTCTTGCTGATACTGTGAGTGAATGACAGAGCTTCTTGCTGATACTGTGAGTGAATGACAGAGCCTCTTGCTGATACTGTGAGTGAATGACAGAGCCTCTTGCTGATACTGTGAGTGAATGACAGAGCATCTTGCTGATACTGTAAGTGAATGAATGAGCCTCTTACTGATACTGTGAGTGAATGAATGAGCCTCTTGCTGATACTGTGATTGAATGACAGAGCTTCTTGATGATACTCTGAGTGAATGACAGAGCCTCTTGCTGATACTTTGAGTGAATGACAGCACCTCTTGCTGATACTGTGATTGAATGACAGAGCTTCTTGATGATACTCTGAGTGAATAACAGAGCCTCTTGCTGATACTTTGAGTGAATGACAGCACCTCTTTCTGATACTGTGAGTGAATGACAGAGCTTCTTGATGATACTCTGAGTGAATGACAGAGCCTCTTGCCGATACTTTGAGTGAATGACAGAGCCTCTTGCTGATACTGTGAGTGAATGACAGAGCCTCTTGCTGATACTGTGAGTGAATGACAGAACCTCTTGCTGATTCTGTGAGTGAATGACAGAGCCTCTTGCTGATATTGTGAGTGAATGACAGAGCCTCTTGCTGATACTGTGAGTGAATGACAGAGCCTCTTGCCGATACTCTGAGTGAATGACAGAGACTCTTGCCGATACTGTGAGTGAATGATAGAGCCTCTTGCCGATACTGTGAGTGAATGACAGAGCCTCTTGCCGATACTGTGAGTGAATGACAGAGCCTCTTGCTGATACTGTGAGTGAATGACAGAGCCTCTTGCTGATACTGTGAGTGAATGACAGAGCCTCTTGCTGATACTGTGAGTGAATGACAGAGCCTCTTGCTGATACTGTGAGTGAATGACAGAGCCTCTTTCTGATACTGTGAGTGAATGACAGAGCCTCTTGCTGATACTGTGAGTGAATGATAGAGCCTCTTGATGATACTGTGAGAGAATGACAGAGCCTCTTGCTGATACTGTGAGTGAATGACAGAGCCTCTTGGTGATATTGTGAGTGAATGACAGAGCCTCTTGCTGATATTGTGATTGAATGAGAGAGCCTCTTGCTGATATTGTGATTGAATGACAGAGCCTCTTCCTGATTCTGTGATTGATTGACAAGCCTCTTGCTGATACTGTGAGTAAATGACAGAGCCTCTTGCTGATATTGTGATTGAATGACAGAGCCTCTTGTTGATACTGTTAGTGAACGACAGAGCCTCTTCCTGATACTGTGATTGAATGACAGAGCCTCTTGCTGATACTGTGAGTGAATGACAGAGCCTCTTGCTGATACAGTGAGTGAATGACAGAGCCTCTTGCTGATACTGTGAGTGAATGACAGAGCCTCTTGCTGATACTGTGAGTGAATGACAGAGCCTCTTCCTGATTCTGTGATTGATTGACAGAGACTCTTCCTGATAAGGTGAGTGAATGACAGAGACTCTTGCAGATACTGTGAGTGAATGACAGAGCCTCTTCCTGATACTGTGATTGAATGACAGAGCCTCTTGCTGATACTGTGAGTGAATGACAGAGCCTCTTGCTGATACAGTGAGTGAATGACAGAGCCTCTTGCTGATACTGTGAGTGAATGACAGAGCCTCTTGCTGATACTGTGAGTGAATGACAGAGCCTCTTGCTGATACTGTGAGTGAATGACAGAGCCTCTTGCTGATACTGCGAGTGAATGACAGAGCCTCTTCCTGATATTGTGAGTGAATGACAGAAACTCTTGCCGACATTGTGAGTGAATGACAGAGCCTCTTGCTGATTCTGTGATTGAATGACAGAGCCTCTTGCTGATACAGTTATTACATGACAGAGCCTCTTTCTTTCTGATACTGTGAGTACATGATAGAGCTGCTTGCTGATACTGTGAGTGAATGAAAGAGCCTCTTGCTGATATTGTGAGTGAATGACAGAGCCTCTTGCTGATACTGTGAGTGAATGACAGAGCCTCTTGCTGATACTGTGAGTGAATGACAGAGCCTCTTGCTGATACTGTGAGTGAATGACAGAGTCTCTTGATTATACTGTGAGTGAATGACAGAGCCTCTTGCTGATACTGTGAGTCAATGACAGAGCCTCTTGCTGAAACTGTGAGTGAATGACAGAGCCTCTTGCTGATACTGTGATTGAATGACAGAGCCTTTTGCTTATACTGTGAGTGAATGACAGAGCCTCTTGCTGATACTGTGAGTGAATGACAGAGCCTTTTGCTTATACTGTGAGTGAATGACAGAGCCTCTTGCTGATACTGTGAGTGAATGACAGAGCCTTTTGCTTATACTGTGAGTGAATGACAGAGCCTCTTGCTGATACTGTGAGTGAATGACAGAGCCTCTTGCTGATACTGTGAGTGCATGACAGAGCCTCTTGCTGATACTGTGAGTGAATGATAGAGCCTCTTGTCGACATTGTGAGTGAATGACAGAGCCTCTTGCTGATTCTGTGATTGAATGACAGAGCCTCTTGCTGATACTGTGAGTGAATGACAGAGCCTCTTTCTGAAACTGTGAGTGAATGACAGAGCCTCTTGCCGATACTGTGAGTGAATGACAGAGCCTCTTGCCGACATTTTGAGTGAATGACAGAGCCTCTTGCTGATACTGTGTGTGAAAGACAGAGCCTCTTGCCGACATTGTGAGTGAATAAAAGAGACTCTTGCTGATACTGTGAGTGAATAAAAGAGACTCTTGCAGATACTGTGGGTGAATGACAGAGCCTCTTGCCGATACTGTGAGTGAATGACAGTGCCTCTTGCCGATACTGTGAGTGAATGACAGAGCCTCATGCTGATACTGTGAGTGAATGACAGAGCCTCTTGCTGATACTGTGATTGAATGACAGCCTCTTGCTGATACTCTGAGTGAATGACAGAACCTCTTGCTGATACTGTGAGTGAATGACAGAGTCTCTTCCTGACGTTGTGAGTGAATGACAGAGCCTCTTGCTGATACTGTGAGTGAATGACAGAGCCTCTTGCTGGTATTGTGAGTGAATGACAGAGCTTCTTCCTGATTCTGTGAGTGAATGACAAAGCCTCTTGCTGATACTGTGAGTGAATGACAGAGCCTCTTGCTGAGATTGTCAGTGAATGACAGAGCCTGTGAGTGAACGACAGAGCCTCTTGCTGATACTGTGAGTGAATGACAGAGCCTCTTGCTGATACTGTGAGTGAATGACAGAGCCTCTTCCTGATTCTGTGATTGATTGACAGAGCCTCTTGCAGATGTTGTGAGTGAATGACAGAGCCTCTTCCTGATTCTGTGATTGATTGGCAGAGCCTCTTGCTGATACTGTGAGTGAATGACAGAGCCTCTTGCAGATACTGTGAGTCAATGACAGAGCCTCTTGTTGATATTGTGAATGAATGACAGAACCTCTTGCTGATACTGTGATTGAATGACAGAGCCTCTTCCTGATACTGTGATTGAATGACAGAGCCTCTTCCTGATACTGTGAGTGAATGACTGAGCCTCTTGCTGATACGGTGAGTGAATGACAGAGAGTCTCGCTGATACTGTGCGTGAATGACAGAGCCTCTCGCTGATACTGTGAGTGAATGACAGAGCCTCTTGCTGATACTGTGAGTGAATGTCAGAGCCTCTCGCTGATACTGTGAGTGAATGACAGAGCCTCTTGCTGATACTGTGAGTGAATGACAGAGCCTCTTGCCGATACTCTGAGTGAATGACAGAGCCTCTTGCCGATACTTTGATTGAACGACAGAGCCTCTTGCTGATACTGTGAGTGAATGACAGAGCCTCTTGCTGATACTGTGAGTGAATGACAGAACCTCTTGCTGTTTCTGTGAGTGAATGACAGAGCCTCTTGCTGATATTGTGAGTGAATGACAGAGCCTCTTGCTGATACTGTGAGTGAATGACAGAGCCTCTTGCCGATACTCTAAGTGAATGACAGAGCCTCTTGCCGATACTGTGAGTGAATGACAGAGCCTCTTGCCGATACTGTGAGTGAATGACAGAGCCTCTTCCCGACATTGTTAGTGAATGACAGAGCCTCTTGCTGATACTGTGAGTGAATGACAGAGCCTCTTGCTGATACTGTGAGTGAATGACAGAGCCTCTTGCTGATACTGTGAGTGAATGACAGAGCCTCTTGCTGATACTGCGAGTGAATGACAGAGCCTCTTCCTGATATTGTGAGTGAATGACAGAGCCTCTTGCCGACATTGTGAGTGAATGACAGAGCCTCTTGCTGATTCTGTGAGTGAATGACAGAGCCTCTTGCTGATACTGTGAGTGAATGAAAGAGCCTCTTGCTGATATTGTGAGTGAATGACAGAGCCTCTTCCTGATTCTGTGATTGATTGACAGAGCCTCTTGCTGATATTGTGAGTGAATGACAGAGCCTCTTGCAGATACTGTGAGTGAATGACAGAGCCTCTTGCTGATACTGTGATTGAATGACAGAGCCTCTTCCTGATACTGTGATTGAATGACAGAGCCTCTTCCTGATACTGTGAGTGAATGACAGAGCCTCTTGCTGATACTGTGAGTGAATGACAGAGCCTCTTGCTGATACTGTGCGTGAATGACAGAGCCTCTTGATGATACTGTGAGTGAATGACAGAGCCTCTTGCTGATACTGTGAGTGAATGACAGAGCCTCTTGCTGATACTGTGAGTGAATGACAGAGCCTCTTGCTGATACTGTAAGTGAATGACACAGCCTCTTGCTGATACTGTAAGTGAATGACAGAGCCTCATCCTGATACTGTGAGTGAATGACAGAGCCTCTTGCTGATATTGTGAGTGAATGACAGAGCCTCTTGCTGATATTGTGAGTGAATGACAGAGCCTCTTGCTGATATTGTGAGTGAATGACAGAGCCTCTTGCTGATACTGTGAGTGAATGACAGAGCCTCTTGCTGATACTCTGAGTGATTAACTGTGAGCCTCTTGCTGATATTGTGAGTGAATGACAGAGCCTCTTCCTGATACTGTGAGTGAATGACAGAGCCTCTTGCTGATACTGTGAGTGAATGAATGAGCCTCTTGCTGATACTGTGATTGAATGACTGAGCCTCTTGCTGATACTGTGAGTGAATGACAGAGCCTCTTGCTGATACTTTGAGTGAATGAAAGCACCTCTTGCTGATACTGTGAGTGAATGACAGAGCTTCTTGCTGATACTGTGAGTGAATTACAGAGCCTCTTGCTGATACTGTGAGTGAATTACAGAGCCTCTTGCTGATACTGTGAGTGAATGACAGAGCCTCTTGCTGATACTGTGAGTGAATGAATGAGCCTCTTGCTGATACTGTGAGTGAATGACAGAGCCTCTTGCTGATACTGTGAGTGAATGACAGAGCCTCTTGCTGATACTGTGAGTGAATGACAGAGCCTCTTGCTGATACTGTGAGTGAATGACAGAGCTTCTTGCTGATACTGTGAGTGAATGACAGAGCCTCTTGCTGATACTGTGAGTGAATGACAGAGCCTCTTGCTGATACTGTGAGTGAATGAATGAGCCTCTTGCTGATACTGTGAGTGAATGAATGAGCCTCTTGCTGATACTGTGATTGAATGACAGCACCTCTTGCTGATACTGTGAGTGAATGACAGAGCTTCTTGATGATACTGTGAGTGAATGACAGAGCCTCTTGCTGATACTGTGAGTGAATGACAGAGCCTCTTGCTGATACTGTGAGTGAATGAATGAGCCTCTTGCTGATACTTTGAGTGAATGACAGCACCTCTTGCTGATACTGTGAGTGAATGACAGAGCTTCTTGATGATACTGTGAGTGAATGACAGAGCCTCTTGCTGATACTGTGAGTGAATGACAGAGCCTCTTGCTGATACTGTGAGTGAATTAATGAGCCTCTTGCTGATACTGTGATTGAATGACAGAGCCTCTTGCTGATACTGTGAGTGAATGACAGAGCCTCTTGCTGATACTTTGATTGAATGACAGAGCCTCTTGCTGATACTGTGAGTGAATGACAGAGCCTCTTGCTGATTCTGTGAGTGAATGACAGAGCCTCTTGCTGATATTGTGAGTGAATGACAGAGCCTCTTGCTGATACTGTGAGTGAATGACAGAGCCTCTTGCCGATACTCTGAGTGAATGACAGAGCCTCTTGCCGATACTTTGATTGAATGACAGAGCCTCTTGCTGATACTGTGAGTGAATGACAGAGCCTCTTGCTGATACTGTGAGTGAATGACAGAACCTCTTGCTGATTCTGTGAGTGAATGACAGAGCCTCTTGCTGATATTGTGAGTGAATGACAGAGCCTCTTGCTGATACTGTGAGTGAATGACAGAGCCTCTTGCCGATACTCTGAGTGAATGACAGAGCCTCTTGCCGATACTGTGAGTGAATGATAGAGCCTCTTGCCGATACTGTGAGTGAATGACAGAGCCTCTTGCCGATACTGTGAGTGAATGACAGAGCCTCTTGCTGATACTGTGAGTGAATGACAGAGCCTCTTGCTGATACTGTGAGTGAATGACAGAGCCTCTTGCTGATACTGTGAGTGAATGACAGAGCCTCTTGCTGATACTGTGAGTGAATGACAGAGCCTCTTTCTGATACTGTGAGTGAATGACAGAGCCTCTTGCTGATACTGTGAGTGAATGATAGAGCCTCTTGATGATACTGTGAGAGAATGACAGAGCCTCTTGCTGATACTGTGAGTGAATGACAGAGCATCTTGGTGATATTGTGAGTGAATGACAGAGCCTCTTGCTGATATTGTGATTGAATGAGAGAGCCTCTTGCTGATATTGTGATTGAATGACAGAGCCTCTTCCTGATTCTGTGATTGATTGACAGAGCCTCTTGCTGATACTGTGAGTAAATGACAGAGCCTCTTGCTGATATTGTGATTGAATGACAGAGCCTCTTGTTGATACTGTGAGTGAACGACAGAGCCTCTTGCAGATACTGTGAGTGAATGACAGAGCCTCTTGCTGATACTGTGAGTGAATGACAGAGCCTCTTCCTGATTCTGTGATTGATTGACAGAGCCTCTTCCTGATAAGGTGAGTGAATGACAGAGACTCTTGCAGATACTGTGAGTGAATGACAGAGCCTCTTCCTGATACTGTGATTGAATGACAGAGCCTCTTGCTGATACTGTGAGTGAATGACAGAGCCTCTTGCTGATACAGTGAGTGAATGACAGAGCCTCTTGCTGATACTGTGAGTGAATGACAGTGCCTCTTGCTGATACTGTGAGTGAATGACAGAGCCTCTTGCTGATACTGTGAGTGAATGACAGAGCCTCTTGCTGATACTGCGAGTGAATGACAGAGCCTCTTCCTGATATTGTGAGTGAATGACAGAAACTCTTGCCGACATTGTGAGTGAATGACAGAGCCTCTTGCTGATTCTGTGATTGAATGACAGAGCCTCTTGCTGATACAGTTATTACATGACAGAGCCTCTTTCTGATACTGTGAGTACATGATAGAGCTGCTTGCTGATACTGTGTGTGCATGACGGAGCCTCTTGCAAACACTGTAAGTGCATTATAGAGCCTCTTGCTGATACAGTGAGTGAATGACAGAGCCTCTTGCTGATACTATGAGTGAATGACAGAGCCTCTTGCTGATATTGTGAGTGAATGACAGAGCCTCTTGCTGATACTGTGAGTGAATGACAGAGCCTCTTGCTGATATTGTGAGTGAATGACAGAGCCTCTTGCTGATACTGTGAGTGAATGACAGAGCCTCTTGCTGATACTGTGAGTGAATGACAGAGCCTCTTGCTGATACTGTGAGTGAATGACAGAGTCTCTTGATTATACTGTGAGTGAATGACAGAGCCTCTTGCTGATACTGTGAGTCAATGACAGAGCCTCTTGCTGATACTGTGAGTGAATGACAGAGCCTCTTGCTGATACTGTGAGTGAATGACAGAGCCTTTTGCTTATACTGTGAGTGAATGACAGAGCCTCTTGCTGATACTGTGAGTGAATGACAGAGCCTTTTGCTTATACTGTGAGTGAATGACAGAGCCTCTTGCTGATACTGTGAGTGAATGACAGAGCCTCTTGCTGATACTGTGAGTGAATGACAGAGCCTCTTGCTGATACTGTGAGTGAATGATAGAGCCTCTTGTCGACATTGTGAGTGAATGACAGAGCCTCTTGCTGATTCTGTGATTGAATGACAGAGCCTCTTGCTGATAATGTGAGTGAATGACAGAGCCTCTTTCTGATACAGTGAGTGAATGACAGAGCCTCTTGCCGATACTGTGAGTGAATGACAGAGCCTCTTGCCGATACTGTGAGTGAATGACAGGGCCTCTTGCCGATACTGTCAGTGAATGACAGGGCCTCTTGCCGATACTGTGAGTGAATGACAGTGCCTCTTGCCGATACTGTGAGTGAATGACAGAGCCTCTTGCTGATACTGTGAGTGAATGACAGAGCCTCTTGCTGATACTGTGATTGAATGACAGCCTCTTGCTGATACTCTGAGTGAATGACAGAACCTCTTGCTGATACTGTGAGTGAATGACAGAGTCTCTTCCTGACGTTGTGAGTGAATGACAGAGCCTCTTGCTGATACTGTGAGTGAATGACAGAGCCTCTTGCTGGTATTGTGAGTGAATGACAGAGCCTCTTCCTGATTCTGTGAGTGAATGACAAAGCCTCTTGCTGATACTGTGAGTGAATGACAGAGCCTCTTGCTGAGATTGTGAGTGAATGACAGAGCCTCCTGCTGATACTGTGAGTGAATGTCAGAGCCTCTTGCTGATATTGTCAGTGAATGACAGAGCCTGTGAGTGAACGACAGAGCCTCTTGCTGATACTGTGAGTGAATGACAGAGCCTCTTGCTGATACTGTGAGTGAATGACAGAGCCTCTTCCTGATTCTGTGATTGATTGACAGAGCCTCTTGCAGATGTTGTGAGTGAATGACAGAGCCTCTTCCTGATTCTGTGATTGATTGGCAGAGCCTCTTGCTGATACTGTGAGTGAATGACAGAGCCTCTTGCAGGTACTGTGAGTCAATGACAGAGCCTCTTGTTGATATTGTGAATGAATGACAGAACCTCTTGCTGATACTGTGATTGAATGACAGAGCCTCTTCCTGATACTGTGATTGAATGACAGAGCCTCTTCCTGATACTGTGAGTGAATGACTGAGCCTCTTGCTGATACGGTGAGTGAATGACAGAGCGTCTCGCTGATACTGTGCGTGAATGACAGAGCCTCTCGCTGATACTGTGAGTGAATGACAGAGCTTCTTGCTGATACTGTGAGTGAATGACAGAGCCTCTTGCTGATACTGTGAGTGAATGACAGAGCCTCTTGCTGATACTGTGAGTGAATGAATGAGCCTCTTGCTGATACTGTGAGTGAATGAATGAGCCTCTTGCTGATACTGTGATTGAATGACAGCACCTCTTGCTGATACTGTGAGTGAATGACAGAGCTTCTTGATGATACTGTGAGTGAATGACAGAGCCTCTTGCTGATACTGTGAGTGAATGACAGAGCCTCTTGCTGATACTGTGAGTGAATGAATGAGCCTCTTGCTGATACTTTGAGTGAATGACAGCACCTCTTGCTGATACTGTGAGTGAATGACAGAGCTTCTTGATGATACTGTGAGTGAATGACAGAGCCTCTTGCTGATACTGTGAGTGAATGACAGAGCCTCTTGCTGATACTGTGAGTGAATTAATGAGCCTCTTGCTGATACTGTGATTGAATGACAGAGCCTCTTGCTGATACTGTGAGTGAATGACAGAGCCTCTTGCTGATACTTTGATTGAATGACAGAGCCTCTTGCTGATACTGTGAGTGAATGACAGAGCCTCTTGCTGATTCTGTGAGTGAATGACAGAGCCTCTTGCTGATATTGTGAGTGAATGACAGAGCCTCTTGCTGATACTGTGAGTGAATGACAGAGCCTCTTGCCGATACTCTGAGTGAATGACAGAGCCTCTTGCCGATACTTTGATTGAATGACAGAGCCTCTTGCTGATACTGTGAGTGAATGACAGAGCCTCTTGCTGATACTGTGAGTGAATGACAGAACCTCTTGCTGATTCTGTGAGTGAATGACAGAGCCTCTTGCTGATATTGTGAGTGAATGACAGAGCCTCTTGCTGATACTGTGAGTGAATGACAGAGCCTCTTGCCGATACTCTGAGTGAATGACAGAGCCTCTTGCCGATACTGTGAGTGAATGATAGAGCCTCTTGCCGATACTGTGAGTGAATGACAGAGCCTCTTGCCGATACTGTGAGTGAATGACAGAGCCTCTTGCTGATACTGTGAGTGAATGACAGAGCCTCTTGCTGATACTGTGAGTGAATGACAGAGCCTCTTGCTGATACTGTGAGTGAATGACAGAGCCTCTTGCTGATACTGTGAGTGAATGACAGAGCCTCTTTCTGATACTGTGAGTGAATGACAGAGCCTCTTGCTGATACTGTGAGTGAATGATAGAGCCTCTTGATGATACTGTGAGAGAATGACAGAGCCTCTTGCTGATACTGTGTGTGAATGACAGAGCATCTTGGTGATATTGTGAGTGAATGACAGAGCCTCTTGCTGATATTGTGATTGAATGAGAGAGCCTCTTGCTGATATTGTGATTGAATGACAGAGCCTCTTCCTGATTCTGTGATTGATTGACAGAGCCTCTTGCTGATACTGTGAGTAAATGACAGAGCCTCTTGCTGATATTGTGATTGAATGACAGAGCCTCTTGTTGATACTGTGAGTGAACGACAGAGCCTCTTGCAGATACTGTGAGTGAATGACAGAGCCTCTTGCTGATACTGTGAGTGAATGACAGAGCCTCTTCCTGATTCTGTGATTGATTGACAGAGCCTCTTCCTGATAAGGTGAGTGAATGACAGAGACTCTTGCAGATACTGTGAGTGAATGACAGAGCCTCTTCCTGATACTGTGATTGAATGACAGAGCCTCTTGCTGATACTGTGAGTGAATGACAGAGCCTCTTGCTGATACAGTGAGTGAATGACAGAGCCTCTTGCTGATACTGTGAGTGAATGACAGAGCCTCTTGCTGATACTGTGAGTGAATGACAGAGCCTCTTGCTGATACTGTGAGTGAATGACAGAGCCTCTTGCTGATACTGCGAGTGAATGACAGAGCCTCTTCCTGATATTGTGAGTGAATGACAGAAACTCTTGCAGACATTGTGAGTGAATGACAGAGCCTCTTGCTGATTCTGTGATTGAATGACAGAGCCTCTTGCTGATACAGTTATTACATGACAGAGCCTCTTTCTGATACTGTGAGTACATGATAGAGCTGCTTGCTGATACTGTGTGTGCATGACGGAGCCTCTTGCAAACACTGTAAGTGCATTATAGAGCCTCTTCCGGATACAGTGAGTGAATGACAGAGCCTCTTGCTGATACTATGAGTGAATGACAGAGCCTCTTGCTGATATTGTGAGTGAATGACAGAGCCTCTTGCTGATACTGTGAGTGAATGACAGAGCCTCTTGCTGATATTGTGAGTGAATGACAGAGCCTCTTGCTGATACTGTGAGTGAATGACAGAGCCTCTTCCTGATACTGTGAGTGAATGACTGAGCCTCTTGCTGATACGGTGAGTGAATGACAGAGCGTCTCGCTGATACTGTGCGTGAATGACAGAGCCTCTCGCTGATACTGTGAGTGAATGACAGAGCTTCTTGCTGATACTGTGAGTGAATGACAGAGCCTCTTGCTGATACTGTGAGTGAATGACAGAGCCTCTTGCTGATACTGTGAGTGAATGAATGAGCCTCTTGCTGATACTGTGAGTGAATGAATGAGCCTCTTGCTGATACTGTGATTGAATGACAGCACCTCTTGCTGATACTGTGAGTGAATGACAGAGCTTCTTGATGATACTGTGAGTGAATGACAGAGCCTCTTGCTGATACTGTGAGTGAATGACAGAGCCTCTTGCTGATACTGTGAGTGAATGAATGAGCCTCTTGCTGATACTTTGAGTGAATGACAGCACCTCTTGCTGATACTGTGAGTGAATGACAGAGCTTCTTGATGATACTGTGAGTGAATGACAGAGCCTCTTGCTGATACTGTGAGTGAATGACAGAGCCTCTTGCTGATACTGTGAGTGAATTAATGAGCCTCTTGCTGATACTGTGATTGAATGACAGAGCCTCTTGCTGATACTGTGAGTGAATGACAGAGCCTCTTGCTGATACTTTGATTGAATGACAGAGCCTCTTGCTGATACTGTGAGTGAATGACAGAGCCTCTTGCTGATTCTGTGAGTGAATGACAGAGCCTCTTGCTGATATTGTGAGTGAATGACAGAGCCTCTTGCTGATACTGTGAGTGAATGACAGAGCCTCTTGCCGATACTCTGAGTGAATGACAGAGCCTCTTGCCGATACTTTGATTGAATGACAGAGCCTCTTGCTGATACTGTGAGTGAATGACAGAGCCTCTTGCTGATACTGTGAGTGAATGACAGAACCTCTTGCTGATTCTGTGAGTGAATGACAGAGCCTCTTGCTGATATTGTGAGTGAATGACAGAGCCTCTTGCTGATACTGTGAGTGAATGACAGAGCCTCTTGCCGATACTCTGAGTGAATGACAGAGCCTCTTGCCGATACTGTGAGTGAATGATAGAGCCTCTTGCCGATACTGTGAGTGAATGACAGAGCCTCTTGCCGATACTGTGAGTGAATGACAGAGCCTCTTGCTGATACTGTGAGTGAATGACAGAGCCTCTTGCTGATACTGTGAGTGAATGACAGAGCCTCTTGCTGATACTGTGAGTGAATGACAGAGCCTCTTGCTGATACTGTGAGTGAATGACAGAGCCTCTTTCTGATACTGTGAGTGAATGACAGAGCCTCTTGCTGATACTGTGAGTGAATGATAGAGCCTCTTGATGATACTGTGAGAGAATGACAGAGCCTCTTGCTGATACTGTGAGTGAATGACAGAGCATCTTGGTGATATTGTGAGTGAATGACAGAGCCTCTTGCTGATATTGTGATTGAATGAGAGAGCCTCTTGCTGATATTGTGATTGAATGACAGAGCCTCTTCCTGATTCTGTGATTGATTGACAGAGCCTCTTGCTGATACTGTGAGTAAATGACAGAGCCTCTTGCCGATACTGTCAGTGAATGACAGGGCCTCTTGCCGATACTGTGAGTGAATGACAGTGCCTCTTGCCGATACTGTGAGTGAATGACAGAGCCTCTTGCTGATACTGTGAGTGAATGACAGAGCCTCTTGCTGATACTGTGATTGAATGACAGCCTCTTGCTGATACTCTGAGTGAATGACAGAACCTCTTGCTGATACTGTGAGTGAATGACAGAGTCTCTTCCTGACGTTGTGAGTGAATGACAGAGCCTCTTGCTGATACTGTGAGTGAATGACAGAGCCTCTTGCTGGTATTGTGAGTGAATGACAGAGCCTCTTCCTGATTCTGTGAGTGAATGACAAAGCCTCTTGCTGATACTGTGAGTGAATGACAGAGCCTCTTGCTGAGATTGTGAGTGAATGACAGAGCCTCCTGCTGATACTGTGAGTGAATGTCAGAGCCTCTTGCTGATATTGTCAGTGAATGACAGAGCCTGTGAGTGAACGACAGAGCCTCTTGCTGATACTGTGAGTGAATGACAGAGCCTCTTGCTGATACTGTGAGTGAATGACAGAGCCTCTTCCTGATTCTGTGATTGATTGACAGAGCCTCTTGCAGATGTTGTGAGTGAATGACAGAGCCTCTTCCTGATTCTGTGATTGATTGGCAGAGCCTCTTGCTGATACTGTGAGTGAATGACAGAGCCTCTTGCAGGTACTGTGAGTCAATGACAGAGCCTCTTGTTGATATTGTGAATGAATGACAGAACCTCTTGCTGATACTGTGATTGAATGACAGAGCCTCTTCCTGATACTGTGATTGAATGACAGAGCCTCTTCCTGATACTGTGAGTGAATGACTGAGCCTCTTGCTGATACGGTGAGTGAATGACAGAGCGTCTCGCTGATACTGTGCGTGAATGACAGAGCCTCTCGCTGATACTGTGAGTGAATGACAGAGCCTCTTGCTGATACTGTGAGTGAATGTCAGAGCCTCTTGCTGATACTGTGAGTGAATGACAGAGCCTCTTGCTGATACTGTGAGTGAATGACAGAGCCTCTAGCTGATACTGTGAGTGAATGACAGAGCCTCTTGCTGATACTTTGATTTAATGACAGAGCCTCTTGCTGATACTGTGATTGAATGACAGAGCCTCTTGCTGATACTGTGAGTGAATGACAGAGCCTATTGCTGATACTGTGAGTGAATGACAGAGCATCTTGCAGATAATGTGAGTGAATGACAGAGCCTCTTCCTGATACTGTGAGAGAATGACAGAGTCTCTTGCTGATACTGTGAGTGAATGACCGAGCCTCTTGCTGATATTGTGAGTGAATGACAGAGCCTCTTGCTGATACTGTGAGTGAATGACAGAGCCTCTTGCTGATACTGTGAGTGAATGACAGAGCCTCTTGCTGATACTGTGAGTGAATGACAGAGCCTCTTGCTGATACTGTGAGTGAATGACAGAGCCTCTTGCTGATACTGTGAGTGAATGACAGAGCCTCTTGCTGATACTGCGAGTGAATGACAGAGCCTCTTCCTGATATTGTGAGTGAATGACAGAGCCTCTTGCCGACATTGTGAGTGAATGACAGAGCCTCTTGCTGATTCTGTGATTGAATGACAGAGCCTCTTGCTGATACATTTAGTACATGACAGAGCCTCTTGCTGATACTGTGAGTGCATGACAGAGCCTCTTGCTGATACTGTGAGTGAATGACAGAGCCTCTTGCTTATACTGTGAGTGAATGACAGAGCCTCTTGCTGATACTGTGAGTGAATGACAGAGTCTCTTGCTGATATTGTGATTGAATGACAGAGGCTCTTCCTGATACTGTGATAGAATGACAGAGCCTCTTGCTGATACTGTGAGTGAATGACAGAGCCTCTTGCTGATACTGTGAGTGAATAAAAGAGACTCTTGCTGATACTGTGAGTGAATAAAAGAGACTCTTGCAGATACTGTGAGTGAATGACAGAGCCTCTTGCCGATACTGTGAGTGAATGACAGTGCCTCTTGCCGATACTGTGAGTGAATGACAGAGCCTCATGCTGATACTGTGAGTGAATGACAGAGCCTCTTGCTGATACTGTGATTGAATGACAGCCTCTTGCTGATACTCTGAGTGAATGACAGAACCTCTTGCTGATACTGTGAGTGAATGACAGAGTCTCTTCCTGACGTTGTGAGTGAATGACAGAGCCTCTTGCTGATACTGTGAGTGAATGACAGAGCCTCTTGCTGGTATTGTGAGTGAATGACAGAGCTTCTTCCTGATTCTGTGAGTGAATGACAAAGCCTCTTGCTGATACTGTGAGTGAATGACAGAGCCTCTTGCTGAGATTGTCAGTGAATGACAGAGCCTGTGAGTGAACGACAGAGCCTCTTGCTGATACTGTGAGTGAATGACAGAGCCTCTTGCTGATACTGTGAGTGAATGACAGAGCCTCTTCCTGATTCTGTGATTGATTGACAGAGCCTCTTGCAGATGTTGTGAGTGAATGACAGAGCCTCTTCCTGATTCTGTGATTGATTGGCAGAGCCTCTTGCTGATACTGTGAGTGAATGACAGAGCCTCTTGCAGATACTGTGAGTCAATGACAGAGCCTCTTGTTGATATTGTGAATGAATGACAGAACCTCTTGCTGATACTGTGATTGAATGACAGAGCCTCTTCCTGATACTGTGATTGAATGACAGAGCCTCTTCCTGATACTGTGAGTGAATGACTGAGCCTCTTGCTGATACGGTGAGTGAATGACAGAGAGTCTCGCTGATACTGTGCGTGAATGACAGAGCCTCTCGCTGATACTGTGAGTGAATGACAGAGCCTCTTGCTGATACTGTGAGTGAATGTCAGAGCCTCTCGCTGATACTGTGAGTGAATGACAGAGCCTCTTGCTGATACTGTGAGTGAATGACAGAGCCTCTTGCCGATACTCTGAGTGAATGACAGAGCCTCTTGCCGATACTTTGATTGAACGACAGAGCCTCTTGCTGATACTGTGAGTGAATGACAGAGCCTCTTGCTGATACTGTGAGTGAATGACAGAACCTCTTGCTGTTTCTGTGAGTGAATGACAGAGCCTCTTGCTGATATTGTGAGTGAATGACAGAGCCTCTTGCTGATACTGTGAGTGAATGACAGAGCCTCTTGCCGATACTCTAAGTGAATGACAGAGCCTCTTGCCGATACTGTGAGTGAATGACAGAGCCTCTTGCCGATACTGTGAGTGAATGACAGAGCCTCTTCCCGACATTGTTAGTGAATGACAGAGCCTCTTGCTGATACTGTGAGTGAATGACAGAGCCTCTTGCTGATACTGTGAGTGAATGACAGAGCCTCTTGCTGATACTGTGAGTGAATGACAGAGCCTCTTGCTGATACTGCGAGTGAATGACAGAGCCTCTTCCTGATATTGTGAGTGAATGACAGAGCCTCTTGCCGACATTGTGAGTGAATGACAGAGCCTCTTGCTGATTCTGTGAGTGAATGACAGAGCCTCTTGCTGATACTGTGAGTGAATGAAAGAGCCTCTTGCTGGTATTGTGAGTGAATGACAGAGCTTCTTCCTGATTCTGTGAGTGAATGACAAAGCCTCTTGCTGATACTGTGAGTGAATGACAGAGCCTCTTGCTGAGATTGTCAGTGAATGACAGAGCCTGTGAGTGAACGACAGAGCCTCTTGCTGATACTGTGAGTGAATGACAGAGCCTCTTGCTGATACTGTGAGTGAATGACAGAGCCTCTTCCTGATTCTGTGATTGATTGACAGAGCCTCTTGCAGATGTTGTGAGTGAATGACAGAGCCTCTTCCTGATTCTGTGATTGATTGGCAGAGCCTCTTGCTGATACTGTGAGTGAATGACAGAGCCTCTTGCAGATACTGTGAGTCAATGACAGAGCCTCTTGTTGATATTGTGAATGAATGACAGAACCTCTTGCTGATACTGTGATTGAATGACAGAGCCTCTTCCTGATACTGTGATTGAATGACAGAGCCTCTTCCTGATACTGTGAGTGAATGACTGAGCCTCTTGCTGATACGGTGAGTGAATGACAGAGAGTCTCGCTGATACTGTGCGTGAATGACAGAGCCTCTCGCTGATACTGTGAGTGAATGACAGAGCCTCTTGCTGATACTGTGAGTGAATGTCAGAGCCTCTCGCTGATACTGTGAGTGAATGACAGAGCCTCTTGCTGATACTGTGAGTGAATGACAGAGCCTCTTGCCGATACTCTGAGTGAATGACAGAGCCTCTTGCCGATACTTTGATTGAACGACAGAGCCTCTTGCTGATACTGTGAGTGAATGACAGAGCCTCTTGCTGATACTGTGAGTGAATGACAGAACCTCTTGCTGTTTCTGTGAGTGAATGACAGAGCCTCTTGCTGATATTGTGAGTGAATGACAGAGCCTCTTGCTGATACTGTGAGTGAATGACAGAGCCTCTTGCCGATACTCTAAGTGAATGACAGAGCCTCTTGCCGATACTGTGAGTGAATGACAGAGCCTCTTGCCGATACTGTGAGTGAATGACAGAGCCTCTTCCCGACATTGTTAGTGAATGACAGAGCCTCTTGCTGATACTGTGAGTGAATGACAGAGCCTCTTGCTGATACTGTGAGTGAATGACAGAGCCTCTTGCTGATACTGTGAGTGAATGACAGAGCCTCTTGCTGATACTGCGAGTGAATGACAGAGCCTCTTCCTGATATTGTGAGTGAATGACAGAGCCTCTTGCCGACATTGTGAGTGAATGACAGAGCCTCTTGCTGATTCTGTGAGTGAATGACAGAGCCTCTTGCTGATACTGTGAGTGAATGAAAGAGCCTCTTGCTGATATTGTGAGTGAATGACAGAGCCTCTTCCTGATTCTGTGATTGATTGACAGAGCCTCTTGCTGATATTGTGAGTGAATGACAGAGCCTCTTGCAGATACTGTGAGTGAATGACAGAGCCTCTTGCTGATACTGTGATTGAATGACAGAGCCTCTTCCTGATACTGTGATTGAATGACAGAGCCTCTTCCTGATACTGTGAGTGAATGACAGAGCCTCTTGCTGATACTGTGAGTGAATGACAGAGCCTCTTGCTGATACTGTGCGTGAATGACAGAGCCTCTTGATGATACTGTGAGTGAATGACAGAGCCTCTTGCTGATACTGTGAGTGAATGACAGAGCCTCTTGCTGATACTGTGAGTGAATGACAGAGCCTCTTGCTGATACTGTAAGTGAATGACACAGCCTCTTGCTGATACTGTAAGTGAATGACAGAGCCTCATCCTGATACTGTGAGTGAATGACAGAGCCTCTTGCTGATATTGTGAGTGAATGACAGAGCCTCTTGCTGATATTGTGAGTGAATGACAGAGCCTCTTGCTGATATTGTGAGTGAATGACAGAGCCTCTTGCTGATACTGTGAGTGAATGACAGAGCCTCTTGCTGATACTCTGAGTGATTAACTGTGAGCCTCTTGCTGATATTGTGAGTGAATGACAGAGCCTCTTCCTGATACTGTGAGTGAATGACAGAGCCTCTTGCTGATACTGTGAGTGAATGAATGAGCCTCTTGCTGATACTGTGATTGAATGACTGAGCCTCTTGCTGATACTGTGAGTGAATGACAGAGCCTCTTGCTGATACTTTGAGTGAATGACAGCACCTCTTGCTGATACTGTGAGTGAATGACAGAGCTTCTTGCTGATACTGTGAGTGAATTACAGAGCCTCTTGCTGATACTGTGAGTGAATGACAGAGCCTCTTGCTGATACTGTGAGTGAATGACAGAGCCTCTTGCTGATACTGTGAGTGAATGAATGAGCCTCTTGCTGATACTGTGAGTGAATGACAGAGCCTCTTGCTGATACTGTGAGTGAATGACAGAGCCTCTTGCTGATACTGTGAGTGAATGACAGAGCCTCTTGCTGATACTGTGAGTGAATGACAGAGCTTCTTGCTGATACTGTGAGTGAATGACAGAGCCTCTTGCTGATACTGTGAGTGAATGACAGAGCCTCTTGCTGATACTGTGAGTGAATGAATGAGCCTCTTGCTGATACTGTGAGTGAATGAATGAGCCTCTTGCTGATACTGTGATTGAATGACAGCACCTCTTGCTGATACTGTGAGTGAATGACAGAGCTTCTTGATGATACTGTGAGTGAATGACAGAGCCTCTTTCTGATACTGTGAGTGAATGACAGAGCCTCTTGCTGATACTGTGAGTGAATGAATGAGCCTCTTGCTGATACTTTGAGTGAATGACAGCACCTCTTGCTGATACTGTGAGTGAATGACAGAGCTTCTTGACGATACTGTGAGTGAATGACAGAGCCTCTTGCTGATACTGTGAGTGAATGACAGAGCCTCTTGCTGATACTGTGAGTGAATTAATGAGCCTCTTGCTGATACTGTGATTGAATGACAGAGCCTCTTGCTGATACTGTGAGTGAATGACAGAGCCTCTTGCTGATACTTTGATTGAATGACAGAGCCTCTTGCTGATACTGTGAGTGAATGACAGAGCCTCTTGCTGATTCTGTGAGTGAATGACAGAGCCTCTTGCTGATATTGTGAGTGAATGACAGAGCCTCTTGCTGATACTGTGAGTGAATGACAGAGCCTCTTGCCGATACTCTGAGTGAATGACAGAGCCTCTTGCCGATACTTTGATTGAATGACAGAGCCTCTTGCTGATACTGTGAGTGAATGACAGAGCCTCTTGCTGATACTGTGAGTGAATGACAGAACCTCTTGCTGATTCTGTGAGTGAATGACAGAGCCTCTTGCTGATATTGTGAGTGAATGACAGAGCCTCTTGCTGATACTGTGAGTGAATGACAGAGCCTCTTGCCGATACTCTGAGTGAATGACAGAGCCTCTTGCCGATACTGTGAGTGAATGATAGAGCCTCTTGCCGATACTGTGAGTGAATGACAGAGCCTCTTGCCGATACTGTGAGTGAATGACAGAGCCTCTTGCTGATACTGTGAGTGAATGACAGAGCCTCTTGCTGATACTGTGAGTGAATGACAGAGCCTCTTGCTGATACTGTGAGTGAATGACAGAGCCTCTTGCTGATACTGTGAGTGAATGACAGAGCCTCTTTCTGATACTGTGAGTGAATGACAGAGCCTCTTGCTGATACTGTGAGTGAATGATAGAGCCTCTTGATGATACTGTGAGAGAATGACAGAGCCTCTTGCTGATACTGTGAGTGAATGACAGAGCATCTTGGTGATATTGTGAGTGAATGACAGAGCCTCTTGCTGATATTGTGATTGAATGAGAGAGCCTCTTGCTGATATTGTGATTGAATGACAGAGCCTCTTCCTGATTCTGTGATTGATTGACAGAGCCTCTTGCTGATACTGTGAGTAAATGACAGAGCCTCTTGCTGATATTGTGATTGAATGACAGAGCCTCTTGTTGATACTGTGAGTGAACGACAGAGCCTCTTGCAGATACTGTGAGTGAATGACAGAGCCTCTTGCTGATACTGTGAGTGAATGACAGAGCCTCTTCCTGATTCTGTGATTGATTGACAGAGCCTCTTCCTGATAAGGTGAGTGAATGACAGAGACTCTTGCAGATACTGTGAGTGAATGACAGAGCCTCTTCCTGATACTGTGATTGAATGACAGAGCCTCTTGCTGATACTGTGAGTGAATGACAGAGCCTCTTGCTGATACAGTGAGTGAATGACAGAGCCTCTTGCTGATACTGTGAGTGAATGACAGAGCCTCTTGCTGATACTGTGAGTGAATGACAGAGCCTCTTGCTGATACTGCGAGTGAATGACAGAGCCTCTTCCTGATATTGTGAGTGAATGACAGAAACTCTTGCCGACATTGTGAGTGAATGACAGAGCCTCTTGCTGATTCTGTGATTGAATGACAGAGCCTCTTGCTGATACAGTTATTACATGACAGAGCCTCTTTCTGATACTGTGAGTACATGATAGAGCTGCTTGCTGATACTGTGTGTGCATGACGGAGCCTCTTGCAAACACTGTAAGTGCATTATAGAGCCTCTTGCTGATACAGTGAGTGAATGACAGAGCCTCTTGCTGATACTATGAGTGAATGACAGAGCCTCTTGCTGATATTGTGAGTGAATGACAGAGCCTCTTGCTGATACTGTGAGTGAATGACAGAGCCTCTTGCTGATATTGTGAGTGAATGACAGAGCCTCTTGCTGATACTGTGAGTGAATGACAGAGCCTCTTGCTGATACTGTGAGTGAATGACAGAGCCTCTTGCTGATACTGTGAGTGAATGACAGAGTCTCTTGATTATACTGTGAGTGAATGACAGAGCCTCTTGCTGATACTGTGAGTCAATGACAGAGCCTCTTGCTGATACTGTGAGTGAATGACAGAGCCTCTTGCTGATACTGTGAGTGAATGACAGAGCCTTTTGCTTATACTGTGAGTGAATGACAGAGCCTCTTGCTGATACTGTGAGTGAATGACAGAGCCTTTTGCTTATACTGTGAGTGAATGACAGAGCCTCTTGCTGATACTGTGAGTGAATGACAGAGCCTCTTGCTGATACTGTGAGTGAATGACAGAGCCTCTTGCTGATACTGTGAGTGAATGATAGAGCCTCTTGTCGACATTGTGAGTGAATGACAGAGCCTCTTGCTGATTCTGTGATTGAATGACAGAGCCTCTTGCTGATAATGTGAGTGAATGACAGAGCCTCTTTCTGATACAGTGAGTGAATGACAGAGCCTCTTGCCGATACTGTGAGTGAATGACAGAGCCTCTTGCCGATACTGTGAGTGAATGACAGGGCCTCTTGCCGATACTGTCAGTGAATGACAGGGCCTCTTGCCGATACTGTGAGTGAATGACAGTGCCTCTTGCCGATACTGTGAGTGAATGACAGAGCCTCTTGCTGATACTGTGAGTGAATGACAGAGCCTCTTGCTGATACTGTGATTGAATGACAGCCTCTTGCTGATACTCTGAGTGAATGACAGAACCTCTTGCTGATACTGTGAGTGAATGACAGAGTCTCTTCCTGACGTTGTGAGTGAATGACAGAGCCTCTTGCTGATACTGTGAGTGAATGACAGAGCCTCTTGCTGGTATTGTGAGTGAATGACAGAGCCTCTTCCTGATTCTGTGAGTGAATGACAAAGCCTCTTGCTGATACTGTGAGTGAATGACAGAGCCTCTTGCTGAGATTGTGAGTGAATGACAGAGCCTCCTGCTGATACTGTGAGTGAATGTCAGAGCCTCTTGCTGATATTGTCAGTGAATGACAGAGCCTGTGAGTGAACGACAGAGCCTCTTGCTGATACTGTGAGTGAATGACAGAGCCTCTTGCTGATACTGTGAGTGAATGACAGAGCCTCTTCCTGATTCTGTGATTGATTGACAGAGCCTCTTGCAGATGTTGTGAGTGAATGACAGAGCCTCTTCCTGATTCTGTGATTGATTGGCAGAGCCTCTTGCTGATACTGTGAGTGAATGACAGAGCCTCTTGCAGGTACTGTGAGTCAATGACAGAGCCTCTTGTTGATATTGTGAATGAATGACAGAACCTCTTGCTGATACTGTGATTGAATGACAGAGCCTCTTCCTGATACTGTGATTGAATGACAGAGCCTCTTCCTGATACTGTGAGTGAATGACTGAGCCTCTTGCTGATACGGTGAGTGAATGACAGAGCGTCTCGCTGATACTGTGCGTGAATGACAGAGCCTCTCGCTGATACTGTGAGTGAATGACAGAGCCTCTTGCTGATACTGTGAGTGAATGTCAGAGCCTCTTGCTGATACTGTGAGTGAATGACAGAGCCTCTTGCTGATACTGTGAGTGAATGACAGAGCCTCTAGCTGATACTGTGAGTGAATGACAGAGCCTCTTGCTGATACTTTGATTTAATGACAGAGCCTCTTGCTGATACTGTGATTGAATGACAGAGCCTCTTGCTGATACTGTGAGTGAATGACAGAGCCTATTGCTGATACTGTGAGTGAATGACAGAGCATCTTGCAGATAATGTGAGTGAATGACAGAGCCTCTTCCTGATACTGTGAGAGAATGACAGAGTCTCTTGCTGATACTGTGAGTGAATGACCGAGCCTCTTGCTGATATTGTGAGTGAATGACAGAGCCTCTTGCTGATACTGTGAGTGAATGACAGAGCCTCTTGCTGATACTGTGAGTGAATGACAGAGCCTCTTGCTGATACTGTGAGTGAATGACAGAGCCTCTTGCTGATACTGTGAGTGAATGACAGAGCCTCTTGCTGATACTGTGAGTGAATGACAGAGCCTCTTGCTGATACTGCGAGTGAATGACAGAGCCTCTTCCTGATATTGTGAGTGAATGACAGAGCCTCTTGCCGACATTGTGAGTGAATGACAGAGCCTCTTGCTGATTCTGTGATTGAATGACAGAGCCTCTTGCTGATACATTTAGTACATGACAGAGCCTCTTGCTGATACTGTGAGTGCATGACAGAGCCTCTTGCTGATACTGTGAGTGAATGACAGAGCCTCTTGCTTATACTGTGAGTGAATGACAGAGCTTCTTGCTGATACTGTGAGTGAATGACAGAGTCTCTTGCTGATATTGTGATTGAATGACAGAGGCTCTTCCTGATACTGTGATAGAATGACAGAGCCTCTTGCTGATACTGTGAGTTAATGACAGAGCCTCTTGCTGATACTGTGAGTGAATGACAGAGCCTCTTGCTGATACTGTGAGTGAATGACAGAGCCTCTTGCTGATACTGTGATTGAATGACAGAGTCTCTTGCTGATATTGTGATTGAATGACAGAGGCTCTTTCTGATACTGTGATAGAATGACAGAGCCTCTTGCTGATACTGTGAATGAATGACAGAGCCTCTTGCTGATACTGTGAGTGAATGACAGAGCCTCTTGCTGATACTGTGATTGAATGACAGAGCCTCTTGCTGATACTGTGAGTTAATGACAGAGCCTCTTGCTGATACTGTGAGTGAATGACAGAGCCTCTTGCTGATACTGTGATTGAATGACAGAGCCTCTTGCTGATACTGTGAGTGAATGACAGAGCCTCTTGCTGATACTGTGAGTGAATGACAGAGCCTCTTGCTGATATTGTGATTGAATGACAGAGCCTCTTGCTGATACTGTGAATGAATGACAGAGCCTCTTGCTGATACTGTGATTGAATGACAGAGTCTCTTGCTGATATTGTGATTGAATGACAGAGGCTCTTTCTGATACTGTGATAGAATGACAGAGCCTCTTGCTGATACTGTGAATGAATGACAGAGCCTCTTGCTGATACTGTGAGTGAATGACAGAGCCTCTTGCTGATACTGTGATTGAATGACAGAGCCTCTTGCTGATACTGTGAGTTAATGACAGAGCCTCTTGCTGATACTGTGAGTGAATGACAGAGCCTCTTGCTGATACTGTGATTGAATGACAGAGCCTCTTGCTGATACTGTGAGTGAATGACAGAGCCTCTTGCTGATACTGTGAGTGAATGACAGAGCCTCTTGCTGATACTGTGATTGAATGACAGAGCCTCTTGCTGATACTGTGAGTGAATGACAGAGCCTCTTGCTGATACTGTTAGTGAATGACAGAGCCTCTTGCTGATTTTGTGATTGAATGACAGAGCCTCTTGCTGATATTGTGAGTAAATGATAGAGCCTCTTGTCGACATTGTGAGTGAATGACAGAGCCTCTTGCTGATTCTGTGATTGAATGACAGAGCCTCTTGCTGATACTGTCAGTGAATGACAGAGCCTCTTTCTGATACTGTGAGTGAATGATAGAGCCTCTTGCCGATACTGTGAGTGGATGACAGAGCCTCTTGCCGACATTTTGAGTGAATGACAGACCCTCTTGCTGACACTGTGAGTGAAAGACAGAGCCTCTTGCCGACATTGTGAGTGAATGACAGAACCTCTTGCTGATACTGTGAGTGAATAACAGAGACTCTTTCCGATACTGTGAGTGAATGACAGTGCCTCTTGCCGATACTGTGAGTGAATGACAGAGCCTCTTGCTGATGCTGTGAGTGAATGACAGAGCCTCTTGCTGATACTGTGAGTGAATGACAGAGCCTCTTGCTGATACTGTGATTGAATGACAAAGCCTCTTGCTGATACTGTGAGTGAATGACAGAGCCTCTTGCTGATACTGTGAGTGAATGACAGTGCCTCTTGCTGATACTGTGAGTGAATGAAAGAGCCTCTTGCTGATACTGTGAGTGAATGACAGAGCCTCTTGCTGATACTGTGAGTGAATGACAGAGTCTCTTGCTGACGTTGTGAGTGAATGACAGAGCCTCTTCCTGATTCTGTGAGTGAATGACAGAGCCTCTTGCTGATACTGAGAGTGAATGACAGAGCCTCTTGCTGATATTGTGAGTGAATGACAGATCCTCTTCCTGATTCTGTGATTGATTGACAGAGCCTCTTGCTGATATTGTGAGTGAATGACAGAGCCTCTTGCAGATACTGTGATTGATTGACAGAGCCTCTTGCTGATACTGTGAGTGAATGACAGAGCCTCTTGCTGATATTGTGAGTGAATGACAGAGCCTCTTCCTGATTCTGTGATTGATTGACAGAGCCTCTTGCTGATATTGTGAGTGAATGACAGAGCCTCTTGCTGATACTGTGATTGAATGACAGAGCCTCTTGCTGATACTGTGATTGAATGACAGAGCCTCTTCCTGATACTGTGAGTGAATGACAGAGCCTCTTGCTGATACTGTGAGTGAATGACAGAGCCTCTTGCTGATACTGTGCGTGAATGACAGAGCCTCTTGATGATACTGTGAGTGAATGACAGAGCCTCTTGCTGATACTGTGAGTGAATGAGAGAGCCTCTTGCTGATACTGTGAGTGAATGACAGAGCCTCTTGCTGATACTGTAAGTGAATGACAGAGCCTCTTGCTGATACTGTAAGTGAATGACACAGCCTCTTGCTGATATTGTGAGTGAATGACAGAGCCTCCTGCTGATATTGTGAGTGAATGACAGAGCCTCTTGCTGATATTGTGAGTGAATGACAGAGCCTCTTGCTGATACTGTGAGTGAATGACAGAGCCTCTTGCTGATACTGTGAGAGATTAACTGTGAGCCTCTTGCTGATATTGTGAGTGAATGACAGAGCCTCTTCCTGATACTGTGAGTGAATGACAGAGCCACTTGCTGATACTGTGAGTGTAAGACAGAGCCTCTTGCCGACATTGTGAGTGAATGACAGAGCCTCTTGCTGATACTGTGAGTGAATAACAGAGACTCTTTCCGATACTGTGAGTGAATGACAGTGCCTCTTGCTGATACTGTGAGTGAATGACAGAGCCTCTTGCTGATACTGTGAGTGAATGACAGAGCCTCTTGCTGATACTGTGAGTGAATGACAGAGCCTCTTGCGGATACTGTGATTGAATTACAGAGCCTCTTGCTGATACTGTGAGTGAATGACAGAGCCTCTTGCTGATACTGTGAGTGAATGACAGTGCCTCTTGCTGATACTGTGAGTGAATGAAAGAGCCTCTTGCTGATACTGTGAGTGAATGACAGAGCCTCTTGCTGATACTGTGAGTGAATGACAGAGTCTCTTGCTGACGTTGTGAGTGAATGACAGAGCCTCTTCCTGATTCTGTGAGTGAATGACAGAGCCTCTTGCTGATACTGTGAATGAATGAAAGAGCCTCTTGCTGATATTGTGAGTGAATGACAGAGCCTCTTCCTGATTCTGTGATTGATTGACAGAGCCTCTTGCTGATATTGTGAGTGAATGACAGAGCCTCTTGCAGATACTGTGAGTGAATGACAGAGCCTCTTGCTGATACTGTGATTGAATGACAGAGCCTCTTCCTGATACTGTGATTGAATGACAGAGCCTCTTCCTGATACTGTGAGTGAATGACAGAGCCTCTTGCTGATACTGTGAGTGAATGACAGAGCCTCTTGCTGATACTGTGAGTGAATGACAGAGCCTCTTGCTGATATTGTGATTGAATGACAGAGCCTCTTGCTGATACTGTGAATGAATGACAGAGCCTCTTGCTGATACTGTGATTGAATGACAGAGTCTCTTGCTGATATTGTGATTGAATGACAGAGGCTCTTTCTGATACTGTGATAGAATGACAGAGCCTCTTGCTGATACTGTGAATGAATGACAGAGCCTCTTGCTGATACTGTGAGTGAATGACAGAGCCTCTTGCTGATACTGTGATTGAATGACAGAGCCTCTTGCTGATACTGTGAGTTAATGACAGAGCCTCTTGCTGATACTGTGAGTGAATGACAGAGCCTCTTGCTGATACTGTGATTGAATGACAGAGCCTCTTGCTGATACTGTGAGTGAATGACAGAGCCTCTTGCTGATACTGTGAGTGAATGACAGAGCCTCTTGCTGATACTGTGATTGAATGACAGAGCCTCTTGCTGATACTGTGAGTGAATGACAGAGCCTCTTGCTGATACTGTTAGTGAATGACAGAGCCTCTTGCTGATTTTGTGATTGAATGACAGAGCCTCTTGCTGATATTGTGAGTAAATGATAGAGCCTCTTGTCGACATTGTGAGTGAATGACAGAGCCTCTTGCTGATTCTGTGATTGAATGACAGAGCCTCTTGCTGATACTGTCAGTGAATGACAGAGCCTCTTTCTGATACTGTGAGTGAATGATAGAGCCTCTTGCCGATACTGTGAGTGGATGACAGAGCCTCTTGCCGACATTTTGAGTGAATGACAGACCCTCTTGCTGACACTGTGAGTGAAAGACAGAGCCTCTTGCCGACATTGTGAGTGAATGACAGAACCTCTTGCTGATACTGTGAGTGAATAACAGAGACTCTTTCCGATACTGTGAGTGAATGACAGTGCCTCTTGCCGATACTGTGAGTGAATGACAGAGCCTCTTGCTGATGCTGTGAGTGAATGACAGAGCCTCTTGCTGATACTGTGAGTGAATGACAGAGCCTCTTGCTGATACTGTGATTGAATGACAAAGCCTCTTGCTGATACTGTGAGTGAATGACAGAGCCTCTTGCTGATACTGTGAGTGAATGACAGTGCCTCTTGCTGATACTGTGAGTGAATGAAAGAGCCTCTTGCTGATACTGTGAGTGAATGACAGAGCCTCTTGCTGATACTGTGAGTGAATGACAGAGTCTCTTGCTGACGTTGTGAGTGAATGACAGAGCCTCTTCCTGATTCTGTGAGTGAATGACAGAGCCTCTTGCTGATACTGAGAGTGAATGACAGAGCCTCTTGCTGATATTGTGAGTGAATGACAGATCCTCTTCCTGATTCTGTGATTGATTGACAGAGCCTCTTGCTGATATTGTGAGTGAATGACAGAGCCTCTTGCAGATACTGTGATTGATTGACAGAGCCTCTTGCTGATACTGTGAGTGAATGACAGAGCCTCTTGCTGATATTGTGAGTGAATGACAGAGCCTCTTCCTGATTCTGTGATTGATTGACAGAGCCTCTTGCTGATATTGTGAGTGAATGACAGAGCCTCTTGCTGATACTGTGATTGAATGACAGAGCCTCTTGCTGATACTGTGATTGAATGACAGAGCCTCTTCCTGATACTGTGAGTGAATGACAGAGCCTCTTGCTGATACTGTGAGTGAATGACAGAGCCTCTTGCTGATACTGTGCGTGAATGACAGAGCCTCTTGATGATACTGTGAGTGAATGACAGAGCCTCTTGCTGATACTGTGAGTGAATGAGAGAGCCTCTTGCTGATACTGTGAGTGAATGACAGAGCCTCTTGCTGATACTGTAAGTGAATGACAGAGCCTCTTGCTGATACTGTAAGTGAATGACACAGCCTCTTGCTGATATTGTGAGTGAATGACAGAGCCTCCTGCTGATATTGTGAGTGAATGACAGAGCCTCTTGCTGATATTGTGAGTGAATGACAGAGCCTCTTGCTGATACTGTGAGTGAATGACAGAGCCTCTTGCTGATACTGTGAGAGATTAACTGTGAGCCTCTTGCTGATATTGTGAGTGAATGACAGAGCCTCTTCCTGATACTGTGTGTGAATGACAGAGCCACTTGCTGATACTGTGAGTGTAAGACAGAGCCTCTTGCCGACATTGTGAGTGAATGACAGAGCCTCTTGCTGATACTGTGAGTGAATAACAGAGACTCTTTCCGATACTGTGAGTGAATGACAGTGCCTCTTGCTGATACTGTGAGTGAATGACAGAGCCTCTTGCTGATACTGTGAGTGAATGACAGAGCCTCTTGCTGATACTGTGAGTGAATGACAGAGCCTCTTGCGGATACTGTGATTGAATTACAGAGCCTCTTGCTGATACTGTGAGTGAATGACAGAGCCTCTTGCTGATACTGTGAGTGAATGACAGTGCCTCTTGCTGATACTGTGAGTGAATGAAAGAGCCTCTTGCTGATACTGTGAGTGAATGACAGAGCCTCTTGCTGATACTGTGAGTGAATGACAGAGTCTCTTGCTGACGTTGTGAGTGAATGACAGAGCCTCTTCCTGATTCTGTGAGTGAATGACAGAGCCTCTTGCTGATACTGTGAATGAATGAAAGAGCCTCTTGCTGATATTGTGAGTGAATGACAGAGCCTCTTCCTGATTCTGTGATTGATTGACAGAGCCTCTTGCTGATATTGTGAGTGAATGACAGAGCCTCTTGCAGATACTGTGAGTGAATGACAGAGCCTCTTGCTGATACTGTGATTGAATGACAGAGCCTCTTCCTGATACTGTGATTGAATGACAGAGCCTCTTCCTGATACTGTGAGTGAATGACAGAGCCTCTTGCTGATACTGTGAGTGAATGACAGAGCCTCTTGCTGATACTGTGCGTGAATGACAGAGCCTCTTGATGATACTGTGAGTGAATGACAGAGCCTCTTGCTGATACTGTGAGTGAATGACAGAGCCTCTTGCTGATACTGTGAGTGAATGACAGAGCCTCTTGCTGATACTGTAAGTGAATGACAGAGCCTCTTTCTGATACTGTAAGTGAATGACAGAGCCTCATCCTGATACTGTGAGTGAATGACAGAGCCTCTTGCTGATATTGTGAGTGAATGACAGAGCCTCTTGCTGATATTGTGAGTGAATGACAGAGCCTCTTGCTGATATTGTGAGTGAATGACAGAGCCTCTTGCTGATACTGTGAGTGAATGACAGAGCCTCTTGCTGATACTCTGAGTGATTAACTGTGAGCCTCTTGCTGATATTGTGAGTGAATGACAGAGCCTCTTCCTGATACTGTGAGTGAATGACAGAGCCTCTTGCTGATACTGTGAGTGAATGAATGAGCCTCTTGCTGATACTGTGATTGAATGACTGAGCCTCTTGCTGATACTGTGAGTGAATGACAGAGCCTCTTGCTGATACTTTGAGTGAATGACAGCACCTCTTGCTGATACTGTGAGTGAATGACAGAGCTTCTTGCTGATACTGTGAGTGAATGACAGAGCCTCTTGCTGATACTGTGAGTGAATGACAGAGCCTCTTGCTGATACTGTGAGTGAATGACAGAGCCTCTTGCTGATACTGTGAGTGAATGAATGAGCCTCTTGCTGATACTGTGAGTGAATGAATGAGCCTCTTGCTGATACTGTGATTGAATGACAGAGCCTCTTGCTGATACTTTGAGTGAATGACAGAGCCTCTTGCTGATACTGTGAGTGATTGACAGAGCCTCTTGCTGATACTATGAGTGAATGACAGAGCCTCTTGCTGATACTTTGATTGAATGAGAGAGCCTCTTGCTGATACTGTGAGTGAATGACAGAGCCTCTTGCTGATATTGTGAGTGAATGACAGAGCCTCTTGCTGATACTGTGAGTGAATGACAGAGCCTCTTGCTGATATTGTGAGTGAATGACAGAGCCTCTTGCTGATTCTGTGAGTGAATGACAGAGCCTCTTGCTGATATTGTGAGTGAATGACAGAGCCTCTTGCTGATACTGTGAGTGAATGACAGAGCCTCTTGCCGATACTCTGAGTGAATGACAGAGCCTCTTGCTGATACTGTGAGTGAATGACAGAGCCTCTTGCTGATATTGTGAGTGAATTACAGAGCCTCTTGCTGATTCTGTGAGTGAATGACAGAGCCTCTTGCTGATATTGTGAGTGAATGACAGAGCCTCTTGCTGATACTGTGAGTGAATGACAGAGCCTCTTGCCGATACTCTGAGTGAATGACAGAGCCTCTTGCTGATACTGTGAGTGAATGACAGAGCCTCTTGCTGATACTGTGATTGAATGACAGAGCCTCTTGCTGATACTGTGAGTGAATGACAGAGCCTCTTGCTGATACTGTTAGTGAATGACAGAGCCTCTTGCTGATTTTGTGATTGAATGACAGAGCCTCTTGCTGATATTGTGAGTAAATGATAGAGCCTCTTGTCGACATTGTGAGTGAATGACAGAGCCTCTTGCTGATTCTGTGATTGAATGACAGAGCCTCTTGCTGATACTGTCAGTGAATGACAGAGCCTCTTTCTGATACTGTGAGTGAATGATAGAGCCTCTTGCCGATACTGTGAGTGGATGACAGAGCCTCTTGCCGACATTTTGAGTGAATGACAGACCCTCTTGCTGACACTGTGAGTGAAAGACAGAGCCTCTTGCCGACATTGTGAGTGAATGACAGAACCTCTTGCTGATACTGTGAGTGAATAACAGAGACTCTTTCCGATACTGTGAGTGAATGACAGTGCCTCTTGCCGATACTGTGAGTGAATGACAGAGACTCTTGCTGATACTGTGAGTGAATGACAGAGCCTCTTGCTGATACTGTGAGTGAATGACAGAGCCTCTTGCTGATACTGTGATTGAATGACAAAGCCTCTTGCTGATACTGTGAGTGAATGACAGAGCCTCTTGCTGATACTGTGAGTGAATGACAGTGCCTCTTGCTGATACTGTGAGTGAATGAAAGAGCCTCTTGCTGATACTGTGAGTGAATGACAGAGCCTCTTGCTGATACTGTGAGTGAATGACAGAGTCTCTTGCTGACGTTGTGAGTGAATGACAGAGCCTCTTCCTGATTCTGTGAGTGAATGACAGAGCCTCTTGCTGATACTGAGAGTGAATGACAGAGCCTCTTGCTGATATTGTGAGTGAATGACAGATCCTCTTCCTGATTCTGTGATTGATTGACAGAGCCTCTTGCTGATATTGTGAGTGAATGACAGAGCCTCTTGCAGATACTGTGATTGATTGACAGAGCCTCTTGCTGATACTGTGAGTGAATGACAGAGCCTCTTGCTGATATTGTGAGTGAATGACAGAGCCTCTTCCTGATTCTGTGATTGATTGACAGAGCCTCTTGCTGATATTGTGAGTGAATGACAGAGCCTCTTGCTGATACTGTGATTGAATGACAGAGCCTCTTGCTGATACTGTGATTGAATGACAGAGCCTCTTCCTGATACTGTGAGTGAATGACAGAGCCTCTTGCTGATACTGTGAGTGAATGACAGAGCCTCTTGCTGATACTGTGCGTGAATGACAGAGCCTCTTGATGATACTGTGAGTGAATGACAGAGCCTCTTGCTGATACTGTGAGTGAATGACAGAGCCTCTTGCTGATACTGTGAGTGAATGACAGAGCCTCTTGCTGATACTGTAAGTGAATGACAGAGCCTCTTGCTGATACTGTAAGTGAATGACACAGCCTCTTGCTGATATTGTGAGTGAATGACAGAGCCTCCTGCTGATATTGTGAGTGAATGACAGAGCCTCTTGCTGATATTGTGAGTGAATGACAGAGCCTCTTGCTGATACTGTGAGTGAATGACAGAGCCTCTTGCTGATACTGTGAGTGATTAACTGTGAGCCTCTTGCTGATATTGTGAGTGAATGACAGAGCCTCTTCCTGATACTGTGAGTGAATGACAGAGCCACTTGCTGATACTGTGAGTGTAAGACAGAGCCTCTTGCCGACATTGTGAGTGAATGACAGAGCCTCTTGCTGATACTGTGAGTGAATAACAGAGACTCTTTCCGATACTGTGAGTGAATGACAGTGCCTCTTGCTGATACTGTGAGTGAATGACAGAGCCTCTTGCTGATACTGTGAGTGAATGACAGAGCCTCTTGCTGATACTGTGAGTGAATGACAGAGCCTCTTGCGGATACTGTGATTGAATTACAGAGCCTCTTGCTGATACTGTGAGTGAATGACAGAGCCTCTTGCTGATACTGTGAGTGAATGACAGTGCCTCTTGCTGATACTGTGAGTGAATGAAAGAGCCTCTTGCTGATACTGTGAGTGAATGACAGAGCCTCTTGCTGATACTGTGAGTGAATGACAGAGTCTCTTGCTGACGTTGTGAGTGAATGACAGAGCCTCTTCCTGATTCTGTGAGTGAATGACAGAGCCTCTTGCTGATACTGTGAATGAATGAAAGAGCCTCTTGCTGATATTGTGAGTGAATGACAGAGCCTCTTCCTGATTCTGTGATTGATTGACAGAGCCTCTTGCTGATATTGTGAGTGAATGACAGAGCCTCTTGCAGATACTGTGAGTGAATGACAGAGCCTCTTGCTGATACTGTGATTGAATGACAGAGCCTCTTCCTGATACTGTGATTGAATGACAGAGCCTCTTCCTGATACTGTGAGTGAATGACAGAGCCTCTTGCTGATACTGTGAGTGAATGACAGAGCCTCTTGCTGATACTGTGCGTGAATGACAGAGCCTCTTGATGATACTGTGAGTGAATGACAGAGCCTCTTGCTGATACTGTGAGTGAATGACAGAGCCTCTTGCTGATACTGTGAGTGAATGACAGAGCCTCTTGCTGATACTGTAAGTGAATGACAGAGCCTCTTGCTGATACTGTAAGTGAATGACAGAGCCTCATCCTGATACTGTGAGTGAATGACAGAGCCTCTTGCTGATATTGTGAGTGAATGACAGAGCCTCTTGCTGATATTGTGAGTGAATGACAGAGCCTCTTGCTGATATTGTGAGTGAATGACAGAGCCTCTTGCTGATACTGTGAGTGAATGACAGAGCCTCTTGCTGATACTCTGAGTGATTAACTGTGAGCCTCTTGCTGATATTGTGAGTGAATGACAGAGCCTCTTCCTGATACTGTGAGTGAATGACAGAGCCTCTTGCTGATACTGTGAGTGAATGAATGAGCCTCTTGCTGATACTGTGATTGAATGACTGAGCCTCTTGCTGATACTGTGAGTGAATGACAGAGCCTCTTGCTGATACTTTGAGTGAATGACAGCACCTCTTGCTGATACTGTGAGTGAATGACAGAGCTTCTTGCTGATACTGTGAGTGAATGACAGAGCCTCTTGCTGATACTGTGAGTGAATGACAGAGCCTCTTGCTGATACTGTGAGTGAATGACAGAGCCTCTTGCTGATACTGTGAGTGAATGAATGAGCCTCTTGCTGATACTGTGAGTGAATGAATGAGCCTCTTGCTGATACTGTGATTGAATGACAGAGCCTCTTGCTGATACTTTGAGTGAATGACAGAGCCTCTTGCTGATACTGTGAGTGATTGACAGAGCCTCTTGCTGATACTATGAGTGAATGACAGAGCCTCTTGCTGATACTTTGATTGAATGAGAGAGCCTCTTGCTGATACTGTGAGTGAATGACAGAGCCTCTTGCTGATATTGTGAGTGAATGACAGAGCCTCTTGCTGATACTGTGAGTGAATGACAGAGCCTCTTGCTGATATTGTGAGTGAATGACAGAGCCTCTTGCTGATTCTGTGAGTGAATGACAGAGCCTCTTGCTGATATTGTGAGTGAATGACAGAGCCTCTTGCTGATACTGTGAGTGAATGACAGAGCCTCTTGCCGATACTCTGAGTGAATGACAGAGCCTCTTGCTGATACTGTGAGTGAATGACAGAGCCTCTTGCTGATATTGTGAGTGAATGACAGAGCCTCTTGCTGATTCTGTGAGTGAATGACAGAGCCTCTTGCTGATATTGTGAGTGAATGACAGAGCCTCTTGCTGATACTGTGAGTGAATGACAGAGCCTCTTGCCGATACTCTGAGTGAATGACAGAGCCTCTTGCCGATACTTTGATTGAATGACAGAGCCTCTTGCTGATACTGTGAGTGAATGACAGAGCCTCTTGCTGATACTGTGAGTGAATGACAGAACCTCTTGCTGATTCTGTGAGTGAATGACAGAGCCTCTTGCTGATACTGTGAGTGAATGACAGAGCCTCTTGCCGATACTCTGAGTGAATGACAGAGCCTCTTGCTGATACTGTGAGTGAATGACAGAGCCTCTTGCTGATACTGTGAGTGATTGACAGAGCCTCTTGCTGATACTATGAGTGAATGACAGAGCCTCTTGCTGATACTTTGATTGAATGACAGAGCCTCTTGCTGATACTGTGAGTGAATGACAGAGCCTCTTGCTGATATTGTGAGTGAATGACAGAGCCTCTTGCTGATACTGTGAGTGAATGACAGAGCCTCTTGCTGATATTGTGAGTGAATGACAGAGCCTCTTGCTGATTCTGTGAGTGAATGACAGAGCCTCTTGCTGATATTGTGAGTGAATGACAGAGCCTCTTGCTGATACTGTGAGTGAATGACAGAGCCTCTTGCCGATACTCTGAATGAATGACAGAGCCTCTTGCTGATACTGTGAGTGAATGACAGAGCCTCTTGCTGATATTGTGAGTGAATGACAGAGCCTCTTGCTGATTCTGTGAGTGAATGACAGAGCCTCTTGCTGATATTGTGAGTGAATGACAGAGCCTCTTGCTGATACTGTGAGTGAATGACAGAGCCTCTTGCCGATACTCTGAGTGAATGACAGAGCCTCTTGCCGATACTTTGATTGAATGACGGAGCCTCTTGCTGATACTGTGAGTGAATGACAGAGCCTCTTGCTGATACTGTGAGTGAATGACAGAACCTCTTCCTGATTCTGTGAGTGAATGACAGAGCCTCTTGCTGATACTGTGAGTGAATGACAGAGCCTCTTGCCGATACTCTGAGTGAATGACAGAGCCTCTTGTCGATACTGTGAGTGAATGATAGAGCCTCTTGCCGATACTGTGAGTGAATGACAGAGCCTCTTGCCGATACTGTGAGTGAATGACAGAGCCTCTTGCTGATACTGTGAGTCAATGACAGAGCCTCTTGCTGATACTGTGAGTGAATGACAGAGCCTCTTGCTGATACTGTGAGTGAATGACAGAGCCTCTTGCTGATACTGTGAGTGAATGACAGAGCCTCTTTCTGATACTGTGAGTGAATGACAGAGCCTCTTGCTGATACTGTGAGTGAATGATAGAGCCTCTTGATGATACTGTGAGAGAATGACAGAGCCTCTTGCTGATACTGTGAGTGAATGACAGAGCCTCTTGTGATATTGTGAGTGAATGACAGAGCCTCTTGCTGATACTGCGAGTGAATGACAGAGCCTCTTCCTATATATTGTGAGTGAATGACAGAACCTCTTGCCGACATTGTGAGTGAATGACAGAGCCTCTTGCTGATTCTGCGAGTGAATGACAGAGCCTCTTCCTGATATTGTGAGTGAATGACAGAACCTCTTGCCGACATTGTGAGTGAATGACAGAGCCTCTTGCTGATTCTGTGATTGAATGACAGAGCCTCTTGCTGATACAGTTATTACATGACAGAGCCTCTTTCTGATACTGTGAGTACATGATAGAGCTGCTTGCTGATACTGTGTGTGCATGACGGAGCCTCTTGCAAACACTGTAAGTGCATTATAGAGCCTCTTGCTGATACAGTGAGTGAATGACAGAGCCTCTTGATGATACAGTTAGTACATAACAGAGCCTCTTGCTGATACTGTGAGTGCATGACAGAGCCTCTTGCTGATACTGTGAGTGAATGACAGAGCCTCTTGCTTATACTGTGAGTGAATGACAGAGCCTCTTGCTGATACTGTGAGCGAATGACAGAGCCTCTTGCTGATACTGTGAGTGAATGACAGAGCCTTTTGATGATACTGTGATTGAATGACAGAGGCTCTTGCTGATATTGTGATTGAATGACAGAGGCTCTTTCTGATACTGTGATTGAATGACCGAGCCTCTTGCTGATATTGTGAGTGAATGACAGAGCCTCTTCCTGATTCTGTGATTGATTGACAGAGCCTCTTGCTGATATTGTGAGTGAATGACAGAGCCTCTTGCAGATACTGTGAGTGAATGACAGAGCCTCTTGCTGATACTGTGATTGAATGACAGAGCCTCTTCCTGATACTGTGATTGAATGACAGAGCCTCTTCCTGATACTGTGAGTGAATGACAGAGCCTCTTGCTGATACTGTGAGTTAATGACAGAGCCTCTTGCTGATACTGTGCGTGAATGACAGAGCCTCTTGCTGATACTGTGAGTGAATGACAGAGCCTCTTGCTGATACTGTGAGTGAATGACAGAACCTCTTGCTGATACTGTGAGTGAATGACAGAGCCTCTTGCTGATACTGTAAGTGAATGACAGAGTCTCATCCTGATACTGTAGGTGAATGACAGAGCCTCTTGCTGATATTGTGAGTGAATGACAGAGCCTCTTGCTGATATTGTGAGTTAATGACAGAGCCTCTTGCTGATATTGTGAGTGAATGACAGAGCCTCTTGCTGATACTGTGAGTGAATGACAGAGCCTCTTCCTGATACTGTGAGTGATTAACTGTGAGCCTCTTGCTGATATTGTGAGTGAATGACAGAGCCTCTTGCCGACATTGTGAGTGAATGACAGAGCCTCTTGCTGATACTGTGAGTGAATAACAGAGACTCTTTCCGATACTGTGAGTGAATGACAGTGCCTCTTGCCGATACTGTGAGTGAATGACAGAGCCTCTTGCTGATACTGTGAGTGAATGACAGAGCCTCTTGCTGATACTGTGAGTGAATGACAGAGCCTCTTGCTGATACTGTGATTGAATGACAGGGCCTCTTGCTGATACTGTGAGTGAATGACAGAGCCTCTTGCTGATACTGTGAGTGAATGACAGTGCCTCTTGCTGATACTGTGAGTGAATGAAAGAGCCTCTTGCTGATACTGTGAGTGAATGACAGAGCCTCTTGCTGACACTGTGAGTGAATGACAGAGTCTCTTGCTGACGTTGTGAGTGAATGACAGAGCCTCTTCCTGATTCTGTGAGTGAATGACAGAGCCTCTTGCTGATACTGTGAGTGAATGAAAGAGCCTCTTGCTGATATTGTGAGTGAATGACAGAGCCTCTTCCTGATTATGTGATTGATTGACAGAGCCTCTTGCTGATATTGTGAGTGAATGACAGAGCCTCTTGCAGATACTGTGAGTGAATGATAGAGCCTCTTGCTGATACTGTGATTGCATGACAGAGCCTCTTCCTGATACTGTGATTGAATGACAGAGCCTCTTCCTGATACTGTGAGTGAATGACAGAGCCTCTTGCTGATACTGTGAGTGAATGAAAGAGCCTCTTGCTGATACTGTGCGTGAATGACAGAGGCTCTTGATGATACTGTGAGTGAATGACAGAGCCTCTTGCTGATACTGTGAGTGAATGACAGAGCCTCTTGCTGATACTGTAAGTGAATGACAGAGCCTCTTGCTGATACTGTGAGTGAATGACAGAGCCTCTTGCTGATATTGTGAGTGAATGACAGAGCCTCTTGCTGATATTGTGAGTGAATGACAGAGCCTCTTGCTGATATTGTGAGTGAATGACAGAGCCTCTTGCTGATATTGTGAGTGAATGACAGAGCCTCTTGCTGATATTGTGAGTTAATGACAGAGCCTCTTGCTGATATTGTGAGTGAATGACAGAGCCTCTTGCTGATACTGTGAGTGAATGACAGAGCCTCTTGCTGATACTCTGAGTGATTAACTGTGAGCCTCTTGCTGATATTGTGAGTGAATGACAGAGCCTCTTCCTGATACTGTGAGTGAATGACAGAGCCTCTTGCTGATACTGTGAGTGAATGAATGAGCCTCTTGCTGATACTGTGATTGAATGACTGAGCCTCTTGCTGATACTGTGAGTGAATGACAGAGCCTCTTGCTGATACTGTGAGTGAATGACAGAGCCTCTTGCTGATACTGTGAGTGAATGACAGAGCCTCTTGCTGATATTGTGAGTGAATGACAGAGCCTCTTGCTGATACTGTGATTGAATGACAGAGCCTCTACCTGATACTGTGAGTGAATGAATGAGCCACTTGCCGATACTGTGAGTGAATGAATGAGCCTCTTGCTGATACTGTGATTGAATGACAGAGCTTCTTGCTGATACTGTGAGTGAATGACAGAGCCTCTTGCTGATACTGTGAGTGAATGACAGAGCCTCTTCCTGATACTGTGAGTGAATGACAGAGCCTCTTGCTGATACTGTTAGTGAATGAATGAGCCTCTTGCTGATACTGTGATTGAATGACAGAGATTCTTGCTGATACTGTGAGTGAATGACAGAGCCTCTTGCTGATACTGTGAGTGAATGACAGAGCCTCTTGCTGATACTTTGATTGAATGACAGAGCCTCTTGCTGATACTGTGAGTGAATGACAGAGCCTCTTGCTGATACTGTGAGTGAATGACAGAACCTCTTGCTGATTCTGTGAGTGAATGACAGAGCCTCTTGCTGATATTGTGAGTGAATGACAGAGCCTCTTGCTGATACTGTGAGTGAATGACAGAGCCTCTTGCCGATACTCTGAGTGAATGACAGAGCCTCTTGCCGATACTTTGATTGAACGACAGAGCCTCTTGCTGATACTGTGAGTGAATGACAGAGCCTCTTGCTGATACTGTGAGTGAATGACAGAACCTCTTGCTGTTTCTGTGAGTGAATGACAGAGCCTCTTGCTGATATTGTGAGTGAATGACAGAGCCTCTTGCTGATACTGTGAGTGAATGACAGAGCCTCTTGCCGATACTCTAAGTGAATGACAGAGCCTCTTGCCGATACTGTGAGTGAATGACAGAGCCTCTTGCCGATACTGTGAGTGAATGACAGAGCCTCTTCCCGACATTGTTAGTGAATGACAGAGCCTCTTGCTGATACTGTGAGTGAATGACAGAGCCTCTTGCTGATATTGTGAGTGAATGAGAGAGCCTCTTGCTGATACTGTGAGTGAATGACAGAGCCTCTTTCTGATACTGTGAGTGAATGACAGAGCCTCTTGCTGATACTGTGAGTGAATGATAGAGCCTCTTGATGATACTGTGAGAGAATGACAGAGCCTCTTGCTGATACTGTGAGTGAATGACAGAGCCTCTTGGTGATATTGTGAGTGAATGACAGAGCCTCTTGCTGATATTGTGATTGAATGAGAGAGCCTCTTGCTGATATTGTGATTGAATGACAGAGCCTCTTCCTGATTCTGTGATTGATTGATAGAGCCTCTTGCTGATACTGTGAGTGAATGACAGAGCCTCTTGCTGATATTGTGATTGAATGACAGAGCCTCTTGTTGATACTGTGAGTGAACGACAGAGCCTCTTGCAGATACTGTGAGTGAATGACAGAGCCTCTTGCTGATACTGTGAGTGAATGACAGAGCCTCTTCCTGATTCTGTGATTGATTGACAGAGCCTCTTCCTGATACGGTGAGTGAATGACAGAGACTCTTGCAGATACTGTGAGTGAATGACAGAGCCTCTTCCTGATACTGTTATTGAATGACAGAGCCTCTTGCTGATACTGTGAGTGAATGACAGAGCCTCTTGCTGATACAGTGAGTGAATGACAGAGCCTCTTGCTGATACTGTGAGTGAATGACAGAGCCTCTTGCTGATACTGTGAGTGAATGACAGAGCCTCTTGCTGATACTGTGAGTGAATGACAGAGCCTCTTGCTGATACTGCGAGTGAATGACAGAGCCTCTTCCTGATATTGTGAGTGAATGACAGAGCCTCTTGCCGACATTGTGAGTGAATGACAGAGCCTCTTGCTGATTCTGTGATTGAATGACAGAGCCTCTTGCTGATACAGTTATTACATGACAGAGCCTCTTTCTGATACTGTGAGTACATGATAGAGCTGCTTGCTGATACTGTGTGTGCATGACGGAGCCTCTTGCAAACACTGTAAGTGCATTATAGAGCCTCTTGCTGATACAGTGAGTGAATGACAGAGCCTCTTGCTGATACAGTTAGTACATGACAGAGCCTCTTGCTGATACTGTGAGTTCATGACAGAGCCTCTTGCTGATACTGTGAGTGAATGACAGAGCCTCTTGCTGATACTGTGATTGAATGACAGAGTCTCTTGCTGATATTGTGATTGAATGACAGAGGCTCTTTCTGATACTGTGATTGAATGACAGAGCCTCTTGCTGATACTGTGAGTGAATGACAGAGCCTCTTGCTGATACTGTGATTGAATGACAGAGCCTCTTGCTGATACTGTGAGTGAATGACAGAGCCTCTTGCTGATACTGTGAGTGAATGACAGAGCCTCTTGCTGATATTGTGATTGAATGACAGAGCCTCTTGCTGATATTGTGAGTGAATGATAGAGCCTCTTGCTGATACTGTGAGTGAATGACAGAGCCTCTTGCTGATATTGTGAGTAAATGATAGAGCCTCTTGTCGACATTGTGAGTGAATGACAGAGCCTCTTGCTGATTCTGTGATTGAATGACAGAGCCTCTTGCTGATACTGTGAGTGAATGACAGAGCCTCTTTCTGATACTGTGAGTGAATGATAGAGCCTCTTGCCGATACTGTGAGTGGATGACAGAGCCTCTTGCCGATACTGTGAGTGAATGACAGAGCCTCTTTCCGACATTTTGAGTGAATGACAGACCCTCTTGCTGACACTGTGAGTGAAAGACAGAGCCTCTTGCCGACATTGTCAGTGAATGACAGAGCCTCTTGCTGATACTGTGAGTGAATAACAGAGACTCTTTCCGATACTGTGAGTGAATGACAGTGCCTCTTGCCGATACTGTGAGTGAATGACAGAGCCTCTTGCTGATACTGTGAGTGCATGACAGAGCCTCTTGCTGATACTGTGAGTGAATGACAGAGCCTCTTGCTGATACTGTGATTGAATGACAGAGCCTCTTGCTGATACTGTGAGTGAATGACAGAGCCTCTTGCTGATACTGTTAGAGAATGAAAGAGCCTCTTGCTGATACTGTGAGTGAATGACAGAGCCTCTTGCTGATTCTGTGAGTGAATGACAGAGTCTCTTGCTGACGTTGTGAGTGAATGACAGAGCCTCTTCCTGATTCTGTGAGTGAATGACAGAGCCTCTTGCTGATACTGTGAGTGAATGACAGAGCCTCTTGCTGATATTGTGAGTGAATGACAGAGCCTCTTCCTGATTCTGTGATTGATTGACAGAGCCTCTTGCTGATATTGTGAGTGAATGACAGAGCCTCTTGCAGATACTGTGAGTGAATGACAGAGCCTCTTGCTGATACTGTGATTGAATGACAGAGCCTCTTCCTGATACTGTGATTGAATGACAGAGCCTCTTCCTGATACTGTGAGTGAATGACAGAGCCTCTTGCTGATACTGTGAGTGAATGACAGAGCCTCTTGCTGATACTGTGCGTGAATGACAGAGCCTCTTGATGATACTGTAAGTGAATTACAGAGCCTCTTGCTGATACTGTGAGTGAATGACAGAGCCTCTTGCTGATACTGTGAGTGAATGACAGAGCCTCTTGCTGATACTGTAAGTGAATGACAGAGCCTCTTGCTGATACTGTAAGTGAATGACAGAGCCTCATCCTGATACTGTGAGTGAATGACAGAGCCTCTTGCTGATATTGTGAGTGAATAACAGAGCCTCTTGCTGATATTGTGAGTGAATGACAGAGCCTCTTGCTGATATTGTGAGTGAATGACAGAGCCTCTTGCTGATACTGGGAGTGAATGACAGAGCCTCTTGCTGATACTGTGAGTGATTAACTGTGAGCCTCTTGCTGATATTGTGAGTGAATGACAGAGCTTCTTCCTGATACTGTGAGTGAATGACAGAGCCTCTTGCTGATACTGTGAGTGAAAGACAGAGCCTCTTGCCGACATTGTGAGTGAATGACAGAGCCTCTTGCTGATACTGTGAGTGAATAACAGAGACTCTTTCCGATAATGTGAGTGAATGACAGTGCCTCTTGCCGATACTGTGAGTGAATGACAGAGCCTCTTGCTGACACTGTGAGTGAATGACAGAGCCTCTTGCTGATACTGTGAGTGAATGACAGAGCCTCTTGCTGATACTGTGATTGAATGACAGAGCCTCTTGCTGATATTGTGAGTGAATGACAGAGCCTCTTGCTGATACTGTGAGTGAATGACAGAGCCTCTTGCTGATACTCTGAGTGATTAACTGTGAGCCTCTTGCTGATATTGTGAGTGAATGACAGAGCCTCTTCCTGATACTGTGAGTGAATGACAGAGCCTCTTGCTGATACTGTGAGTGAATGACAGAGCCTCTTGCTGATACTGTGATTGAATGACAGAGCCTCTTGCTGATATTGTGAGTGAATGACAGAGCCTCTTGCTGATACTGTGAGTGAATGACAGAGCCTCTTGCTGATACTCTGAGTGATTAACTGTGAGCCTCTTCCTGATATTGTGAGTGAATGACAGAGCCTCTTCCTGATACTGTGAGTGAATGAATGAGCCTCTTGCTGATACTGTGATTGAATGACTGAGCCTCTTGCTGATACTGTGAGTGAATGACAGAGCCTCTTGCTGATACTGTGAGTGAATGACAGAGCCTCTTGCCGATACTCTGAGTGAATGACAGAGCCTCTTGCCGATACTTTGATTGAATGACAGAGCCTCTTGCTGATACTGTGAGTGAATGACAGAGCCTCTTGCTGATACTGTGAGTGAATGACAGAACCTCTTGCTGTTTCTGTGAGTGAATGACAGAGCCTCTTGCTGATATTGTGAGTGAATGACAGAGCCTCTTGCTGATACTGTGAGTGAATGACAGAGCCTCTTGCCGATACTCTAAGTGAATGACAGAGCCTCTTGCCGATACTGTGAGTGAATGACAGAGCCTCTTGCCGATACTGTGAGTGAATGACAGAGCCTCTTCCCGACATTGTGAGTGAATGACAGAGCCTCTTGCTGATACTGTGAGTGAATGACAGAGCCTCTTGCTGATACTGTGAGTGAATGACAGAGCCTCTTGCTGATACTGTGAGTGAATGACAGAGCCTCTTTCTGATACTGTGAGTGAATGACAGAGCCTCTTGCTGATACTGTGAGTGAATGATAGAGCCTCTTGATGATACTGTGAGAGAATGACAGAGCCTCTTGCTGATACTGTGAGTGAATGACAGAGCCTCTTGGTGATATTGTGAGTGAATGACAGAGCCTCTTGCTGATATTGTGATTGAATGAGAGAGCCTCTTGCTGATATTGTGATTGAATGACAGAGCCTCTTCCTGATTCTGTGATTGATTGATAGAGCCTCTTGCTGATACTGTGAGTGAATGACAGAGCCTCTTGCTGATATTGTGATTGAATGACAGAGCCTCTTGTTGATACTGTGAGTGAACGACAGAGCCTCTTGCAGATACTGTGAGTGAATGACAGAGCCTCTTGCTGATACTGTGAGTGAATGACAGAGCCTCTTCCTGATTCTGTGATTGATTGACAGAGCCTCTTCGTGATACGGTGAGTGAATGACAGAGACTCTTGCAGATACTGTGAGTGAATGACAGAGCCTCTTCCTGATACTGTGATTGAATGACAGAGCCTCTTGCTGATACTGTGAGTGAATGACAGAGCCTCTTGCTGATACAGTGAGTGAATAACAGAGCCTCTTGCTGATACTGTGAGTGAATGACAGAGCCTCTTGCTGATACTGTGAGTGAATGACAGAGCCTCTTGCTGATACTGTGAGTGAATGACAGAGCCTCTTGCTGATACTGCGAGTGAATGACAGAGCCTCTTCCTGATATTGTGAGTGAATGACAGAGCCTCTTGCCGACATTGTGAGTGAATGACAGAGCCTCTTGCTGATTCTGTGATTGAATGACAGAGCCTCTTGCTGATACAGTTATTACATGAGAGAGCCTCTTTCTGATACTGTGAGTACATGATAGAGCTGCTTGCTGATACTGTGTGTGCATGACGGAGCCTCTTGCAAACACTGTAAGTGCATTATAGAGGCTCTTGCTGATACAGTTAGTACATGACAGAGCCTCTTGCTGATACTGTGAGTGCATGACAGAGCCTCTTGCTGATACTGTGAGTGAATGACAGAGCCTCTTGCTGATACTGTGATTGAATGACAGAGTCTCTTGCTGATATTGTGATTGAATGACAGAGGCTCTTTCTGATACTGTGATTGAATAACAGAGCCTCTTGCTGATACTGTGAGTGAATGACAGAGCCTCTTGCTGATACTGTGATTGAATGACAGAGCCTCTTGCTGATACTGTGAGTGAATGACATAGCCTCTTGCTGATACTGTGAGTGAATGACAGAGCCTCTTGCTGATATTGTGAGTGAATGACAGAGCCTCTTGCTGATACTGTGAGTGAATGACAGAGCCTCTTGCCGATACTCTAAGTGAATGACAGAGCCTCTTGCTGATATTGTGAGTGAATGATAGAGCCTCTTGCTGATACTGTGAGTGAATGACAGAGCCTCTTGCTGATATTGTGAGTAAATGATAGAGCCTCTTGTCGACAATGTGAGTGAATGACAGAGCCTCTTGCTGATTCTGTGATTGAATGACAGAGCCTCTTGCTGATACTGTGAGTGAATGACAGAGCCTCTTTCTGATACTGTGAGTGAATGATAGAGCCTCTTGCCGATACTGTGAGTGGATGACAGAGCCTCTTGCCGATACTGTGAGTGAATGACAGAGCCTCTTTCCGACATTTTGAGTGAATGACAGACCCTCTTGCTGACACTGTGAGTGAAAGACAGAGCCTCTTGCCGACATTGTCAGTGAATGACAGTGCCTCTTGCCGATACTGTGAGTGAATGACAGAGCCTCTTGCTGATACTGTGCGTGAATGACAGAGCCTCTTGATGATACTGTAAGTGAATTACAGAGCCTCTTGCTGATACTGTGAGTGAATGACAGAGCCTCTTGCTGATACTGTGAGTGAATGACAGAGCCTCTTGCTGATACTGTAAGTGAATGACAGAGCCTCTTGCTGATACTGTAAGTGAATGACAGAGCCTCATCCTGATACTGTGAGTGAATGACAGAGCCTCTTGCTGATATTGTGAGTGAATAACAGAGCCTCTTGCTGATATTGTGAGTGAATGACAGAGCCTCTTGCTGATATTGTGAGTGAATGACAGAGCCTCTTGCTGATACTGGGAGTGAATGACAGAGCCTCTTGCTGATACTGTGAGTGATTAACTGTGAGCCTCTTGCTGATATTGTGAGTGAATGACAGAGCCTCTTCCTGATACTGTGAGTGAATGACAGAGCCTCTTGCTGATACTGTGAGTGAAAGACAGAGCCTCTTGCTGATACTGTGAGTGAATAACAGAGACTCTTTCCGATACTGTGAGTGAATGACAGTGCCTCTTGCCGATACTGTGAGTGAATGACAGAGCCTCTTGCTGATACTGTGAGTGAATGACAGAGCCTCTTCCTGATTCTGTGATTGATTGACAGAGCCTCTTCCTGATACGGTGAGTGAATGACAGAGACTCTTGCAGATACTGTGAGTGAATGACAGAGCCTCTTCCTGATACTGTTATTGAATGACAGAGCCTCTTGCTGATACTGTGATTGAATGACAGAGCCTCTTGCTGATACTGTGAGTGAATGACAGAGCTTCTTGCTGATACTGTGAGTGAATGACAGTGCCTCTTGCTGATACTGTGAGTGAATGAAAGAGCCTCTTGCTGATACTGTGAGTGAATAACAGAGCCTCTTGCTGATACTGTGAGTGAATGACAGAGTATCTTGCTGACGTTGTGAGTGAATGACAGAGCCTCTTCCTGATTCTGTGAGTGAATGACAGAGCCTCTTGCTGATACTGTGAGTGAATGAAAGAGCCTCTTGCTGATATTGTGAGTGAATGACAGAGCCTCTTCCTGATTCTGTGAGTGAATGACAGAGCCTCTTGCTGATACTGTGAGTGAATGAAAGAGCCTCTTGCTGATATTGTGATTGAATGACAGAGCCTCTTCCTCATTCTGTGATTGATTGACAGAGCCTCTTGCTGATATTGTGAGTGAATGACAGAGCCTCTTGCTGATATTGTGAGTGAATGACAGAGCCTCTTGCTGATACTGGGAGTGAATGACAGAGCCTCTTGCTGATACTGTGAGTGATTAACTGTGAGCCTCTTGCTGATATTGTGAGTGAATGACAGAGCCTCTTCCTGATACTGTGAGTGAATGACAGAGCCTCTTGCTGATACTGTGAGTGAAAGACAGAGCCTCTTGCCGACATTGTGAGTGAATGACAGAGCCTCTTGCTGATACTGTGAGTGAATAACAGAGACTCTTTCCGATACTGTGAGTGAATGACAGTGCCTCTTGCCGATACTGTGAGTGAATGACAGAGCCTCTTGCTGACACTGTGAGTGAATGACAGAGCCTCTTGCTGATACTGTGAGTGAATGACAGAGCCTCTTGCTGATACTGTGATTGAATGACAGAGCCTCTTGCTGATATTGTGAGTGAATGACAGAGCCTCTTGCTGATACTGTGAGTGAATGACAGAGCCTCTTGCTGATACTCTGAGTGATTAACTGTGAGCCTCTTGCTGATATTGTGAGTGAATGACAGAGCCTCTTCCTGATACTGTGAGTGAATGAAAGAGCCTCTTGCTGATACTGTGAGTGAATGACAGAGCCTCTTGCTGATACTGTGATTGAATGACAGAGCCTCTTGCTGATATTGTGAGTGAATGACAGAGCCTCTTGCTGATACTGTGAGTGAATGACAGAGCCTCTTGCTGATACTCTGAGTGATTAACTGTGAGCCTCTTGCTGATATTGTGAGTGAATGACAGAGCCTCTTCCTGATACTGTGAGTGAATGAATGAGCCTCTTGCTGATACTGTGATTGAATGACTGAGCCTCTTGCTGATACTGTGAGTGAATGACAGAGCCTCTTGCTGATACTGTGAGTGAATGACAGAGCCTCTTGCCGATACTCTGAGTGAATGACAGAGCCTCTTGCCGATACTTTGATTGAATGACAGAGCCTCTTGCTGATACTGTGAGTGAATGACAGAGCCTCTTGCTGATACTGTGAGTGAATGACAGAACCTCTTGCTGTTTCTGTGAGTGAATGACAGAGCCTCTTGCTGATATTGTGAGTGAATGACAGAGCCTCTTGCTGATACTGTGAGTGAATGACAGAGCCTCTTGCCGATACTCTAAGTGAATGACAGAGCCTCTTGCCGATACTGTGAGTGAATGACAGAGCCTCTTGCCGATACTGTGAGTGAATGACAGAGCCTCTTCCCGACATTGTGAGTGAATGACAGAGCCTCTTGCTGATACTGTGAGTGAATGACAGAGCCTCTTGCTGATACTGTGAGTGAATGACAGAGCCTCTTGCTGATACTGTGAGTGAATGACAGAGCCTCTTTCTGATACTGTGAGTGAATGACAGAGCCTCTTGCTGATACTGTGAGTGAATGATAGAGCCTCTTGATGATACTGTGAGAGAATGACAGAGCCTCTTGCTGATACTGTGAGTGAATGACAGAGCCTCTTGGTGATATTGTGAGTGAATGACAGAGCCTCTTGCTGATATTGTGATTGAATGAGAGAGCCTCTTGCTGATATTGTGATTGAATGACAGAGCCTCTTCCTGATTCTGTGATTGATTGATAGAGCCTCTTGCTGATACTGTGAGTGAATGACAGAGCCTCTTGCTGATATTGTGATTGAATGACAGAGCCTCTTGTTGATACTGTGAGTGAACGACAGAGCCTCTTGCAGATACTGTGAGTGAATGACAGAGCCTCTTGCTGATACTGTGAGTGAATGACAGAGCCTCTTCCTGATTCTGTGATTGATTGACAGAGCCTCTTCGTGATACGGTGAGTGAATGACAGAGACTCTTGCAGATACTGTGAGTGAATGACAGAGCCTCTTCCTGATACTGTGATTGAATGACAGAGCCTCTTGCTGATACTGTGAGTGAATGACAGAGCCTCTTGCTGATACAGTGAGTGAATAACAGAGCCTCTTGCTGATACTGTGAGTGAATGACAGAGCCTCTTGCTGATACTGTGAGTGAATGACAGAGCCTCTTGCTGATACTGTGAGTGAATGACAGAGCCTCTTGCTGATACTGCGAGTGAATGACAGAGCCTCTTCCTGATATTGTGAGTGAATGACAGAGCCTCTTGCCGACATTGTGAGTGAATGACAGAGCCTCTTGCTGATTCTGTGATTGAATGACAGAGCCTCTTGCTGATACAGTTATTACATGAGAGAGCCTCTTTCTGATACTGTGAGTACATGATAGAGCTGCTTGCTGATACTGTATGTGCATGACGGAGCCTCTTGCAAACACTGTAAGTGCATTATAGAGGCTCTTGCTGATACAGTTAGTACATGACAGAGCCTCTTGCTGATACTGTGAGTGCATGACAGAGCCTCTTGCTGATACTGTGAGTGAATGACAGAGCCTCTTGCTGATACTGTGATTGAATGACAGAGTCTCTTGCTGATATTGTGATTGAATGACAGAGGCTCTTTCTGATACTGTGATTGAATGACAGAGCCTCTTGCTGATACTGTGAGTGAATGACAGAGCCTCTTGCTGATACTGTGATTGAATGACAGAGCCTCTTGCTGATACTGTGAGTGAATGACATAGCCTCTTGCTGATACTGTGAGTGAATGACAGAGCCTCTTGCTGATATTGTGATTGAATGACAGAGCCTCTTGCTGATATTGTGAGTGAATGATAGAGCCTCTTGCTGATACTGTGAGTGAATGACAGAGCCTCTTGCTGATATTGTGAGTAAATGATAGAGCCTCTTGTCGACAATGTGAGTGAATGACAGAGCCTCTTGCTGATTCTGTGATTGAATGACAGAGCCTCTTGCTGATACTGTGAGTGAATGACAGAGCCTCTTTCTGATACTGTGAGTGAATGATAGAGCCTCTTGCCGATACTGTGAGTGGATGACAGAGCCTCTTGCCGATACTGTGAGTGAATGACAGAGCCTCTTTCCGACATTTTGAGTGAATGACAGACCCTCTTGCTGACACTGTGAGTGAAAGACAGAGCCTCTTGCCGACATTGTCAGTGAATGACAGAGACTCTTGCTGATACTGTGAGTGAATAACAGAGACTCTTTCCGATACTGTGAGTGAATGACAGTGCCTCTTGCCGATACTGTGAGTGAATGACAGAGCCTCTTGCTGATACTGTGCGTGAATGACAGAGCCTCTTGATGATACTGTAAGTGAATTACAGAGCCTCTTGCTGATACTGTGAGTGAATGACAGAGCCTCTTGCTGATACTGTGAGTGAATGACAGAGCCTCTTGCTGATACTGTAAGTGAATGACAGAGCCTCTTGCTGATACTGTAAGTGAATGACAGAGCCTCATCCTGATACTGTGAGTGAATGACAGAGCCTCTTGCTGATATTGTGAGTGAATAACAGAGCCTCTTGCTGATATTGTGAGTGAATGACAGAGCCTCTTGCTGATATTGTGAGTGAATGACAGAGCCTCTTGCTGATACTGGGAGTGAATGACAGAGCCTCTTGCTGATACTGTGAGTGATTAACTGTGAGCCTCTTGCTGATATTGTGAGTGAATGACAGAGCCTCTTCCTGATACTGTGAGTGAATGACAGAGCCTCTTGCTGATACTGTGAGTGAAAGACAGAGCCTCTTGCTGATACTGTGAGTGAATGACAGAGCCTCTTGCTGATACTGTGAGTGAATGACAGAGCCTCTTGCTGATACTGTGATTGAATGACAGAGCCTCTTGCTGATACTGTGAGTGAATGACAGAGCCTCTTGCTGATACTGTGAGTGAATGACAGTGCCTCTTGCTGATACTGTGAGTGAATGAAAGAGCCTCTTGCTGATACTGTGAGTGAATAACAGAGCCTCTTGCTGATACTGTGAGTGAATGACAGAGTATCTTGCTGACGTTGTGAGTGAATGACAGAGCCTCTTCCTGATTCTGTGAGTGAATGACAGAGCCTCTTGCTGATACTGTGAGTGAATGAAAGAGCCTCTTGCTGATATTGTGAGTGAATGACAGAGCCTCTTCCTCATTCTGTGATTGATTGACAGAGCCTCTTGCTGATATTGTGAGTGAATGACAGAGCCTCTTGCAGATACTGTGAGTAAATGACAGAGCCTCTTGCTGATACTGTGATTGAATGACAGAGCCTCTTCCTGATACTGTGATTGAATGACAGAGCCTCTTCCCGATACTGTGAGTGAATGACAGAGCCTCGTGCTGATACTGTGAGTGAATGACAGAGCCTCTTGCTGATACTGTGCGTGAATGACAGAGCCTCTTGCTGATACTGTGAGTGAATGACAGAGCCTCTTGCTGATACTGTGAGTGAATGACAGAGCCTCTTGCTGATACTGTGAGTGAATGACAGAGCCTCTTGCTGATACTGTAAGTGAATGACAGAGCCTCTTGCTGATACTGTAAGTGAATGACAGAGCCTCATCCTGATACTGTGAGTGAATGACAGAGCCTCTTGCTGATACTGTGAGTGAATGAATGAGCCTCTTGCTGATACTGTGATTGAATGACTGAGCCTCTTGCTGATACTGTGAGTGAATGACAGAGCCTCTTGCTGATACTTTGAGTGAATGACAGCACCTCTTGCTGATACTGTGAGTGAATGACAGAGCTTATTGCTGATACTGTGAGGGAATGACAGAGCCTCTTGCTGTTAATGTGAGTGAATGACAGAGCCTCTTGCTGATACTGTGAGTGAATGAGAGAGCCTCTTGCTGATACTGTGAGTGAATGACAGAGCCTCTTGCTGATACTTTGATTAGAATGACAGAGCCTCTTGCTGATACTGTGAGTGAATGAATGAGCCTCTTGCTGATACTGTGAGTGAATGAATGAGCCTCTTGCTGATACTGTGATTGAATGACAGAGCCTCTTGCTGATACTTTGAGTGAATGACAGCACCTCTTGCTGATACTGTGAGTGAATGACAGAGCTTCTTGCTGATACTGTGAGTGAATGACAGAGCCTCTTGCTGATACTGTGAGTGAATGACAGAGCCTCTTGCTGATATTGTGAGTGAATGACAGAGCCTCTTCCTGATACTGTGAGTGAATGACAGAGCCTCTTGCTGATACTGTGAGTGAATGACAGAGCCTCTTGCTGATACTGTGAGTGAATGACAGAGCCTCTTGCTGATATTGTGAGTGAATGACAGAGCCTCTTGCTGATACTGTGAGTGAATGACAGAGCCTCTTGCTGATACTGTGAGTGAATGACAGAGCCTCTTGCTGATACTTTGATTGAATGACAGAGCCTCTTGCTGATACTGTGAGTGAATGACAGAGCCTCTTGCTGATATTGTGAGTGAATGACAGAGCCTCTTGCTGATACTGTGAGTGAATGACAGAGCCTCTTGCCGATACTCTGAGTGAATGACAGAGCCTCTTGCCGATACTTTGATTGAATGACAGAGCCTCTTGCTGAAACTGTGAGTGAATGACAGAGCCTCTTGCTGATACTGTGAGTGAATGACAGAACCTCTTGCTGATTCTGTGAGTGAATGACAGAGCCTCTTGCTGATATTGTGAGTGAATGACAGAGCCTCTTGCTGATACTGTGAGTGAATGACAGAGCCTCTTGCCGATACTCTGAGTGAATGACAGAGCCTCTTGCCGATACTGTGAGTGAATGACAGAGCCTCTTGCCGATACTGTGAGTGAATGACAGAGCCTCTTCCCGACATTGTGAGTGAATGACAGAGCCTCTTGCTGATACTGTGAGTGAATGACAGAGCCTCTTGCTGATACTGTGAGTGAATGACAGAGCCTCTTGCTGATACTGTGAGTGAATGACAGAGCCTCTTGCTGATACTGTGAGTGAATGACAGAGCCTCTTGCTGATACTGTGAGTGAATGATAGAGCCTCTTGATGATACTGTGAGAGAATGACAGAGCCTCTTGCTGATACTGTGAGTGAATGACAGAGCCTCTTGGTGATATTGTGAGTGAATGACATAGCCTCTTGCTGATATTGTGATTGAATGAGAGAGCCTCTTGCTGATATTGTGATTGAATGACAGAGCCTCTTCCTGATTCTGTGATTGATTGACAGAGCCTCTTGCTGATACTGTGAATGAATGATAGAGCCTCTTGCTGATATTGTGATTGAATGACAGAGCCTCTTGTTGATACTGTGAGTGAACGACAGAGCCTCTTGCAGATACTGTGAGTGAATGACAGAGCCTCTTGCTGATACTGTGAGTGAATGACAGAGCCTCTTCCTGATTCTGTGATTGATTGACAGAGCCTCTTCCTGATACGGTGAGTGAATGACAGAGACTCTTGCAGATACTGTGAGTGAATGACAGAGCCTCTTCCTGATACTGTGATTGAATGACAGAGCCTCTTGCTGATACAGTGAGTGAATGACAGAGCCTCTTGCTGATACTGTGAGTGAATGACAGAGCCTCTTGCTGATACTGTGAGTGAATGACAGAGCCTCTTGCTGATACTGTGAGTGATTGACAGAGCCTCTTGCTGATACTGTGTGTGATTGACAGAGCCTCTTGCTGATAATGTGAGTGAATGACAGAGCCTCTTGCTGATACTGTGAGTGCTTGACAGAGCCTCTTGCTGATACTGTGAGTGAATGACAGAGCCTCTTGCTGATACTGTGAGTGATTGACAGAGCCTCTTGCTGATAATGTGAGAGAATGACAGAGTCTCTTGCTGATACTGTGAGTGAATGAACGAGCCTCTTGCTGATATTGTGAGTGAATGACAGAGCCTCTTGCTGATAATGTGAGTGAATGACAGAGCCTCTTGCTGATACTGTGAGTGAATGACAGAGCCCCTTGCTGATACTGTGAGTGAATGACAGAGCCTCTTGATGATACTGTGAGAGAATGACAGAGCCTCTTGCTGATATTGTGAGTGAATAACAGAGCCTGTGAGTGAACGAAAGAGCCTCTTGCTGATACTGTGAGTGAATGACAGAGCCTCTTGCTGATACAGTGAGTGAATGACAGAGCCTCTTCCTGATTCTGTGATTGATTGACAGAGCCTCTTGCTGATATTGTGAGTGAATGACAGAGACTCTTCCTGAATCTGTGATTGATTGACAGAGCCTCTTGCTGATACTGTGAGTGAATGACAGAGCCTCTTGCAGATACTGTGAGTGAATGACAGAGCCTCTTGCTGATATTGTGAATGAATGACAGAGCCTCTTGCTGATACTGTGATTGAATGACAGAGCCTCTTCCTGATACTGTGATTGAATGACAGAGGCTCTTCCTGATACTGTGAGTGAATGATTGAGCCTCTTGCTGATACTGTGTGTGAATGACAGAGCCTCTCGCTGATACTGTGAGTGAATGACAGAGCGTCTTGCTGATACTGTGAGTGAATGATAGAGCCTCTTGATGATACTGTGAGAGAATGACAGAGCCTCTTGCTGATACTGTGAGTGAATGACAGAGCCTCTTGGTGATATTGTGAGTGAATGACAGAGCCTCTTGCTGATATTGTGATTGAATGAGAGAGCCTCTTGCTGATATTGTGATTGAATGACAGAGCCTCTTCCTGATTCTGTGATTGATTGACAGAGCCTCTTGCTGATACTGTGAGCGAATGACAGAGCCTCTTGCTGATATTGTGATTGAATGACAGAGCCTCTTGTTGATACTGTGAGTGAACGACATAGCCTCTTGCAGATACTGTGAGTGAATGACAGAGCCTCTTGCTGATACTGTGAGTGAATGACAGAGCATCTTCCTGATTCTGTGATTGATTGACAGAGCCTCTTCCTGATACGGTGAGTGAATGACAGAGACTCTTGCTGTTATTGGGAATGAATGACAGAGCCTCTTGCTGATACTGTGATTGAATGACAGAGCCTCTTGCTGATACTGTGAGTGAATGACAGAGCCTCTTGCTGATACTGTGAGTGAATGACAGAGCCTCTTGCTGATACTGTGAGTGAATGACAGAGCCTCTTGCTGATACTGTGAGTGAATGACAGAGCCTCTTGCTGATACTGTGAGTGAATGATAGAGCCTCTTGATGATACTGTGAGAGAATGACAGAGCCTCTTTCTGATTCTGTGATTGATTGACAGAGCCTCTTGCTGATACTGTGAGTGAATGACAGAGCCTCTTGCTGATATTGTGATTGAATGACAGAGCCTCTTGTTGATACTGTGAGTGAACGACAGAGCCTCTTGCAGATACTGTGAGTGAATGACAGAGCCTCTTGCTGATACTGTGAGTGAATGACAGAGCCTCTTCCTGATTCTGTGATTGATTGGCAGAGCCTCTTCCTGATACGGTGAGTGAATGACAGAGACTCTTCCTGAATCTGTGATTGATTGACAGATCCTCTTGCTGATACTGTGAGTGAATGACAGAGCCTCTTGCTGATATTGTGAATGAATGACAGAGCCTCTTGCTGATACTGTGATTGAATGACAGAGCCTCTTCCTGATACTGTGATTGAATGACAGAGGCTCTTCCTGATACTGTGAGTGAATGATTGAGCCTCTTGCTGATACTGTGTGTGAATGACAGAGCGTCTTGCTGATACTGTGAGTGAATGATAGAGCCTCTTGATGATACTGTGAGAGAATGACAGAGCCTCTTGCTGATACTGTGAGTGAATGACAGAGCCTCTTGGTGATATTGTGAGTGAATGACAGAGCCTCTTGCTGATATTGTGATTGAATGAGAGAGCCTCTTGCTGATATTGTGTTTGAATGACAGAGCCTCTTCCTGATTCTGTGATTGATTGACAGAGCCTCTTGCTGATACTGTGAGCGAATGACAGAGCCTCTTGCTGATATTGTGATTGAATGACAGAGCCTCTTGTTGATACTGTGAGTGAACGACAGAGCCTCTTGCAGATACTGTGAGTGAATGACAGAGCCTCTTGCTGATACTGTGAGTGAATGACAGAACCTCTTCCTGATTCTGTGATTGATTGACAGAGCCTCTTCCTGATACGGTGAGTGAATGACAGAGACTCTTGCTGATATTGGGAATGAATGACAGAGGCTCTTGCTGATACTGTGATTGAATGAGAGAGCCTCTTGCTGATACTGTGAGTGAATGACAGAGCCTCTTGCTGATACTGTGAGTGAATGACAGAGCCTCTTGCTGATACTGTGAGTGAATGACAGAGCCTCTTGCTGATACTGTGAGTGAATGACAGAGCCTCTTGCTGATACTGTGAGTGAATGATAGAGCCTCTTGATGATACTGTGAGAGAATGACAGAGCCTCTTGCTGTTACTGTGAGTGAATGACAGAGCCTCTTGGTGATATTGTGAGTGAATGACAGAGCCTCTTGCTGATATTGTGATTGAATGAGAGAGCCTCTTGCTGATATTGTGATTGAATGACAGAGCCTCTTTCTGATTCTGTGATTGATTGACAGAGCCTCTTGCTGATACTGTGAGTGAATGACAGAGGCTCTTGCTGATATTGTGATTGAATGACAGAGCCTCTTGTTGATACTGTGAGTGAACGACAGAGCCTCTTGCAGATACTGTGAGTGAATGACAGAGCCTCTTGCTGATACTGTGAGTGAATGACAGAGCCTCTTCCTGATTCTGTGATTGATTGACAGAGCCTCTTCCTGATACGGTGAGTGAATGACAGAGACTCTTGCAGATACTGTGAGTGAATGACAGAGCCTCTTCCTGATACTGTGATTGAATGATAGAGCCTCTTGCTGATACTGTGAGTGAATGACAGAGCCTCTTGCTGATACTGTGCGTGAATGACAGAGCCTCTTGCTGATACTGTGAGTGAATGACAGAGCCTCTTGCTGATACTGTGAGTGAATGACAGAGCCTCTTGCTGATACTGTGAGTGATTGACAGAGCCTCTTGCTGATACTGTGTGTGATTGACAGAGCCTCTTGCTGATAATGTGATTGAATGATAGAGCCTCTTGCTGATACAGTGAGTGAATGACAGAGCCTCTTGCTGATACTGTGAGTGAATGACAGAGACTCTTGCAGATACTGTGAGTGAATGACAGAGCCTCTTCCTGATACTGTGATTGAATGATAGAGCCTCTTGCTGATACAGTGAGTGAATGACAGAGCCTCTTGCTGATACTGTGAGTGAATGACAGAGCCTCTTGCTGATACTGTGAGTGAATGACAGAGCCTCTTGCTGATACTGTGAGTGAATGACAGAGACTCTTGCTGATACTGTGAGTGATTGACAGAGCCTCTTGCTGATACTGTGTGTGATTGACAGAGCCTCTTGCTGATAATGTGAGTGAATGACGGAGCCTCTTGCTGATACTGTGAGTGATTGACAGAGCCTCTTGCTGATAATGTGAGTGAATGACAGAGCCTCTTGCTGATACTGTGAGTGATTGACAGAGCCCCTTGCTGATAATGTGAGAGAATGACAGAGTCTCTTGCTGATACTGTGAGTGAATTAACGAGCCTCTTGCTGATATTGTGAGTGAATGACAGAGCCTCTTGCTGATAATGTGAGTGAATGACAGAGCCTCTTGCTGATACTGTGAGTGAATGACAGAGCCTCTTGCTGATACTGTGAGTGAATGACAGAGCCTCTTCCTGATATTGTGAGTGAATGACAGAGCCTCTTGCTGACGTTGTGAGTGAATGACATAGCTTCTTCCTGATTCTGTGAGTGAATGACAGAGCCTCTTGCTGATACTGTGAGTGAATGACAGAGCCTCTTCCTGATTCTGTGAGTGAATGACAGAGCCTCTTGCTGATACTGTGAGTGAATGACAGAGCCTCTTGCTGATATTGTGAGTGAATGACAGAGCCTCCTGCTGAAACTGTGAGTGAATGTCAGAGCCTCTTGCTGATATTGTGAGTGAATAACAGAGCCTGTGAGTGAACGACAGAGCCTCTTGCTGATACTGTGATTGAATGACAGAGCCTCTTGATGATACTGTGAGTGAATGACGGAGCCTCTTCCTGATTCTGTGATTGATTGACAGATCATCTTGCTGATATTGTGAGTGAATGACAGAGACTCTTCCTGAATCTGTGATTGATTGACAGAGCCTCTTGCTGATACTGTGAGCGAATGACAGAGCCTCTTGCAGATACTGTGAGTGAATGACAGAGCCTCTTGCTGATATTGTGAATGAATGACAGAGCCTCTTGCTGATACTGTGATTGAATGACAGAGCCTCTTCCTGATACTGTGATTGAATGACAGAGGCTCTTCCTGATACTGTGAGTGAATGATTGAGCCTCTTGCTGATACTGTGTGTGAATGACAGAGCCTCTCGCTGATACTGTGCGTGAATGACAGAGCCTCTCGCTGATACTGTGAGTGAATGATAGAGCCTCTTGCTGATACTGTGAGTGAATGACAGAGCCTCTTGCTGATACTGTGAGTGAATGACAGAGCCTCTTGCTGATACTGTGAGTGAATGACAGAGCCTCTTGCTGATACTGTGAGTGAATGACAGAGCCTCTTGCTGATACTTTGATTTAATGACAGAGCCTCTTGCTGATACTGTGATTGAATGACAGAGCCTCTTGCTGATACTGTGAGTGAATGACAGAGCCTCTTGCTGATACTGTGAGTGAATGACAGAGCCTCTTGCTGATTCTGTGAGTGAATGACCGAGCATCTTGCTGATATTGTGAGTGAATGACAGAGCCTCTTGCTGATACTGTGAGTGAATGACAGAGCCTCTTGCAAGAGCCTCTTGCCGACATTGTGAGTCTATGACAGAGCCTCTTGCTGATACTGTGATTGGATGACAGAGCCTCTTGCTGATACTGTGAGTGATTGACAGAGCCTCTTGCTGATACTGTGTGTGATTGACAGAGCCTCTTGCTGATAATGTGATTGAATGATAGAGCCTCTTGCTGATACAGTGAGTGAATGACAGAGCCTCTTGCTGATACTGTGCGTGAATGACAGAGCCTCTTGCTGATACTGTGAGTGAATGACAGAGCCTCTTGCTGATACTGTGAGTGAATGACAGAGCCTCTTGCTGATACTGTGAGTGATTGACAGAGCCTCTTGCTGATACTGTGTGTGATTGACAGAGCCTCTTGCTGATAATGTGATTGAATGATAGAGCCTCTTGCTGATACAGTGAGTGAATGACAGAGCCTCTTGCTGATACTGTGAGTGAATGACAGAGACTCTTGCAGATACTGTGAGTGAATGACAGAGCCTCTTCCTGATACTGTGATTGAATGATAGAGCCTCTTGCTGATACAGTGAGTGAATGACAGAGCCTCTTGCTGATACTGTGAGTGAATGACAGAGCCTCTTGCTGATACTGTGAGTGAATGACAGAGCCTCTTGCTGATACTGTGAGTGAATGACAGAGACTCTTGCTGATACTGTGAGTGATTGACAGAGCCTCTTGCTGATACTGTGTGTGATTGACAGAGCCTCTTGCTGATAATGTGAGTGAATGACGGAGCCTCTTGCTGATACTGTGAGTGATTGACAGAGCCCCTTGCTGATAATGTGAGAGAATGACAGAGTCTCTTGCTGATACTGTGAGTGAATTAACGAGCCTCTTGCTGATATTGTGAGTGAATGACAGAGCCTCTTGCTGATAATGTGAGTGAATGACAGAGCCTCTTGCTGATACTGTGAGTGAATGACAGAGCCTCTTGCTGATACTGTGAGTGAATGACAGAGCCTCTTCCTGATATTGTGAGTGAATGACAGAGCCTCTTGCTGACGTTGTGAGTGAATGACATAGCTTCTTCCTGATTCTGTGAGTGAATGACAGAGCCTCTTGCTGATACTGTGAGTGAATGACAGAGCCTCTTCCTGATTCTGTGAGTGAATGACAGAGCCTCTTGCTGATACTGTGAGTGAATGACAGAGCCTCTTGCTGATATTGTGAGTGAATGACAGAGCCTCCTGCTGAAACTGTGAGTGAATGTCAGAGCCTCTTGCTGATATTGTGAGTGAATAACAGAGCCTGTGAGTGAACGACAGAGCCTCTTGCTGATACTGTGATTGAATGACAGAGCCTCTTGATGATACTGTGAGTGAATGACGGAGCCTCTTCCTGATTCTGTGATTGATTGACAGATCATCTTGCTGATATTGTGAGTGAATGACAGAGACTCTTCCTGAATCTGTGATTGATTGACAGAGCCTCTTGCTGATACTGTGAGCGAATGACAGAGCCTCTTGCAGATACTGTGAGTGAATGACAGAGCCTCTTGCTGATATTGTGAATGAATGACAGAGCCTCTTGCTGATACTGTGATTGAATGACAGAGCCTCTTCCTGATACTGTGATTGAATGACAGAGGCTCTTCCTGATACTGTGAGTGAATGATTGAGCCTCTTGCTGATACTGTGTGTGAATGACAGAGCCTCTCGCTGATACTGTGCGTGAATGACAGAGCCTCTCGCTGATACTGTGAGTGAATGATAGAGCCTCTTGCTGATACTGTGAGTGAATGACAGAGCCTCTTGCTGATACTGTGAGTGAATGACAGAGCCTCTTGCTGATACTGTGAGTGAATGACAGAGCCTCTTGCTGATACTGTGAGTGAATGACAGAGCCTCTTGCTGATACTTTGATTTAATGACAGAGCCTCTTGCTGATACTGTGATTGAATGACAGAGCCTCTTGCTGATACTGTGAGTGAATGACAGAGCCTCTTGCTGATACTGTGAGTGAATGACAGAGCCTCTTGCTGATTCTGTGAGTGAATGACCGAGCATCTTGCTGATATTGTGAGTGAATGACAGAGCCTCTTGCTGATACTGTGAGTGAATGACAGAGCCTCTTGCAAGAGCCTCTTGCCGACATTGTGAGTCTATGACAGAGCCTCTTGCTGATAATGTGAGTGAATGACAGAGACTCTTGCAGATACTGTGAGTGAATGACAGAGCCTCTTGCCGATACTGTGAGTGAATGACAGAGCCTCTTGCCGATACTGTGAGTGAATGACAGAGCCTCCTGCCGACATTGTGAGTGAATGACAGAGCCTCTTGCTGATACTGTGAGTGAATCACAGAGCCTCTTGTTGATACTGTGAGTGAATGACAGAGCCTCATGCTGATACTGTGAGTGAATGACAGAGCCTCTTGCTGATACTGTGAGTGAACGACAGAGCCTCTTGCTTAGACTGTGAGTGAATGACAGAGCCTCTTGCTGATTCTGTGATTGATTGACAGAGCCTCTTCCTGATACTGTGAGTGATTGACAGAGCCTCTTGCAGATACTGTGAGTGAATGACAGAGCCTCTTGCTGATACTGTGATTGAATGACAGAGCCTCTTCCTGATACTGTGATTGAATGACAGAGCCTCTTGCTGATACTGTGAGTGAATGACAGAGCCTCTTGCTGATACAGTGAGTGAATGACAGAGCCTCTTGCTGATACTGTGAGTGAATGACAGAGCCTCTTGCTGATACTGTGAGTGAATGACAGTGCCTCTTGCTGATACTGTGAGTGAATGACAGAGCCTCTTGCAGATAATGTGAGTGAATGACAGAGCCTCTTGCTGATACTGTGAGAGAATGACAGAGTCTCTTGCTGATACTGTGAGTGAATGACCGAGCCTCTTGCTGATACTGTGAGTGAATGACAGAGACTCTTGCTGATACTGTGAGTGAATGACCGAGCCTCTTGCTGATACTGTGAGTGAATGACAGAGCCTCTTGCTGATACTGTGAGTGAATGACAGAGCCTCTTGCTGATACTGTGAGTGAATGACAGAGCCTCTTGCTGATACTGAGTGAATGACAGAGCCTCTTGCTGATACTGTGAGTGAATGACAGAGTCTCTTGCTGATATTGCGAGTGAATGACAGAGCCTCTTCCTGATATTGTGAGTGAATGACAGAGCCTCTTGCCGACATTGTGAGTGAATGACAGAGCCTCTTGCTGATTCTGTGATTGAATGACAGAGCCTCTTGCTGATACAGTTATTACATGACAGAGCCTCTTTCTGATACTGTGAGTACATGATAGAGCTGCTTGCTGATACTGTGAGTGAATGACAGAGCCTCTTGCTGATACAGTTAGTACATGACAGAGCCTCTTGCTGATAATGTGAGTGAATGACAGAGCCTCTTGCTGATAATGTGAGTGAATGACAGATCCTCTTGATGATACTGTGAGAGAATGACAGAGCCTCTTGCTGATATTGTGAGTGAATGAACGAGCCTCTTGCTGATATTGTGAGTGAATGATAGAGCCTCTTGCTGATACTGTGAGTGAATGACAGAGCCTCTTGCTGATACTGTGAGTGAATGACAGAGCCTCTTGATGATACTGTGAGAGAATGACAGAGCCTCTTGCTGATATTGTGAGTGAATAACAGAGCTTGTGAGTGAACGACAGAGCCTCTTGCTGATATTGTGAGTGAATGACAGAGCCTCTTGATGATACTGTGAGAGAATGACAGAGCCTTTTGCTGATATTGTGAGTGAATAACAGAGCTTGTGAGTGAATGACAGAGCCTCTTGCTGATATTGTGAGTGAATGAGAGAGCCTCTTCCTGAATCTGTGATTGATTGACAGAGCCTCTTGATGATACTGTGAGTGAATGACAGAGCCTCTTGCAGATACTGTGAGTGAATGACAGAGCCTCTTGCTGATATTGTGAATGAATTACAGAGCCTCTTGCTGATACTGTGATTGAATGACAGAGCCTCTTCCTGATACTGTGATTGAATGACAGAGGCTCTTCCTGATACTGTGAGTGAATGACAGAGCCTCTCGCTGATACTGTGAGTGAATGACAGAGCCTCTTGCTGATACTGTGAGTGAATGATAGAGCCTCTTGATGATACTGTGAGAGAATGACAGAGCCTCTTGCTGATACTGTGAGTGAATGACAGAGCCTCTTGGTGATATTGTGAGTGAATGACAGAGCCTCTTGCTGATATTGTGATTGAATGAGAGAGCCTCTTGCTGATATTGTGATTGAATGACAGAGCCTCTTCCTGATTCTGTGATTGATTGACAGAGCCTCTTGCAGATACTGTGAGTGAATGACAGAGCCTCTTGCTGATACTGTGAGTGAATGACAGAGCCTCTTCCTGATTCTGTGATTGATTGACAGAGCCTCTTCCTGATACGGTGAATGAATGACAGAGACTCTTGCTGATATTGTGAATGAATGACAGAGCCTCTTGCTGATACTGTGATTGAATGACAGAGCCTCTTGCTGATACTGTGAGTGAATGATAGAGCCTCTTGCTGATACTGTGAGTGAATGACAGAGCCTCTTGCTGATACTGTGAGTGTATGACAGAGCCTCTTGCTGATACTGTGAGTGAATGACAGAGCCTCTTGCTGATACTGTGAGTGAATGATAGAGCCTCTTGATGATACTGTGAGAGAATGACAGAGCCTCTTGCTGTTACTGTGAGTGAATGACAGAGCCTCTTGGTGATATTGTGAGTGAATGACAGAGCCTCTTGCTGATATTGTGATTGAATGAGAGAGCCTCTTGCTGATATTGTGATTGAATGACAGAGCCTCTTCCTGATTCTGTGATTGATTGACAGAGCCTCTTGCTGATACTGTGAGTGAATGACAGAGCCTCTTGCTGATATTGTGATTGAATGACAGAGCCTCTTGTTGATACTGTGAGTGAACGACAGAGCCTCTTGCAGATACTGTGAGTGAATGACAGAGCCTCTTGCTGATACTGTGAGTGAATGACAGAGCCTCTTCCTGATTCTGTGATTGATTGACAGAGCCTCTTCCTGATACGGTGAGTGAATGATTGAGCCTCTTGCTGATACTGTGTGTGAATGACAGAGCCTCTTGCTGATAATGTGAGTGAATGACAGAGCCTCTTCCTGATTCTGTGAGTGAATGACAGAGCCTCTTGCTGATACTGTGATTGAATGACAGAGCCTATTGCTGATTCTGTGAGTGAATGACAGATCCACTTGCTGATCCTGTGAGTGAATGACAGAGCCTCTTGCTGATACTGTGAGTGAATGACAGAGCCTCTTCCTGATTCTGTGATTGATTGACAGAGCATCTTGCTGATATTGTGAGTGAATGACAGAGCCTCTTCCTGAATCTGTGATTGATTGACAGAGCCTCTTGCTGATACTCTGAGTGAATGACAGAGCCTCTTGCAGATACTGTGAGTGAATGACAGAGCCTCTTGCTGATATTGTGAATGAATGACAGAGGCTCTTGCTGATACTGTGATTGAATGACAGAGGCTCTTCCTGATACTGTGAGTGAATGATTGAGCCTCTTGCTGATACTGTGTGTGAATGACAGAGCCTCTCGCTGATACTGTGCGTGAATGACAGAGCCTCTCGCTGATACTGTGTGTGAATGATAGAGCCTCTTGATGATACTGTGAGTGAATGACAGAGCCTCTTGCTGATACTGTGAGTGAATGACAGAGCCTCTTGCTGATACTGTGAGTGAATGACAGAGCCTCTTGCTGATACTGTGAGTGAATGACAGAGCCTCTTGCTGATACTGTGAGTGAATGACAGAGCCTCTTGCTGATACTGTGAGTGAATGATAGAGCCTCTTGATGATACTGTGAGAGAATGACAGAGCCTCTTGCTGTTACTGTGAGTGAATGACAGAGCCTCTTGGTGATATTGTGAGTGAATGACAGAGCCTCTTGCTGATATTGTGATTGAATGAGAGAGCCTCTTGCTGATATTGTGATTGAATGACAGAGCCTCTTTCTGATTCTGTGATTGATTGACAGAGCCTCTTGCTGATACTGTGAGTGAATGACAGAGCCTCTTGCTGATATTGTGATTGAATGACAGAGCCTCTTGTTGATACTGTGAGTGAACGACAGAGCCTCTTGCAGATACTGTGAGTGAATGACAGAGCCTCTTGCTGATACTGTGAGTGAATGACAGAGCCTCTTCCTGATTCTGTGATTGATTGACAGAGCCTCTTCCTGATACGGTGAGTGAATGACAGAGACTCTTGCAGATACTGTGAGTGAATGACAGAGCCTCTTCCTGATACTGTGATTGAATGATAGAGCCTCTTGCTGATACTGTGAGTGAATGACAGAGCCTCTTGCTGATACTGTGCGTGAATGACAGAGCCTCTTGCTGATACTGTGAGTGAATGACAGAGCCTCTTGCTGATACTGTGAGTGAATGACAGAGCCTCTTGCTGATACTGTGAGTGATTGACAGAGCCTCTTGCTGATACTGTGTGTGATTGACAGAGCCTCTTGCTGATAATGTGATTGAATGATAGAGTCTCTTGCTGATACAGTGAGTGAATGACAGAGCCTCTTGCTGATACTGTGAGTGAATGACAGAGACTCTTGCAGATACTGTGAGTGAATGACAGAGCCTCTTCCTGATACTGTGATTGAATGATAGAGCCTCTTGCTGATACAGTGAGTGAATGACAGAGCCTCTTGCTGATACTGTGAGTGAATGACAGAGCCTCTTGCTGATACTGTGAGTGAATGACAGAGCCTCTTGCTGATACTGTGAGTGAATGACAGAGACTCTTGCTGATACTGTGAGTGATTGACAGAGCCTCTTGCTGATACTGTGTGTGATTGACAGAGCCTCTTGCTGATAATGTGAGTGAATGACGGAGCCTCTTGCTGATACTGTGAGTGATTGACAGAGCCTCTTGCTGATAATGTGAGTGAATGACAGAGCCTCTTGCTGATACTGTGAGTGATTGACAGAGCCTCTTCCTGATTCTGTGAGAGAATGACAGAGTCTCTTGCTGATACTGTGAGTGAATGACAGAGCCTCTTGCTGATATTGTGAGTGAATGACAGAGCCTCCTGCTGAAACTGTGAGTGAATGTCAGAGCCTCTTGCTGATATTGTGAGTGAATAACAGAGCCTGTGAGTGAACGACAGAGCCTCTTGCTGATACTGTGAGTGAATGACAGAGCCTCTTGCTGATACTGTGAGTGAATGACGGAGCCTCTTCCTGATTCTGTGATTGATTGACAGAGCATCTTGCTGATATTGTGAGTGAATGACAGAGACTCTTCCTGAATCTGTGATTGATTGACAGAGCCTCTTGCTGATACTGTGAGTGAATGACAGAGCCTCTTGCAGATACTCTGAGTGAATGACAGAGCCTCTTGCTGATATTGTGAGTGAATGACAGAGCCTCTTGCTGATACTGTGATTGAATGACAGAGCCTCTTCCTGATACTGTGAGTGAATGAATGAGCCTCTTGCTGATACTGTGAGTGAATGAATGAGCCTCTTGCTGATACTGTGATTGAATGACAGAGCTTCTTGCTGATACTGTGAGTGAATGACAGAGCCTCTTGCTGATACTGTGAGTGAATGACAGAGCCTCTTCCTGATACTGTGAGTGAATGACAGAGCCTCTTGCTGATACTGTTAGTGAATGAATGAGCCTCTTGCTGATACTGTGATTGAATGACAGAGATTCTTGCTGATACTGTGAGTGAATGACAGAGCCTCTTGCTGATACTGTGAGTGAATGACAGAGCCTCTTGCTGATACTTTGATTGAATGACAGAGCCTCTTGCTGATACTGTGAGTGAATGACAGAGCCTCTTGCTGATACTGTGAGTGAATGACAGAACCTCTTGCTGATTCTGTGAGTGAATGACAGAGCCTCTTGCTGATATTGTGAGTGAATGACAGAGCCTCTTGCTGATACTGTGAGTGAATGACAGAGCCTCTTGCCGATACTCTGAGTGAATGACAGAGCCTCTTGCCGATACTTTGATTGAACGACAGAGCCTCTTGCTGATACTGTGAGTGAATGACAGAGCCTCTTGCTGATACTGTGAGTGAATGACAGAACCTCTTGCTGTTTCTGTGAGTGAATGACAGAGCCTCTTGCTGATATTGTGAGTGAATGACAGAGCCTCTTGCTGATACTGTGAGTGAATGACAGAGCCTCTTGCCGATACTCTAAGTGAATGACAGAGCCTCTTGCCGATACTGTGAGTGAATGACAGAGCCTCTTGCCGATACTGTGAGTGAATGACAGAGCCTCTTCCCGACATTGTTAGTGAATGACAGAGCCTCTTGCTGATACTGTGAGTGAATGACAGAGCCTCTTGCTGATACTGTGAGTGAATGAGAGAGCCTCTTGCTGATACTGTGAGTGAATGACAGAGCCTCTTTCTGATACTGTGAGTGAATGACAGAGCCTCTTGCTGATACTGTGAGTGAATGATAGAGCCTCTTGATGATACTGTGAGAGAATGACAGAGCCTCTTGCTGATACTGTGAGTGAATGACAGAGCCTCTTGGTGATATTGTGAGTGAATGACAGAGCCTCTTGCTGATATTGTGATTGAATGAGAGAGCCTCTTGCTGATATTGTGATTGAATGACAGAGCCTCTTCCTGATTCTGTGATTGATTGATAGAGCCTCTTGCTGATACTGTGAGTGAATGACAGAGCCTCTTGCTGATATTGTGATTGAATGACAGAGCCTCTTGTTGATACTGTGAGTGAACGACAGAGCCTCTTGCAGATACTGTGAGTGAATGACAGAGCCTCTTGCTGATACTGTGAGTGAATGACAGAGCCTCTTCCTGATTCTGTGATTGATTGACAGAGCCTCTTCCTGATACGGTGAGTGAATGACAGAGACTCTTGCAGATACTGTGAGTGAATGACAGAGCCTCTTCCTGATACTGTGATTGAATGACAGAGCCTCTTGCTGATACTGTGAGTGAATGACAGAGCCTCTTGCTGATACAGTGAGTGAATGACAGAGCCTCTTGCTGATACTGTGAGTGAATGACAGAGCCTCTTGCTGATACTGTGAGTGAATGACAGAGCCTCTTGCTGATACTGTGAGTGAATGACAGAGCCTCTTGCTGATACTGCGAGTGAATGACAGAGCCTCTTCCTGATATTGTGAGTGAATGACAGAGCCTCTTGCCGACATTGTGAGTGAATGACAGAGCCTCTTGCTGATTCTGTGATTGAATGACAGAGCCTCTTGCTGATACAGTTATTACATGACAGAGCCTCTTTCTGATACTGTGAGTACATGATAGAGCTGCTTGCTGATACTGTGTGTGCATGACGGAGCCTCTTGCAAACACTGTAAGTGCATTATAGAGCCTCATGCTGATACAGTGAGTGAATGACAGAGCCTCTTGCTGATACAGTTAGTACATGACAGAGCCTCTTGCTGATACTGTGAGTTCATGACAGAGCCTCTTGCTGATACTGTGAGTGAATGACAGAGCCTCTTGCTGATACTGTGATTGAATGACAGAGTCTCTTGCTGATATTGTGATTGAATGACAGAGGCTCTTTCTGATACTGTGATTGAATGACAGAGCCTCTTGCTGATACTGTGAGTGAATGACAGAGCCTCTTGCTGATACTGTGATTGAATGACAGAGCCTCTTGCTGATACTGTGAGTGAATGACAGAGCCTCTTGCTGATACTGTGAGTGAATGACAGAGCCTCTTGCTGATATTGTGATTGAATGACAGAGCCTCTTGCTGATATTGTGAGTGAATGATAGAGCCTCTTGCTGATACTGTGAGTGAATGACAGAGCCTCTTGCTGATATTGTGAGTAAATGATAGAGCCTCTTGTCGACATTGTGAGTGAATGACAGAGCCTCTTGCTGATTCTGTGATTGAATGACAGAGCCTCTTGCTGATACTGTGAGTGAATGACAGAGCCTCTTTCTGATACTGTGAGTGAATGATAGAGCCTCTTGCCGATACTGTGAGTGGATGACAGAGCCTCTTGCCGATACTGTGAGTGAATGACAGAGCCTCTTTCCGACATTTTGAGTGAATGACAGACCCTCTTGCTGACACTGTGAGTGAAAGACAGAGCCTCTTGCCGACATTGTCAGTGAATGACAGAGCCTCTTGCTGATACTGTGAGTGAATAACAGAGACTCTTTCCGATACTGTGAGTGAATGACAGTGCCTCTTGCCGATACTGTGAGTGAATGACAGAGCCTATTGCTGATACTGTGAGTGCATGACAGAGCCTCTTGCTGATACTGTGAGTGAATGACAGAGCCTCTTGCTGATACTGTGATTGAATGACTGAGCCTCTTGCTGATACTGTGAGTGAATGACAGAGCCTCTTGCTGATACTGTTAGAGAATGAAAGAGCCTCTTGCTGATACTGTGAGTGAATGACAGAGCCTCTTGCTGATTCTGTGAGTGAATGACAGAGTCTCTTGCTGACGTTGTGAGTGAATGACAGAGCCTCTTCCTGATTCTGTGAGTGAATGACAGAGCCTCTTGCTGATACTGTGAGTGAATGACAGAGCCTCTTGCTGATATTGTGAGTGAATGACAGAGCCTCTTCCTGATTCTGTGATTGATTGACAGAGCCTCTTGCTGATATTGTGAGTGAATGACAGAGCCTCTTGCAGATACTGTGAGTGAATGACAGAGCCTCTTGCTGATACTGTGATTGAATGACAGAGCCTCTTCCTGATACTGTGATTGAATGACAGAGCCTCTTCCTGATACTGTGAGTGAATGACAGAGCCTCTTGCTGATACTGTGAGTGAATGACAGAGCCTCTTGCTGATACTGTGCGTGAATGACAGAGCCTCTTGATGATACTGTAAGTGAATTACAGAGCCTCTTGCTGATACTGTGAGTGAATGACAGAGCCTCTTGCTGATACTGTGAGTGAATGACAGAGCCTCTTGCTGATACTGTAAGTGAATGACAGAGCCTCTTGCTGATACTGTAAGTGAATGACAGAGCCTCATCCTGATACTGTGAGTGAATGACAGAGCCTCTTGCTGATATTGTGAGTGAATAACAGAGCCTCTTGCTGATATTGTGAGTGAATGACAGAGCCTCTTGCTGATATTGTGAGTGAATGACAGAGCCTCTTGCTGATACTGGGAGTGAATGACAGAGCCTCTTGCTGATACTGTGAGTGATTAACTGTGAGCCTCTTGCTGATATTGTGAGTGAATGACAGAGCCTCTTCCTGATACTGTGAGTGAATGACAGAGCCTCTTGCTGATACTGTGAGTGAAAGACAGAGCCTCTTGCCGACATTGTGAGTGAATGACAGAGCCTCTTGCAGATACTGTGAGTGAATGACAGAGCCTCTTGCTGACACTGTGAGTGAATGACAGAGCCTCTTCCTGATTCTGTGATTGATTGACAGAGCCTCTTCGTGATACGGTGAGTGAATGACAGAGACTCTTGCAGATACTGCGAGTGAATGACAGAGCCTCTTGCAGATACTGTGAGTGAATGACAGAGCCTCTTGCTGACACTGTGAGTGAATGACAGAGCCTCTTCCTGATTCTGTGATTGATTGACAGAGCCTCTTCGTGATACGGTGAGTGAATGACAGAGACTCTTGCAGATACTGCGAGTGAATGACAGAGCCTCTTCCTGATATTGTGAGTGAATGACAGAGCCTCTTGCTGATACTGTGAGTGAAAGACAGAGCCTCTTGCCGACATTGTGAGTGAATGACAGAGCCTCTTGCTGATACTGTGAGTGAATAACAGAGACTCTTTCCGATACTGTGAGTGAATGACAGTGCCTCTTGCCGATACTGTGAGTGAATGACAGAGCCTCTTGCTGACACTGTGAGTGAATGACAGAGCCTCTTGCTGATACTGTGAGTGAATGACAGAGCCTCTTGCTGATACTGTGATTGAATGACAGAGCCTCTTGCTGATTTTGTGAGTGAATGACAGAGCCTCTTGCTGATACTGTGAGTGAATGACAGAGCCTCTTGCTGATACTCTGAGTGATTAACTGTGAGCCTCTTGCTGATATTGTGAGTGAATGACAGAGCCTCTTCCTGATACTGTGAGTGAATGACAGAGCCTCTTGCTGATACTGTGAGTGAATGACAGAGCCTCTTGCTGATACTGTGATTGAATGACAGAGCCTCTTGCTGATATTGTGAGTGAATGACAGAGCCTCTTGCTGATACTGTGAGTGAATGACAGAGCCTCTTGCTGATACTCTGAGTGATTAACTGTGAGCCTCTTGCTGATATTGTGAGTGAATGACAGAGCCTCTTCCTGATACTGTGAGTGAATGAATGAGCCTCTTGCTGATACTGTGATTGAATGACTGAGCCTCTTGCTGATACTGTGAGTGAATGACAGAGCCTCTTGCTGATACTGTGAGTGAATGACAGAGCCTCTTGCCGATACTCTGAGTGAATGACAGAGCCTCTTGCCGATACTGTGAGTGAATGACAGAGCCTCTTGCTGATACTGTGAGTGAATGACAGAACCTCTTGCTGTTTCTGTGAGTGAATGACAGAGCCTCTTGCTGATATTGTGAGTGAATGACAGAGCCTCTTGCTGATACTGTGAGTGAATGACAGAGCCTCTTGCCGATACTCTAAGTGAATGACAGAGCCTCTTGCCGATACTGTGAGTGAATGACAGAGCCTCTTGCCGATACTGTGAGTGAATGACAGAGCCTCTTCCCGACATTGTGAGTGAATGACAGAGCCTCTTGCTGATACTGTGAGTGAATGACAGAGCCTCTTGCTGATACTGTGAGTGAATGACAGAGCCTCTTGCTGATACTGTGAGTGAATGACAGAGCCTCTTTCTGATACTGTGAGTGAATGACAGAGCCTCTTGCTGATACTGTGAGTGAATGATAGAGCCTCTTGATGATACTGTGAGAGAATGACAGAGCCTCTTGCTGATACTGTGAGTGAATGACAGAGCCTCTTGGTGATATTGTGAGTGAATGACAGAGCCTCTTGCTGATATTGTGATTGAATGAGAGAGCCTCTTGCTGATATTGTGATTGAATGACAGAGCCTCTTCCTGATTCTGTGATTGATTGATAGAGCCTCTTGCTGATACTGTGAGTGAATGACAGAGCCTCTTGCTGATATTGTGATTGAATGACAGAGCCTCTTGTTGATACTGTGAGTGAACGACAGAGCCTCTTGCAGATACTGTGAGTGAATGACAGAGCCTCTTGCTGACACTGTGAGTGAATGACAGAGCCTCTTCCTGATTCTGTGATTGATTGACAGAGCCTCTTCGTGATACGGTGAGTGAATGACAGAGACTCTTGCAGATACTGTGAGTGAATGACAGAGCCTCTTCCTGATACTGTGATTGAATGACAGAGCCTCTTGCTGATACTGTGAGTGAATGACAGAGCCTCTTGCTGATACAGTGAGTGAATAACAGAGCCTCTTGCTGATACTGTGAGTGAATGACAGAGCCTCTTGCTGATACTGTGAGTGAATGACAGAGCCTCTTGCTGATACTGTGAGTGAATGACAGAGCCTCTTGCTGATACTGCGAGTGAATGACAGAGCCTCTTCCTGATATTGTGAGTGAATGACAGAGCCTCTTGCCGACATTGTGAGTGAATGACAGAGCCTCTTGCTGATTCTGTGATTGAATGACAGAGCCTCTTGCTGATACAGTTATTACATGAGAGAGCCTCTTTCTGATACTGTGAGTACATGATAGAGCTGCTTGCTGATACTGTGTGTGCATGACGGAGCCTCTTGCAAACACTGTAAGTGCATTATAGAGGCTCTTGCTGATACAGTTAGTACATGACAGAGCCTCTTGCTGATACTGTGAGTGCATGACAGAGCCTCTTGCTGATACTGTGAGTGAATGACAGAGCCTCTTGCTGATACTGTGATTGAATGACAGAGTCTCTTGCTGATATTGTGATTGAATGACAGAGGCTCTTTCTGATACTGTGATTGAATGACAGAGCCTCTTGCTGATACTGTGAGTGAATGACAGAGCCTCTTGCTGATACTGTGATTGAATGACAGAGCCTCTTGCTGATACTGTGAGTGAATGACAGAGCCTCTTGCTGATTCTGTGAGTGAATGACCGAGCATCTTGCTGATATTGTGAGTGAATGACAGAGCCTCTTGCTGATACTGTGAGTGAATGACAGAGCCTCTTGCAAGAGCCTCTTGCCGACATTGTGAGTCTATGACAGAGCCTCTTGCTGATAATGTGAGTGAATGACAGAGACTCTTGCAGATACTGTGAGTGAATGACAGAGCCTCTTGCCGATACTGTGAGTGAATGACAGAGCCTCTTGCCGATACTGTGAGTGAATGACAGAGCCTCCTGCCGACATTGTGAGTGAATGACAGAGCCTCTTGCTGATACTGTGAGTGAATCACAGAGCCTCTTGTTGATACTGTGAGTGAATGACAGAGCCTCATGCTGATACTGTGAGTGAATGACAGAGCCTCTTGCTGATACTGTGAGTGAATGACAGAGCCTCTTGCTTAGACTGTGAGTGAATGACAGAGCCTCTTGCTGATTCTGTGATTGATTGACAGAGCCTCTTCCTGATACTGTGAGTGATTGACAGAGCCTCTTGCAGATACTGTGAGTGAATGACAGAGCCTCTTGCTGATACTGTGATTGAATGACAGAGCCTCTTCCTGATACTGTGATTGAATGACAGAGCCTCTTGCTGATACTGTGAGTGAATGACAGAGCCTCTTGCTGATACAGTGAGTGAATGACAGAGCCTCTTGCTGAAACTGTGAGTGAATGACAGAGCCTCTTGCTGATACTGTGAGTGAATGACAGTGCCTCTTGCTGATACTGTGAGTGAATGACAGAGCCTCTTGCAGATAATGTGAGTGAATGACAGAGCCTCTTGCTGATACTGTGAGAGAATGACAGAGTCTCTTGCTGATACTGTGAGTGAATGACCGAGCCTCTTGCTGATACTGTGAGTGAATGACAGAGACTCTTGCTGATACTGTGAGTGAATGACCGAGCCTCTTGCTGATACTGTGAGTGAATGACAGAGCCTCTTGCTGATACTGTGAGTGAATGACAGAGCCTCTTGCTGATACTGTGAGTGAATGACAGAGCCTCTTGCTGATACTGAGTGAATGACAGAGCCTCTTGCTGATACTGTGAGTGAATGACAGAGTCTCTTGCTGATATTGCGAGTGAATGACAGAGCCTCTTCCTGATATTGTGAGTGAATGACAGAGCCTCTTGCCGACATTGTGAGTGAATGACAGAGCCTCTTGCTGATTCTGTGATTGAATGACAGAGCCTCTTGCTGATACAGTTATTACATGACAGAGCCTCTTTCTGATACTGTGAGTACATGATAGAGCTGCTTGCTGATACTGTGAGTGAATGACAGAGCCTCTTGCTGATACAGTTAGTACATGACAGAGCCTCTTGCTGATAATGTGAGTGAATGACAGAGCCTCTTGCTGATAATGTGAGTGAATGACAGATCCTCTTGATGATACTGTGAGAGAATGACAGAGCCTCTTGCTGATATTGTGAGTGAATGAACGAGCCTCTTGCTGATATTGTGAGTGAATGATAGAGCCTCTTGCTGATACTGTGAGTGAATGACAGAGCCTCTTGCTGATACTGTGAGTGAATGACAGAGCCTCTTGATGATACTGTGAGAGAATGACAGAGCCTCTTGCTGATATTGTGAGTGAATAACAGAGCTTGTGAGTGAACGACAGAGCCTCTTGCTGATATTGTGAGTGAATGACAGAGCCTCTTGATGATACTGTGAGAGAATGACAGAGCCTCTTGCTGATATTGTGAGTGAATAACAGAGCTTGTGAGTGAATGACAGAGCCTCTTGCTGATATTGTGAGTGAATGAGAGAGCCTCTTCCTGAATCTGTGATTGATTGACAGAGCCTCTTGATGATACTGTGAGTGAATGACAGAGCCTCTTGCAGATACTGTGAGTGAATGACAGAGCCTCTTGCTGATATTGTGAATGAATTACAGAGCCTCTTGCTGATACTGTGATTGAATGACAGAGCCTCTTCCTGATACTGTGATTGAATGACAGAGGCTCTTCCTGATACTGTGAGTGAATGACAGAGCCTCTCGCTGATACTGTGAGTGAATGACAGAGCCTCTTGCTGATACTGTGAGTGAATGATAGAGCCTCTTGATGATACTGTGAGAGAATGACAGAGCCTCTTGCTGATACTGTGAGTGAATGACAGAGCCTCTTGGTGATATTGTGAGTGAATGACAGAGCCTCTTGCTGATATTGTGATTGAATGAGAGAGCCTCTTGCTGATATTGTGATTGAATGACAGAGCCTCTTCCTGATTCTGTGATTGATTGACAGAGCCTCTTGCAGATACTGTGAGTGAATGACAGAGCCTCTTGCTGATACTGTGAGTGAATGACAGAGCCTCTTCCTGATTCTGTGATTGATTGACAGAGCCTCTTCCTGATACGGTGAATGAATGACAGAGACTCTTGCTGATATTGTGAATGAATGACAGAGCCTCTTGCTGATACTGTGATTGAATGACAGAGCCTCTTGCTGATACTGTGAGTGAATGATAGAGCCTCTTGCTGATACTGTGAGTGAATGACAGAGCCTCTTGCTGATACTGTGAGTGTATGACAGAGCCTCTTGCTGATACTGTGAGTGAATGACAGAGCCTCTTGCTGATACTGTGAGTGAATGATAGAGCCTCTTGATGATACTGTGAGAGAATGACAGAGCCTCTTGCTGTTACTGTGAGTGAATGACAGAGCCTCTTGGTGATATTGTGAGTGAATGACAGAGCCTCTTGCTGATATTGTGATTGAATGAGAGAGCCTCTTGCTGATATTGTGATTGAATGACAGAGCCTCTTCCTGATTCTGTGATTGATTGACAGAGCCTCTTGCTGATACTGTGAGTGAATGACAGAGCCTCTTGCTGATATTGTGATTGAATGACAGAGCCTCTTGTTGATACTGTGAGTGAACGACAGAGCCTCTTGCAGATACTGTGAGTGAATGACAGAGCCTCTTGCTGATACTGTGAGTGAATGACAGAGCCTCTTCCTGATTCTGTGATTGATTGACAGAGCCTCTTCCTGATACGGTGAGTGAATGACAGAGACTCTTGCAGATACTGTGAGTGAATGACAGAGCCTCTTCCTGATACTGTGATTGAATGACAGAGCCTCTTGCTGATACTGTGAGTGAATGACAGAGCCTCTTGCTGATACAGTGAGTGAATGACAGAGCCGCTTGCTGATACTGTGAGTGAATGACAGAGCCTCTTGCTGATACTGTGAGTGAATGACAGAGCCTCTTGCTGATACTGTGAGTGATTGACAGAGCCTCTTGCTGATACTGTGTGTGATTGACAGAGCCTCTTGCTGATACTGTGTGTGATTGACAGAGCCTCTTGCTGATACTGTGTGTGATTGACAGAGCCTCTTGCTGATACTGTGAGTGATTGACAGAGACTCTTGCTGATAATGTGAGAGAATGACAGAGTCTCTTGCTGATACTGTGAGTGAATGAACGAGCCTCTTGCTGATATTGTGAGTGAATGACAGAGCCTCTTGCTGATAATGTGAGTGAATGACAGAGCCTCTTCCTGATTCTGTGAGTGAATGACAGAGCCTCTTGCTGATACTGTGATTGAATGACAGAGCCTATTGCTGATTCTGTGAGTGAATGACAGATCCACTTGCTGATCCTGTGAGTGAATGACAGAGCCTCTTGCTGATACTGTGAGTGAATGACAGAGCCTCTTCCTGATTCTGTGATTGATTGACAGAGCATCTTGCTGATATTGTGAGTGAATGACAGAGCCTCTTCCTGAATCTGTGATTGATTGACAGAGCCTCTTGCTGATACAGTTATTACATGACAGAGCCTCTTTCTGATACTGTGAGTACATGATAGAGCTGCTTGCTGATACTGTGTGTGCATGACGGAGCCTCTTGCAAACACTGTAAGTGCATTATAGAGCCTCATGCTGATACAGTGAGTGAATGACAGAGCCTCTTGCTGATACAGTTAGTACATGACAGAGCCTCTTGCTGATACTGTGAGTTCATGACAGAGCCTCTTGCTGATACTGTGAGTGAATGACAGAGCCTCTTGCTGATACTGTGATTGAATGACAGAGTCTCTTGCTGATATTGTGATTGAATGACAGAGGCTCTTTCTGATACTGTGATTGAATGACAGAGCCTCTTGCTGATACTGTGAGTGAATGACAGAGCCTCTTGCTGATACTGTGATTGAATGACAGAGCCTCTTGCTGATACTGTGAGTGAATGACAGAGCCTCTTGCTGATACTGTGAGTGAATGACAGAGCCTCTTGCTGATATTGTGATTGAATGACAGAGCCTCTTGCTGATATTGTGAGTGAATGATAGAGCCTCTTGCTGATACTGTGAGTGAATGACAGAGCCTCTTGCTGATATTGTGAGTAAATGATAGAGCCTCTTGTCGACATTGTGAGTGAATGACAGAGCCTCTTGCTGATTCTGTGATTGAATGACAGAGCCTCTTGCTGATACTGTGAGTGAATGACAGAGCCTCTTTCTGATACTGTGAGTGAATGATAGAGCCTCTTGCCGATACTGTGAGTGGATGACAGAGCCTCTTGCCGATACTGTGAGTGAATGACAGAGCCTCTTTCCGACATTTTGAGTGAATGACAGACCCTCTTGCTGACACTGTGAGTGAAAGACAGAGCCTCTTGCCGACATTGTCAGTGAATGACAGAGCCTCTTGCTGATACTGTGAGTGAATAACAGAGACTCTTTCCGATACTGTGAGTGAATGACAGTGCCTCTTGCCGATACTGTGAGTGAATGACAGAGCCTATTGCTGATACTGTGAGTGCATGACAGAGCCTCTTGCTGATACTGTGAGTGAATGACAGAGCCTCTTGCTGATACTGTGATTGAATGACAGAGCCTCTTGCTGATACTGTGAGTGAATGACAGAGCCTCTTGCTGATACTGTTAGAGAATGAAAGAGCCTCTTGCTGATACTGTGAGTGAATGACAGAGCCTCTTGCTGATTCTGTGAGTGAATGACAGAGTCTCTTGCTGACGTTGTGAGTGAATGACAGAGCCTCTTCCTGATTCTGTGAGTGAATGACAGAGCCTCTTGCTGATACTGTGAGTGAATGACAGAGCCTCTTGCTGATATTGTGAGTGAATGACAGAGCCTCTTCCTGATTCTGTGATTGATTGACAGAGCCTCTTGCTGATATTGTGAGTGAATGACAGAGCCTCTTGCAGATACTGTGAGTGAATGACAGAGCCTCTTGCTGATACTGTGATTGAATGACAGAGCCTCTTCCTGATACTGTGATTGAATGACAGAGCCTCTTCCTGATACTGTGAGTGAATGACAGAGCCTCTTGCTGATACTGTGAGTGAATGACAGAGCCTCTTGCTGATACTGTGCGTGAATGACAGAGCCTCTTGATGATACTGTAAGTGAATTACAGAGCCTCTTGCTGATACTGTGAGTGAATGACAGAGCCTCTTGCTGATACTGTGAGTGAATGACAGAGCCTCTTGCTGATACTGTAAGTGAATGACAGAGCCTCTTGCTGATACTGTAAGTGAATGACAGAGCCTCATCCTGATACTGTGAGTGAATGACAGAGCCTCTTGCTGATATTGTGAGTGAATAACAGAGCCTCTTGCTGATATTGTGAGTGAATGACAGAGCCTCTTGCTGATATTGTGAGTGAATGACAGAGCCTCTTGCTGATACTGGGAGTGAATGACAGAGCCTCTTGCTGATACTGTGAGTGATTAACTGTGAGCCTCTTGCTGATATTGTGAGTGAATGACAGAGCCTCTTCCTGATACTGTGAGTGAATGACAGAGCCTCTTGCTGATACTGTGAGTGAAAGACAGAGCCTCTTGCCGACATTGTGAGTGAATGACAGAGCCTCTTGCTGATACTGTGAGTGAATAACAGAGACTCTTTCCGATACTGTGAGTGAATGACAGTGCCTCTTGCCGATACTGTGAGTGAATGACAGAGCCTCTTGCTGACACTGTGAGTGAATGACAGAGCCTCTTGCTGATACTGTGAGTGAATGACAGAGCCTCTTGCTGATACTGTGATTGAATGACAGAGCCTCTTGCTGATTTTGTGAGTGAATGACAGAGCCTCTTGCTGATACTGTGAGTGAATGACAGAGCCTCTTGCTGATACTCTGAGTGATTAACTGTGAGCCTCTTGCTGATATTGTGAGTGAATGACAGAGCCTCTTCCTGATACTGTGAGTGAATGACAGAGCCTCTTGCTGATACTGTGAGTGAATGACAGAGCCTCTTGCTGATACTGTGATTGAATGACAGAGCCTCTTGCTGATATTGTGAGTGAATGACAGAGCCTCTTGCTGATACTGTGAGTGAATGACAGAGCCTCTTGCTGATACTCTGAGTGATTAACTGTGAGCCTCTTGCTGATATTGTGAGTGAATGACAGAGCCTCTTCCTGATACTGTGAGTGAATGAATGAGCCTCTTGCTGATACTGTGATTGAATGACTGAGCCTCTTGCTGATACTGTGAGTGAATGACAGAGCCTCTTGCTGATACTGTGAGTGAATGACAGAGCCTCTTGCCGATACTCTGAGTGAATGACAGAGCCTCTTGCCGATACTGTGAGTGAATGACAGAGCCTCTTGCTGATACTGTGAGTGAATGACAGAACCTCTTGCTGTTTCTGTGAGTGAATGACAGAGCCTCTTGCTGATATTGTGAGTGAATGACAGAGCCTCTTGCTGATACTGTGAGTGAATGACAGAGACTCTTGCCGATACTCTAAGTGAATGACAGAGCCTCTTGCCGATACTGTGAGTGAATGACAGAGCCTCTTGCCGATACTGTGAGTGAATGACAGAGCCTCTTCCCGACATTGTGAGTGAATGACAGAGCCTCTTGCTGATACTGTGAGTGAATGACAGAGCCTCTTGCTGATACTGTGAGTGAATGACAGAGCCTCTTGCTGATACTGTGAGTGAATGACAGAGCCTCTTTCTGATACTGTGAGTGAATGACAGAGCCTCTTGCTGATACTGTGAGTGAATGATAGAGCCTCTTGATGATACTGTGAGAGAATGACAGAGCCTCTTGCTGATACTGTGAGTGAATGACAGAGCCTCTTGGTGATATTGTGAGTGAATGACAGAGCCTCTTGCTGATATTGTGATTGAATGAGAGAGCCTCTTGCTGATATTGTGATTGAATGACAGAGCCTCTTCCTGATTCTGTGATTGATTGATAGAGCCTCTTGCTGATACTGTGAGTGAATGACAGAGCCTCTTGCTGATATTGTGATTGAATGACAGAGCCTCTTGTTGATACTGTGAGTGAACGACAGAGCCTCTTGCAGATACTGTGAGTGAATGACAGAGCCTCTTGCTGACACTGTGAGTGAATGACAGAGCCTCTTCCTGATTCTGTGATTGATTGACAGAGCCTCTTCGTGATACGGTGAGTGAATGACAGAGACTCTTGCAGATACTGTGAGTGAATGACAGAGCCTCTTCCTGATACTGTGATTGAATGACAGAGCCTCTTGCTGATACTGTGAGTGAATGACAGAGCCTCTTGCTGATACAGTGAGTGAATAACAGAGCCTCTTGCTGATACTGTGAGTAAATGACAGAGCCTCTTGCTGATACTGTGAGTGAATGACAGAGCCTCTTGCTGATACTGTGAGTGAATGACAGAGCCTCTTGCTGATACTGCGAGTGAATGACAGAGCCTCTTCCTGATATTGTGAGTGAATGACAGAGCCTCTTGCCGACATTGTGAGTGAATGACAGAGCCTCTTGCTGATTCTGTGATTGAATGACAGAGCCTCTTGCTGATACAGTTATTACATGAGAGAGCCTCTTTCTGATACTGTGAGTACATGATAGAGCTGCTTGCTGATACTGTGTGTGCATGACGGAGCCTCTTGCAAACACTGTAAGTGCATTATAGAGGCTCTTGCTGATACAGTTAGTACATGACAGAGCCTCTTGCTGATACTGTGAGTGCATGACAGAGCCTCTTGCTGATACTGTGAGTGAATGACAGAGCCTCTTGCTGATACTGTGATTGAATGACAGAGTCTCTTGCTGATATTGTGATTGAATGACAGAGGCTCTTTCTGATACTGTGATTGAATGACAGAGCCTCTTGCTGATACTGTGAGTGAATGACAGAGCCTCTTGCTGATACTGTGATTGAATGACAGAGCCTCTTGCTGATACTGTGAGTGAATGACATAGCCTCTTGCTGATACTGTGAGTGAATGACAGAGCCTCTTGCTGATATTGTGATTGAATGACAGAGCCTCTTGCTGATATTGTGAGTGAATGATAGAGCCTCTTGCTGATACTGTGAGTGAATGACAGAGCCTCTTGCTGATATTGTGAGTAAATGATAGAGCCTCTTGTCGACAATGTGAGTGAATGACAGAGCCTCTTGCTGATTCTGTGATTGAATGACAGAGCCTCTTGCTGATACTGTGAGTGAATGACAGAGCCTCTTTCTGATACTGTGAGTGAATGATAGAGCCTCTTGCCGATACTGTGAGTGGATGACAGAGCCTCTTGCCGATACTGTGAGTGAATGACAGAGCCTCTTTCCGACATTTTGAGTGAATGACAGACCCTCTTGCTGACACTGTGAGTGAAAGACAGAGCCTCTTGCCGACATTGTCAGTGAATGACAGAGACTCTTGCTGATACTGTGAGTGAATAACAGAGACTCTTTCCGATACTGTGAGTGAATGACAGTGCCTCTTGCCGATACTGTGAGTGAATGACAGAGCCTCTTGCTGATATTGTGAGTGAATAACAGAGCCTCTTGCTGATATTGTGAGTGAATGACAGAGCCTCTTGCTGATATTGTGAGTGAATGACAGAGCCTCTTGCTGATACTGGGAGTGAATGACAGAGCCTCTTGCTGATACTGTGAGTGATTAACTGTGAGCCTCTTGCTGATATTGTGAGTGAATGACAGAGCCTCTTCCTGATACTGTGAGTGAATGACAGAGCCTCTTGCTGATACTGTGAGTGAAAGACAGAGCCTCTTGCCGACATTGTGAGTGAATGACAGAGCCTCTTGCTGATACTGTGAGTGAATGACAGAGCCTCTTGCTGATACTGTGAGTGAATGACAGAGCCTCTTGCTGATACTGTGATTGAATGACAGAGCCTCTTGCTGATATTGTGAGTGAATGACAGAGCCTCTTGCTGATACTGTGAGTGAATGACAGAGCCTCTTGCTGATACTCTGAGTGATTAACTGTGAGCCTCTTGCTGATATTGTGAGTGAATGACAGAGCCTCTTCCTGATACTGTGAGTGAATGAATGAGCCTCTTGCTGATACTGTGATTGAATGACTGAGCCTCTTGCTGATACTGTGAGTGAATGACAGAGCCTCTTGCTGATACTGTGAGTGAATGACAGAGCCTCTTGCCGATACTCTGAGTGAATGACAGAGCCTCTTGCCGATACTGTGAGTGAATGACAGAGCCTCTTGCTGATACTGTGAGTGAATGACAGAACCTCTTGCTGTTTCTGTGAGTGAATGACAGAGCCTCTTGCTGATATTGTGAGTGAATGACAGAGCCTCTTGCTGATAGTGTGAGTGAATGACAGAGCCTCTTGCCGATACTCTAAGTGAATGACAGAGCCTCTTGCCGATACTGTGAGTGAATGACAGAGCCTCTTGCCGATACTGTGAGTGAATGACAGAGCCTCTTCCCGACATTGTGAGTGAATGACAGAGCCTCTTGCTGATACTGTGAGTGAATGACAGAGCCTCTTGCTGATACTGTGAGTGAATGACAGAGCCTCTTGCTGATACTGTGAGTGAATGACAGAGCCTCTTTCTGATACTGTGAGTGAATGACAGAGCCTCTTGCTGATACTGTGAGTGAATGATAGAGCCTCTTGATGATACTGTGAGAGAATGACAGAGCCTCTTGCTGATACTGTGAGTGAATGACAGAGCCTCTTGGTGATATTGTGAGTGAATGACAGAGCCTCTTGCTGATATTGTGATTGAATGAGAGAGCCTCTTGCTGATATTGTGATTGAATGACAGAGCCTCTTCCTGATTCTGTGATTGATTGATAGAGCCTCTTGCTGATACTGTGAGTGAATGACAGAGCCTCTTGCTGATATTGTGATTGAATGACAGAGCCTCTTGTTGATACTGTGAGTGAACGACAGAGCCTCTTGCAGATACTGTGAGTGAATGACAGAGCCTCTTGCTGACACTGTGAGTGAATGACAGAGCCTCTTCCTGATTCTGTGATTGATTGACAGAGCCTCTTCGTGATACGGTGAGTGAATGACAGAGACTCTTGCAGATACTGTGAGTGAATGACAGAGCCTCTTCCTGATACTGTGATTGAATGACAGAGCCTCTTGCTGATACTGTGAGTGAATGACAGAGCCTCTTGCTGATACAGTGAGTGAATAACAGAGCCTCTTGCTGATACTGTGAGTGAATGACAGAGCCTCTTGCTGATACTGTGAGTGAATGACAGAGCCTCTTGCTGATACTGTGAGTGAATGACAGAGCCTCTTGCTGATACTGCGAGTGAATGACAGAGCCTCTTCCTGATATTGTGAGTGAATGACAGAGCCTCTTGCCGACATTGTGAGTGAATGACAGAGCCTCTTGCTGATTCTGTGATTGAATGACAGAGCCTCTTGCTGATACAGTTATTACATGAGAGAGCCTCTTTCTGATACTGTGAGTACATGATAGAGCTGCTTGCTGATACTGTGTGTGCATGACGGAGCCTCTTGCAAACACTGTAAGTGCATTATAGAGGCTCTTGCTGATACAGTTAGTACATGACAGAGCCTCTTGCTGATACTGTGAGTGCATGACAGAGCCTCTTGCTGATACTGTGAGTGAATGACAGAGCCTCTTGCTGATACTGTGATTGAATGACAGAGTCTCTTGCTGATATTGTGATTGAATGACAGAGGCTCTTTCTGATACTGTGATTGAATGACAGAGCCTCTTGCTGATACTGTGAGTGAATGACAGAGCCTCTTGCTGATACTGTGATTGAATGACAGAGCCTCTTGCTGATACTGTGAGTGAATGACATAGCCTCTTGCTGATACTGTGAGTGAATGACAGAGCCTCTTGCTGATATTGTGATTGAATGACAGAGCCTCTTGCTGATATTGTGAGTGAATGATAGAGCCTCTTGCTGATACTGTGAGTGAATGACAGAGCCTCTTGCTGATATTGTGAGTAAATGATAGAGCCTCTTGTCGACAATGTGAGTGAATGACAGAGCCTCTTGCTGATTCTGTGATTGAATGACAGAGCCTCTTGCTGATACTGTGAGTGAATGACAGAGCCTCTTTCTGATACTGTGAGTGAATGATAGAGCCTCTTGCCGATACTGTGAGTGGATGACAGAGCCTCTTGCCGATACTGTGAGTGAATGACAGAGCCTCTTTCCGACATTTTGAGTGAATGACAGACCCTCTTGCTGACACTGTGAGTGAAAGACAGAGCCTCTTGCCGACATTGTCAGTGAATGACAGAGACTCTTGCTGATACTGTGAGTGAATAACAGAGACTCTTTCCGATACTGTGAGTGAATGACAGTGCCTCTTGCCGATACTGTGAGTGAATGACAGAGCCTCTTGCTGATACTGTGCGTGAATGACAGAGCCTCTTGATGATACTGTAAGTGAATTACAGAGCCTCTTGCTGATACTGTGAGTGAATGACAGAGCCTCTTGCTGATACTGTGAGTGAATGACAGAGCCTCTTGCTGATACTGTAAGTGAATGACAGAGCCTCTTGCTGATACTGTAAGTGAATGACAGAGCCTCATCCTGATACTGTGAGTGAATGACAGAGCCTCTTGCTGATATTGTGAGTGAATAACAGAGCCTCTTGCTGATATTGTGAGTGAATGACAGAGCCTCTTGCTGATATTGTGAGTGAATGACAGAGCCTCTTGCTGATACTGGGAGTGAATGACAGAGCCTCTTGCTGATACTGTGAGTGATTAACTGTGAGCCTCTTGCTGATATTGTGAGTGAATGACAGAGCCTCTTCCTGATACTGTGAGTGAATGACAGAGCCTCTTGCTGATACTGTGAGTGAAAGACAGAGCCTCTTGCTGATACTGTGAGTGAATAACAGAGACTCTTTCCGATACTGTGAGTGAATGACAGTGCCTCTTGCCGATACTGTGAGTGAATGACAGAGCCTCTTGCTGATACTGTGAGTGAATGACAGAGCCTCTTGCTGATACTGTGAGTGAATGACAGAGCCTCTTGCTGATACTGTGATTGAATGACAGAGCCTCTTGCTGATACTGTGAGTGAATGACAGAGCCTCTTGCTGATACTGTGAGTGAATGACAGTGCCTCTTGCTGATACTGTGAGTGAATGAAAGAGCCTCTTGCTGATACTGTGAGTGAATAACAGAGCCTCTTGCTGATACTGTGAGTGAATGACAGAGTATCTTGCTGACGTTGTGAGTGAATGACAGAGCCTCTTCCTGATTCTGTGAGTGAATGACAGAGCCTCTTGCTGATACTGTGAGTGAATGAAAGAGCCTCTTGCTGATATTGTGAGTGAATGACAGAGCCTCTTCCTGATTCTGTGAGTGAATGACAGAGCCTCTTGCTGATACTGTGAGTGAATGAAAGAGCCTCTTGCTGATATTGTGAGTGAATGACAGAGCCTCTTCCTCATTCTGTGATTGATTGACAGAGCCTCTTGCTGATATTGTGAGTGAATGACAGAGCCTCTTGCTGATATTGTGAGTGAATGACAGAGCCTCTTGCTGATACTGGGAGTGAATGACAGAGCCTCTTGCTGATACTGTGAGTGATTAACTGTGAGCCTCTTGCTGATATTGTGAGTGAATGACAGAGCCTCTTCCTGATACTGTGAGTGAATGACAGAGCCTCTTGCTGATACTGTGAGTGAAAGACAGAGCCTCTTGCCGACATTGTGAGTGAATGACAGAGCCTCTTGCTGATACTGTGAGTGAATAACAGAGACTCTTTCCGATACTGTGAGTGAATGACAGTGCCTCTTGCCGATACTGTGAGTGAATGACAGAGCCTCTTGCTGACACTGTGAGTGAATGACAGAGCCTCTTGCTGATACTGTGAGTGAATGACAGAGCCTCTTGCTGATACTGTGATTGAATGACAGAGCCTCTTGCTGATATTGTGAGTGAATGACAGAGCCTCTTGCTGATACAGTGAGTGAATGACAGAGCCTCTTGCTGATACTCTGAGTGATTAACTGTGAGCCTCTTGCTGATATTGTGAGTGAATGACAGAGCCTCTTCCTGATACTGTGAGTGAATGACAGAGCCTCTTGCTGATACTGTGAGTGAATGACAGAGCCTCTTGCTGATACTGTGATTGAATGACAGAGCCTCTTGCTGATATTGTGAGTGAATGACAGAGCCTCTTGCTGATACTGTGAGTGAATGACAGAGCCTCTTGCTGATACTCTGAGTGATTAACTGTGAGCCTCTTGCTGATATTGTGAGTGAATGACAGAGCCTCTTCCTGATACTGTGAGTGAATGAATGAGCCTCTTGCTGATACTGTGATTGAATGACTGAGCCTCTTGCTGATACTGTGAGTGAATGACAGAGCCTCTTGCTGATACTGTGAGTGAATGACAGAGCCTCTTGCCGATACTCTGAGTGAATGACAGAGCCTCTTGCCGATACTTTGATTGAATGACAGAGCCTCTTGCTGATACTGTGAGTGAATGACAGAGCCTCTTGCTGATACTGTGAGTGAATGACAGAACCTCTTGCTGTTTCTGTGAGTGAATGACAGAGCCTCTTGCTGATATTGTGAGTGAATGACAGAGCCTCTTGCTGATACTGTGAGTGAATGACAGAGCCTCTTGCCGATACTCTAAGTGAATGACAGAGCCTCTTGCCGATACTGTGAGTGAATGACAGAGCCTCTTGCCGATACTGTGAGTGAATGACAGAGCCTCTTCCCGACATTGTGAGTGAATGACAGAGCCTCTTGCTGATACTGTGAGTGAATGACAGAGCCTCTTGCTGATACTGTGAGTGAATGACAGAGCCTCTTGCTGATACTGTGAGTGAATGACAGAGCCTCTTTCTGATACTGTGAGTGAATGACAGAGCCTCTTGCTGATACTGTGAGTGAATGATAGAGCCTCTTGATGATACTGTGAGAGAATGACAGAGCCTCTTGCTGATACTGTGAGTGAATGACAGAGCCTCTTGGTGATATTGTGAGTGAATGACAGAGCCTCTTGCTGATATTGTGATTGAATGAGAGAGCCTCTTGCTGATATTGTGATTGAATGACAGAGCCTCTTCCTGATTCTGTGATTGATTGATAGAGCCTCTTGCTGATACTGTGAGTGAATGACAGAGCCTCTTGCTGATATTGTGATTGAATGACAGAGCCTCTTGTTGATACTGTGAGTGAACGACAGAGCCTCTTGCAGATACTGTGAGTGAATGACAGAGCCTCTTGCTGATACTGTGAGTGAATGACAGAGCCTCTTCCTGATTCTGTGATTGATTGACAGAGCCTCTTCGTGATACGGTGAGTGAATGACAGAGACTCTTGCAGATACTGTGAGTGAATGACAGAGCCTCTTCCTGATACTGTGATTGAATGACAGAGCCTCTTGCTGATACTGTGAGTGAATGACAGAGCCTCTTGCTGATACAGTGAGTGAATAACAGAGCCTCTTGCTGATACTGTGAGTGAATGACAGAGCCTCTTGCTGATACTGTGAGTGAATGACAGAGCCTCTTGCTGATACTGTGAGTGAATGACAGAGCCTCTTGCTGATACTGCGAGTGAATGACAGAGCCTCTTCCTGATATTGTGAGTGAATGACAGAGCCTCTTGCCGACATTGTGAGTGAATGACAGAGCCTCTTGCTGATTCTGTGATTGAATGACAGAGCCTCTTGCTGATACAGTTATTACATGAGAGAGCCTCTTTCTGATACTGTGAGTACATGATAGAGCTGCTTGCTGATACTGTGTGTGCATGACGGAGCCTCTTGCAAACACTGTAAGTGCATTATAGAGGCTCTTGCTGGTACAGTTAGTACATGACAGAGCCTCTTGCTGATACTGTGAGTGCATGACAGAGCCTCTTGCTGATACTGTGAGTGAATGACAGAGCCTCTTGCTGATACTGTGATTGAATGACAGAGTCTCTTGCTGATATTGTGATTGAATGACAGAGGCTCTTTCTGATACTGTGATTGAATGACAGAGCCTCTTGCTGATACTGTGAGTGAATGACAGAGCCTCTTGCTGATACTGTGATTGAATGACAGAGCCTCTTGCTGATACTGTGAGTGAATGACATAGCCTCTTGCTGATACTGTGAGTGAATGACAGAGCCTCTTGCTGATATTGTGATTGAATGACAGAGCCTCTTGCTGATATTGTGAGTGAATGATAGAGCCTCTTGCTGATACTGTGAGTGAATGACAGAGCCTCTTGCTGATATTGTGAGTAAATGATAGAGCCTCTTGTCGACAATGTGAGTGAATGACAGAGCCTCTTGCTGATTCTGTGATTGAATGACAGAGCCTCTTGCTGATACTGTGAGTGAATGACAGAGCCTCTTTCTGATACTGTGAGTGAATGATAGAGCCTCTTGCCGATACTGTGAGTGGATGACAGAGCCTCTTGCCGATACTGTGAGTGAATGACAGAGCCTCTTTCCGACATTTTGAGTGAATGACAGACCCTCTTGCTGACACTGTGAGTGAAAGACAGAGCCTCTTGCCGACATTGTCAGTGAATGACAGAGACTCTTGCTGATACTGTGAGTGAATAACAGAGACTCTTTCCGATACTGTGAGTGAATGACAGTGCCTCTTGCCGATACTGTGAGTGAATGACAGAGCCTCTTGCTGATACTGTGCGTGAATGACAGAGCCTCTTGATGATACTGTAAGTGAATTACAGAGCCTCTTGCTGATACTGTGAGTGAATGACAGAGCCTCTTGCTGATACTGTGAGTGAATGACAGAGCCTCTTGCTGATACTGTAAGTGAATGACAGAGCCTCTTGCTGATACTGTAAGTGAATGACAGAGCCTCATCCTGATACTGTGAGTGAATGACAGAGCCTCTTGCTGATATTGTGAGTGAATAACAGAGCCTCTTGCTGATATTGTGAGTGAATGACAGAGCCTCTTGCTGATATTGTGAGTGAATGACAGAGCCTCTTGCTGATACTGGGAGTGAATGACAGAGCCTCTTGCTGATACTGTGAGTGATTAACTGTGAGCCTCTTGCTGATATTGTGAGTGAATGACAGAGCCTCTTCCTGATACTGTGAGTGAATGACAGAGCCTCTTGCTGATACTGTGAGTGAAAGACAGAGCCTCTTGCTGATACTGTGAGTGAATAACAGAGACTCTTTACGATACTGTGAGTGAATGACAGTGCCTCTTGCCGATACTGTGAGTGAATGACAGAGCCTCTTGCTGATACTGTGAGTGAATGACAGAGCCTCTTGCTGATACTGTGAGTGAATGACAGAGCCTCTTGCTGATACTGTGATTGAATGACAGAGCCTCTTGCTGATACTGTGAGTGAATGACAGAGCCTCTTGCTGATACTGTGAGTGAATGACAGTGCCTCTTGCTGATACTGTGAGTGAATGAAAGAGCCTCTTGCTGATACTGTGAGTGAATAACAGAGCCTCTTGCTGATACTGTGAGTGAATGACAGAGTATCTTGCTGACGTTGTGAATGAATGACAGAGCCTCTTCCTGATTCTGTGAGTGAATGACAGAGCCTCTTGCTGATACTGTGAGTGAATGAAAGAGCCTCTTGCTGATATTGTGAGTGAATGACAGAGCCTCTTCCTCATTCTGTGATTGATTGACAGAGCCTCTTGCTGATATTGTGAGTGAATGACAGAGCCTCTTGCAGATACTGTGAGTAAATGACAGAGCCTCTTGCTGATACTGTGATTGAATGACAGAGCCTCTTCCTGATACTGTGATTGAATGACACAGCCTCTTCCCGATACTGTGAGTGAATGACAGAGCCTCGTGCTGATACTGTGAGTGAATGACAGAGCCTCTTGCTGATACTGTGCGTGAATGACAGAGCCTCTTGCTGATACTGTGAGTGAATGACAGAGCCTCTTGCTGATACTGTGAGTGAATGACAGAGCCTCTTGCTGATACTGTGAGTGAATGACAGAGCCTCTTGCTGATACTGTAAGTGAATGACAGAGCCTCTTGCTGATACTGTAAGTGAATGACAGAGCCTCATCCTGATACTGTGAGTGAATGACAGAGCCTCTTGCTGATATTTTGAGTGAATGACAGAGCCTCTTGCTGATATTGTGAGTGAATGACAGAGCCTCTTGCTGATATTGTGAGTGAATGACAGAGCCTCTTCCTGATACTGTCAGTGAATGACAGAGCCTCTTGCTGATACTGTGAGTGAATGAATGAGCCTCTTGCTGATACTGTGATTTAATGACTGAGCCTCTTGCTGATACTGTGAGTGAATGACAGAGCCTCTTGCTGATACTTTGAGTGAATGACAGAGCTTCTTGCTGATACTGTGAGGGAATGAAAGAGCCTCTTGCTGTTAATGTGAGTGAATGACAGAGCCTCTTGCTGATACTGTGAGTGAATGAGAGAGCCTCTTGCTGATACTGTGAGTGAATGACAGAGCCTCTTGCTGATACTTTGATTAGAATGACAGAGCCTCTTGCTGATACTGTGAGTGAATGAATGAGCCTCTTGCTGATACTGTGAGTGAATGAATGAGCCTCTTGCTGATACTGTGATTGAATGACAGAGCCTCTTGCTGATACTTTGAGTGAATGACAGCACCTCTTGCTGATACTGTGAGTGAATGACAGAGCTTCTTGCTGATACTGTGAGTGAATGACAGAGCCTCTTGCTGATACTGTGAGTGAATGACAGAGCCTCTTGCTGATATTGTGAGTGAATGACAGAGCCTCTTCCTGATACTGTGAGTGAATGACAGAGCCTCTTGCTGATACTGTGAGTGAATGACAGAGCCTCTTGCTGATACTGTGAGTGAATGACAGAGCCTCTTGCTGATATTGTGAGTGAATGACAGAGCCTCTTGCTGATACTGTGAGTGAATGACAGAGCCTCTTGCTGATACTGTGAGTGAATGACAGAGCCTCTTGCTGATACTTTGATTGAATGACAGAGCCTCTTGCTGATACTGTGAGTGAATGACAGAGCCTCTTGCTGATATTGTGAGTGAATGACAGAGCCTCTTGCTGATACTGTGAGTGAATGACAGAGCCTCTTGCCGATACTCTGAGTGAATGACAGAGCCTCTTGCCGATACTTTGATTGAATGACAGAGCCTCTTGCTGAAACTGTGAGTGAATGACAGAGCCTCTTGCTGATACTGTGAGTGAATGACAGAACCTCTTGCTGATTCTGTGAGTGAATGACAGAGCCTCTTGCTGATATTGTGAGTGAATGACAGAGCCTCTTGCTGATACTGTGAGTGAATGACAGAGCCTCTTGCCGATACTCTTAGTGAATGACAGAGCCTCTTGCCGATACTGTGAGTGAATGACAGAGCCTCTTGCCGATACTGTGAGTGAATGACAGAGCCTCTTCCCGACATTGTGAGTGAATGACAGAGCCTCTTGCTGATACTGTGAGTGAATGACAGAGCCTCTTGCTGATACTGTGAGTGAATGACAGAGCCTCTTGCTGATACTGTGAGTGAATGACAGAGCCTCTTGCTGATACTGTGAGTGAATGACAGAGCCTCTTGCTGATACTGTGAGTGAATGATAGAGCCTCTTGATGATACTGTGAGAGAATGACAGAGCCTCTTGCTGATACTGTGAGTGAATGACAGAGCCTCTTGGTGATATTGTGAGTGAATGACATAGCCTCTTGCTGATATTGTGATTGAATGAGAGAGCCTCTTGCTGATATTGTGATTGAATGACAGAGCCTCTTCCTGATTCTGTGATTGATTGACAGAGCCTCTTGCTGATACTGTGAGTGAATGATAGAGCCTCTTGCTGATATTGTGATTGAATGACAGAGCCTCTTGTTGATACTGTGAGTGAACGACAGAGCCTCTTGCAGATACTGTGAGTGAATGACAGAGCCTCTTGCTGATACTGTGAGTGAATGACAGAGCCTCTTCCTGATTCTGTGATTGATTGACAGAGCCTCTTCCTGATACGGTGAGTGAATGACAGAGACTCTTGCAGATACTGTGAGTGAATGACAGAGCCTCTTCCTGATACTGTGATTGAATGACAGAGCCTCTTGCTGATACAGTGAGTGAATGACAGAGCCTCTTGCTGATACTGTGAGTGAATGACAGAGCCTCTTGCTGATACTGTGAGTGAATGACAGAGCCTCTTGCTGATACTGTGAGTGATTGACAGAGCCTCTTGCTGATACTGTGTGTGATTGACAGAGCCTCTTGCTGATAATGTGAGTGAATGACAGAGCCTCTTGCTGATACTGTGAGTGCTTGACAGAGCCTCTTGCTGATACTGTGAGTGAATGACAGAGCCTCTTGCTGATACTGTGAGTGATTGACAGAGCCTCTTGCTGATAATGTGAGAGAATGACAGAGTCTCTTGCTGATACTGTGAGTGAATGAACGAGCCTCTTGCTGATATTGTGAGTGAATGACAGAGCCTCTTGCTGATAATGTGAGTGAATGACAGAGCCTCTTGCTGATACTGTGAGTGAATGACAGAGCCCCTTGCTGATACTGTGAGTGAATGACAGAGCCTCTTGATGATACTGTGAGAGAATGACAGAGCCTCTTGCTGATATTGTGAGTGAATAACAGAGCCTGTGAGTGAACGAAAGAGCCTCTTGCTGATACTGTGAGTGAATGACAGAGCCTCTTGCTGATACAGTGAGTGAATGACAGAGCCTCTTCCTGATTCTGTGATTGATTGACAGAGCCTCTTGCTGATATTGTGAGTGAATGACAGAGACTCTTCCTGAATCTGTGATTGATTGACAGAGCCTCTTGCTGATACTGTGAGTGAATGACAGAGCCTCTTGCAGATACTGTGAGTGAATGACAGAGCCTCTTGCTGATATTGTGAATGAATGACAGAGCCTCTTGCTGATACTGTGATTGAATGACAGAGCCTCTTCCTGATACTGTGATTGAATGACAGAGGCTCTTCCTGATACTGTGAGTGAATGATTGAGCCTCTTGCTGATACTGTGTGTGAATGACAGAGCCTCTCGCTGATACTGTGAGTGAATGACAGAGCGTCTTGCTGATACTGTGAGTGAATGATAGAGCCTCTTGATGATACTGTGAGAGAATGACAGAGCCTCTTGCTGATACTGTGAGTGAATGACAGAGCCTCTTGGTGATATTGTGAGTGAATGACAGAGCCTCTTGCTGATATTGTGATTGAATGAGAGAGCCTCTTGCTGATATTGTGATTGAATGACAGAGCCTCTTCCTGATTCTGTGATTCATTGACAGAGCCTCTTGCTGATACTGTGAGCGAATGACAGAGCCTCTTGCTGATATTGTGATTGAATGACAGAGCCTCTTGTTGATACTGTGAGTGAACGACATAGCCTCTTGCAGATACTGTGAGTGAATGACAGAGCCTCTTGCTGATACTGTGAGTGAATGACAGAGCCTCTTCCTGATTCTGTGATTGATTGACAGAGCCTCTTCCTGATACGGTGAGTGAATGACAGAGACTCTTGCTGATATTGGGAATGAATGACAGAGCCTCTTGCTGATACTGTGATTGAATGACAGAGCCTCTTGCTGATACTGTGAGTGAATGACAGAGCCTCTTGCTGATACTGTGAGTGAATGACAGAGCCTCTTGCTGATACTGTGAGTGAATGACAGAGCCTCTTGCTGATACTGTGATTGAATGACAGAGCCTCTTGCTGATACTGTGAGTGAATGATAGAGCCTCTTGATGATACTGTGAGAGAATGACAGAGCCTCTTTCTGATTCTGTGATTGATTGACAGAGCCTCTTGCTGATACTGTGAGTGAATGACAGAGCCTCTTGCTGATATTGTGATTGAATGACAGAGCCTCTTGTTGATACTGTGAGTGAACGACAGAGCCTCTTGCAGATACTGTGAGTGAATGACAGAGCCTCTTGCTGATACTGTGAGTGAATGACAGAGCCTCTTCCTGATTCTGTGATTGATTGGCAGAGCCTCTTCCTGATACGGTGAGTGAATGACAGAGACTCTTGCAGATACTGTGAGTGAATGACAGAGCCTCTTGCTGATACTGTGAGTGAATGACAGAGCCTCTTCCTGATTCTGTGATTGATTGACAGAGCCTCTTCGTGATACGGTGAGTGAATGACAGAGACTCTTGCAGATACTGTGAGTGAATGACAGAGCCTCTTCCTGATACTGTGATTGAATGACAGAGCCTCTTGCTGATACAGTGAGTGAATGACAGAGCCTCTTGCTGATACTGTGAGTGAATGACAGAGCCTCTTGCTGATACTGTGAGTGAATGACAGAGCCTCTTGCTGATACTGTGAGTGATTGACAGAGCCTCTTGCTGATACTGTGTGTGATTGACAGAGCCTCTTGCTGATAATGTGAGTGAATGACAGAGCCTCTTGCTGATACTGTGAGTGCTTGACAGAGCCTCTTGCTGATAATGTGTGTGAATGACAGAGCCTCTTGCTGATACTGTGAGTGATTGACAGATCCTCTTGCTGATAATGTGAGAGAATGACAGAGTCTCTTGCTGATACTGTGAGTGAATGAACGAGCCTCTTGCTGATATTGTGAGTGAATGACAGAGCCCCTTGCTGATACTTTGAGTGAATGACAGAGCCTCTTGATGATACTGTGAGAGAATGACAGAGCCTCTTGCTGATCTTGTGAGTGAATAACAGAGCCTGTGAGTGAACGAAAGAGCCTCTTGCTGATACTGTGAGTGAATGACAGAGCCTCTTGCTGATACAGTGAGTGAATGACAGAGCCTCTTCCTGATTCTGTGATTGATTGACAGAGCCTCTTGCTGATATTGTGAGTGAATGACAGAGACTCTTCCTGAATCTGTGATTGATTGACAGATCCTCTTGCTGATACTGTGAGTGAATGACAGAGCCTCTTGCTGATATTGTGAATGAATGACAGAGCCTCTTGCTGATACTGTGATTGAATGACAGAGCCTCTTCCTGATACTGTGATTGAATGACAGAGCCTCTTCCTGATACTGTGATTGAATGACAGAGGCTCTTCCTGATACTGTGAGTGAATGATTGAGCCTCTTGCTGATACTGTGTGTGAATGACAGAGCGTCTTGCTGATACTGTGAGTGAATGATAGAGCCTCTTGATGATACTGTGAGAGAATGACAGAGCCTCTTGCTGATACTGTGAGTGAATGACAGAGCCTCTTGGTGATATTGTGAGTGAATGACAGAGCCTCTTGCTGATATTGTGATTGAATGAGAGAGCCTCTTGCTGATACTGTGATTGAATGACAGAGCCTCTTGCTGATACTTTGAGTGAATGACAGCACCTCTTGCTGATACTGTGAGTGAATGACAGAGCTTCTTGCTGATACTGTGAGTGAATGACAGAGCCTCTTGCTGATACTGTGAGTGAATGACAGAGCCTCTTGCTGATATTGTGAGTGAATGACAGAGCCTCTTCCTGATACTGTGAGTGAATGACAGAGCCTCTTGCTGATACTGTGAGTGAATGACAGAGCCTCTTGCTGATACTGTGAGTGAATGACAGAGCCTCTTGCTGATATTGTGAGTGAATGACAGAGCCTCTTGCTGATACTGTGAGTGAATGACAGAGCCTCTTGCTGATACTGTGAGTGAATGACAGAGCCTCTTGCTGATACTTTGATTGAATGACAGAGCCTCTTGCTGATACTGTGAGTGAATGACAGAGCCTCTTGCTGATATTGTGAGTGAATGACAGAGCCTCTTGCTGATACTGTGAGTGAATGACAGAGCCTCTTGCCGATACTCTGAGTGAATGACAGAGCGTCTTGCCGATACTTTGATTGAATGACAGAGCCTCTTGCTGAAACTGTGAGTGAATGACAGAGCCTCTTGCTGATACTGTGAGTGAATGACAGAACCTCTTGCTGATTCTGTGAGTGAATGACAGAGCCTCTTGCTGATATTGTGAGTGAATGACAGAGCCTCTTGCTGATACTGTGAGTGAATGACAGAGCCTCTTGCCGATACTCTTAGTGAATGACAGAGCCTCTTGCCGATACTGTGAGTGAATGACAGAGCCTCTTGCCGATACTGTGAGTGAATGACAGAGCCTCTTCCCGACATTGTGAGTGAATGACAGAGCCTCTTGCTGATACTGTGAGTGAATGACAGAGCCTCTTGCTGATACTGTGAGTGAATGACAGAGCCTCTTGCTGATACTGTGAGTGAATGACAGAGCCTCTTGCTGATACTGTGAGTGAATGACAGAGCCTCTTGCTGATACTGTGAGTGAATGATAGAGCCTCTTGATGATACTGTGAGAGAATGACAGAGCCTCTTGCTGATACTGTGAGTGAATGACAGAGCCTCTTGGTGATATTGTGAGTGAATGACATAGCCTCTTGCTGATATTGTGATTGAATGAGAGAGCCTCTTGCTGATATTGTGATTGAATGACAGAGCCTCTTCCTGATTCTGTGATTGATTGACAGAGCCTCTTGCTGATACTGTGAGTGAATGATAGAGCCTCTTGCTGATATTGTGATTGAATGACAGAGCCTCTTGTTGATACTGTGAGTGAACGACAGAGCCTCTTGCAGATACTGTGAGTGAATGACAGAGCCTCTTGCTGATACTGTGAGTGAATGACAGAGCCTCTTCCTGATTCTGTGATTGATTGACAGAGCCTCTTCCTGATACGGTGAGTGAATGACAGAGACTCTTGCAGATACTGTGAGTGAATGACAGAGCCTCTTCCTGATACTGTGATTGAATGACAGAGCCTCTTGCTGATACAGTGAGTGAATGACAGAGCCTCTTGCTGATACTGTGAGTGAATGACAGAGCCTCTTGCTGATACTGTGAGTGAATGACAGAGCCTCTTGCTGATACTGTGAGTGATTGACAGAGCCTCTTGCTGATACTGTGTGTGATTGACAGAGCCTCTTGCTGATAATGTGAGTGAATGACAGAGCCTCTTGCTGATACTGTGAGTGCTTGACAGAGCCTCTTGCTGATACTGTGAGTGAATGACAGAGCCTCTTGCTGATACTGTGAGTGATTGACAGAGCCTCTTGCTGATAATGTGAGAGAATGACAGAGTCTCTTGCTGATACTGTGAGTGAATGAACGAGCCTCTTGCTGATATTGTGAGTGAATGACAGAGCCTCTTGCTGATAATGTGAGTGAATGACAGAGCCTCTTGCTGATACTGTGAGTGAATGACAGAGCCCCTTGCTGATACTGTGAGTGAATGACAGAGCCTCTTGATGATACTGTGAGAGAATGACAGAGCCTCTTGCTGATATTGTGAGTGAATAACAGAGCCTGTGAGTGAACGAAAGAGCCTCTTGCTGATACTGTGAGTGAATGACAGAGCCTCTTGCTGATACAGTGAGTGAATGACAGAGCCTCTTCCTGATTCTGTGATTGATTGACAGAGCCTCTTGCTGATATTGTGAGTGAATGACAGAGACTCTTCCTGAATCTGTGATTGATTGACAGAGCCTCTTGCTGATACTGTGAGTGAATGACAGAGCCTCTTGCAGATACTGTGAGTGAATGACAGAGCCTCTTGCTGATATTGTGAATGAATGACAGAGCCTCTTGCTGATACTGTGATTGAATGACAGAGCCTCTTCCTGATACTGTGATTGAATGACAGAGGCTCTTCCTGATACTGTGAGTGAATGATTGAGCCTCTTGCTGATACTGTGTGTGAATGACAGAGCCTCTCGCTGATACTGTGAGTGAATGACAGAGCGTCTTGCTGATACTGTGAGTGAATGATAGAGCCTCTTGATGATACTGTGAGAGAATGACAGAGCCTCTTGCTGATACTGTGAGTGAATGACAGAGCCTCTTGGTGATATTGTGAGTGAATGACAGAGCCTCTTGCTGATATTGTGATTGAATGAGAGAGCCTCTTGCTGATATTGTGATTGAATGACAGAGCCTCTTCCTGATTCTGTGATTGATTGACAGAGCCTCTTGCTGATACTGTGAGCGAATGACAGAGCCTCTTGCTGATATTGTGATTGAATGACAGAGCCTCTTGTTGATACTGTGAGTGAACGACATAGCCTCTTGCAGATACTGTGAGTGAATGACAGAGCCTCTTGCTGATACTGTGAGTGAATGACAGAGCCTCTTCCTGATTCTGTGATTGATTGACAGAGCCTCTTCCTGATACGGTGAGTGAATGACAGAGACTCTTGCTGATATTGGGAATGAATGACAGAGCCTCTTGCTGATACTGTGATTGAATGACAGAGCCTCTTGCTGATACTGTGAGTGAATGACAGAGCCTCTTGCTGATACTGTGAGTGAATGACAGAGCCTCTTGCTGATACTGTGAGTGAATGACAGAGCCTCTTGCTGATACTGTGATTGAATGACAGAGCCTCTTGCTGATACTGTGAGTGAATGATAGAGCCTCTTGATGATACTGTGAGAGAATGACAGAGCCTCTTTCTGATTCTGTGATTGATTGACAGAGCCTCTTGCTGATACTGTGAGTGAATGACAGAGCCTCTTGCTGATATTGTGATTGAATGACAGAGCCTCTTGTTGATACTGTGAGTGAACGACAGAGCCTCTTGCAGATACTGTGAGTGAATGACAGAGCCTCTTGCTGATACTGTGAGTGAATGACAGAGCCTCTTCCTGATTCTGTGATTGATTGGCAGAGCCTCTTCCTGATACGGTGAGTGAATGACAGAGACTCTTGCAGATACTGTGAGTGAATGACAGAGCCTCTTGCTGATACTGTGAGTGAATGACAGAGCCTCTTCCTGATTCTGTGATTGATTGACAGAGCCTCTTCGTGATACGGTGAGTGAATGACAGAGACTCTTGCAGATACTGTGAGTGAATGACAGAGCCTCTTCCTGATACTGTGATTGAATGACAGAGCCTCTTGCTGATACAGTGAGTGAATGACAGAGCCTCTTGCTGATACTGTGAGTGAATGACGGAGCCTCTTGCTGATACTGTGAGTGAATGACAGAGCCTCTTGCTGATACTGTGAGTGATTGACAGAGCCTCTTGCTGATACTGTGTGTGATTGACAGAGCCTCTTGCTGATAATGTGAGTGAATGACAGAGCCTCTTGCTGATACTGTGAGTGCTTGACAGAGCCTCTTGCTGATAATGTGTGTGAATGACAGAGCCTCTTGCTGATACTGTGAGTGATTGACAGATCCTCTTGCTGATAATGTGAGAGAATGACAGAGTCTCTTGCTGATACTGTGAGTGAATGAACGAGCCTCTTGCTGATATTGTGAGTGAATGACAGAGCCTCTTGCTGATACTGTGAGTGAATGACAGAGCCCCTTGCTGATACTTTGAGTGAATGACAGAGCCTCTTGATGATACTGTGAGAGAATGACAGAGCCTCTTGCTGATCTTGTGAGTGAATAACAGAGCCTGTGAGTGAACGAAAGAGCCTCTTGCTGATACTGTGAGTGAATGACAGAGCCTCTTGCTGATACAGTGAGTGAATGACAGAGCCTCTTCCTGATTCTGTGATTGATTGACAGAGCCTCTTGCTGATATTGTGAGTGAATGACAGAGACTCTTCCTGAATCTGTGATTGATTGACAGATCCTCTTGCTGATACTGTGAGTGAATGACAGAGCCTCTTGCTGATATTGTGAATGAATGACAGAGCCTCTTGCTGATACTGTGATTGAATGACAGAGCCTCTTCCTGATACTGTGATTGAATGACAGAGCCTCTTCCTGATACTGTGATTGAATGACAGAGGCTCTTCCTGATACTGTGAGTGAATGATTGAGCCTCTTGCTGATACTGTGTGTGAATGACAGAGCGTCTTGCTGATACTGTGAGTGAATGATAGAGCCTCTTGATGATACTGTGAGAGAATGACAGAGCCTCTTGCTGATACTGTGAGTGAATGACAGAGCCTCTTGGTGATATTGTGAGTGAATGACAGAGCCTCTTGCTGATATTGTGATTGAATGAGAGAGCCTCTTGCTGATATTGTGATTGAATGACAGAGCCTCTTCCTGATTCTGTGATTGATTGACAGAGCCTCTTGCTGATACTGTGAGCGAATGACAGAGCCTCTTGCTGATATTGTGATTGAATGACAGAGCCTCTTGTTGATACTGTGAGTGAACGACAGAGCCTCTTGCAGATACTGTGAGTGAATGACAGAGCCTCTTGCTGATACTGTGAGTGAATGACAGAGCCTCTTCCTGATTCTGTGATTGATTGACAGAGCCTCTTCCTGATACGGTGAGTGAATGACAGAGACTCTTGCTGATATTGGGAATGAATGACAGAGGCTCTTGCTGATACTGTGATTGAATGACAGAGCCTCTTGCTGATACTGTGAGTGAATGACAGAGCCTCATGCTGATACTGTGAGTGAATGACAGAGCCTCTTGCTGATACTGTGAGTGAATGACAGAGCCTCTTGCTGATACTGTGAGTGAATGACAGAGCCTCTTGCTGATACTGTGAGTGAATGATAGAGCCTCTTGATGATACTGTGAGAGAATGACAGAGCCTCTTGCTGTTACTGTGAGTGAATGACAGAGCCTCTTGGTGATATTGTGAGTGAATGACAGAGCCTCTTGCTGATATTGTGATTGAATGAGAGAGCCTCTTGCTGATATTGTGATTGAATGACAGAGCCTCTTTCTGATTCTGTGATTGATTGACAGAGCCTCTTGCTGATACTGTGAGTGAATGACAGAGCCTCTTGCTGATATTGTGATTGAATGACAGAGCCTCTTGTTGATACTGTGAGTGAACGACAGAGCCTCTTGCAGATACTGTGAGTGAATGACAGAGCCTCTTGCTGATACTGTGAGTGAATGACAGAGCCTCTTCCTGATTCTGTGATTTATTGACAGAGCCTCTTCCTGATACGGTGAGTGAATGACAGAGACTCTTGCAGATACTGTGAGTGAATGACAGAGCCTCTTCCTGATACTGTGATTGAATGATAGAGCCTCTTGCTTATACTGTGAGTGAATGACAGAGCCTCTTGCTGATACTGTGCGTGAATGACAGAGCCTCTTGCTGATACTGTGAGTGAATGACAGAGCCTCTTGCTGATACTGTGAGTGAATGACAGAGCCTCTTGCTGATACTGTGAGTGATTGACAGAGCCTCTTGCTGATACTGTGTGTGATTGACAGAGCCTCTTGCTGATAATGTGATTGAATGATAGAGCCTCTTGCTGATACAGTGAGTGAATGACAGAGCCTCTTGCTGATACTGTGAGTGAATGACAGAGACTCTTGCAGATACTGTGAGTGAATAACAGAGCCTCTTCCTGATACTGTGATTGAATGATAGAGCCTCTTGCTGATACAGTGAGTGAATGACAGAGCCTCTTGCTGATACTGTGAGTGAATGACAGAGCCTCTTGCTGATACTGTGAGTGAATGACAGAGCCTCTTGCTGATACTGTGAGTGAATGACAGAGACTCTTGCTGATACTGTGAGTGATTGACAGAGCCTCTTGCTGATACTGTGTGTGATTGACAGAGCCTCTTGCTGATAATGTGAGTGAATGACGGAGCCTCTTGCTGATACTGTGAGTGATTGACAGAGCCTCTTGCTGATAATGTGAGTGAATGACAGAGCCTCTTGCTGATACTGTGAGTGATTGACAGAGCCCCTTGCTGATAATGTGAGAGAATGACAGAGTCTCTTGCTGATACTGTGAGTGAATTAACGAGCCTCTTGCTGATATTGTGAGTGAATGACAGAGCCTCTTGCTGATAATGTGAGTGAATGACAGAGCCTCTTGCTGATACTGTGAGTGAATGACAGAGCCTCTTGCTGATACTGTGAGTGAATGACAGAGCCTCTTCCTGATATTGTGAGTGAATGACAGAGCCTCTTGCTGACGTTGTGAGTGAATGACATAGCTTCTTCCTGATTCTGTGAGTGAATGACAGAGCCTCTTGCTGATACTGTGAGTGAATGACAGAGCCTCTTCCTGATTCTGTGAGTGAATGACAGAGCCTCTTGCTGATACTGTGAGTGAATGACAGAGCCTCTTGCTGATATTGTGAGTGAATGACAGAGCCTCCTGCTGAAACTGTGAGTGAATGTCAGAGCCTCTTGCTGATATTGTGAGTGAATAACAGAGCCTGTGAGTGAACGACAGAGCCTCTTGCTGATACTGTGAGTGAATGACGGAGCCTCATCCTGATTCTGTGATTGATTGACAGATCATCTTGCTGATATTGTGAGTGAATGACAGAGACTCTTCCTGAATCTGTGATTGATTGACAGAGCCTCTTGCTGATACTGTGAGTGAATGACAGAGCCTCTTGCAGATACTGTGAGTGAATGACAGAGCCTCTTGCTGATATTGTGAATGAATGACAGAGCCTCTTGCTGATACTGTGATTGAATGACAGAGCCTCTTCCTGATACTGTGATTGAATGACTGAGGCTCTTCCTGATACTGTGAGTGAATGATTGAGCCTCTTGCTGATACTGTGTGTGAATGACAGAGCCTCTCGCTGATACTGTGCGTGAATGACAGAGCCTCTCGCTGATACTGTGAGTGAATGATAGAGCCTCTTGCTGATACTGTGAGTGAATGACAGAGCCTCTTGCTGATACTGTGAGTGAATGACAGAGCCTCTTGCTGATACTGTGAGTGAATGACAGAGCCTCTTGCTGATACTGTGAGTGAATGACAGAGCCTCTTGCTGATACTTTGATTTAATGACAGAGCCTCTTGCTGATACTGTGATTGAATGACAGAGCCTCTTGCTGATACTGTGAGTGAATGACAGAGCCTCTTGCTGATACTGTGAGTGAATGACAGAGCCTCTTGCTGATTCTGTGAGTGAATGACCGAGCATCTTGCTGATATTGTGAGTGAATGACAGAGCCTCTTGCTGATACTGTGAGTGAATGACAGAGCCTCTTGCAAGAGCCTCTTGCCGACATTGTGAGTCTATGACAGAGCCTCTTGCTGATAATGTGAGTGAATGACAGAGACTCTTGCAGATACTGTGAGTGAATGACAGAGCCTCTTGCCGATACTGTGAGTGAATGACAGAGCCTCTTGCCGATACTGTGAGTGAATGACAGAGCCTCCTGCCGACATTGTGAGTGAATGACAGAGCCTCTTGCTGATACTGTGAGTGAATCACAGAGCCTCTTGTTGATACTGTGAGTGAATGACAGAGCCTCATGCTTATACTGTGAGTGAATGACAGAGCCTCTTGCTGATACTGTGAGTGAATGACAGAGCCTCTTGCTTAGACTGTGAGTGAATGACAGAGCCTCTTGCTGATTCTGTGATTGATTGACAGAGCCTCTTCCTGATACTGTGAGTGATTGACAGAGCCTCTTGCAGATACTGTGAGTGAATGACAGAGCCTCTTGCTGATACTGTGATTGAATGACAGAGCCTCTTCCTGATACTGTGATTGAATGACAGAGCCTCTTGCTGATACTGTGAGTGAATGACAGAGCCTCTTGCTGATACAGTGAGTGAATGACAGAGCCTCTTGCTGATACTGTGAGTGAATGACAGAGCCTCTTGCTGATACTGTGAGTGAATGACAGTGCCTCTTGCTGATACTGTGAGTGAATGACAGAGCCTCTTGCAGATAATGTGAGTGAATGACAGAGCCTCTTGCTGATACTGTGAGAGAATGACAGAGTCTCTTGCTGATACTGTGAGTGAATGACCGAGCCTCTTGCTGATACTGTGAGTGAATGACAGAGACTCTTGCTGATACTGTGAGTGAATGACCGAGCCTCTTGCTGATACTGTGAGTGAATGACAGAGCCTCTTGCTGATACTGTGAGTGAATGACAGAGCCTCTTGCTGATACTGTGAGTGAATGACAGAACCTCTTGCTGATACTGAGTGAATGACAGAGCCTCTTGCTGATACTGTGAGTGAATGACAGAGTCTCTTGCTGATATTGCGAGTGAATGACAGAGCCTCTTCCTGATATTGTGAGTGAATGACAGAGCCTCTTGCCGACATTGTGAGTGAATGACAGAGCCTCTTGCTGATTCTGTGATTGAATGACAGAGCCTCTTGCTGATACAGTTATTACATGACAGAGCCTCTTTCTGATACTGTGAGTACATGATAGAGCTGCTTGCTGATACTGTGAGTGAATGACAGAGCCTCTTGCTGATACAGTTAGTACATGACAGAGCCTCTTGCTGATAATGTGAGTGAATGACAGAGCCTCTTGCTGATAATGTGAGTGAATGACAGAGCCTCTTGATGATACTGTGAGAGAATGACAGAGCCTCTTGCTGATATTGTGAGTGAATGAACGAGCCTCTTGCTGATATTGTGAGTGAATGATAGAGCCTCTTGCTGATACTGTGAGTGAATGACAGAGCCTCTTGCTGATACTGTGAGTGAATGACAGAGCCTCTTGATGATACTGTGAGAGAATGACAGAGCCTCTTGCTGATATTGTGAGTGAATAACAGAGCTTGTGAGTGAACGACAGAGCCTCTTGCTGATATTGTGAGTGAATGACAGAGCCTCTTGATGATACTGTGAGAGAATGACAGAGCCTCTTGCTGATATTGTGAGTGAATAACAGAGCTTGTGAGTGAATGACAGAGCCTCTTGCTGATATTGTGAGTGAATGAGAGAGCCTCTTCCTGAATCTGTGATTGATTGACAGAGCCTCTTGATGATACTGTGAGTGAATGACAGAGCCTCTTGCAGATACTGTGAGTGAATGACAGAGCCTCTTGCTGATATTGTCAATGAATTACAGAGCCTCTTGCTGATACTGTGATTGAATGACAGAGCCTCTTCCTGATACTGTGATTGAATGACAGAGGCTCTTCCTGATACTGTGAGTGAATGACAGAGCCTCTCGCTGATACTGTGAGTGAATGACAGAGCCTCTTGCTGATACTGTGAGTGAATGATAGAGCCTCTTGATGATACTGTGAGAGAATGACAGAGCCTCTTGCTGATACTGTGAGTGAATGACAGAGCCTCTTGGTGATATTGTGAGTGAATGACAGAGCCTCTTGCTGATATTGTGATTGAATGAGAGAGCCTCTTGCTGATATTGTGATTGAATGACAGAGCCTCTTCCTGATTCTGTGATTGATTGACAGAGCCTCTTGCAGATACTGTGAGTGAATGACAGAGCCTCTTGCTGATACTGTGAGTGAATGACAGAGCCTCTTCCTGATTCTGTGATTGATTGACAGAGCCTCTTCCTGATACGGTGAGTGAATGACAGAGACTCTTGCTGATATTGTGAATGAATGACAGAGCCTCTTGCTGATACTGTGATTGAATGACAGAGCCTCTTGCTGATACTGTGAGTGAATGATAGAGCCTCTTGCTGATACTGTGAGTGAATGACAGAGCCTCTTGCTGATACTGTGAGTGTATGACAGAGCCTCTTGCTGATACTGTGAGTGAATGACAGAGCCTCTTGCTGATACTGTGAGTGAATGATAGAGCCTCTTGATGATACTGTGAGAGAATGACAGAGCCTCTTGCTGTTACTGTGAGTGAATGACAGAGCCTCTTGGTGATATTGTGAGTGAATGACAGAGCCTCTTGCTGATATTGTGATTGAATGAGAGAGCCTCTTGCTGATATTGTGATTGAATGACAGAGCCTCTTCCTGATTCTGTGATTGATTGACAGAGCCTCTTGCTGATACTGTGAGTGAATGACAGAGCCTCTTGCTGATATTGTGATTGAATGACAGAGCCTCTTGTTGATACTGTGAGTGAACGACAGAGCCTCTTGCAGATACTGTGAGTGAATGACAGAGCCTCTTGCTGATACTGTGAGTGAATGACAGAGCCTCTTCCTGATTCTGTGATTGATTGACAGAGCCTCTTCCTGATACGGTGAGTGAATGACAGAGACTCTTGCAGATACTGTGAGTGAATGACAGAGCCTCTTCCTGATACTGTGATTGAATGACAGAGCCTCTTGCTGATACTGTGAGTGAATGACAGAGCCTCTTGCTGATACAGTGAGTGAATGACAGAGCCGCTTGCTGATACTGTGAGTGAATGACAGAGCCTCTTGCTGATACTGTGAGTGAATGACAGAGCCTCTTGCTGATACTGTGAGTGATTGACAGAGCCTCTTGCTGATACTGTGTGTGATTGACAGAGCCTCTTGCTGATACTGTGTGTGATTGACAGAGCCTCTTGCTGATACTGTGTGTGATTGACAGAGCCTCTTGCTGATACTGTGAGTGAATGACAGAGCCTCTTGCTGATATTGTGATTGAATGACAGAGCCTCTTGTTGATACTGTGAGTGAACGACAGAGCCTCTTGCAGATACTGTGAGTGAATGACAGAGCCTCTTGCTGATACTGTGAGTGAATGACAGAGCCTCTTCCTGATTCTGTGATTGATTGACAGAGCCTCTTCCTGATACGGTGAGTGAATGACAGAGACTCTTGCAGATACTGTGAGTGAATGACAGAGCCTCTTCCTGATACTGTGATTGAATGACAGAGCCTCTTGCTGATACTGTGAGTGAATGACAGAGCCTCTTGCTGATACAGTGAGTGAATGACAGAGCCGCTTGCTGATACTGTGAGTGAATGACAGAGCCTCTTGCTGATACTGTGAGTGAATGACAGAGCCTCTTGCTGATACTGTGAGTGATTGACAGAGCCTCTTGCTGATACTGTGTGTGATTGACAGAGCCTCTTGCTGATACTGTGTGTGATTGACAGAGCCTCTTGCTGATACTGTGTGTGATTGACAGAGCCTCTTGCTGATACTGTGAGTGATTGACAGAGACTCTTGCTGATAATGTGAGAGAATGACAGAGTCTCTTGCTGATACTGTGAGTGAATGAACGAGCCTCTTGCTGATATTGTGAGTGAATGACAGAGCCTCTTGCTGATAATGTGAGTGAATGACAGAGCCTCTTCCTGATTCTGTGAGTGAATGACAGAGCCTCTTGCTGATACTGTGATTGAATGACAGAGCCTATTGCTGATTCTGTGAGTGAATGACAGATCCACTTGCTGATCCTGTGAGTGAATGACAGAGCCTCTTGCTGATACTGTGAGTGAATGACAGAGCCTCTTCCTGATTCTGTGATTGATTGACAGAGCATCTTGCTGATATTGTGAGTGAATGACAGAGCCTCTTCCTGAATCTGTGATTGATTGACAGAGCCTCTTGCTGATACTCTGAGTGAATGACAGAGCCTCTTGCAGATACTGTGAGTGAATGACAGAGCCTCTTGCTGATATTGTGAATGAATGACAGAGGCTCTTGCTGATACTGTGATTGAATGACAGAGGCTCTTCCTGATACTGTGAGTGAATGATTGAGCCTCTTGCTGATACTGTGTGTGAATGACAGAGCCTCTCGCTGATACTGTGCGTGAATGACAGAGCCTCTCGCTGATACTGTGTGTGAATGATAGAGCCTCTTGCTGATACTGTGAGTGAATGACAGAGCCTCTTGCTGATACTGTGAGTGAATGACAGAGCCTCTTGCTGATACTGTGAGTGAATGACAGAGCCTCTTGCTGATACTGTGAGTGAATGACAGAGCCTCTTGCTGATACTGTGAGTGAATGACAGAGCCTCTTGCTGATACTGTGAGTGAATGATAGAGCCTCTTGATGATACTGTGAGAGAATGACAGAGCCTCTTGCTGTTACTGTGAGTGAATGACAGAGCCTCTTGGTGATATTGTGAGTGAATGACAGAGCCTCTTGCTGATATTGTGATTGAATGAGAGAGCCTCTTGCTGATATTGTGATTGAATGACAGAGCCTCTTTCTGATTCTGTGATTGATTGACAGAGCCTCTTGCTGATACTGTGAGTGAATGACAGAGCCTCTTGCTGATATTGTGATTGAATGACAGAGCCTCTTGTTGATACTGTGAGTGAACGACAGAGCCTCTTGCAGATACTGTGAGTGAATGACAGAGCCTCTTGCTGATACTGTGAGTGAATGACAGAGCCTCTTCCTGATTCTGTGATTGATTGACAGAGCCTCTTCCTGATACGGTGAGTGAATGACAGAGACTCTTGCAGATACTGTGAGTGAATGACAGAGCCTCTTCCTGATACTGTGATTGAATGATAGAGCCTCTTGCTGATACTGTGAGTGAATGACAGAGCCTCTTGCTGATACTGTGCGTGAATGACAGAGCCTCTTGCTGATACTGTGAGTGAATGACAGAGCCTCTTGCTGATACTGTGAGTGAATGACAGAGCCTCTTGCTGATACTGTGAGTGATTGACAGAGCCTCTTGCTGATACTGTGTGTGATTGACAGAGCCTCTTGCTGATAATGTGATTGAATGATAGAGCCTCTTGCTGATACAGTGAGTGAATGACAGAGCCTCTTGCTGATACTGTGAGTGAATGACAGAGACTCTTGCAGATACTGTGAGTGAATGACAGAGCCTCTTCCTGATACTGTGATTGAATGATAGAGCCTCTTGCTGATACAGTGAGTGAATGACAGAGCCTCTTGCTGATACTGTGAGTGAATGACAGAGCCTCTTGCTGATACTGTGAGTGAATGACAGAGCCTCTTGCTGATACTGTGAGTGAATGACAGAGACTCTTGCTGATACTGTGAGTGATTGACAGAGCCTCTTGCTGATACTGTGTGTGATTGACAGAGCCTCTTGCTGATAATGTGAGTGAATGACGGAGCCTCTTGCTGATACTGTGAGTGATTGACAGAGCCTCTTGCTGATAATGTGAGTGAATGACAGAGCCTCTTGCTGATACTGTGAGTGATTGACAGAGCCCCTTGCTGATAATGTGAGAGAATGACAGAGTCTCTTGCTGATACTGTGAGTGAATTAACGAGCCTCTTGCTGATATTGTGAGTGAATGACAGAGCCTCTTGCTGATAATGTGAGTGAATGACAGAGCCTCTTGCTGATACTGTGAGTGAATGACAGAGCCTCTTGCTGATACTGTGAGTGAATGACAGAGCCTCTTCCTGATATTGTGAGTGAATGACAGAGCCTCTTGCTGACGTTGTGAGTGAATGACATAGCTTCTTCCTGATTCTGTGAGTGAATGACAGAGCCTCTTGCTGATACTGTGAGTGAATGACAGAGCCTCTTCCTGATTCTGTGAGTGAATGACAGAGCCTCTTGCTGATACTGTGAGTGAATGACAGAGCCTCTTGCTGATATTGTGAGTGAATGACAGAGTCTCTTGCTGATACTGTGAGTGAATGAACGAGCCTCTTGCTGATATTGTGAGTGAATGACAGAGCCTCTTGCTGATACTGTGAGTGAATGACAGAGCCCCTTGCTGATACTTTGAGTGAATGACAGAGCCTCTTGATGATACTGTGAGAGAATGACAGAGCCTCTTGCTGATCTTGTGAGTGAATAACAGAGCCTGTGAGTGAACGAAAGAGCCTCTTGCTGATACTGTGAGTGAATGACAGAGCCTCTTGCTGATACAGTGAGTGAATGACAGAGCCTCTTCCTGATTCTGTGATTGATTGACAGAGCCTCTTGCTGATATTGTGAGTGAATGACAGAGACTCTTCCTGAATCTGTGATTGATTGACAGATCCTCTTGCTGATACTGTGAGTGAATGACAGAGCCTCTTGCTGATATTGTGAATGAATGACAGAGCCTCTTGCTGATACTGTGATTGAATGACAGAGCCTCTTCCTGATACTGTGATTGAATGACAGAGCCTCTTCCTGATACTGTGATTGAATGACAGAGGCTCTTCCTGATACTGTGAGTGAATGATTGAGCCTCTTGCTGATACTGTGTGTGAATGACAGAGCGTCTTGCTGATACTGTGAGTGAATGATAGAGCCTCTTGATGATACTGTGAGAGAATGACAGAGCCTCTTGCTGATACTGTGAGTGAATGACAGAGCCTCTTGGTGATATTGTGAGTGAATGACAGAGCCTCTTGCTGATATTGTGATTGAATGAGAGAGCCTCTTGCTGATATTGTGATTGAATGACAGAGCCTCTTCCTGATTCTGTGATTGATTGACAGAGCCTCTTGCTGATACTGTGAGCGAATGACAGAGCCTCTTGCTGATATTGTGATTGAATGACAGAGCCTCTTGTTGATACTGTGAGTGAACGACAGAGCCTCTTGCAGATACTGTGAGTGAATGACAGAGCCTCTTGCTGATACTGTGAGTGAATGACAGAGCCTCTTCCTGATTCTGTGATTGATTGACAGAGCCTCTTCCTGATACGGTGAGTGAATGACAGAGACTCTTGCTGATATTGGGAATGAATGACAGAGGCTCTTGCTGATAGTGTGATTGAATGACAGAGCCTCTTGCTGATACTGTGAGTGAATGACAGAGCCTCATGCTGATACTGTGAGTGAATGACAGAGCCTCTTGCTGATACTGTGAGTGAATGACAGAGCCTCTTGCTGATACTGTGAGTGAATGACAGAGCCTCTTGCTGATACTGTGAGTGAATGATAGAGCCTCTTGATGATACTGTGAGAGAATGACAGAGCCTCTTGCTGTTACTGTGAGTGAATGACAGAGCCTCTTGGTGATATTGTGAGTGAATGACAGAGCCTCTTGCTGATATTGTGATTGAATGAGAGAGCCTCTTGCTGATATTGTGATTGAATGACAGAGCCTCTTTCTGATTCTGTGATTGATTGACAGAGCCTCTTGCTGATACTGTGAGTGAATGACAGAGCCTCTTGCTGATATTGTGATTGAATGACAGAGCCTCTTGTTGATACTGTGAGTGAACGACAGAGCCTCTTGCAGATACTGTGAGTGAATGACAGAGCCTCTTGCTGATACTGTGAGTGAATGACAGAGCCTCTTCCTGATTCTGTGATTTATTGACAGAGCCTCTTCCTGATACGGTGAGTGAATGACAGAGACTCTTGCAGATACTGTGAGTGAATGACAGAGCCTCTTCCTGATACTGTGATTGAATGATAGAGCCTCTTGCTTATACTGTGAGTGAATGACAGAGCCTCTTGCTGATACTGTGCGTGAATGACAGAGCCTCTTGCTGATACTGTGAGTGAATGACAGAGCCTCTTGCTGATACTGTGAGTGAATGACAGAGCCTCTTGCTGATACTGTGAGTGATTGACAGAGCCTCTTGCTGATACTGTGTGTGATTGACAGAGCCTCTTGCTGATAATGTGATTGAATGATAGAGCCTCTTGCTGATACAGTGAGTGAATGACAGAGCCTCTTGCTGATACTGTGAGTGAATGACAGAGACTCTTGCAGATACTGTGAGTGAATAACAGAGCCTCTTCCTGATACTGTGATTGAATGATAGAGCCTCTTGCTGATACAGTGAGTGAATGACAGAGCCTCTTGCTGATACTGTGAGTGAATGACAGAGCCTCTTGCTGATACTGTGAGTGAATGACAGAGCCTCTTGCTGATACTGTGAGTGAATGACAGAGACTCTTGCTGATACTGTGAGTGATTGACAGAGCCTCTTGCTGATACTGTGTGTGATTGACAGAGCCTCTTGCTGATAATGTGAGTGAATGACGGAGCCTCTTGCTGATACTGTGAGTGATTGACAGAGCCTCTTGCTGATAATGTGAGTGAATGACAGAGCCTCTTGCTGATACTGTGAGTGATTGACAGAGCCCCTTGCTGATAATGTGAGAGAATGACAGAGTCTCTTGCTGATACTGTGAGTGAATTAACGAGCCTCTTGCTGATATTGTGAGTGAATGACAGAGCCTCTTGCTGATAATGTGAGTGAATGACAGAGCCTCTTGCTGATACTGTGAGTGAATGACAGAGCCTCTTGCTGATACTGTGAGTGAATGACAGAGCCTCTTCCTGATATTGTGAGTGAATGACAGAGCCTCTTGCTGACGTTGTGAGTGAATGACATAGCTTCTTCCTGATTCTGTGAGTGAATGACAGAGCCTCTTGCTGATACTGTGAGTGAATGACAGAGCCTCTTCCTGATTCTGTGAGTGAATGACAGAGCCTCTTGCTGATACTGTGAGTGAATGACAGAGCCTCTTGCTGATATTGTGAGTGAATGACAGAGCCTCCTGCTGAAACTGTGAGTGAATGTCAGAGCCTCTTGCTGATATTGTGAGTGAATAACAGAGCCTGTGAGTGAACGACAGAGCCTCTTGCTGATACTGTGAGTGAATGACGGAGCCTCATCCTGATTCTGTGATTGATTGACAGATCATCTTGCTGATATTGTGAGTGAATGACAGAGACTCTTCCTGAATCTGTGATTGATTGACAGAGCCTCTTGCTGATACTGTGAGTGAATGACAGAGCCTCTTGCAGATACTGTGAGTGAATGACAGAGCCTCTTGCTGATATTGTGAATGAATGACAGAGCCTCTTGCTGATACTGTGATTGAATGACAGAGCCTCTTCCTGATACTGTGATTGAATGACTGAGGCTCTTCCTGATACTGTGAGTGAATGATTGAGCCTCTTGCTGATACTGTGTGTGAATGACAGAGCCTCTCGCTGATACTGTGCGTGAATGACAGAGCCTCTCGCTGATACTGTGAGTGAATGATAGAGCCTCTTGCTGATACTGTGAGTGAATGACAGAGCCTCTTGCTGATACTGTGAGTGAATGACAGAGCCTCTTGCTGATACTGTGAGTGAATGACAGAGCCTCTTGCTGATACTGTGAGTGAATGACAGAGCCTCTTGCTGATACTTTGATTTAATGACAGAGCCTCTTGCTGATACTGTGATTGAATGACAGAGCCTCTTGCTGATACTGTGAGTGAATGACAGAGCCTCTTGCTGATACTGTGAGTGAATGACAGAGCCTCTTGCTGATTCTGTGAGTGAATGACCGAGCATCTTGCTGATATTGTGAGTGAATGACAGAGCCTCTTGCTGATACTGTGAGTGAATGACAGAGCCTCTTGCAAGAGCCTCTTGCCGACATTGTGAGTCTATGACAGAGCCTCTTGCTGATAATGTGAGTGAATGACAGAGACTCTTGCAGATACTGTGAGTGAATGACAGAGCCTCTTGCCGATACTGTGAGTGAATGACAGAGCCTCTTGCCGATACTGTGAGTGAATGACAGAGCCTCCTGCCGACATTGTGAGTGAATGACAGAGCCTCTTGCTGATACTGTGAGTGAATCACAGAGCCTCTTGTTGATACTGTGAGTGAATGACAGAGCCTCATGCTTATACTGTGAGTGAATGACAGAGCCTCTTGCTGATACTGTGAGTGAATGACAGAGCCTCTTGCTTAGACTGTGAGTGAATGACAGAGCCTCTTGCTGATTCTGTGATTGATTGACAGAGCCTCTTCCTGATACTGTGAGTGATTGACAGAGCCTCTTGCAGATACTGTGAGTGAATGACAGAGCCTCTTGCTGATACTGTGATTGAATGACAGAGCCTCTTCCTGATACTGTGATTGAATGACAGAGCCTCTTGCTGATACTGTGAGTGAATGACAGAGCCTCTTGCTGATACAGTGAGTGAATGACAGAGCCTCTTGCTGATACTGTGAGTGAATGACAGAGCCTCTTGCTGATACTGTGAGTGAATGACAGTGCCTCTTGCTGATACTGTGAGTGAATGACAGAGCCTCTTGCAGATAATGTGAGTGAATGACAGAGCCTCTTGCTGATACTGTGAGAGAATGACAGAGTCTCTTGCTGATACTGTGAGTGAATGACCGAGCCTCTTGCTGATACTGTGAGTGAATGACAGAGACTCTTGCTGATACTGTGAGTGAATGACCGAGCCTCTTGCTGATACTGTGAGTGAATGACAGAGCCTCTTGCTGATACTGTGAGTGAATGACAGAGCCTCTTGCTGATACTGTGAGTGAATGACAGAACCTCTTGCTGATACTGAGTGAATGACAGAGCCTCTTGCTGATACTGTGAGTGAATGACAGAGTCTCTTGCTGATATTGCGAGTGAATGACAGAGCCTCTTCCTGATATTGTGAGTGAATGACAGAGCCTCTTGCCGACATTGTGAGTGAATGACAGAGCCTCTTGCTGATTCTGTGATTGAATGACAGAGCCTCTTGCTGATACAGTTATTACATGACAGAGCCTCTTTCTGATACTGTGAGTACATGATAGAGCTGCTTGCTGATACTGTGAGTGAATGACAGAGCCTCTTGCTGATACAGTTAGTACATGACAGAGCCTCTTGCTGATAATGTGAGTGAATGACAGAGCCTCTTGCTGATAATGTGAGTGAATGACAGAGCCTCTTGATGATACTGTGAGAGAATGACAGAGCCTCTTGCTGATATTGTGAGTGAATGAACGAGCCTCTTGCTGATATTGTGAGTGAATGATAGAGCCTCTTGCTGATACTGTGAGTGAATGACAGAGCCTCTTGCTGATACTGTGAGTGAATGACAGAGCCTCTTGATGATACTGTGAGAGAATGACAGAGCCTCTTGCTGATATTGTGAGTGAATAACAGAGCTTGTGAGTGAACGACAGAGCCTCTTGCTGATATTGTGAGTGAATGACAGAGCCTCTTGATGATACTGTGAGAGAATGACAGAGCCTCTTGCTGATATTGTGAGTGAATAACAGAGCTTGTGAGTGAATGACAGAGCCTCTTGCTGATATTGTGAGTGAATGAGAGAGCCTCTTCCTGAATCTGTGATTGATTGACAGAGCCTCTTGATGATACTGTGAGTGAATGACAGAGCCTCTTGCAGATACTGTGAGTGAATGACAGAGCCTCTTGCTGATATTGTCAATGAATTACAGAGCCTCTTGCTGATACTGTGATTGAATGACAGAGCCTCTTCCTGATACTGTGATTGAATGACAGAGGCTCTTCCTGATACTGTGAGTGAATGACAGAGCCTCTCGCTGATACTGTGAGTGAATGACAGAGCCTCTTGCTGATACTGTGAGTGAATGATAGAGCCTCTTGATGATACTGTGAGAGAATGACAGAGCCTCTTGCTGATACTGTGAGTGAATGACAGAGCCTCTTGGTGATATTGTGAGTGAATGACAGAGCCTCTTGCTGATATTGTGATTGAATGAGAGAGCCTCTTGCTGATATTGTGATTGAATGACAGAGCCTCTTCCTGATTCTGTGATTGATTGACAGAGCCTCTTGCAGATACTGTGAGTGAATGACAGAGCCTCTTGCTGATACTGTGAGTGAATGACAGAGCCTCTTCCTGATTCTGTGATTGATTGACAGAGCCTCTTCCTGATACGGTGAGTGAATGACAGAGACTCTTGCTGATATTGTGAATGAATGACAGAGCCTCTTGCTGATACTGTGATTGAATGACAGAGCCTCTTGCTGATACTGTGAGTGAATGATAGAGCCTCTTGCTGATACTGTGAGTGAATGACAGAGCCTCTTGCTGATACTGTGAGTGTATGACAGAGCCTCTTGCTGATACTGTGAGTGAATGACAGAGCCTCTTGCTGATACTGTGAGTGAATGATAGAGCCTCTTGATGATACTGTGAGAGAATGACAGAGCCTCTTGCTGTTACTGTGAGTGAATGACAGAGCCTCTTGGTGATATTGTGAGTGAATGACAGAGCCTCTTGCTGATATTGTGATTGAATGAGAGAGCCTCTTGCTGATATTGTGATTGAATGACAGAGCCTCTTCCTGATTCTGTGATTGATTGACAGAGCCTCTTGCTGATACTGTGAGTGAATGACAGAGCCTCTTGCTGATATTGTGATTGAATGACAGAGCCTCTTGTTGATACTGTGAGTGAACGACAGAGCCTCTTGCAGATACTGTGAGTGAATGACAGAGCCTCTTGCTGATACTGTGAGTGAATGACAGAGCCTCTTCCTGATTCTGTGATTGATTGACAGAGCCTCTTCCTGATACGGTGAGTGAATGACAGAGACTCTTGCAGATACTGTGAGTGAATGACAGAGCCTCTTCCTGATACTGTGATTGAATGACAGAGCCTCTTGCTGATACTGTGAGTGAATGACAGAGCCTCTTGCTGATACAGTGAGTGAATGACAGAGCCGCTTGCTGATACTGTGAGTGAATGACAGAGCCTCTTGCTGATACTGTGAGTGAATGACAGAGCCTCTTGCTGATACTGTGAGTGATTGACAGAGCCTCTTGCTGATACTGTGTGTGATTGACAGAGCCTCTTGCTGATACTGTGTGTGATTGACAGAGCCTCTTGCTGATACTGTGTGTGATTGACAGAGCCTCTTGCTGATACTGTGAGTGAATGACAGAGCCTCTTGCTGATATTGTGATTGAATGACAGAGCCTCTTGTTGATACTGTGAGTGAACGACAGAGCCTCTTGCAGATACTGTGAGTGAATGACAGAGCCTCTTGCTGATACTGTGAGTGAATGACAGAGCCTCTTCCTGATTCTGTGATTGATTGACAGAGCCTCTTCCTGATACGGTGAGTGAATGACAGAGACTCTTGCAGATACTGTGAGTGAATGACAGAGCCTCTTCCTGATACTGTGATTGAATGACAGAGCCTCTTGCTGATACTGTGAGTGAATGACAGAGCCTCTTGCTGATACAGTGAGTGAATGACAGAGCCGCTTGCTGATACTGTGAGTGAATGACAGAGCCTCTTGCTGATACTGTGAGTGAATGACAGAGCCTCTTGCTGATACTGTGAGTGATTGACAGAGCCTCTTGCTGATACTGTGTGTGATTGACAGAGCCTCTTGCTGATACTGTGTGTGATTGACAGAGCCTCTTGCTGATACTGTGTGTGATTGACAGAGCCTCTTGCTGATACTGTGAGTGATTGACAGAGACTCTTGCTGATAATGTGAGAGAATGACAGAGTCTCTTGCTGATACTGTGAGTGAATGAACGAGCCTCTTGCTGATATTGTGAGTGAATGACAGAGCCTCTTGCTGATAATGTGAGTGAATGACAGAGCCTCTTCCTGATTCTGTGAGTGAATGACAGAGCCTCTTGCTGATACTGTGATTGAATGACAGAGCCTATTGCTGATTCTGTGAGTGAATGACAGATCCACTTGCTGATCCTGTGAGTGAATGACAGAGCCTCTTGCTGATACTGTGAGTGAATGACAGAGCCTCTTCCTGATTCTGTGATTGATTGACAGAGCATCTTGCTGATATTGTGAGTGAATGACAGAGCCTCTTCCTGAATCTGTGATTGATTGACAGAGCCTCTTGCTGATACTCTGAGTGAATGACAGAGCCTCTTGCAGATACTGTGAGTGAATGACAGAGCCTCTTGCTGATATTGTGAATGAATGACAGAGGCTCTTGCTGATACTGTGATTGAATGACAGAGGCTCTTCCTGATACTGTGAGTGAATGATTGAGCCTCTTGCTGATACTGTGTGTGAATGACAGAGCCTCTCGCTGATACTGTGCGTGAATGACAGAGCCTCTCGCTGATACTGTGTGTGAATGATAGAGCCTCTTGCTGATACTGTGAGTGAATGACAGAGCCTCTTGCTGATACTGTGAGTGAATGACAGAGCCTCTTGCTGATACTGTGAGTGAATGACAGAGCCTCTTGCTGATACTGTGAGTGAATGACAGAGCCTCTTGCTGATACTGTGAGTGAATGACAGAGCCTCTTGCTGATACTGTGAGTGAATGATAGAGCCTCTTGATGATACTGTGAGAGAATGACAGAGCCTCTTGCTGTTACTGTGAGTGAATGACAGAGCCTCTTGGTGATATTGTGAGTGAATGACAGAGCCTCTTGCTGATATTGTGATTGAATGAGAGAGCCTCTTGCTGATATTGTGATTGAATGACAGAGCCTCTTTCTGATTCTGTGATTGATTGACAGAGCCTCTTGCTGATACTGTGAGTGAATGACAGAGCCTCTTGCTGATATTGTGATTGAATGACAGAGCCTCTTGTTGATACTGTGAGTGAACGACAGAGCCTCTTGCAGATACTGTGAGTGAATGACAGAGCCTCTTGCTGATACTGTGAGTGAATGACAGAGCCTCTTCCTGATTCTGTGATTGATTGACAGAGCCTCTTCCTGATACGGTGAGTGAATGACAGAGACTCTTGCAGATACTGTGAGTGAATGACAGAGCCTCTTCCTGATACTGTGATTGAATGATAGAGCCTCTTGCTGATACTGTGAGTGAATGACAGAGCCTCTTGCTGATACTGTGCGTGAATGACAGAGCCTCTTGCTGATACTGTGAGTGAATGACAGAGCCTCTTGCTGATACTGTGAGTGAATGACAGAGCCTCTTGCTGATACTGTGAGTGATTGACAGAGCCTCTTGCTGATACTGTGTGTGATTGACAGAGCCTCTTGCTGATAATGTGATTGAATGATAGAGCCTCTTGCTGATACAGTGAGTGAATGACAGAGCCTCTTGCTGATACTGTGAGTGAATGACAGAGACTCTTGCAGATACTGTGAGTGAATGACAGAGCCTCTTCCTGATACTGTGATTGAATGATAGAGCCTCTTGCTGATACAGTGAGTGAATGACAGAGCCTCTTGCTGATACTGTGAGTGAATGACAGAGCCTCTTGCTGATACTGTGAGTGAATGACAGAGCCTCTTGCTGATACTGTGAGTGAATGACAGAGACTCTTGCTGATACTGTGAGTGATTGACAGAGCCTCTTGCTGATACTGTGTGTGATTGACAGAGCCTCTTGCTGATAATGTGAGTGAATGACGGAGCCTCTTGCTGATACTGTGAGTGATTGACAGAGCCTCTTGCTGATAATGTGAGTGAATGACAGAGCCTCTTGCTGATACTGTGAGTGATTGACAGAGCCCCTTGCTGATAATGTGAGAGAATGACAGAGTCTCTTGCTGATACTGTGAGTGAATTAACGAGCCTCTTGCTGATATTGTGAGTGAATGACAGAGCCTCTTGCTGATAATGTGAGTGAATGACAGAGCCTCTTGCTGATACTGTGAGTGAATGACAGAGCCTCTTGCTGATACTGTGAGTGAATGACAGAGCCTCTTCCTGATATTGTGAGTGAATGACAGAGCCTCTTGCTGACGTTGTGAGTGAATGACATAGCTTCTTCCTGATTCTGTGAGTGAATGACAGAGCCTCTTGCTGATACTGTGAGTGAATGACAGAGCCTCTTCCTGATTCTGTGAGTGAATGACAGAGCCTCTTGCTGATACTGTGAGTGAATGACAGAGCCTCTTGCTGATATTGTGAGTGAATGACAGAGCCTCCTGCTGAAACTGTGAGTGAATGTCAGAGCCTCTTGCTGATATTGTGAGTGAATAACAGAGCCTGTGAGTGAACGACAGAGCCTCTTGCTGATACTGTGAGTGAATGACAGAGCCTCTTGCTGATACTGTGAGTGAATGACGGAGCCTCTTCCTGATTCTGTGATTGATTGACAGAGCATCTTGCTGATATTGTGAGTGAATGACAGAGACTCTTCCTGAATCTGTGATTGATTGACAGAGCCTCTTGCTGATACTGTGAGTGAATGACAGAGCCTCTTGCAGATACTGTGAGTGAATGACAGAGCCTCTTGCTGATATTGTGAATGAATGACAGAGCCTCTTGCTGATACTGTGATTGAATGACAGAGCCTCTTCCTGATACTGTGATTGAATGACAGAGGCTCTTCCTGATACTGTGAGTGAATGATTGAGCCTCTTGCTGATACTGTGTGTGAATGACAGAGCCTCTCGCTGATACTGTGCGTGAATGACAGAGCCTCTCGCTGATACTGTGAGTGAATGATAGAGCCTCTTGCTGATACTGTGAGTGAATGACAGAGCCTCTTGCTGATACTGTGAGTGAATGACAGAGCCTCTTGCTGATACTGTGAGTGAATGACAGAGCCTCTTGCTGATACTGTGAGTGAATGACAGAGCCTCTTGCTGATACTTTGATTTAATGACATTGCCTCTTGCTGATACTGTCATTGAATGACAGAGCCTCTTGCTGATACTGTGAGTGAATGACAGAGCCTCTTGCTGATACTGTGAGTGAATGACAGAGCCTCTTGCTGATTCTGTGAGTGAATGACCGAGCATCTTGCTGATATTGTGAGTGAATGACTGAGCCTCTTGCTGATACTGTGAGTGAATGACAGAGCCTCTTGCAAGAGCCTCTTGCCGACATTGTGAGTCTATGACAGAGCCTCTTGCTGATAATGTGAGTGAATGACAGAGACTCTTGCAGATACTGTGAGTGAATGACAGAGCCTCTTGCCGATACTGTGAGTGAATGACAGAGCCTCTTGCCGATATTGTGAGTGAATGACAGAGCCTCCTGCCGACATTGTGAGTGAATGACAGAGCCTCTTGCTGATACTGTGAGTGAATCACAGAGCCTCTTGTTGATACTGTGAGTGAATGACAGAGCCTCATGCTGATACTGTGAGTGAATGACAGAGCCTCTTGCTGATACTGTGAGTGAATGACAGAGCCTCTTGCTGATTCTGTGATTGATTGACAGAGCCTCTTCCTGATACTGTGAGTGATTGACAGAGCCTCTTGCAGATACTGTGAGTGAATGACAGAGCCTCTTGCTGATACTGTGATTGAATGACAGAGCCTCTTCCTGATACTGTGATTGAATGACAGAGCCTCTTGCTGATACTGTGAGTGAATGACAGAGCCTCTTGCTGATACAGTGAGTGAATGACAGAGCCTCGTGCTGATACTGTGAGTGAATGACAGAGCCTCTTGCTGATACTGTGAGTGAATGACAGTGCCTCTTGCTGATACTGTGAGTGAATGACAGAGCCTCTTGCAGATAATGTGAGTGAATGACAGAGCCTCTTGCTGATACTGTGAGAGAATGACAGAGTCTCTTGCTGATACTGTGAGTGAATGACCGAGCCTCTTGCTGATACTGTGAGTGAATGACAGAGACTCTTGCTGATACTGTGAGTGAATGACCGAGCCTCTTGCTGATACTGTGAGTGAATGACAGAGCCTCTTGCTGATACTGTGAGTGAATGACAGAGCCTCTTGCTGATACTGTGAGTGAATGACAGAGCCTCTTGCTGATACTGAGTGAATGACAGAGCCTCTTGCTGATACTGTGAGTGAATGACAGAGTCTCTTGCTGATATTGCGAGTGAATGACAGAGCCTCTTCCTGATATTGTGAGTGAATGACAGAGCCTCTTGCCGACATTGTGAGTGAATGACAGAGCCTCTTGCTGATTCTGTGATTGAATGACAGAGCCTCTTGCTGATACAGTTATTACATGACAGAGCCTCTTTCTGATACTGTGAGTACATGATAGAGCTGCTTGCTGATACTGTGAGTGAATGACAGAGCCTCTTGCTGATACAGTTAGTACATGACAGAGCCTCTTGCTGATAATGTGAGTGAATGACAGAGCCTCTTGCTGATAATGTGAGTGAATGACAGAGCCTCTTGATGATACTGTGAGAGAATGACAGAGCCTCTTGCTGATATTGTGAGTGAATGAACGAGCCTCTTGCTGATATTGTGAGTGAATGATAGAGCCTCTTGCTGATACTGTGAGTGAATGACAGAGCCTCTTGCTGATACTGTGAGTGAATGACAGAGCCTCTTGATGATACTGTAAGAGAATGACAGAGCCTCTTGCTGATATTGTGAGTGAATAACAGAGCTTGTGAGTGAACGAAAGAGCCTCTTGCTGATATTGTGAGTGAATGACAGAGCCTCTTGATGATACTGTGAGAGAATGACAGAGCCTCTTGCTGATATTGTGAGTGAATAACAGAGCTTGTGAGTGAATGACAGAGCCTCTTGCTGATATTGTGAGTGAATGACAGAGCCTCTTCCTGAATCTGTGATTGATTGACAGAGCCTCTTGATGATACTGTGAGTGAATGACAGAGCCTCTTGCAGATACTGTGAGTGAATGACAGAGCCTCTTGCTGATATTGTGAATGAATTACAGAGCCTCTTGCTGATACTGTGATTGAATGACAGAGCCTCTTCCTGATACTGTGATTGAATGACAGAGGCTCTTCCTGATACTGTGAGTGAATGACAGAGCCTCTCGCTGATACTGTGAGTGAATGACAGAGCCTCTTGCTGATACTGTGAGTGAATGATAGAGCCTCTTGATGATACTGTGAGAGAATGACAGAGCCTCTTGCTGATACTGTGAGTGAATGACAGAGCCTCTTGGTGATATTGTGAGTGAATGACAGAGCCTCTTGCTGATATTGTGATTGAATGAGAGAGCCTCTTGCTGATATTGTGATTGAATGACAGAGCCTCTTCCTGATTCTGTGATTGATTGACAGAGCCTCTTGCAGATACTGTGAGTGAATGACAGAGCCTCTTGCTGATACTGTGAGTGATTGACAGAGCCCCTTGCTGATAATGTGAGAGAATGACAGAGTCTCTTGCTGATACTGTGAGTGAATTAACGAGCCTCTTGCTGATATTGTGAGTGAATGACAGAGCCTCTTGCTGATAATGTGAGTGAATGACAGAGCCTCTTGCTGATACTGTGAGTGAATGACAGAGCCTCTTGCTGATACTGTGAGTGAATGACAGAGCCTCTTCCTGATATTGTGAGTGAATGACAGAGCCTCTTGCTGACGTTGTGAGTGAATGACATAGCTTCTTCCTGATTCTGTGAGTGAATGACAGAGCCTCTTGCTGATACTGTGAGTGAATGACAGAGCCTCTTCCTGATTCTGTGAGTGAATGACAGAGCCTCTTGCTGATACTGTGAGTGAATGACAGAGCCTCTTGCTGATATTGTGAGTGAATGACAGAGCCTCCTGCTGAAACTGTGAGTGATTGTCAGAGCCTCTTGCTGATATTGTGAGTGAATAACAGAGCCTGTGAGTGAACGACAGAGCCTCTTGCTGATACTGTGAGTGAATGACAGAGCCTCTTGCTGATACTGTGAGTGAATGACGGAGCCTCTTCCTGATTCTGTGATTGATTGACAGAGCATCTTGCTGATATTGTGAGTGAATGACAGAGACTCTTCCTGAATCTGTGATTGATTGACAGAGCCTCTTGCTGATACTGTGAGTGAATGACAGAGCCTCTTGCAGATACTGTGAGTGAATGACAGAGCCTCTTGCTGATATTGTGAATGAATGACAGAGCCTCTTGCTGATACTGTGATTGAATGACAGAGCCTCTTCCTGATACTGTGATTGAATGACAGAGGCTCTTCCTGATACTGTGAGTGAATGATTGAGCCTCTTGCTGATACTGTGTGTGAATGACAGAGCCTCTCGCTGATACTGTGCGTGAATGACAGAGCCTCTCGCTGATACTGTGAGTGAATGATAGAGCCTCTTGCTGATACTGTGAGTGAATGACAGAGCCTCTTGCTGATACTGTGAGTGAATGACAGAGCCTCTTGCTGATACTGTGAGTGAATGACAGAGCCTCTTGCTGATACTGTGAGTGAATGACAGAGCCTCTTGCTGATACTTTGATTTAATGACATTGCCTCTTGCTGATACTGTGATTGAATGACAGAGCCTCTTGCTGATACTGTGAGTGAATGACAGAGCCTCTTGCTGATACTGTGAGTGAATGACAGAGCCTCTTGCTGATTCTGTGAGTGAATGACCGAGCATCTTGCTGATATTGTGAGTGAATGACAGAGCCTCTTGCTGATACTGTGAGTGAATGACAGAGCCTCTTGCAAGAGCCTCTTGCCGACATTGTGAGTCTATGACAGAGCCTCTTGCTGATAATGTGAGTGAATGACAGAGACTCTTGCAGATACTGTGAGTGAATGACAGAGCCTCTTGCCGATACTGTGAGTGAATGACAGAGCCTCTTGCCGATATTGTGAGTGAATGACAGAGCCTCCTGCCGACATTGTGAGTGAATGACAGAGCCTCTTGCTGATACTGTGAGTGAATCACAGAGCCTCTTGTTGATACTGTGAGTGAATGACAGAGCCTCATGCTGATACTGTGAGTGAATGACAGAGCCTCTTGCTGATACTGTGAGTGAATGACAGAGCCTCTTGCTTAGACTGTGAGTGAATGACAGAGCCTCTTGCTGATTCTGTGATTGATTGACAGAGCCTCTTCCTGATACTGTGAGTGATTGACAGAGCCTCTTGCAGATACTGTGAGTGAATGACAGAGCCTCTTGCTGATACTGTGATTGAATGACAGAGCCTCTTCCTGATACTGTGATTGAATGACAGAGCCTCTTGCTGATACTGTGAGTGAATGACAGAGCCTCTTGCTGATACAGTGAGTGAATGACAGAGCCTCTTGCTGATACTGTGAGTGAATGACAGAGCCTCTTGCTGATACTGTGAGTGAATGACAGTGCCTCTTGCTGATACTGTGAGTGAATGACAGAGCCTCTTGCAGATAATGTGAGTGAATGACAGAGCCTCTTGCTGATACTGTGAGAGAATGACAGAGTCTCTTGCTGATACTGTGAGTGAATGAACGAGCCTCTTGCTGATACTGTGAGTGAATGACAGAGACTCTTGCTGATACTGTGAGTGAATGACCGAGCCTCTTGCTGATACTGTGAGTGAATGACAGAGCCTCTTGCTGATACTGTGAGTGAATGACAGAGCCTCTTGCTGATACTGTGAGTGAATGACAGAGCCTCTTGCTGATACTGAGTGAATGACAGAGCCTCTTGCTGATACTGTGAGTGAATGACAGAGTCTCTTGCTGATATTGCGAGTGAATGACAGAGCCTCTTCCTGATATTGTGAGTGAATGACAGAGCCTCTTGCCGACATTGTGAGTGAATGACAGAGCCTCTTGCTGATTCTGTGATTGAATGACAGAGCCTCTTGCTGATACAGTTATTAAATGACAGAGCCTCTTTCTGATACTGTGAGTACATGATAGAGCTGCTTGCTGATACTGTGAGTGAATGACAGAGCCTCTTGCTGATACAGTTAGTACATGACAGAGCCTCTTGCTGATAATGTGAGTGAATGACAGAGCCTCTTGCTGATAATGTGAGTGAATGACAGAGCCTCTTGATGATACTGTGAGAGAATGACAGAGCCTCTTGCTGATATTGTGAGTGAATGAACGAGCCTCTTGCTGATATTGTGAGTGAATGATAGAGCCTCTTGCTGATACTGTGAGTGAATGACAGAGCCTCTTGCTGATACTGTGAGTGAATGACAGAGCCTCTTGATGATACTGTAAGAGAATGACAGAGCCTCTTGCTGATATTGTGAGTGAATAACAGAGCTTGTGAGTGAACGACAGAGCCTCTTGCTGATATTGTGAGTGAATGACAGAGCCTCTTGATGATACTGTGAGAGAATGACAGAGCCTCTTGCTGATATTGTGAGTGAATAACAGAGCTTGTGAGTGAATGACAGAGCCTCTTGCTGATATTGTGAGTGAATGACAGAGCCTCTTCCTGAATCTGTGATTGATTGACAGAGCCTCTTGATGATACTGTGAGTGAATGACAGAGCCTCTTGCAGATACTGTGAGTGAATGACAGAGCCTCTTGCTGATATTGTGAATGAATTACAGAGCCTCTTGCTGATACTGTGATTGAATGACAGAGCCTCTTCCTGATACTGTGATTGAATGACAGAGGCTCTTCCTGATACTGTGAGTGAATGACAGAGCCTCTCGCTGATACTGTGAGTGAATGACAGAGCCTCTTGCTGATACTGTGAGTGAATGATAGAGCCTCTTGATGATACTGTGAGAGAATGACAGAGCCTCTTGCTGATACTGTGAGTGAATGACAGAGCCTCTTGGTGATATTGTGAGTGAATGACAGAGCCTCTTGCTGATATTGTGATTGAATGAGAGAGCCTCTTTCTGATATTGTGATTGAATGACAGAGCCTCTTCCTGATTCTGTGATTGATTGACAGAGCCTCTTGCAGATACTGTGAGTGAATGACAGAGCCTCTTGCTGATACTGTGAGTGAATGACAGAGCCTCTTCCTGATTCTGTGATTGATTGACAGAGCCTCTTCCTGATACGGTGAGTGAATGACAGAGACTCTTGCTGATATTGTGAATGAATGACAGAGCCTCTTGCTGATACTGTGATTGAATGACAGAGCCTCTTGCTGATACTGTGAGTGAATGATAGAGCCTCTTGCTGATACTGTGAGTGAATGACAGAGCCTCTTGCTGATACTGTGAGTGTATGACAGAGCCTCTTGCTGATACTGTGAGTGAATGACAGAGCCTCTTGCTGATACTGTGAGTGAATGATAGAGCCTCTTGATGATACTGTGAGAGAATGACAGAGCCTCTTGCTGTTACTGTGAGTGAATGACAGAGCCTCTTGGTGATATTGTGAGTGAATGACAGAGCCTCTTGCTGATATTGTGATTGAATGAGAGAGCCTCTTGCTGATATTGTGATTGAATGACAGAGCCTCTTCCTGATTCTGTGATTGATTGACAGAGCCTCTTGCTGATACTGTGAGTGAATGACAGAGCCTCTTGCTGATATTGTGATTGAATGACAGAGCCTCTTGTTGATACTGTGAGTGAACGACAGAGCCTCTTGCAGATACTGTGAGTGAATGACAGAGCCTCTTGCTGATACTGTGAGTGAATGACAGAGCATCTTCCTGATTCTGAGATTGATTGACAGAGCCTCTTCCTGATACGGTGAGTGAATGACAGAGACTCTTGCAGATACTGTGAGTGAATGACAGAGCCTCTTCCTGATACTGTGATTGAATGACAGAGCCTCTTGCTGATACTGTGAGTGAATGACAGAGCCTCTTGCTGATACAGTGAGTGAATGACAGAGCCGCTTGCTGATACTGTGAGTGAATGACAGAGCCTCTTGCTGATACTGTGAGTGAATGACAGAGCCTCTTGCTGATACTGTGAGTGATTGACAGAGCCTCTTGCTGATACTGTGTGTGATTGACAGAGCCTCTTGCTGATACTGTGTGTGATTGACAGAGCCTCTTGCTGATACTGTGTGTGATTGACAGAGCCTCTTGCTGATACTGTGAGTGATTGACAGAGACTCTTGCTGATAATGTGAGAGAATGACAGAGTCTCTTGCTGATACTGTGAGTGAATGAACGAGCCTCTTGCTGATATTGTGAGTGAATGACAGAGCCTCTTGCTGATAATGTGAGTGAATGACAGAGCCTCTTCCTGATTCTGTGAGTGAATGACAGAGCCTCTTGCTGATACTGTGATTGAATGACAGAGCCTATTGCTGATTCTGTGAGTGAATGACAGATCCACTTGCTGATCCTGTGAGTGAATGACAGAGCCTCTTGCTGATACTGTGAGTGAATGACAGAGCCTCTTCCTGATTCTGTGATTCATTGACAGAGCATCTTGCTGATATTGTGAGTGAATGACAGAGCCTCTTCCTGAATCTGTGATTGATTGACAGAGCCTCTTGCTGATACTGTGAGTGAATGACAGAGCCTCTTGCAGATACTGTGAGTGAATGACAGAGCCTCTTGCTGATATTGTGAATGAATGACAGAGGCTCTTGCTGATACTGTGATTGAATGACAGAGGCTCTTCCTGATACTGTGAGTGAATGATTGAGCCTCTTGCTGATACTGTGTGTGAATGACAGAGCCTCTCGCTGATACTGTGCGTGAATGACAGAGCCTCTCGCTGATACTGTGTGTGAATGATAGAGCCTCTTGCTGATACTGTGAGTGAATGACAGAGCCTCTTGCTGATACTGTGAGTGAATGACAGAGCCTCTTGCTGATACTGTGAGTGAATGACAGAGCCTCTTGCTGATACTGTGAGTAAATGACAGAGCCTCTAGCTGATACTGTGAGTGAATGACAGAGCCTCTTGCTGATACTTTGATTTAATGACAGAGCCTCTTGCTGATACTGTGAGTGAATGACAGAGCCTCTTGCCAGAGCATCTTGCCGACATTGTGAGTCAATGACAGAGCCTCTTTCTGATAATGTGAGTGAATGACAGAGACTCTTGCAGATACTGTGAGTGCATGACAGAGCCTCTTGCCGATACTGTGAGTGAATGACAGAGCCTCTTGCCGATACTGTGAGTGAATGACAGAGCCTCTTGCCGACATTGTGAGTGAATGACAGAGCCTCTTGCTGATACTGTGAGTGAATCACAGAGCCTCTTGCTGATACTGTGAGTGATTGACGGAGCCTCTTGTTGATACTGTGAGTGAATGACAGAGCCTCATGCTGATACTGTGAGTGAATGACAGAGCCTCTTGCTGATACTGTGAGTGAATGACAGAGCCTCTTGCTTAGACTGTGAGTGAATGACAGAGCCTCTTGCTGATTCTGTGATTGATTGACAGAGCCTCTTCCTGATACTGTGAGTGATTGACAGAGCCTCTTGCAGATACTGTGAGTGAATGACAGAGCCTCTTGCTGATACTGTGATTGAATGACAGAGCCTCTTCCTGATACTGTGATTGAATGACAGAGCCTCTTGCTGATACTGTGAGTGAATGACAGAGCCTCTTGCTGATACTGTGAGTGAATGACAGAGCCTCTTGCTGATACTGTGAGTGAATGACAGAGCCTCTTGCTGATACTGTGAGTGAATGACAGTGCCTCTTGCTGATACTGTGAGTGAATGACAGAGCCTCTTGCAGATAATGTGAGTGAATGACAGAGCCTCTTGCTGATACTGTGAGAGAATGACAGAGTCTCTTGCTGATACTGTGAGTGAATGACCGAGCCTCTTGCTGATACTGTGAGTGAATGACAGAGCCTCTTGCTGATACTGTGAGTGAATGACCGTGCCTCTTGCTGATACTGTGAGTGAATGACAGAGCCTCTTGCTGATACTGTGAGTGAATGACAGAGCCTCTTGCTGATACTGTGAGTGAATGACAGAGCCTCTTGCTGATACTGAGTGAATGACAGAGCCTTTTGCTGATACTGTGAGTGAATGACAGAGCCTCTTGCTGATATTGCGAGTGAATGATAGAGCCTCTTCCTGATATTGTGAGTGAATGACAGAGCCTCTTGCCGACATTGTCAGTGAATGACAGAGCCTCTTGCTGATTCTGTGATTGAATGACAGAGCCTCTTGCTGATACAGTTAGTACATGACAGAGCCTCTTGCTGATACTGTGAGTGCATGACAGAGCCTCTTGCTGATACTGTGAGTGAATGACAGAGCCTCTTGCTTATACTGTGAGTGAATGACAGAGCCTCTTGCTGATACTGTGAGTGAATGACAGAGCCTCTTGCTGATACTGTGATTGAATGACAGAGTCTCTTGCTGATATTGTGATTGAATGACAGAGGCTCTTTCTGATACTGTGATTGAATGACAGAGCCTCTTGCTGATACTGTGAGTGAATGACAGAGCCTCTTGCTGATACTGTGAGTGAATGACAGAGCCTCTTGCTGATACTGTGAGTGAATGACAGAGCCTCTTGCTGATACTGTGAGTGAATGACAGAGCCTCTTGCTGATATTGTGATTGAATGACAGAGCCTCTTGCTGATATTGAGAGTGAATGATAGAGCCTCTTGCTGATACTGTGAGTGAATGACAGAGCCTCTTGCTGATTCTGTGATTGAATGACAGAGCCTCTTGCTGATACTGTGAGTGAATGAAAGAGCCTTTTTCTGATACTGTGAGTGAATGACAGAGCCTCTTGCTGATATTGTGATTGAATGACAGAGCCTCTTGCTGATATTGTGAGTGAATGATAGAGCCTCTTGCTGATACTGTGAGTGAATGACAGAGCCTCTTGCCGATAATGTGAGTGGATGACAGATCCTCTTGCCGATAATGTGAGTGAATGACAGAGCCTCTTGCCGACATTTTGAGTGAATGACAGACCCTCTTTCTGACACTGTGAGTGAAAGACAGAGCCTCTTGCCGACATTGTGAGTGAATGACAGAGCCTCTTGCTGATACTGTGAGTGAATAACAGAGACTCTTTCCGATACTGTGAGTGAATGACAGAGCCTCTTGCCGATACAGTGAGTGAATGACAGAGCCTCTTGCTGATACTGTGAGTGAATGACAGAGCCTCTTGCTGATACTGTGAGTGAATGACAGAGCCTCTTGCTGATACTGTGATTGAATGACAGAGCCTCTTGCTGATACTGTGAGTGAATGACAGAGCCTCTTGCTGATACTGTGAGTGAATGACAGTGCCTCTTGCTGATACTGTGAGTGAATGAAAGAGCCTCTTGCTGATACTGTGAGTGAATGACAGAGCCTCTTGCTGATACTGTGAGTGAATGACAGAGTCTCTTGCTGACGTTGTGAGTAAATGACAGAGCCTCTTCCTGATTCTGTGAGTGAATGACAGAGCCTCTTGCTGATACTGTGAGTGAATGACAGAGCCTCTTCCTGATTCTGTGATTGATTGACAGAGCCTCTTGCTGATATTGTGAGTGAATGACAGAGCCTCTTGCTGATACTGTGCGTGAATGACAGAGCCTCTTGATGATACTGTGAGTGAATGACAGAGCCTCTTGCTGATACTGTGAGTGAATGACAGAGCCTCTTGCTGATACTGTGAGTGAATAACAGAGCCTCTTGCTGATACTGTGAGTGAATGACAGAGCCTCTTGCTGATACTGTGAGTGATTGACAGAGCCTCTTGCTGATACTGTGAGTGAATGATAGAGCCTCTTGATGATACTGTGAGAGAATGACAGAGCCTCTTGCTGTTACTGTGAGTGAATGACAGAGCCTCTTGGTGATATTGTGAGTGAATGACAGAGCCTCTTGCTGATATTGTGATTGAATGAGAGAGCCTCTTGCTGATATTGTGATTGAATGACAGAGCCTCTTCCTGATTCTGTGATTGATTGACAGAGCCTCTTGCTGATACTGTGAGTGAATGACAGAGCCTCTTGCTGATATTGTGATTGAATGACAGAGCCTCTTGTTGATACTGTGAGTGAACGACAGAGCCTCTTGCAGATACTGTGAGTGAATGACAGAGCCTCTTGCTGATACTGTGAGTGAATGACAGAGCCTCTTCCTGATTCTGTGATTGATTGACAGAGCCTCTTCCTGATACGGTGAGTGAATGACAGAGACTCTTGCAGATACTGTGAGTGAATGACAGAGCCTCTTCCTGATACTGTGATTGAATGACAGAGCATCTTGCTGATACTGTGAGTGAATGACAGAGCCTCTTGCTGATACAGTGAGTGAATGACAGAGCCTCTTGCTGATACTGTGAGTGAATGACAGAGCCTCTTGCTGATACTGTGAGTGAATGACAGAGCCTCTTGCTGATACTGTGAGTGAATGACAGAGCGTCTTGCTGATACTGTGAGTGATTGACAGAGCCTCTTGCTGATACTGTGTGTGATTGACAGAGCCTCTTGCTGATAATGTGAGTGAATGACAGAGCCTCTTGCTGATAATGTGAGTGAATGACAGAGCCTCTTGCTGATAATGTGAGTGATTGACAGAGCCTCTTGCTGATAATGTGAGAGAATGACAGAGTCTCTTGCTGATACTGTGAGTGAATGAACGAGCCTCTTGCTGATATTGTGAGTGAATGACAGAGCCTCTTGCTGATAATGTGAGTGAATGACAGAGCCTCTTGCTGATACTGTGAGTGAATGACAGAGCCTCTTGCTGATACTGTGAGTGAATGACAGAGCCTCTTCCTGATATTGTGAGTGAATGACAGAGCCTCTTGCTGACGTTGTGAGTGAATGACAGAGCTTCTTCCTGATTCTGTGAGTGAATGACAGAGCCTCTTGCTGATACTTTGATTTAATGACAGAGCCTCTTGCTGATACTGTGATTGAATGACAGAGCCTCTTGCTGATACTGTGAGTGAATGACAGAGCCTCTTGCTGATACTGTGAGTGAATGACAGAGCCTCTTGCTGATTCTGTGAGTGAATGACCGAGCATCTTGCTGATATTGTGAGTGAATGACAGAGCCTCTTGCTGATACTGTGAGTGAATGACAGAGCCTCTTGCCCGAGCCTCTTGCCGACATTGTGAGTCAATGACAGAGCCTCTTGCTGGTAATGTGATTGAATGACAGAGACTCTTGCAGATACTGTGAGTGAATGACAGAGCCTCTTGCCGATACTGTGAGTGAATGACAGAGGCTCTTCCTGATACTGTGAGTGAATGATTGAGCCTCTTGCTGATACTGTGTGTGAATGACAGAGCCTCTCGCTGATACTGTGCGTGAATGACAGAGCCTCTTGCTGATACTGTGAGTGATTGACAGAGCCTCTTGTTGATACTGTGAGTGATTGACAGAGCCTCATGCTGATACTGTGAGTGAATGACAGAGCCTCTTGCTGATACTGTGAGTGAATGACAGAGCCTCTTGCTTAGACTGTGAGTGACTGACAGAGCCTCTTGCTGATTCTGTGATTGATTGACAGAGCCTCTTCCTGATACTGTGAGTGATTGACAGAGCCTCTTGCAGATACTGTGAGTGAATGACAGAGCCTCTTGCTGATACTGTGATTGAATGACAGAGCCTCTTCCTGATACTGTGATTGAATGACGGAGCCTCTTGCTGATACTGTGAGTGAATGACAGAGCCTCTTGCTGATACTGTGAGTGAATGACAGAGACTCTTGCTGATACTGTGAGTGAATGACAGAGCCTCTTGCTGATACTGTGAGTGAATGACAGTGCCTCTTGCTGATACTGTGAGTGAATGACAGAGCCTCTTGCAGATAATGTGAGTGAATGACAGAGCCTCTTGCTGATACTGTGAGAGAATGACAGAGCCTCTTGCTGATACTGTGAGTGAATGACCGAGCCTCTTGCTGATACTGTGAGTGAATGACAGAGCCTCTTGCTGATACTTTGAGTGAATGAGCGAGCCTCTTGCTGATACTGTGAGTGAATGACAGAGCCTCTTGCTGATACTGTGAGTGAATGACAGAGCCTCTTGCTGATACAGTTATTACATGACAGAGCCTCTTTCTGATAATATGAGTACATGACAGAGCCTCTTGCTGATACAGTTAGTACATGACAGAGCCTCTTGCTGATACTGTGAGTGCATGACAGAGCCTCTTGCTGATACTGTGAGTGAATGACAGAGCCTCTTGCTGATACTGTGAGTGAATGACAGAGTCTCTTGCTGATATTGTGATTGAATGACAGAGGCTCTTTCTGATACTGTGATTGAATGACAGAGCCTCTTGCTGATACTGTGAGTGAATGACAGAGCCTCTTCCTGATTCTGTGATTGATCGACAGAGCATCTTGCTGATATTGTGAGTGAATGACAGAGCCTCTTCCTGAAACTGTGATTGATTGACAGAGCCTATTGCTGATACTCTGAGTGAATGACAGAGCCTCTTGCAGATACTGTGAGTGAATGACAGAGCCTCTTGCTGATATTGTGAATGAATGACAGAGCCTCTTGCTGATACTGTGATTGAATGACAGAGCCTCTTCCTGATACTGTGATTGAATGACAGAGGCTCTTCCTGATACTGTGAGTGAATGATTGAGCCTCTTGCTGATACTGTGTGTGAATGACAGAGCCTCTCGCTGATACTGTGCGTGAATGACAGAGCCTCTCGCTGATACTGTGAGTGAATGATAGAGCCTCTTGCTGATACTGTGAGTGAATGACAGAGCCTCTTGCTGATACTGTGAGTGAATGACAGTGCCTCTTGCTGATACTGTGAGTGAATGACAGAGCCTCTTGCTGATACTGTGAGTGAATGACAGTGCCTCTTGCTGATACTGTGAGTGAATGAAAGAGCCTCTTGCTGATACTGTGAGTGAATGACAGAGCCTCTTGCTGATACTGTGAGTGAATGACAGAGTCTCTTGCTGACGTTGTGAGTGAATGACAGAGCCTCTTCCTGATTCTGTGAGTGAATGACAGAGCCTCTTGCTGATACTGTGAGTGAATGACAGAGCCTCTTGCTGATATTGTGAGTGAATGACAGAGCCTCTTGCAGATACTGTGAGTGAATGACAGAGCCTCTTGCTGATACTGTGATTGAATGACAGAGCCTCTTCCTGATACTGTGATTGAATGACAGAGCGTCTTCCTGATACTGTGAGTGAATGACAGAGCCTCTTGATGATACTGTGAGTGAATGACAGAGTTTCTTGCTGATACTGTTCGTGAATGACAGAGCCTCTTGATGATACTGTGAGTGAATGACAGAGCCTCTTGCTGATACTGTGAGTGAATGACAGAGCCTCTTGCTGATACTGTGAGTGAATGACAGAGCCTCTTGCTGATACTGTGAGTGAATAACAGAGCCTCTTGCTGATACTGTGAGTGAATGACAGAGCCTCTTGCTGATACTGTGAGTGATTGACAGAGCCTCTTGCTGATACTGTGAGTGAATGATAGAGCCTCTTGATGATACTGTGAGAGAATGACAGAGCCTCTTGCTGTTACTGTGAGTGAATGACAGAGCCTCTTGGTGATATTGTGAGTGAATGACAGAGCCTCTTGCTGATATTGTGATTGAATGAGAGAGCCTCTTGCTGATATTGTGATTGAATGACAGAGCCTCTTCCTGATTCTGTGATTGATTGACAGAGCCTCTTGCTGATACTGTGAGTGAATGACAGAGCCTCTTGCTGATATTGTGATTGAATGACAGAGCCTCTTGTTGATACTGTGAGTGAACGACAGAGCCTCTTGCAGATACTGTGAGTGAATGACAGAGCCTCTTGCTGATACTGTGAGTGAATGACAGAGCCTCTTCCTGATTCTGTGATTGATTGACAGAGCCTCTTCCTGATACGGTGAGTGAATGACAGAGACTCTTGCAGATACTGTGAGTGAATGACAGAGCCTCTTCCTGATACTGTGATTGAATGACAGAGCCTCTTGCTGATACTGTGAGTGAATGACAGAGCCTCTTGCTGATACAGTGAGTGAATGACAGAGCCTCTTGCTGATACTGTGAGTGAATGACAGAGCCTCTTGCTGATACTGTGAGTGAATGACAGAGCCTCTTGCTGATACTGTGAGTGAATGACAGAGCGTCTTGCTGATACTGTGAGTGATTGACAGAGCCTCTTGCTGATACTGTGTGTGATTGACAGAGCCTCTTGCTGATAATGTGAGTGAATGACAGAGCCTCTTGCTGATAATGTGAGTGAATGACAGAGCCTCTTGCTGATAATGTGAGTGATTGACAGAGCCTCTTGCTGATAATGTGAGAGAATGACAGAGTCTCTTGCTGATACTGTGAGTGAATGAACGAGCCTCTTGCTGATATTGTGAGTGAATGACAGAGCCTCTTGCTGATAATGTGAGTGAATGACAGAGCCTCTTGCTGATACTGTGAGTGAATGACAGAGCCTCTTGCTGATACTGTGAGTGAATGACAGAGCCTCTTCCTGATATTGTGAGTGAATGACAGAGCCTCTTGCTGACGTTGTGAGTGAATGACAGAGCTTCTTCCTGATTCTGTGAGTGAATGACAGAGCCTCTTGCTGATACTTTGATTTAATGACAGAGCCTCTTGCTGATACTGTGATTGAATGACAGAGCCTCTTGCTGATACTGTGAGTGAATGACAGAGCCTCTTGCTGATACTGTGAGTGAATGACAGAGCCTCTTGCTGATTCTGTGAGTGAATGACCGAGCATCTTGCTGATATTGTGAGTGAATGACAGAGCCTCTTGCTGATACTGTGAGTGAATGACAGAGCCTCTTGCCAGAGCCTCTTGCCGACATTGTGAGTCAATGACAGAGCCTCTTGCTGGTAATGTGATTGAATGACAGAGACTCTTGCAGATACTGTGAGTGAATGACAGAGCCTCTTGCCGATACTGTGAGTGAATGACAGAGGCTCTTCCTGATACTGTGAGTGAATGATTGAGCCTCTTGCTGATACTGTGTGTGAATGACAGAGCCTCTCGCTGATACTGTGCGTGAATGACAGAGCCTCTTGCTGATACTGTGAGTGATTGACAGAGCCTCTTGTTGATACTGTGAGTGATTGACGGAGCCTCATGCTGATACTGTGAGTGAATGACAGAGCCTCTTGCTGATACTGTGAGTGAATGACAGAGCATCTTGCTTAGACTGTGAGTGACTGACAGAGCCTCTTGCTGATTCTGTGATTGATTGACAGAGCCTCTTCCTGATACTGTGAGTGATTGACAGAGCCTCTTGCAGATACTGTGAGTGAATGACAGAGCCTCTTGCTGATACTGTGATTGAATGACAGAGCCTCTTCCTGATACTGTGATTGAATGACGGAGCCTCTTGCTGATACTGTGAGTGAATGACAGAGCCTCTTGCTGATACAGTGAGTGAATGACAGAGACTCTTGCTGATACTGTGAGTGAATGACAGAGCCTCTTGCTGATACTGTGAGTGAATGACAGTGCCTCTTGCTGATACTGTGAGTGAATGACAGAGCCTCTTGCAGATAATGTGAGTGAATGACAGAGCCTCTTGCTGATACTGTGAGAGAATGACAGAGCCTCTTGCTGATACTGTGAGTGAATGACCGAGCCTCTTGCTGATACTGTGAGTGAATGACAGAGCCTCTTGCTGATACTTTGAGTGAATGAGCGAGCCTCTTGCTGATACTGTGAGTGAATGACAGAGCCTCTTGCTGATACTGTGAGTGAATGACAGAGCCTCTTGCTGATACAGTTATTACATGACAGAGCCTCTTTCTGATAATATGAGTACATGACAGAGCCTCTTGCTGATACAGTTAGTACATGACAGAGCCTCTTGCTGATACTGTGAGTGCATGACAGAGCCTCTTGCTGATACTGTGAGTGAATGACAGAGCCTCTTGCTGATACTGTGAGTGAATGACAGAGTCTCTTGCTGATATTGTGATTGAATGACAGAGGCTCTTTCTGATACTGTGATTGAATGACAGAGCCTCTTGCTGATACTGTGAGTGAATGACAGAGCCTCTTCCTGATTCTGTGATTGATCGACAGAGCATCTTGCTGATATTGTGAGTGAATGACAGAGCCTCTTCCTGAATCTGTGATTGATTGACAGAGCCTATTGCTGATACTCTGAGTGAATGACAGAGCCTCTTGCAGATACTGTGAGTGAATGACAGAGCCTCTTGCTGATATTGTGAATGAATGACAGAGCCTCTTGCTGATACTGTGATTGAATGACAGAGCCTCTTCCTGATACTGTGATTGAATGACAGAGGCTCTTCCTGATACTGTGAGTGAATGATTGAGCCTCTTGCTGATACTGTGTGTGAATGACAGAGCCTCTCGCTGATACTGTGCGTGAATGACAGAGCCTCTCGCTGATACTGTGAGTGAATGATAGAGCCTCTTGCTGATACTGTGAGTGAATGACAGAGCCTCTTGCTGATACTGTGAGTGAATGCAAGTGCCTCTTGCCGATACAGTGAGTGAATGACAGAGCCTCTTGCTGATACTGTGAGTAAATGACAGAGCCTCTAGCTGATACTGTGAGTGAATGACAGAGCCTCTTGCTGATACTTTGATTTAATGACAGAGCCTCTTGCTGATACTGTGATTGAATGACAGAGCCTCTTGCTGATACTGTGAGTGAATGACAGAGCCTCTTGCTGATACTGTGAGTGAATGACCGAGCATCTTGCTGATATTGTGAGTGAATGACAGAGCCTCTTGCTGATAATGTGATTGAATGACAGAGACTCTTGCAGATACTGTGAGTGAATGACAGAGCCTCTTGCCGATACTGTGAGTGAATGACGGAGCCTCTTGCCGATACTGTGAGTGAATGACAGAGCCTCTTGCCGACATTGTGAGTGAATGACAGAGCCTCTTGCTGATACTGTGAATGAATGACAGAGCCTCTTGCTGATACTGTGATTGAATGACAGAGCCTCTTGCTGATACTGTGAGTGAATGACAGAGCCTCTTGCTGATACTGTGAGTGAATGACAGAGCCTCTTGCTGATACTGTGAGTGAATGACAGAGCCTCTTGCTGATACTGTAAGTGAATGACAGAGCCTCTTGCTGATACTGTGAGTGAATGATAGAGCCTCTTGATGATACTGTGAGAGAATGACAGAGCCTCTTGCTGTTACTGTGAGTGAATGACAGAGCCTCTTGGTGATATTGTGAGTGAATGACAGAGCCTCTTGCTGATATTGTGATTGAATGAGAGAGCCTCTTGCTGATATTGTGATTGAATGACTGAGCCTCTTCCTGATTCTGTGATTGATTGACAGAGCCTCTTGCTGATACTGTGAGTGAATGACAGAGCCTCTTGCTGATATTGTGATTGAATGACAGAGCCTCTTGTTGATACTGTGAGTGAACGACAGAGCCTCTTGCAGATACTGTGAGTGAATGACAGAGACTCTTGCTGATACTGTGAGTGAATGACAGAGCCTCTTCCTGATTCTGTGATTGATTGACAGAGCCTCTTCCTGATACGGTGAGTGAATGACAGAGACTCTTGCAGATACTGTGAGTGAATGACAGAGCCTCTTCCTGATACTGTGATTGAATGACAGAGCCTCTTGCTGATACTGTGAGTGAATGACAGAGCCTCTTGCTGATACAGTAGGTGAATGACAGAGCCGCTTGCTGATACTGTGAGTGAATGACAGAGCCTCTTGCTGATACTGTGAGTGAATGACAGAGCCTCATGCTGATACTGTGAGTGAATGACAGAGCCTCTTGCTGATACTGTGAGTGATTGACAGAGCCTCTTGCTGATACTGTGTGTGATTGACAGAGCCTCTTGCTGATACTGTGTGTGATTGACAGAGCCTCTTGCTGATACTGTGAGTGATTGACAGAGCCTCTTGCTGATAATGTGAGTGAATGACAGAGCCTCTTGCTGATAATGTGAGTGATTGACAGAGCCTCTTGCTGATAATGTGAGAGAATGACAGAGTCTCTTGCTGATACTGTGAGTGAATGAACGAGCCTCTTGCTGATAATGTGAGAGAATGACAGAGTCTCTTGCTGATACTGTGAGTGAATGAACGAGCCTCTTGCTGATAATGTGAGAGAATGACAGAGTCTCTTGCTGATACTGTGAGTGAATGACAGATCCACTTGCTGATACTGTGAGTGAATGACAGAGCCTCTTGCTGACATTGTGAGTGAATGACAGAGCCTCCTGCTGATACTGTGAGTGAATGTCAGAGCCTCTTGCTGATATTGTGAGTGAATAACAGATCCTGTGAGTGAACGACAGAGCCTCTTGCTGATACTGTGAGTGAATGACAGAGCCTCTTGCTGATACTGTGAGTGAATGACAGAGCCTCTTCCTGATTCTGTGATTGATTGACAGAGCATCTTGCTGATATTGTGAGTGAAAGACAGAGCCTCTTTCTGAATCTGTCATTGATTGACAGAGCCTCTTGCTGATACTGTGAGTGAATGATTGAGCCTCTTGCTGATACTGTGTGTGAATGACAGAGCCTCTCGCTGATACTGTGCGTGAATGACAGAGCCTCTCGCTGATACTGTGAGTGAATGATAGAGCCTCTTGCTGATACTGTGAGTGAATGACAGAGCCTCTTGCTGATACTGTGAGTGAATGACAGAGCCTCTTGCTGATACTGTGAGTGAATGACAGAGCCTCTTGCTGATACTGTGAGTAAATGACAGAGCCTCTAGCTGATACTGTGAGTGAATGACAGAGCCTCTTGCTGATACTTTGATTTAATGACAGAGCCTCTTGCTGATACTGTGAGTGAATGACAGAGCCTCTTGCTGATACTGTGAGTGAATGACAGAGCCTCTTGCTGATTCTGTGAGTGAATGACCTAGCATCTTGCTGATATTGTGAGTGAATGACAGAGCCTCTTGCTGATACTGTGAGTGAATGACAGAGCCTCTTGCCAGAGCATCTTGCCGACATTGTGAGTCAATGACAGAGCCTCTTTCTGATAATGTGAGTGAATGACAGAGACTCTTGCAGATACTGTGAGTGAATGACAGAGCCTCTTGCCGATACTGTGAGTGAATGACAGAGCCTCTTGCCGATACTGTGAGTGAATGACAGAGCCTCTTGCCGACATTGTGAGTGAATGACAGAGCCTCTTGCTGATACTGTGAGTGAATCACAGAGCCTCTTGCTGATACTGTGAGTGATTGACGGAGCCTCTTGTTGATACTGTGAGTGAATGACAGAGCCTCATGCTGATACTGTGAGTGAATGACAGAGCCTCTTGCTGATACTGTGAGTGAATGACAGAGCCTCTTGCTTAGACTGTGAGTGAATGACAGAGCCTCTTGCTGATTCTGTGATTGATTGACAGAGCCTCTTCCTGATACTGTGAGTGATTGACAGAGCCTCTTGCAGATACTGTGAGTGAATGACAGAGCCTCTTGCTGATACTGTGATTGAATGACAGAGCCTCTTCCTGATACTGTGATTGAATGACAGAGCCTCTTGCTGATACTGTGAGTGAATGACAGAGCCTCTTGCTGATACTGTGAGTGAATGACAGAGCCTCTTGCTGATACTGTGAGTGAATGACAGAGCCTCTTGCTGATACTGTGAGTGAATGACAGTGCCTCTTGCTGATACTGTGAGTGAATGACAGAGCCTCTTGCAGATAATGTGAGTGAATGACAGAGCCTCTTGCTGATACTGTGAGAGAATGACAGAGTCTCTTGCTGATACTGTGAGTGAATGACCGAGCCTCTTGCTGATACTGTGAGTGAATGACAGAGCCTCTTGCTGATACTGTGAGTGAATGACCGAGCCTCTTGCTGATACTGTGAGTGAATGACAGAGCCTCTTGCTGATACTGTGAGTGAATGACAGAGCCTCTTGCTGATACTGTGAGTGAATGACAGAGCCTCTTGCTGATACTGAGTGAATGACAGAGCCTCTTGCTGATACTGTGAGTGAACGACAGAGCCTCTTGCAGATACTGTGAGTGAATGACGGAGCCTCTTGCTGATACTGTGAGTGAATTACAGAGCCTCTTCCTGATTCTGTGATTGATTGACAGAGCCTCTTCCTGATACGGTGAGTGAATGACAGAGACTCTTGCAGATACTGTGAGTGAATGACAGAGCCTCTTCCTGATTCTGTGATTGATTGACAGAGCCTCTTCCTGATACGGTGAGTGAATGACAGAGACTCTTGCAGATACTGTGAGTGAATGACAGAGCCTCTTCCTGATACTGTGATTGAATGACAGAGCCTCTTGCTGATACTGTGAGTGAATGACAGAGCCTCTTGCTGATACAGTGAGTGAATGACAGAGCCGCTTGCTGATACTGTGAGTGAATGACAGAGCCTCTTGCTGATACTGTGAGTGAATGACAGAGCCTCTTGCTGATACTGTGAGTGAATGACAGAGCCTCTTGCTGATACTGTGAGTGATTGACAGAGCCTCTTGCTGATACTGTGTGTGATTGACAGAGCCTCTTGCTGATACTGTGTGTGATTGACAGAGCCTCTTGCTGATACTGTGAGTGATTGACAGAGCCTCTTGCTGATAATGTGAGTGATTGACAGAGCCTCTTGCTGATAATGTGAGAGAATGAACGAGCCTCTTGCTGATAATGTGAGAGAATGACAGAGTCTCTTGCTGATACTGTGAGTGAATGACAGAGCCTCTTCCTGATTCTGTGAGTGAATGACAGAGCCTCTTGCTGATACTGTGAGTGAATGACAGAGCCTATTGCTGATTCTGTGAGTGAATGACAGATCCACTTGCTGATACTGTGAGTGAATGACAGAGCCTCTTGCTGACATTGTGAGTGAATGACAGAGCCTCCTGCTGATACTGTGAGTGAATGTCAGAGCCTCTTGCTGATATTGCGAGTGAATAACAGAGCCTGTGAGTGAACGACAGAGCCTCTTGCTGATACTGTGAGTGAATGACAGAGCCTCTTGCTGATACTGTGAGTGAATGACAGAGCCTCTTCCTGATTCTGTGATTGATTGACAGAGCATCTTGCTGATATTGTGAGTGAAAGACAGAGCCTCTTCCTGAATCTGTCATTGATTGACAGAGCCTCTTGCTGATACTGTGAGTGAATGATTGAGCCTCTTGCTGATACTGTGTGTGAATGACAGAGCCTCTCGCTGATACTGTGAGTGAATGATAGAGCCTATTGCTGATACTGTTAGTGAATGACAGAGCCTCTTGCTGATACTGTGAGTGAATGACAGAGCCTCTTGCTGATACTGTGAGTGAATGACAGAGCCTCTTGCTGATACTGTGAGTAAATGACAGAGCCTCTAGCTGATACTGTGAGTGAATGACAGAGCCTCTCGCTGATACTGTGCGTGAATGACAGAGCCTCTCGCTGATACTGTGAGTGAATGATAGAGCCTCTTGCTGATACTGTTAGTGAATGACAGAGCCTCTTGCTGATATTGTGAGTGAATGACAGAGCCTCTTGCTGATACTGTGAGTGAATGACAGAGCCTCTTGCTGATACTGTGAGTAAATGAAAGAGCCTCTAGCTGATACTGTGAGTGAATGACAGAGCCTCTTGCTGATACTTTGATTTAATGACAGAGCCTCTTGCTGATACTGTGAGTGAATGACAGAGCCTCTTGCTGATACTGTGAGTGAATGACAGAGCCTCTTGCTGATACTGTGAGTGAATGAACGAGCCTCTTGCTGATAATGTGAGAGAATGACAGAGTCTCTTGCTGATACTGTGAGTGAATGAACGAGCCTCTTGCTGATAATGTGAGTGAATGACAGAGCCTCTTCCTGATTCTGTGAGTGAATGACAGAGCCTCTTGCTGATACTGTGAGTGAATGACAGATCCACTTGCTGATACTGTGAGTGAATGACAGAGCCTCTTGCTGACATTGTGAGTGAATGACAGAGCCTCCTGCTGATACTGTGAGTGAATGTCAGAGCCTCTTGCTGATATTGTGAGTGAATAACAGAGCCTGTGAGTGAACGACAGAGCCTCTTGCTGATACTGTGAGTGAATGACAGAGCCTCTTGCTGATACTGTGAGTGAATGACAGAGCCTCTTCCTGATTCTGTGATTGATTGACAGAGCATCTTGCTGATATTGTGAGTGAAAGACAGAGCCTCTTCCTGAATCTGTCATTGATTGACAGAGCCTCTTGCTGATACTGTGAGTGAATGATTGAGCCTCTTGCTGATACTGTGTGTGAATGACAGAGCCTCTCGCTGATACTGTGCGTTAATGACAGAGCCTCTCGCTGATACTGTGAGTGAATGATAGAGCCTCTTGCTGATACTGTGAGTGAATGACAGAGCCTCTTGCTGATACTGTGAGTGAATGACAGAGCCTCTTGCTGATACTGTGAGTGAATGACAGAGCCTCTTGCTGATACTGTGAGTAAATGACAGAGCCTCTAGCTGATACTGTGTGTGAATGACAGAGCCTCTTGCTGATACTTTGATTTAATGACAGAGCCTCTTGCTGATACTGTGAGTGAATGACAGAGCCTCTTGCTGATACTGTGAGTGAATGACAGAGCCTCTTGCTGATTCTGTGAGTGAATGACCTAGCATCTTGCTGATATTGTGAGTGAATGACAGAGCCTCTTGCTGATACTGTGAGTGAATGACAGAGCCTCTTGCCAGAGCATCTTGCCGACATTGTGAGTCAATGACAGAGCCTCTTTCTGATAATGTGAGTGAATGACAGAGACTCTTGCAGATACTGTGAGTGAATGACAGAGCCTCTTGCCGATACTGTGAGTGAATGACAGAGCCTCTTGCCGATACTGTGAGTGAATGACAGAGCCTCTTGCCGACATTGTGAGTGAATGACAGAGCCTCTTGCTGATACTGTGAGTGAATCACAGAGCCTCTTGCTGATACTGTGAGTGATTGACGGAGCCTCTTGTTGATACTGTGAGTGAATGACAGAGCCTCATGCTGATACTGTGAGTGAATGACAGAGCCTCTTGCTGATACTGTGAGTGAATGACAGAGCCTCTTGCTTAGACTGTGAGTGAATGACAGAGCCTCTTGCTGATTCTGTGATTGATTGACAGAGCCTCTTCCTGATACTGTGAGTGATTGACAGAGCCTCTTGCAGATACTGTGAGTGAATGACAGAGCCTCTTGCTGATACTGTGATTGAATGACAGAGCCTCTTCCTGATACTGTGATTGAATGACAGAGCCTCTTGCTGATACTGTGAGTGAATGACAGAGCCTCTTGCTGATACTGTGAGTGAATGACAGAGCCTCTTGCTGATACTGTGAGTGAATGACAGAGCCTCTTGCTGATACTGTGAGTGAATGACAGTGCCTCTTGCTGATACTGTGAGTGAATGACAGAGCCTCTTGCAGATAATGTGAGTGAATGACAGAGCCTCTTGCTGATACTGTGAGAGAATGACAGAGTCTCTTGCTGATACTGTGAGTGAATGACCGAGCCTCTTGCTGATACTGTGAGTGAATGACAGAGCCTCTTGCTGATACTGTGAGTGAATGACCGAGCCTCTTGCTGATACTGTTAGTGAATGTCAGAGCCTCTTGCTGATACTGTGAGTGAATGACAGAGCCTCTTGCTGATACTGTGAGTGAATGACAGAGCCTCTTGCTGATACTGAGTGAATGACAGAGCCTCTTGCTGATACTGTGAGTGAACGACAGAGCCTCTTGCAGATACTGTGAGTGAATGACAGAGCCTCTTGCTGATACTGTGAGTGAATGACAGAGCCTCTTCCTGATTCTGTGATTGATTGACAGAGCCTCTTCCTGATACGGTGAGTGAATGACAGAGACTCTTGCAGATACAGTGAGTGAATGACAGAGCCTCTTCCTGATTCTGTGATTGATTGACAGAGCCTCTTCCTGATACGGTGAGTGAATGACAGAGACTCTTGCAGATACTGTGAGTGAATGACAGAGCCTCTTCCTGATACTGTGATTGAATGACAGAGCCTCTTGCTGATACTGTGAGTGAATGACAGAGCCTCTTGCTGATACAGTGAGTGAATGACAGAGCCGCTTGCTGATACTGTGAGTGAATGACAGAGCCTCTTGCTGATACTGTGAGTGAATGACAGAGCCTCTTGCTGATACTGTGAGTGAATGACAGAGCCTCTTGCTGATACTGTGAGTGATTGACAGAGCCTCTTGCTGATACTGTGTGTGATTGACAGAGCCTCTTTCTGATACTGTGTGTGATTGACAGAGCCTCTTGCTGATACTGTGAGTGATTGACAGAGCCTCTTGCTGATAATGTGAGTGAATGACAGAGCCTCTTGCTGATAATGTGAGTGATTGACAGAGCCTCTTGCTGATAATGTGAGAGAATGACAGAGTCTCTTGCTGATACTGTGAGTGAATGAACGAGCCTCTTGCTGATAATGTGAGAGAATGACAGAGTCTCTTGCTGATACTGTGAGTGAATGAAAGAGCCTCTTCCTGATTCTGTGAGTGAATGACAGAGCCTCCTGCTGATACTGTGAGTGAATGTCAGAGCCTCTTGCTGATATTGCGAGTGAATAACAGAGCCTGTGAGTGAACGACAGAGCCTCTTGCTGATACTGTGAGTGAATGACAGAGCCTCTTGCTGATACTGTGAGTGAATGACAGAGCCTCTTCCTGATTCTGTGATTGATTGACAGAGCATCTTGCTGATATTGTGAGTGAAAGACAGAGCCTCTTCCTGAATCTGTCATTGATTGACAGAGCCTCTTGCTGATACTGTGAGTGAATGATTGAGCCTCTTGCTGATACTGTGTGTGAATGACAGAGCCTCTCGCTGATACTGTGCGTGAATGACAGAGCCTCTCGCTGATACTGTGAGTGAATGATAGAGCCTCTTGCTGATACTGTGAGTGAATGACAGAGCCTCTTGCTGATACTGTGAGTGAATGACAGAGCCTCTTGCTGATACTGTGAGTGAATGACAGAGCCTCTTGCTGATACTGTGAGTAAATGACAGAGCCTCTAGCTGATACTGTGAGTGAATGACAGAGCCTCTTGCTGATACTTTGATTTAATGACAGAGCCTCTTGCTGATACTGTGAGTGAATGACAGAGCCTCTTGCTGATACTGTGAGTGAATGGCAGAGCCTCTTGCTGATTCTGTGAGTGAATGACCTAGCATCTTGCTGATATTGTGAGTGAATGACAGAGCCTCTTGCTGATACTGTGAGTGAATGACAGAGCCTCTTGCCAGAGCATCTTGCCGACATTGTGAGTCAATGACAGAGCCTCTTTCTGATAATGTGAGTGAATGACAGAGACTCTTGCAGATACTGTGAGTGAATGACAGAGCCTCTTGCCGATATTGTGAGTGAATGACAGAGCCTCTTGCCGATACTGTGAGTGAATGACAGAGCCTCTTGCCGACATTGTGAGTGAATGACAGAGCCTCTTGCTGATACTGTGAGTGAATCACAGAGCCTCTTGCTGATACTGTGAGTGATTGACGGAGCCTCTTGTTGATACTGTGAGTGAATGACAGAGCCTCATGCTGATACTGTGAGTGAATGACAGAGCCTCTTGCTGATACTGTGAGTGAATGACAGAGCCTCTTGCTTAGACTGTGAGTGAATGACAGAGCCTCTTGCTGATTCTGTGATTGATTGACAGAGCCTCTTCCTGATACTGTGAGTGATTGACAGAGCCTCTTGCAGATACTGTGAGTGAATGACAGAGCCTCTTGCTGATACTGTGATTGAATGACAGAGCCTCTTCCTGATACTGTGATTGAATGACAGAGCCTCTTGCTGATACTGTGAGTGATTGACAGAGCCTCTTGCTGATACTGTGAGTGAATGACAGAGCCTCTTGCTGATACTGTGAGTGCATGACAGAGCCTCTTGCTGATACTGTGAGTGAATGACAGAGCCTCTTGCTTATACTGTGAGTGAATGACAGAGCCTCTTGCTGATACTGTGAGTGAATGACAGAGCCTCTTGCTGATACTGTGAGTGAATGACAGAGCCTCTTGCTGATACTGTGATTGAATGACAGAGTCTCTTGCTGATATTGTGATTGAATGACAGAGGCTCTTTCTGATACTGTGATTGAATGACAGAGCCTCTTGCTGATACTGTGAGTGAATGACAGAGCCTCTTGCTGATACTGTGAGTGAATGACAGAGCCTCTTGCTGATACTGTGAGTGAATGACAGAGCCTCTTGCTGATACTGTGAGTGAATGACAGAGCCTCTTGCTGATATTGTGATTGAATGACAGAGCCTCTTGCTGATATTGTGAGTGAATGATAGAGCCTCTTGCTGATACTGTGAGTGAATGACAGAGCCTCTTGCTGATTCTGTGATTGAATGACAGAGCCTCTTGCTGATACTGTGAGTGAATGACATAGCCTCTTTCTGATACTGTGAGTGAATGATAGAGCCTCTTGCCGATACTGTGAGTGGATGACAGAGCCTCTTGCCGATAATGTGAGTGAATGACAGAGCCTCTTGCCGACATTTTGAGTGAATGACAGACCCTCTTTCTGACACTGTGAGTGAAAGACAGAGCCTCTTGCCGACATTGTGAGTGAATGACAGAGCCTCTTGCTGATACTGTGAGTGAATAACAGAGACTCTTTCCGATACTGTGAGTGAATGACAGTGCCTCTTGCCGATACAGTGAGTGAATGACAGAGCCTCTTGCTGATACTGTGAGTGAATGACAGAGCCTCTTGCTGATACTGTGAGTGAATGACAGAGCCTCTTGCTGATACTGTGAGTGAATGTCAGAGCCTCTTGCTGATACTGTGATTGAATGACAGAGCCTCTTGCTGATACTGTGAGTGAATGACAGAGCCTCTTGCTGATACTGTGAGTGAATGACAGTGCCTCTTGCTGATACTGTGAGTGAATGAAAGAGCCTCTTGCTGATACTGTGAGTGAATGACAGAGCCTCTTGCTGATACTGTGAGTGAATGACAGAGTCTCTTGCTGACGTTGTGAGTGAATGACAGAGCCTCTTCCTGATTCTGTGAGTGAATGACAGAGCCTCTTGCTGATACTGTGAGTGAATGACAGAGCCTCTTGCTGATATTGTGAGTGAATGACAGAGCCTCTTCCTGATTCTGTGATTGATTGACAGATCCTCTTGCTGATATTGTGAGTGAATGACAGAGCCTCTTGCAGATACTGTGAGTGAATGACAGAGCCTCTTGCTGATACTGTGATTGAATGACAGAGCCTCTTCCTGATACTGTGATTGAATGACAGAGGGTCTTCCTGATACTGTGAGTGAATGACAGAGCCTCTTGATGATACTGTGAGTGAATGATAGAGTTTCTTGCTGATACTGTGCGTGAATGACAGAGCCTCTTGATGATACTGTGAGTGAATGACAGAGCCTCTTGCTGATACTGTGAGTGAATGACAGAGCATCTTGCTGATACTGTGAGTGAATGACAGAGCCTCTTGCTGATACTGTGAGTGAATGACAGAGCCTCTTGATGATACAGTGAGTGAATAACAGAGCCTCTTGCTGATACTGTGAGTGAATGACAGAGCCTCTTGCTGATACTGTGAGTGATTGACAGAGCCTCTTGCTGATACTGTGAGTGAATGATAGAGCCTCTTGATGATACTGTGAGAGAATGACAGAGCCTCTTGCTGTTACTGTGAGTGAATGACAGAGCCTCTTGGTGATATTGTGAGTGAATGACAGAGCCTCTTGCTGATATTGTGATTGAATGAGAGAGCCTCTTGCTGATATTGTGATTGAATGACAGAGCCTCTTCCTGATTCTGTGATTGATTGACAGAGCCTCTTGCTGATACTGTGAGTGAATGACAGAGCCTGTTGTTGATACTGTGAGTGAACGACAGAGCCTCTTGCAGATACTGTGAGTGAATGACAGAGCCTCTTGCTGATACTGTGAGTGAATGACAGAGCCTCTTCCTGATTCTGTGATTGATTGACAGAGCCTCTTCCTGATACGGTGAGTGAATGACAGAGACTCTTGCAGATACTGTGAGTGAATGACAGAGCCTCTTCCTGATACTGTGATTGAATGACAGAGCCTCTTGCTGATACTGTGAGTGAATGACAGAGCCTCTTGCTGATACAGTGAGTCAATGACAGAGCCTCTTGCTGATACTGTGAGTGAATGACAGAGCCTCTTGCTGATACTGTGAGTGAATGACAGAGCCTCTTGCTGATACTGTGAGTGAATGACAGAGCCTCTTGCTGATACTGTGAGTGAATCACAGAGCCTCTTGCTGATACTGTGAGTGATTGACGGAGCCTCTTGTTGATACTGTGAGTGAATGACAGAGCCTCATGCTGATACTGTGAGTGAATGACAGAGCCTCTTGCTGATACTGTGAGTGAATGACAGAGCCTCTTGCTTAGACTGTGAGTGAATGACAGAGCCTCTTGCTGATTCTGTGATTGATTGACAGAGCCTCTTCCTGATACTGTGAGTGATTGACAGAGCCTGTTGCAGATACTGTGAGTGAATGACAGAGCCTCTTGCTGATACTGTGATTGAATGACAGAGCCTCTTCCTGATACTGTGATTGAATGACAGAGCCTCTTGCTGATACTGTGAGTGAATGACAGAGCCTCTTGCTGATACTGTGAGTGAATGACAGAGCCTCTTGCTGATACTGTGAGTGAATGACAGAGCCTCTTGCTGATACTGTGAGTGAATGACAGTGCCTCTTGCTGATACTGTGAGTGAATGACAGAGCCTCTTGCAGATAATGTGAGTGAATGACAGAGCCTCTTGCTGATACTGTGAGAGAATGACAGAGTCTCTTGCTGATACTGTGAGTGAATGACCGAGCCTCTTGCTGATACTGTGAGTGAATGACAGAGCCTCTTGCTGATACTGTGAGTGAATGACCGATCCTCTTGCTGATACTGATAGTGAATGACAGAGCCTCTTGCTGATACTGTGAGTGAATGACAGAGCCTCTTGCTGATACTGTGAGTGAATGACAGAGCCTCTTGCTGATACTGAGTGAATGACAGAGCCTCTTGCTGATACTGTGAGTGAACGACAGAGCCTCTTGCAGATACTGTGAGTGAATGACAGAGCCTCTTGCTGATACTGTGAGTGAATGACAGAGCCTCTTCCTGATTCTGTGATTGATTGACAGAGCCTCTTCCTGATACGGTGAGTGAATGACAGAGACTCTTGCAGATACTGTGAGTGAATGACAGAGCCTCTTCCTGATTCTGTGATTGATTGACAGAGCCTCTTCCTGATACGGTGAGTGAATGACAGAGACTCTTGCAGATACTGTGAGTGAATGACAGAGCCTCTTCCTGATACTGTGATTGAATGACAGAGCCTCTTGCTGATACTGTGAGTGAATGACAGAGCCTCTTGCTGATACAGTGAGTGAATGACAGAGCCGCTTGCTGATACTGTGAGTGAATGACAGAGCCTCTTGCTGATACTGTGAGTGAATGACAGAGCCTCTTGCTGATACTGTGAGTGAATGACAGAGCCTCTTGCTGATACTGTGAGTGATTGACAGAGCCTCTTGCTGATACTGTGTGTGATTGACAGAGCCTCTTTCTTATACTGTGTGTGATTGACAGAGCCTCTTGCTGATACTGTGAGTGATTGACAGAGCCTCTTGCTGATAATGTGAGTGAATGACAGAGCCTCTTGCTGATAATGTGAGTGATTGACAGAGCCTCTTGCTGATAATGTGAGAGAATGACAGAGTCTCTTGCTGATACTGTGAGTGAATGAACGAGCCTCTTGCTGATAATGTGAGAGAATGACAGAGTCTCTTGCTGATACTGTGAGTGAATGACAGAGCCTCTTCCTGATTCTGTGAGTGAATGACAGAGCCTCCTGCTGATACTGTGAGTGAATGTCAGAGCCTCTTGCTGATATTGCGAGTGAATAACAGAGCCTGTGAGTGAACGACAGAGCCTCTTGCTGATACTGTGAGTGAATGACAGAGCCTCTTGCTGATACTGTGAGTGAATGACAGAGCCTCTTCCTGATTCTGTGATTGATTGACAGAGCATCTTGCTGATATTGTGAGTGAAAGACAGAGCCTCTTCCTGAATCTGTCATTGATTGACAGAGCCTCTTGCTGATACTGTGAGTGAATGATTGAGCCTCTTGCTGATACTGTGTGTGAATGACAGAGCCTCTCGCTGATACTGTGCGTGAATGACAGAGCCTCTCGCTGATACTGTGAGTGAATGATAGAGCCTCTTGCTGATACTGTGAGTGAATGACAGAGCCTCTTGCTGATACTGTGAGTGAATGACAGAGCCTCTTGCTGATACTGTGAGTGAATGACAGAGCCTCTTGCTGATACTGTGAGTGATTGACAGAGCCTCTTGCTGATAATGTGAGAGAATGACAGAGTCTCTTGCTGATACTGTGAGTGAATGAACGAGCCTCTTGCTGATAATGTGAGAGAATGACAGAGTCTCTTGCTGATACTGTGAGTGAATGACAGAGCCTCTTCCTGATTCTGTGAGTGAATGACAGAGCCTCCTGCTGATACTGTGAGTGAATGTCAGAGCCTCTTGCTGATATTGCGAGTGAATAACAGAGCCTGTGAGTGAACGACAGAGCCTCTTGCTGATACTGTGAGTGAATGACAGAGCCTCTTGCTGATACTGTGAGTGAATGACAGAGCCTCTTCCTGATTCTGTGATTGATTGACAGAGCATCTTGCTGATATTGTGAGTGAAAGACAGAGCCTCTTCCTGAATCTGTCATTGATTGACAGAGCCTCTTGCTGATACTGTGAGTGAATGATTGAGCCTCTTGCTGATACTGTGTGTGAATGACAGAGCCTCTCGCTGATACTGTGCGTGAATGACAGAGCCTCTCGCTGATACTGTGAGTGAATGATAGAGCCTCTTGCTGATACTGTGAGTGAATGACAGAGCCTCTTGCTGATACTGTGAGTGAATGACAGAGCCTCTTGCTGATACTGTGAGTGAATGACAGAGCCTCTTGCTGATACTGTGAGTAAATGACAGAGCCTCTAGCTGATACTGTGAGTGAATGACAGAGCCTCTTGCTGATACTTTGATTTAATGACAGAGCCTCTTGCTGATACTGTGAGTGAATGACAGAGCCTCTTGCTGATACTGTGAGTGAATGACAGAGCCTCTTGCTGATACTGTGAGTGAATGACAGAGCCTCTTGCTGATACTGTGAGTGAATGACAGAGCCTCTTGCTGATACTGTGAGTGAATGACAGAGCCTCTTGCTGATATTGTGAGTGAATGACAGAGCCTCTTCCTGATTCTGTGATTGATTGACAGATCCTCTTGCTGATATTGTGAGTGAATGACAGAGCCTCTTGCAGATACTGTGAGTGAATGACAGAGCCTCTTGCTGATACTGTGATTGAATGACAGAGCCTCTTCCTGATACTGTGATTGAATGACAGAGGGTCTTCCTGATACTGTGAGTGAATGACAGAGCCTCTTGATGATACTGTGAGTGAATGATAGAGTTTCTTGCTGATACTGTGCGTGAATGACAGAGCCTCTTGATGATACTGTGAGTGAATGACAGAGCCTCTTGCTGATACTGTGAGTGAATGACAGAGCCTCTTGCTGATACTGTGAGTGAATGACAGAGCCTCTTGCTGATACTGTGAGTGAATGACAGAGCCTCTTGATGATACTGTGAGTGAATAACAGAGCCTCTTGCTGATACTGTGAGTGAATGACAGAGCCTCTTGCTGATACTGTGAGTGATTGACAGAGCCTCTTGCTGATACTGTGAGTGAATGATAGAGCCTCTTGATGATACTGTGAGAGAATGACAGAGCCTCTTGCTGTTACTGTGAGTGAATGACAGAGCCTCTTGGTGATATTGTGAGTGAATGACAGAGCCTCTTGCTGATATTGTGATTGAATGAGAGAGCCTCTTGCTGATATTGTGATTGAATGACAGAGCCTCTTCCTGATTCTGTGATTGATTGACAGAGCCTCTTGCTGATACTGTGAGTGAATGACAGAGCCTGTTGTTGATACTGTGAGTGAACGACAGATCCTCTTGCAGATACTGTGAGTGAATGACAGAGCCTCTTGCTGATACTGTGAGTGAATGACAGAGCCTCTTCCTGATTCTGTGATTGATTGACAGAGCCTCTTCCTGATACGGTGAGTGAATGACAGAGACTCTTGCAGATACTGTGAGTGAATGACAGAGCCCCTTCCTGATACTGTGATTGAATGACAGAGCCTCTTGCTGATACTGTGAGTGAATGACAGAGCCTCTTGCTGATACAGTGAGTGAATGACAGAGCCTCTTGCTGATACTGTGAGTGAATGACAGAGCCTCTTGCTGATACTGTGAGTGAATGACAGAGCCTCTTGCTGATACTGTGAGTGAATGACAGAGCCTCTTGCTGATACTGTGAGTGAATCACAGAGCCTCTTGCTGATACTGTGAGTGATTGACGGAGCCTCTTGTTGATACTGTGAGTGAATGACAGAGCCTCATGCTGATACTGTGAGTGAATGACAGAGCCTCTTGCTGATACTGTGAGTGAATGACAGAGCCTCTTGCTTAGACTGTGAGTGAATGACAGAGCCTCTTGCTGATTCTGTGATTGATTGACAGAGCCTCTTCCTGATACTGTGAGTGATTGACAGAGCCTCTTGCAGATACTGTGAGTGAATGACAGAGCCTCTTGCTGATACTGTGATTGAATGACAGAGCCTCTTCCTGATACTGTGATTGAATGACAGAGCCTCTTGCTGATACTGTGAGTGAATGACAGAGCCTCTTGCTGATACTGTGAGTGAATGACAGAGCCTCTTGCTGATACTGTGAGTGAATGACAGAGCCTCTTGCTGATACTGTGAGTGAATGACAGTGCCTCTTGCTGATACTGTGAGTGAATGACAGAGCCTCTTGCAGATAATGTGAGTGAATGACAGAGCCTCTTGCTGATACTGTGAGAGAATGACAGAGTCTCTTGCTGATACTGTGAGTGAATGACCGAGCCTCTTGCTGATACTGTGAGTGAATGACAGAGCCTCTTGCTGATACTGTGAGTGAATGACCGAGCCTCTTGCTGATACTGTTAGTGAATGACAGAGCCTCTTGCTGATACTGTGAGTGAATGACAGAGCCTCTTGCTGATACTGTGAGTGAATGACAGAGCCTCTTGCTGATACTGAGTGAATGACCGAGCCTCTTGCTGATACTGTGAGTGAACGACAGAGCCTCTTGCAGATACTGTGAGTGAATGATAGAGCCTCTTGATGATACTGTGAGAGAATGACAGAGCCTCTTGCTGTTACTGTGAGTGAATGACAGAGCCTCTTGGTGATATTGTGAGTGAATGACAGAGCCTCTTGCTGATATTGTGATTGAATGAGAGAGCCTCTTGCTGATATTGTGATTGAATGACAGAGCCTCTTCCTGATTCTGTGATTGATTGACAGAGCCTCTTGCTGATACTGTGAGTGAATGACAGAGCCTCTTGCTGATATTGTGATTGAATGACAGAGCCTCTTGTTGATACTGTGAGTGAACGACAGAGCCTCTTGCAGATACTGTGAGTGAATGACAGAGCCTCTTGCTGATAATGTGAGTGAATGACAGAGCCTCTTCCTGATTCTGTGATTGATTGACAGAGCCTCTTCCTGATACGGTGAGTGAATGACAGAGACTCTTGCAGATACTGTGAGTGAATGACAGAGCCTCTTCCTGATACTGTGATTGAATGACAGAGCCTCTTGCTGATACTGTGAGTGAATGACAGAGCCTCTTGCTGATACAGTGAGTGAATGACAGAGCCTCTTGCTGATACTGTGAGTGAATGACAGAGCCTCTTGCTGATACTGTGAGTGAATGACAGAGCCTCTTGCTGATACTGTGAGTGAATGACAGAGCCTCTTGCTGATACTGTGAGTGATTGACAGAGCCTCTTGCTGATACTGTGTGTGATTGACAGAGCCTCTTGCTGATAATGTGAGTGAATGACAGAGCCTCTTGCTGATAATGTGAGTGATTGACAGAGCCTCTTGCTGATAATGTGAGAGAATGACAGAGTCTCTTGCTGATACTGTGAGTGAATGAACGAGCCTCTTGCTGATATTGTGAGTGAATGACAGAGCCTCTTGCTGATAATGTGAGTGAATGACAGAGCCTCTTGCTGATAATGTGAGTGAATGACAGAGCCTCTTGCTGATACTGTGAGTGAATGACGGAGCCTCTTCCTGATATTGTGAGTGAATGACAGAGCCTCTTGCTGACGTTGTGAGTGAATGACATAGCTTCTTCCTGATTCTGTGAGTGAATGACAGAGCCTCTTGCTGATACTGTGAGTGAATGACAGAGCCTATTGCTGGTATTGTGAGTGAATGACAGAGCCTCTTCCTGATTCTGTGAGTGAATGACAGAGCCTCTTGCTGATACTGTGAGTGAATGACAGAGCCTCTTGCTGATATTGTGAGTGAATGACAGAGCCTCCTGCTGATACTGTGAATGAATGTCAGAGCCTCTTGCTGATATTGTGAGTGAATAACAGAGCCTGTGAGTGAACGACAGAGCCTCTTGCTGATACTGTGAGTGAATGACAGAGCCTCTTGCTGATACTGTGAGTGAATGACAGAGCCTCTTCCTGATTCTGTGATTGATTGACAGAGCCTCTTGCTGATACTGTGAGTGAATGACAGAGCCTCTTGCAGATACTGTGAGTGAATGACAGAGCCTCTTGCTGATATTGTGAATGAATGACAGAGCCTCTTGCTGATACTGTGATTGAATGACAGAGCCTCTTCCTGATACTGTGATTGAATGACAGAGGCTCTTCCTGATACTGTGAGTGAATGATTGAGCCTCTTGCTGATACTGTGTGTGAATGACAGAGCCTCTCGCTGATACTGTGCGTGAATGACAGAGCCTCTCGCTGATACTGTGAGTGAATGATAGAGCCTCTTGCTGATACTGTGAGTGAATGACAGAGCCTCTTGCTGATACTGTGAGTGAATGACAGAGCCTCTTGCTGATACTGTGAGTGAATGACAGAGCCTCTTGCTGATACTGTGAGTAAATGACAGAGCCTCTAGCTGATACTGTGAGTGAATGACAGAGCCTCTTGCTGATACTTTGATTTAATGACAGCCTCTTGCTGATACTGTGATTGAATGACAGAGCCTCTTGCTGATACTGTGAGTGAATGACAGAGCCTCTTGCTGATACTGTGAGTGAATGACAGAGCCTCTTGCTGATTCTGTGAGTGAATGACCGAGCATCTTGCTGATATTGTGAGTGAATGACAGAGCCTCTTGCTGAAACTGTGAGTGAATGACAGAGCCTCTTGCCAGAGCCTCTTGCCGACATTGTGAGTCAATGACAGAGCCTCTTGCTGATAATGTGATTGAATGACAGAGACTCTTGCAGATACTGTGAGTGAATGACAGAGCCTCTTGCCGATACTGTGAGTGAATGACAGAGCCTCTTGCTGATACTGTGAGTGAATGACAGAGCCTCTTGCTGATACTGAGTGAATGACAGAGCCTCTTGCTGATACTGTGAGTGAACGACAGAGCCTCTTGCAGATACTGTGAGTGAATGACAGAGCCTCTTGCTGATACTGTGAGTGAATGACAGAGCCTCTTCCTGATTCTGTGATTGATTGACAGAGCCTCTTCCTGATACGGTGAGTGAATGACAGAGACTCTTGCAGATACTGTGAGTGAATGACAGAGCCTCTTCCTGATTCTGTGATTGATTGACAGAGCCTCTTCCTGATACGGTGAGTGAATGACAGAGACTCTTGCAGATACTGTGAGTGAATGACAGAGCCTCTTCCTGATACTGTGATTGAATGACAGAGCCTCTTGCTGATACTGTGAGTGAATGACAGAGCCTCTTGCTGATACAGTGAGTGAATGACAGAGCCGCTTGCTGATACTGTGAGTGAATGACAGAGCCTCTTGCTGATACTGTGAGTGAATGACAGAGCCTCTTGCTGATACTGTGAGTGAATGACAGAGCCTCTTGCTGATACTGTGAGTGATTGACAGAGCCTCTTGCTGATACTGTGTGTGATTGACAGAGCCTCTTTCTGATACTGTGTGTGATTGACAGAGCCTCTTGCTGATACTGTGAGTGATTGACAGAGCCTCTTGCTGATAATGTGAGTGAATGACAGAGCCTCTTGCTGATAATGTGAGTGATTGACAGAGCCTCTTGCTGATAATGTGAGAGAATGACAGAGTCTCTTGCTGATACTGTGAGTGAATTAACGAGCCTCTTGCTGATAATGTGAGAGAATGACAGAGTCTCTTGCTGATACTGTGAGTGAATGACAGAGCCTCTTCCTGATTCTGTGAGTGAATGACAGAGCCTCCTGCTGATACTGTGAGTGAATGTCAGAGCCTCTTGCTGATATTGCGAGTGAATAACAGAGCCTGTGAGTGAACGACAGAGCCTCTTGCTGATACTGTGAGTGAATGACAGAGCCTCTTGCTGATACTGTGAGTGAATGACAGAGCCTCTTCCTGATTCTGTGATTGATTGACAGAGCATCTTGCTGATATTGTGAGTGATAGACAGAGCCTCTTCCTGAATCTGTCATTGATTGACAGAGCCTCTTGCTGATACTGTGAGTGAATGATTGAGCCTCTTGCTGATACTGTGTGTGAATGACAGAGCCTCTCGCTGATACTGTGCGTGAATGACAGAGCCTCTCGCTGATACTGTGAGTGAATGATAGAGCCTCTTGCTGATACTGTGAGTGAATGACAGAGCCTCTTGCTGATACTGTGAGTGAATGACAGAGCCTCTTGCTGATACTGTGAGTGAATGACAGAGCCTCTTGCTGATACTGTGAGTAAATGACAGAGCCTCTAGCTGATACTGTGAGTGAATGACAGAGCCTCTTGCTGATACTTTGATTTAATGACAGAGCCTCTTGCTGATACTGTGAGTGAATGACAGAGCCTCTTGCTGATACTGTGAGTGAATGACAGAGCCTCTTGCTGATACTGTGAGTGAATGACAGAGCCTCTTGCTGATACTGTGAGTGAATGACAGAGCCTCTTGCTGATACTGTGAGTGAATGACAGAGCCTCTTGCTGATATTGTGAGTGAATGACAGAGCCTCTTCCTGATTCTGTGATTGATTGACAGATCCTCTTGCTGATATTGTGAGTGAATGACAGAGCCTCTTGCAGATACTGTGAGTGAATGACAGAGCCTCTTGCTGATACTGTGATTGAATGACAGAGCCTCTTCCTGATACTGTGATTGAATGACAGAGGGTCTTCCTGATACTGTGAGTGAATGACAGAGCCTCTTGATGATACTGTGAGTGAATGATAGAGTTTCTTGCTGATACTGTGCGTGAATGACAGAGCCTCTTGATGATACTGTGAGTGAATGACAGAGCCTCTTGCTGATACTGTGAGTGAATGACAGAGCCTCTTGCTGATACTGTGAGTGAATGACAGAGCCTCTTGCTGATACTGTGAGTGAATGACAGAGCCTCTTGATGATACTGTGAGTGAATAACAGAGCCTCTTGCTGATACTGTGAGTGAATGACAGAGCCTCTTGCTGATACTGTGAGTGATTGACAGAGCCTCTTGCTGATACTGTGAGTGAATGATAGAGCCTCTTGATGATACTGTGAGAGAATGACAGAGCCTCTTGCTGTTACTGTGAGTGAATGACAGAGCCTCTTGGTGATATTGTGAGTGAATGACAGAGCCTCTTGCTGATATTGTGATTGAATGAGAGAGCCTCTTGCTGATATTGTGATTGAATGACAGAGCCTCTTCCTGATTCTGTGATTGATTGACAGAGCCTCTTGCTGATACTGTGAGTGAATGACAGAGCCTGTTGTTGATACTGTGAGTGAACGACAGAGCCTCTTGCAGATACTGTGAGTGAATGACAGAGCCTCTTGCTGATACTGTGAGTGAATGACAGAGCCTCTTCCTGATTCTGTGATTGATTGACAGAGCCTCTTCCTGATACGGTGAGTGAATGACAGAGACTCTTGCAGATACTGTGAGTGAATGACAGAGCCCCTTCCTGATACTGTGATTGAATGACAGAGCCTCTTGCTGATACTGTGAGTGAATGACAGAGCCTCTTGCTGATACAGTGAGTGAATGACAGAGCCTCTTGCTGATACTGTGAGTGAATGACAGAGCCTCTTGCTGATACTGTGAGTGAATGACAGAGCCTCTTGCTGATACTGTGAGTGAATGACAGAGCCTCTTGCTGATACTGTGAGTGAATCACAGAGCCTCTTGCTGATACTGTGAGTGATTGACGGAGCCTCTTGTTGATACTGTGAGTGAATGACAGAGCCTCATGCTGATACTGTGAGTGAATGACAGAGCCTCTTGCTGATACTGTGAGTGAATGACAGAGCCTCTTGCTTAGACTGTGAGTGAATGACAGAGCCTCTTGCTGATTCTGTGATGGATTGACAGAGCCTCTTCCTGATACTGTGAGTGATTGACAGAGCCTCTTGCAGATACTGTGAGTGAATGACAGAGCCTCTTGCTGATACTGTGATTGAATGACAGAGCCTCTTCCTGATACTGTGATTGAATGACAGAGCCTCTTGCTGATACTGTGAGTGAATGACAGAGCCTCTTGCTGATACTGTGAGTGAATGACAGAGCCTCTTGCTGATACTGTGAGTGAATGACAGAGCCTCTTGCTGATACTGTGAGTGAATGACAGTGCCTCTTGCTGATACTGTGAGTGAATGACAGAGCCTCTTGCAGATAATGTGAGTGAATGACAGAGCCTCTTGCTGATACTGTGAGAGAATGACAGAGTCTCTTGCTGATACTGTGAGTGAATGACCGAGGCTCTTGCTGATACTGTGAGTGAATGACAGAGCCTCTTGCTGATACTGTGAGTGAATGACCGAGCCTCTTGCTGATACTGTTAGTGAATGACAGAGCCTCTTGCTGATACTGTGAGTGAATGACAGAGCCTCTTGCTGATACTGTGAGTGAATGACAGAGCCTCTTGCTGATACTGAGTGAATGACAGAGCCTCTTGCTGATACTGTGAGTGAACGACAGAGCCTCTTGCAGATACTGTGAGTGAATGATAGAGCCTCTTGATGATACTGTGAGAGAATGACAGAGCCTCTTGCTGTTACTGTGAGTGAATGACAGAGCCTCTTGGTGATATTGTGAGTGAATGACAGAGCCTCTTGCTGATATTGTGATTGAATGAGAGAGCCTCTTGCTGATATTGTGATTGAATGACAGAGCCTCTTCCTGATTCTGTGATTGATTGACAGAGCCTCTTGCTGATACTGTGAGTGAATGACAGAGCCTCTTGCTGATATTGTGATTGAATGACAGAGCCTCTTGTTGATACTGTGAGTGAACGACAGAGCCTCTTGCAGATACTGTGAGTGAATGACAGAGCCTCTTGCTGATAATGTGAGTGAATGACAGAGCCTCTTCCTGATTCTGTGATTGATTGACAGAGCCTCTTCCTGATACGGTGAGTGAATGACAGAGACTCTTGCAGATACTGTGAGTGAATGACAGAGCCTCTTCCTGATACTGTGATTGAATGACAGAGCCTCTTGCTGATACTGTGAGTGAATGACAGAGCCTCTTGCTGATACAGTGAGTGAATGACAGAGCCTCTTGCTGATACTGTGAGTGAATGACAGAGCCTCTTGCTGATACTGTGAGTGAATGACAGAGCCTCTTGCTGATACTGTGAGTGAATGACAGAGCCTCTTGCTGATACTGTGAGTGATTGACAGAGCCTCTTGCTGATACTGTGTGTGATTGACAGAGCCTCTTGCTGATAATGTGAGTGAATGAAAGAGCCTCTTGCTGATAATGTGAGTGATTGACAGAGCCTCTTGCTGATAATGTGAGAGAATGACAGAGTCTCTTGCTGATACTGTGAGTGAATGAACGAGCCTCTTGCTGATATTGTGAGTGAATGACAGAGCCTCTTGCTGATAATGTGAGTGAATGACAGAGCCTCTTGCTGATAATGTGAGTGAATGACAGAGCCTCTTGCTGATACTGTGAGTGAATGACAGAGCCTCTTCCTGATATTGTGAGTGAATGACAGAGCCTCTTGCTGACGTTGTGAGTGAATGACATAGCTTCTTCCTGATTCTGTGAGCGAATGACAGAGCCTCTTGCTGATACTGTGAGTGAATGACAGAGCCTATTGCTGGTATTGTGAGTGAATGACAGAGCCTCTTCCTGATTCTGTGAGTGAATGACAGAGCCTCTTGCTGATACTGTGAGTGAATGACAGAGCCTCTTGCTGATATTGTGAGTGAATGACAGAGCCTCCTGCTGATACTGTGAATGAATGTCAGAGCCTCTTGCTGATATTGTGAGTGAATAACAGAGCCTGTGAGTGAACGACAGAGCCTCTTGCTGATACTGTGAGTGAATGACAGAGCCTCTTGCTGATACTGTGAGTGAATGACAGAGCCTCTTCCTGATTCTGTGATTGATTGACAGAGCCTCTTGCTGATACTGTGAGTGAATGACAGAGCCTCTTGCAGATACTGTGAGTGAATGACAGAGCCTCTTGCTGATATTGTGAATGAATGACAGAGCCTCTTGCTGATACTGTGATTGAATGACAGAGCCTCTTCCTGATACTGTGATTGAATGACAGAGGCTCTTCCTGATACTGTGAGTGAATGATTGAGCCTCTTGCTGATACTGTGTGTGAATGACAGAGCCTCTCGCTGATACTGTGCGTGAATGACAGAGCCTCTCGCTGATACTGTGAGTGAATGATAGAGCCTCTTGCTGATACTGTGAGTGAATGACGGAGCCTCTTGCTGATACTGTGAGTGAATGACAGAGCCTCTTGCTGATACTGTGAGTGAATGACAGAGCCTCTTGCTGATACTGTGAGTAAATGACAGAGCCTCTAGCTGATACTGTGAGTGAATGACAGAGCCTCTTGCTGATTCTGTGAGTGAATGACCGAGCATCTTGCTGATATTGTGAGTGAATGACAGAGCCTCTTGCTGAAACTGTGAGTGAATGACAGAGCCTCTTGCCAGAGCCTCTTGCCGACATTGTGAGTCAATGACAGAGCCTCTTGCTGATAATGTGATTGAATGACAGAGACTCTTGCAGATACTGTGAGTGAATGACAGAGCCTCTTGCCGATACTGTGAGTGAATCACAGAGCCTCTTGCCGATACTGTGAGTGAATGACAGAGCCTTTTGCCGACATTGTGAGTGAATGACAGAGCCTCTTGCTGATACTGTGAGTGAATCACAGAGCCTCTTGCTGATACTGTGAGTGATTGACAGAGCCTCTTGTTGATACTGTGAGTGAATGACAGAGCCTCATGCTGATACTGTGAGTGAATGACAGAGCCTCTTGCTGATACTGTGAGTGAATGACAGAGCCTCTTGCTTAGACTGTGAGTGAATGACAGAGCCTCTTGCTGATTCTGTGATTGATTTACAGAGCCTCTTCCTGATACTGTGAGTGATTGACAGCCTCTTGCAGATACTGTGAGTGAATGACAGAGCCTCTTGCTGATACTGTGATTGAATGACAGAGCCTCTTCCTGATACTGTGATTGAATGACGGAGCCTCTTGCTGATACTGTGAGTGAATGACAGAGCCTCTTGCTGATACTGTGAGTGAATGACAGAGACTCTTGCTGATACTGTGAGTGAATGACAGAGCCTCTTGCTGATACTGTGAGTGAATGACAGTGCCTCTTGCTGATACTGTGAGTGAATGACAGAGCCTCTTGCAGATAATGTGAGTGAATGACAAAGCCTCTTGCTGATACTGTGAGAGAATGACAGAGTCTCTTGCTGATACTGTGAGTGAATGACCGAGCCTCTTGCTGATACTGTGAGTGAATGACAGAGCCTCTTGCTGATACTGTGAGTGAATGAGCGAGCCTCTTGCTGATACTGTGAGTGAATGACAGAGCCTCTTGCTGATACTGTGAGTGAATGACAGAGCCTCTTGATGATACTGTGAGTGAATGACAGAGCCTCTTGCTGATACTGAGTGAATGACAGAGCCTCTTGCTGATACTGATTGAATGACAGAGCCTCTTGCTGATATTGCGAGTGAATGACAGAGCCTCTTCCTGATATTGTGAGTGAATGACAGAGCCTCTTGCCGACATTGTGAGTGAATGACAGAGCCTCTTGCTGATTCTGTGATTGAATGACAGAGCCTCTTGCTGATACAGTTATTACATGACAGAGCCTCTTGCTGATACTGTGAGTGCATGACAGAGCCTCTTGCTGATACTGTGAGTGAATGACAGAGCCTCTTGCTTATACTGTGAGTGAATGACAGAGCCTCTTGCTGATACTGTGAGTGAATGACAGAGCCTCTTGCTGATACTGTGAGTGAATGACAGAGCCTCTTGCTGATACTGTGATTGAATGACAGAGTCTCTTGCTGATATTGTGATTGAATGACAGAGGCTCTTTCTGATACTGTGATTGAATGACAGAGCCTCTTGCTGATACTGTGAGTGAATGACAGAGCCTCTTGCTGATACTGTGAGTGAATGACAGAGCCTCTTGCTGATACTGTGAGTGAATGACAGAGCCTCTTGCTGATACTGTGAGTGAATGACAGAGCCTCTTGCTGATACTGTGAGTGAATGACAGAGCCTCTTGCTGATTCTTTGATTGAATGACAGAGCCTCTTGCTGATACCGTGAGTGAATGACAGAGCCTCTTGCTGATACTGTGAGTGAATGACAGAGCCTCTTGCTGATTCTTTGATTGAATGACAGAGCCTCTTGCTGATACTGTGAGTGAATGACAGAGCCTCTTTCTGATACTGTGAGTGAATGATAGAGCCTCTTGCCGATACTGTGAGTGGATGACAGAGCCTCTTGCCGATAATGTGAGTGAATGACAGAGCCTCTTGCCGACATTTTGAGTGAATGACAGACCCTCTTGCTGACACTGTGAGTGAAAGACAGAGCCTCTTGCCGACATTGTGAGTGAATGACAGAGCCTCTTGCTGATACTGTGAGTGAATAACAGAGACTCTTTCCGATACTGTGAGTGAATGACAGTGCCTCTTGCCGATACAGTGAGTGAATGACAGAGCCTCTTGCTGATACTGTGAGTGAATGACAGAGCCTCTTGCTGATACTGTGAGTGAATGACAGAGCCTCTTGCTGATACTGTGATTGAATGACAGAGCCTTTTGCTGATACTGTGAGTGAATGACAGAGCCTCTTGCTGATACTGTGAGTGAATGACAGTGCCTCTTGCTGATACTGTGAGTGAATGAAAGAGCCTCTTGCTGATACTGTGAGTGAATGACAGAGCCTCTTGCTGATACTGTGAGTGAATGACAGAGTCTCTTGCTGACGTAGTGAGTGAATGACAGAGCCTCTTCCTGATTCTGTGAGTGAATGACAGAGCCTCTTGCTGATACTGTGAGTGAATGACAGAGCCTCTTGCTGATATTGTGAGTGAATGACAGAGCCTCTTCCTGATTCTGTGATTGATTGACAGACCCTCTTGCTGATATTGTGAGTGAATAACAGAGCCTCTTGCAGATACTGTGAGTGAATGACAGAGCCTCTTGCTGATACTGTGATTGAATGACAGAGCCTCTTCCTGATACTGTGATTGAATGACAGAGCCTCTTCCTGATACTGTGAGTGAATGACAGAGCCTCTTGCTGATACTGTGTGTGAATGACAGAGCCTCTTGATGATACTGTGAGTGAATGACAGAGCCTCTTGCTGATACTGTGAGTGAATGACAGAGCCTCTTGCTGATACTGTGAGTGAATGACAGAGCCTCTTGCTGATACTGTGAGTGAATGACAGTGCCTCTAGCTGATACTGTGAGTGAATGACAGAGCCTCTTGCTGATAATTTGATTTAATGACAGAGCCTCTTGCTGATACTGTAATTGAATGACAGAGCCTCTTGCTGATACTGTGAGTGAATGACAGAGCCTCTTGCTGATACTGTGAGTGAATGACAGAGCCTCTTTCTGATACTGTGAGTGAATGACAGAGCCTCTTGCTGATACTGTGAGTGAATGACAGAGCCTCTTGCTGATACTGTGAGTGAATGACAGTGCCTCTAGCTGATACTGTGAGTGAATGACAGAGCCTCTTGCTGATAATTTGATTTAATGACAGAGCCTCTTGCTGATACTGTGATTGAATGACAGAGCCTCTTGCTGATACTGTGAGTGAATGACAGAGCCTCTTGCTGATACTGTGAGTGAATGACAGAGCATCTTGCTGATATTGTGAATGAATGACAGAGCCTCTTGCTGATACTGTGAGTGAATGACAGAGCATCTTGCTGATATTGTGAATGAATGACAGAGCCTCTTGCTGATACTGTGAGTGTATGACAGAGCCTCTTGCCAGAGCCTCTTGCCGACATTGTGAGTCAATGACAGATCCTCTTGCTGATACTGTGAGTGAATGACAGAGCCTCTTGCCGATACTGTGAGTGAATGACAGAGCCTCTTGCCGATACTGTGAGTGAAATACAGAGCCTCTTGCCGACATTGTGAGTGAATGACAGAGCCTCTTGCTGATACTGTGAGTGATTAACAGAGCCTCCTGCTGATACTGTGAGTGAATGTCAGAGCCTCTTGCTGATATTGTGAGTGAATGACAGAGCCTGTGAGTGAACGACAGAGACTCTTGCTGATACTGTGATTGAATGACAGAGTCTCTTGCTGATATTGTGATTGCATGACAGAGGCTCTTTCTGATACTGTGATTGAATGACAGAGCCTCTTGCTGATACTGTGAGTGAATGACAGAGCCTCTTGCTGATACTGTGAGTGAATGACAGAGCCTCTTGCTGATACTGTGAGTGAATGACAGAGCCTCTTGCTGATACTGTGAGTGAATGACAGAGCCTCTTGCTGATATTGTGATTGAATGACAGAGCCTCTTGCTGATATTGTGAGTGAATGATAGAGCCTCTTGCTGATACTGTGAGTGAATGACAGAGCCTCTTGCTGATTCTGTGATTGAATGACAGAGCCTCTTGCTGATACTGTGAGTGAATGACAGAGCCTCTTTCTGATACTGTGAGTGAATGATAGAGCCTCTTTCCGATACTGTGAGTGGATGACAGAGCCTCTTGCCGATAATGTGAGTGAATGACAGAGCCTCTTGCCGACATTTTGAGTGAATGACAGACCGTTTTTCTGACACTGTGAGTGAAAGACAGAGCCTCTTGCCGACATTGTGAGTGAATGACAGAGCCTCTTGCTGATACTGTGAGTGAATAACAGAGACTCTTTCCGATACTGTGAGTGAATGACAGTGCCTCTTGCCGATACAGTGAGTGAATGACAGAGCCTCTTGCTGATACTGTGAGTGAATGACAGAGCCTCTTGCTGATACTCTGAGTGAATGACAGAGCCTCTTGCTGATACTGTGAGTGAATGTCAGAGCCTCTTGCTGATACTGTGATTGAATGACAGAGCCTCTTGCTGATACTATGAGTGAATGACAGAGCCTCTTGCTGATACTGTGAATGAATGACAGTGCCTCTTGCTGATACTGTGAGTGAATGAAAGAGCCTCTTGCTGATACTGTGAGTGAATGACAGAGCCTCTTGCTGATACTGTGAGTGAATGACAGAGTCTCTTGCTGACGTTGTGAGTGAATGACAGAGCCTCTTCCTGATTCTGTGAGTGAATGACAGAGCCTCTTGCTGATACTGTGAGTGAATGACAGAGCCTCTTGCTGATATTGTGAGTGAATGACAGAGCCTCTTGATGATTCTGTGATTGATTGACAGAGCCTCTTGCTGTTACTGTGAGTGAATGACAGAGCCTCTTGGTGATATTGTGAGTGAATGACAGAGCCTCTTGCTGATATTGTGATTGAATGAGAGAGCCTCTTGCTGATATTGTGATTGAATGACAGAGCCTCTTCCTGATTCTTTGATTGATTGACAGAGCCTCTTGCTGATACTGTGAGTGAATGACAGAGCCTCTTGCTGATATTGTGATTGAATGACAGAGCCTCTTGTTGATACTGTGAGTGAACGACAGAGCCTCTTGCAGATACTGTGAGTGAATGACAGAGCCTCTTGCTGATACTGTGAGTGAATGACAGAGCCTCTTCCTGATTCTTTGATTGATTGACAGAGCCTCTTCCTGATACGGTGAGTGAATGACAGAGACTCTTGCAGATACTGTGAGTGAATGACAGAGCCTCTTCCTGATACTGTGATTGAATGACAGAGCCTCTTGCTGATACTGTGAGTGAATGACAGAGCCTCTTGCTGATACAGTGAGTGAATGACAGAGCCTCTTGCTGATACTGTGAGTGAATGACAGAGCCTCTTGCTGATACTGTGAGTGAATGACAGAGCCTCTTGCTGATACTGTGAGTGAATGACAGAGCCTCTTGCTGATACTGTGAGTGAATGACAGAGCCTCTTGCTGATATTGTGAGTGATTGACAGAGCCTCTTGCTGATAATGTGAGTGATTGACAGAGCCTCTTGCTGATAATGTGAGAGAATGACAGAGTCTCTTGCTGATACTGTGAGTGAATGAACGAGCCTCTTGCTGATATTGTGAGTGAATGACAGAGCCTCTTCCTGATATTGTGAGTGAATGACAGAGCCTCTTGCTGATAATGTGAGTGAATGACAGAGCCTCTTGCTGATAATGTGAGTGAATGACAGAGCCTCTTGCTGATACTGTGAGTGAATGACAGAGCCTCTTGCTGATAATGTGAGTGAATGACAGAGCCTCTTGCTGATATTGTGAGTGAATGACAGAGCCTCTTGCTGATAATGTGAGTGAATGACAGAGCCTCTTGTTGATAATGTGAGTGAATGACAGAGCCTCTTGCTGATACTGTGAGTGAATGACAGAGCCTCTTGCTGATACTGTGAGTGAATGACAGAGCCTCTTCCTGATATTGTGAGTGAATGACAGAGCCTCTTGCTGACGTTGTGAGTGAATGACAGAGCTTCTTCCTGATTCTGTGAGTGAATGACAGAGCCTCTTGCTGATACTGTGAGTGAATGACAGAGCCTATTGCTGGTATTGTGAGTGAATGACAGAGCCTCTTCCTGATTCCTTGAGTGAATGACAGAGCCTCTTGCTGATACTGTGAGTGAATGACAGAGCCTCTTGCTGATATTGTGAGTGAATGACAGAGCCTCCTGCTGATACTGTGAGTGAATGTCAGAGCCTCTTGCTGATATTGTGAGTGAATAACAGAGCCTGTGAGTGAACGACAGAGCCTCTTGCTGATACTGTGAGTGAATGACAGAGCCTCTTGCTGATACTGTGAGTGAATGACAGAGCCTCTTCCTGATTCTGTGATTGATCGACAGAGCATCTTGCTGATATTGTGAGTGAATGACAGAGCCTCTTCCTGAATCTGTGATTGATTGACAGAGCCCCTTGCTGATACTGTGAGTGAATGACAGAGCCTCTTGCAGATACTGTGAGTGAATGACAGAGCCTCTTGCTGATATTGTGAATGAATGACAGAGCCTCTTGCTGATACTGTGATTGAATGACAGAGCCTCTTCCTGATACTGTGATTGAATGACAGAGGCTCTTCCTGATACTGTGAGTGAATGATTGAGCCTCTTGCTGATACTGTGTGTGAATGACAGAGCCTCTCGCTGATACTGTGCGTGAATGACTGAGCCTCTCGCTGATACTGTGAGTGAATGATAGAGCCTCTTGCTGATACTGTGAGTGAATGACAGAGCCTCTTGCTGATACTGTGAGTGAATGACAGAGCCTCTTGCTGATACTGTGAGTGAATGACAGAGCCTCTTGCTGATACTGTGAGTAAATGACAGAGCCTCTAGCTGATACTGTGAGTGAATGACAGAGCCTCTTGCTGATACTTTGATTTAATGACAGAGCCTCTTGCTGATAATGTGATTGAATGACAGAGCCTCTTGCTGATACTGTGAGTGAATGACAGAGCCTCTTGCTGATACTGTGAGTGAATGACAGAGCCTCTTGCTGATTCTGTGAGTGAATGACCGAGCATCTTGCTGATATTGTGAGTGAATGACAGAGCCTCTTGCTGATACTGTTAGTGAATGACAGAGCCTCTTGCCAGAGCCTCTTGCCGACATTGTGAGTCAATGACAGAGCCTCTTGCTGATAATGTGATTGAATGACAGAGACTCTTGCAGATACTGTGAGTGAATGACAGAGCCTCTTGCCGATACTGTGAGTGAATGACAGAGCCTCTTGCCGATACTGTGAGTGAATGACAGAGCCTCTTGCCGACATTGTGAGTGAATGACAGAGCCTCTTGCTGATACTGTGAGTGAATCACAGAGCCTCTTGCTGATACTGTGAGTGATTGACAGAGCCTCTTGTTGATACTGTGAGTGAATGACAGAGCCTCATGCTGATACTGTGAGTGAATGACAGAGCCTCTTGCTGATACTGTGAGTGAATGACAGAGCCTCTTGCTTAGACTGTGAGTGAATGACAGAGCCTCTTGCTGATTCTGTGATTGATTTACAGAGCCTCATCCTGATACTGTGAGTGATTGACAGTACCTCTTGCAGATACTGTGAGTGAATGACAGAGCCTCTTGCTGATACTGTGATTGAATGACAGAGCCTCTTCCTGATACTGTGATTGAATGACGGAGCCTCTTGCTGATACTGTGAGTGAATGACAGAGCCTCTTGCTGATACTGTGAGTGAATGACAGAGACTCTTGCTGATACTGTGAGTGAATGACAGAGCCTCTTGCTGATACTGTGAGTGAATGACAGTGCCTCTTGCTGATACTGTGAGTGAATGACAGAGCCTCTTGCAGATAATGTGAGTGAATGACAGAGCCTCTTGCTGATACTGTGAGAGAATGACAGAGTCTCTTGCTGATACTGTGAGTGAATGACCGAGCCTCTTGCTGATACTGTGAGTGAATGACAGAGCCTCTTGCTGATACTGTGAGTGAATGAGCGAGCCTCTTGCTGATACTGTGAGTGAATGACAGAGCCTCTTGCTGATACTGTGAGTGAATGACAGAGCCTCTTGCTGATACTGTGAGTGAATGACAGAGCCTCTTGCTGATACTGAGTGAATGACAGAGCCTCTTGCTGATACTGTGAGTGAATGAGAGAGCCTCTTGCTGATATTGCGAGTGAATGACAGAGCCTCTTCCTGATATTGTGAGTGAATGACAGAGCCTCTTGCCGACATTGTGAGTGAATGACAGAGCCTCTTGCTGATTCTGTGATTGAATGACAGAGCCTCTTGCTGATACAGTTATTACATGACAGAGCCTCTTTCTGATACTATGAGTACATGACAGAGCCTCTTGCTGATACAGTTAGTACATGACAGAGCCTCTTGCTGATACTGTGAGTGCATGACAGAGCCTCTTGCTGATACTGTGAGTGAATGACAGAGCCTCTTGCTTATACTGTGAGTGAATGACAGAGCCTCTTGCTGATACTGTGAGTGAATGACAGAGCCTCTTGCTGATACTGTGAGTGAATGACAGAGCCTCTTGCTGATACTGTGATTGAATGACAGAGTCTCTTGCTGATATTGTGATTGAATGACAGAGGCTCTTTCTGATACTGTGATTGAATGACAGAGCCTCTTGCTGATACTGTGAGTGAATGACAGAGCCTCTTGCTGATACTGTGAGTGAATGACAGAGCCTCTTGCTGATACTGTGAGTGAATGACAGAGCCTCTTGCTGATATTGTGAGTGAATGACAGAGCCTCTTGCTGATATTGTGAGTGAATGATAGAGCCTCTTGCTGATACTGTGAGTGAATGACAGAGCCCCTTGCTGATTCTTTGATTGAATGACAGAGCCTCTTGCTGATACTGTGAGTGAATGACAGAGCCTCTTTCTGATACTGTGAGTGAATGATAGAGCCTCTTGCCGATACTGTGAGTGGATGACAGAGCCTCTTGCCGATAATGTGAGTGAATGACAGAGCCTCTTGCCGACATTTTGAGTGAATGACAGACACTCTTGCTGACACTGTGAGTGAAAGACAGAGCCTCTTGCCGACATTGTGAGTGAATGACAGAGCCTCTTGCTGATACTGTGAGTGAATAACAGAGACTCTTTCCGATACTGTGAGTGAATGACAGTGCCTCTTGCCGATACAGTGAGTGAATGACAGAGCCTCTTGCTGATACTGTGAGTGAATGACAGAGCCTCTTGCTGATACTGTGAGTGAATGACAGAGCCTCTTGCTGATACTGTGATTGAATGACAGAGCCTTTTGCTGATACTGTGAGTGAATGACAGAGCCTCTTGCTGATACTGTGAGAGAATGACAGTGCCTCTTGCTGATACTGTGAGTGAATGAAAGAGCCTCTTGCTGATACTGTGAGTGAATGACAGAGCCTCTTGCTGATACTGTGAGTGAATGACAGAGTCTCTTGCTGACGTTGTGAGTGAATGACAGAGCCTCTTCCTGATTCTGTGAGTGAATGACAGAGCCTCTTGCTGATACTGTGAGTGAATGACAGAGCCTCTTGCTGATATTGTGAGTGAATGACAGAGCCTCTTCCTGATTCTGTGATTGATTGACAGACCCTCTTGCTGATATTGTGAGTGAATGACAGAGCCTCTTGCAGATACTGTGAGTGAATGACAGAGCCTCTTGCTGATACTGTGATTGAATGACAGAGCCTCTTCCTGATACTGTGATTGAATGACAGAGCCTCTTCCTGATACTGTGAGTGAATGACAGAGCCTCTTGCTGATACTGTGTGTGAATGACAGAGCCTCTTGATGATACTGTGAGTGAATGACAGAGCCTCTTGCTGATACTGTGAGTGAATGACAGAGCCTCTTGCTGATACTGTGAGTGAATGACAGAGCCTCTTGCTGATACTGTGAGTGAATGACAGTGCCTCTTGCTGATACTGTGATTGAATGACAGAGCCTCTTGCTGATACTGTGAGTGAATGACAGAGCCTCTTGCTGATACTGTGAGTGAATGACAGAGCATCTTGCTGATATTGTGAATGAATGACAGAGCCTCTTGCTGATACTGTGAGTGAATGACAGAGCATCTTGCTGATATTGTGAATGAATGACAGAGCCTCTTGCTGATACTGTGAGTGTATGACAGAGCCTCTTGCCAGAGCCTCTTGCCGACATTGTGAGTCAATGACAGAGCCTCTTGCTGATACTGTGAGTGAATGACAGAGACTCTTTCAGATACTGTGAGTGAATGACAGAGCCTCTTGCTGATACTGTGAGTGAATGACAGAGCCTCTTCCTGATATTGTGAGTGAATGACAGAGCCTCTTGCTGACGTTGTGAGTGAATGACAGAGCTTCTTCCTGATTCTGTGAGTGAATGACAGAGCCTCTTGCTGATTCTGTGAGTGAATGACAGAGCCTATTGCTGGTATTGTGAGTGAATGACAGAGCCTCTTCCTGATTCCTTGAGTGAATGACAGAGCCTCTTGCTGATACTGTGAGTGAATGACAGAGCCTCTTGCTGATATTGTGAGTGAATGACAGAGCCTCCTGCTGATACTGTGAGTGAATGTCAGAGCCTCTTGCTGATATTGTGAGTGAATAACAGAGCCTGTGAGTGAACGACAGAGCCTCTTGCTGATACTGTGAGTGAATGACAGAGCCTCTTGCTGATACTGTGAGTGAATGACAGAGCCTCTTCCTGATTCTGTGATTGATCGACAGAGCATCTTGCTGATATTGTGAGTGAATGACAGAGCCTCTTCCTGAATCTGTGATTGATTGACAGAGCCCCTTGCTGATACTGTGAGTGAATGACAGAGCCTCTTGCAGATACTGTGAGTGAATGACAGAGCCTCTTGCTGATATTGTGAATGAATGACAGAGCCTCTTGCTGATACTGTGATTGAATGACAGAGCCTCTTCCTGATACTGTGATTGAATGACAGAGGCTCTTCCTGATACTGTGAGTGAATGATTGAGCCTCTTGCTGATACTGTGTGTGAATGACAGAGCCTCTCGCTGATACTGTGCGTGAATGACTGAGCCTCTCGCTGATACTGTGAGTGAATGATAGAGCCTCTTGCTGATACTGTGAGTGAATGACAGAGCCTCTTGCTGATACTGTGAGTGAATGACAGAGCCTCTTGCTGATACTGTGAGTGAATGACAGAGCCTCTTGCTGATACTGTGAGTAAATGACAGAGCCTCTAGCTGATACTGTGAGTGAATGACAGAGCCTCTTGCTGATACTTTGATTTAATGACAGAGCCTCTTGCTGATAATGTGATTGAATGACAGAGCCTCTTGCTGATACTGTGAGTGAATGACAGAGCCTCTTGCTGATACTGTGAGTGAATGACAGAGCCTCTTGCTGATTCTGTGAGTGAATGACCGAGCATCCTGCTGATATTGTGAGTGAATGACAGAGCCTCTTGCTGATACTGTGAGTGAATGACAGAGCCTCTTGCCAGAGCCTCTTGCCGACATTGTGAGTCAATGACAGAGCCTCTTGCTGATAATGTGATTGAATGACAGAGACTCTTGCAGATACTGTGAGTGAATGACAGAGCCTCTTGCCGATACTGTGAGTGAATGACAGAGCCTCTTGCCGATACTCTGAGTGAATGACAGAGCCTCTTGCCGACATTGTGAGTGAATGACAGAGCCTCTTGCTGATACTGTGAGTGAATCACAGAGCCTCTTGCTGATACTGTGAGTGATTGACAGAGCCTCTTGTTGATACTGTGAGTGAATGACAGAGCCTCATGCTGATACTGTGAGTGAATGACAGAGCCTCTTGCTGATACTGTGAGTGAATGACAGAGCCTCTTGCTGATTCTGTGATTGATTTACAGAGCCTCTTCCTGATACTGTGAGTGATTGACAGAGCCTCTTGCAGATACTGTGAGTGAATGACAGAGCCTCTTGCTGATACTGTGATTGAATGACAGAGCCTCTTCCTGATACTGTGATTGAATGACGGAGCCTCTTGCTGATACTGTGAGTGAATGACAGAGCCTCTTGCTGATACTGTGAGTGAATGACAGAGACTCTTGCTGATACTGTGAGTGAATGACAGAGCCTCTTGCTGATACTGTGAGTGAATGACAGTGCCTCTTGCTGATACTGTGAGTGAATGACAGAGCCTCTTGCAGATAATGTGAGTGAATGACAGAGCCTCTTGCTGATACTGTGAGAGAATGACAGAGTCTCTTGCTGATACTGTGAGTGAATGACCGAGCCTCTTGCTGATACTGTGAGTGAATGACAGAGCCTCTTGCTGATACTGTGAGTGAATGACAGAGCCTCTTGCTGATACTGTGAGTGAATGACAGAGCCTCTTGCTGATACTGTGAGTGAATGACAGAGCCTCTTGCTGATACTGAGTGAATGACAGAGCCTCTTGCTGATACTGTGAGTGAATGACAGAGCCTCTTGCTGATATTGCGAGTGAATGACAGAGCCTCTTCCTGATATTGTGAGTGAATGACAGAGCCTCTTGCCGACATTGTGAGTGAATGACAGAGCCTCTTGCTGATTCTGTGATTGAATGACAGAGCCTCTTGCTGATACAGTTATTACATGACAGAGCCTCTTTCTGATACTATGAGTACATGACAGAGCCTCTTGCTGATACAGTTAGTACATGACAGAGCCTCTTGCTGATACTGTGAGTGCATGACAGAGCCTCTTGCTGATACTGTGAGTGAATGACAGAGCCTCTTGCTTATACTGTGAGTGAATGACAGAGCCTCTTGCTGATACTGTGAGTGAATGACAGAGCCTCTTGCTGATACTGTGAGTGAATGACAGAGCCTCTTGCTGATACTGTGATTGAATGACAGAGTCTCTTGCTGATATTGTGATTGAATGACAGAGGCTCTTTCTGATACTGTGATTGAATGACAGAGCCTCTTGCTGATACTGTGAGTGAATGACAGAGCCTCTTGCTGATACTGTGAGTGAATGACAGAGCCTCTTGCTGATACTGTGAGTGAATGACAGAGCCTCTTGCTGATATTGTGAGTGAATGACAGAGCCTCTTGCTGATATTGTGAGTGAATGATAGAGCCTCTTGCTGATACTGTGAGTGAATGACAGAGCCTCTTGCTGATTCTTTGATTGAATGACAGAGCCTCTTGCTGATACTGTGAGTGAATGACAGAGCCTCTTTCTGATACTGTGAGTGAATGATAGAGCCTCTTGCCGATACTGTGAGTGGATGACAGAGCCTCTTGCCGATAATGTGAGTGAATGACAGAGCCTCTTGCCGACATTTTGAGTGAATGACAGACCCTCTTGCTGACACTGTGAGTGAAAGACAGAGCCTCTTGCCGACATTGTGAGTGAATGACAGAGCCTCTTGCTGATACTGTGAGTGAATAACAGGGACTCTTTCCGATACTGTGAGTGAATGACAGTGCCTCTTGCCGATACAGTGAGTGAATGACAGAGCCTCTTGCTGATACTGTGAGTGAATGACAGAGTCTCTTGCTGATACTGTGAGTGAATGACAGAGCCTCTTGCTGATACTGTGATTGAATGACAGAGCCTTTTGCTGATACTGTGAGTGAATGACAGAGCCTCTTGCTGATACTGTGAGAGAATGACAGTGCCTCTTGCTGATACTGTGAGTGAATGAAAGAGCCTCTTGCTGATACTGTGAGTGAATGACAGAGCCTCTTGCTGATACTGTGAGTGAATGACAGAGTCTCTTGCTGACGTTGTGAGTGAATGACAGAGCCTCTTCCTGATTCTGTGAGTGAATGACAGAGCCTCTTGCTGATACTGTGAGTGAATGACAGAGCCTCTTGCTGATATTGTGAGTGAATGACAGAGCCTCTTCCTGATTCTGTGATTGATTGACAGACCCTCTTGCTGATATTGTGAGTGAATGACAGAGCCTCTTCCTGATTCTGTGATTGATTGACAGACCCTCTTGCTGATATTGTGAGTGAATGACAGAGCCTCTTGCAGATACTGTGAGTGAATGACAGAGCCTCTTGCTGATACTGTGATTGAATGACAGAGCCTCTTCCTGATACTGTGATTGAATGACAGAGCCTCTTCCTGATACTGTGAGTGAATGACAGAGCCTCTTCCTGATACTGTGATTGAATGACAGAGCCTCTTCCTGATACTGTGAGTGAATGACAGAGCCTCTTGCTGATACTGTGAGTGAATGACAGAGCCTCTTGCTGATATTGTGAGTGAATGACAGAGCCTCTTGATGATTCTGTGATTGATTGACAGAGCCTCTTGCTGTTACTGTGAGTGAATGACAGAGCCTCTTGGTGATATTGTGAGTGAATGACAGAGCCTCTTGCTGATATTGTGATTGAATGAGAGAGCCTCTTGCTGATATTGTGATTGAATGACAGAGCCTCTTCCTGATTCTTTGATTGATTGACAGAGCCTCTTGCTGATACTGTGAGTGAATGACAGAGCCTCTTGCTGATATTGTGATTGAATGACAGAGCCTCTTGTTGATACTGTGAGTGAACGACAGAGCCTCTTGCAGATACTGTGAGTGAATGACAGAGCCTCTTGCTGATACTGTGAGTGAATGACAGAGCCTCTTCCTGATTCTTTGATTGATTGACAGAGCCTCTTCCTGATACGGTGAGTGAATGACAGAGACTCTTGCAGATACTGTGAGTGAATGACAGAGCCTCTTCCTGATACTGTGATTGAATGACAGAGCCTCTTGCTGATACTGTGAGTGAATGACAGAGCCTCTTGCTGATACAGTGAGTGAATGACAGAGCCTCTTGCTGATACTGTGAGTGAATGACAGAGCCTCTTGCTGATACTGTGAGTGAATGGCAGAGCCTCTTGCTGATACTGTGAGTGAATGACAGAGCCTCTTGCTGATACTGTGAGTGAATGACAGAGCCTCTTGCTGATATTGTGAGTGATTGACAGAGCCTCTTGCTGATAATGTGAGTGATTGACAGAGCCTCTTGCTGATAATGTGAGAGAATGACACAGTCTCTTGCTGATACTGTGAGTGAATGAACGAGCCTCTTGCTGATATTGTGAGTGAATGACAGAGCCTCTTCCTGATATTGTGAGTGAATGACAGAGCCTCTTGCTGATAATGTGAGTGAATGACAGAGCCTCTTGCTGATACTGTGAGTGAATGACAGAGCCTCTTGCTGATAATGTGAGTGAATGACAGAGCCTCTTGCTGATATTGTGAGTGAATGACAGAGCCTCTTGCTGATAATGTGAGTGAATGACAGAGCCTCTTGTTGATAATGTGAGTGAATGACAGAGCCTCTTGCTGATACTGTGAGTGAATTACAGAGCCTCTTGCTGATACTGTGAGTGAATGACAGAGCCTCTTCCTGATATTGTGAGTGAATGACAGAGCCTCTTGCTGACGTTGTGAGTGAATGACAGAGCTTCTTCCTGATTCTGTGAGTGAATGACAGAGCCTCTTGCTGATACTGTGAGTGAATGACAGAGCCTATTGCTGGTATTGTGAGTGAATGACAGAGCCTCTTCCTGATTCCTTGAGTGAATGACAGAGCCTCTTGCTGATACTGTGAGTGAATGACAGAGCCTCTTGCTGATATTGTGAGTGAATGACAGAGCCTCCTGCTGATACTGTGAGTGAATGTCAGAGCCTCTTGCTGATATTGTGAGTGAATAACAGAGCCTGTGAGTGAACGACAGAGCCTCTTGCTGATACTGTGAGTGAATGACAGAGCCTCTTGCTGATACTGTGAGTGAATGACAGAGCCTCTTCCTGATTCTGTGATTGATCGACAGAGCATCTTGCTGATATTGTGAGTGAATGACAGAGCCTCTTCCTGAATCTGTGATTGATTGACAGAGCCCCTTGCTGATACTGTGAGTGAATGACAGAGCCTCTTGCAGATACTGTGAGTGAATGACAGAGCCTCTTGCTGATATTGTGAATGAATGACAGAGCCTCTTGCTGATACTGTGATTGAATGACAGAGCCTCTTCCTGATACTGTGATTGAATGACAGAGGCTCTTCCTGATACTGTGAGTGAATGATTGAGCCTCTTGCTGATACTGTGTGTGAATGACAGAGCCTCTCGCTGATACTGTGCGTGAATGACTGAGCCTCTCGCTGATACTGTGAGTGAATGATAGAGCCTCTTGCTGATACTGTGAGTGAATGACAGAGCCTCTTGCTGATACTGTGAGTGAATGACAGAGCCTCTTGCTGATACTGTGAGTGAATGACAGAGCCTCTTGCTGATACTGTGAGTAAATGACAGAGCCTCTAGCTGATACTGTGAGTGAATGACAGAGCCTCTTGCTGATACTTTGATTTAATGACAGAGCCTCTTGCTGATAATGTGATTGAATGACAGAGCCTCTTGCTGATACTGTGAGTGAATGCCAGAGCCTCTTGCCGACATTGTGAGTCAATGACAGAGCCTCTTGCTGATAATGTGATTGAATGACAGAGACTCTTGCAGATACTGTGAGTGAATGACAGAGCCTCTTGCCGATACTGTGAGTGAATGACAGAGCCTCTTGCCGATACTGTGAGTGAATGACAGAGCCTCTTGCCGACATTGTGAGTGAATGACAGAGCCTCTTGCTGATACTGTGAGTGAATCACAGAGCCTCTTGCTGATACTGTGAGTGATTGACAGAGCCTCTTGTTGATACTGTGAGTGAATGACAGAGCCTCATGCTGATACTGTGAGTGAATGACACAGCCTCTTGCTGATACTGTGAGTGAATGACAGAGCCTCTTGCTTAGACTGTGAGTGAATGACAGAGCCTCTTGCTGATTCTGTGATTGATTTACAGAGCCTCTTCCTGATACTGTGAGTGATTGACAGAGCCTCTTGCAGATACTGTGAGTGAATGACAGAGCCTCTTGCTGATACTGTGATTGAATGACAGAGCCTCTTCCTGATACTGTGATTGAATGACGGAGCCTCTTGCTGATACTGTGAGTGAATGACAGAGCCTCTTGCTGATACTGTGAGTGAATGACAGAGACTCTTGCTGATACTGTGAGTGAATGACAGAGCCTCTTGCTGATACTGTGAGTGAATGACAGTGCCTCTTGCTGATACTGTGAGTGAATGACAGAGCCTCTTGCAGATAATGTGAGTGAATGACAGAGCCTCTTGCTGATACTGTGAGAGAATGACAGAGTCTCTTGCTGATACTGTGAGTGAATGACCGAGCCTCTTGCTGATACTGTGAGTGAATGACAGAGCCTCTTGCTGATACTGTGAGTGAATGAGCGAGCCTCTTGCTGATACTGTGAGTGAATGACAGAGCCTCTTGCTGATACTGTGAGTGAATGACAGAGCCTCTTGCTGATACTGTGAGTGAATGACAGAGCCTCTTGCTGATACTGAGTGAATGACAGAGCCTCTTGCTGATACTGTGAGTGAATGACAGAGCCTCTTGCTGATATTGCGAGTGAATGACAGAGCCTCTTCCTGATATTGTGAGTGAATGACAGAGCATCTTGCCGACATTGTGAGTGAATGACAGAGCCTCTTGCTGATTCTGTGATTGAATGACAGAGCCTCTTGCTGATACAGTTATTACATGACAGAGCCTCTTTCTGATACTATGAGTACATGACAGAGCCTCTTGCTGATACAGTTAGTACATGACAGAGCCTCTTGCTGATACTGTGAGTGCATGACAGAGCCTCTTGCTGATACTGTGAGTGAATGACAGAGCCTCTTGCTTATACTGTGAGTGAATGACAGAGCCTCTTGCTGATACTGTGAGTGAATGACAGAGCCTCTTGCTGATACTGTGAGTGAATGACAGAGCCTCTTGCTGATACTGTGATTGAATGACAGAGTCTCTTGCTGATATTGTGATTGAATGACAGAGGCTCTTTCTGATACTGTGATTGAATGACAGAGCCTCTTGCTGATACTGTGAGTGAATGACAGAGCCTCTTGCTGATACTGTGAGTGAATGACAGAGCCTCTTGCTGATACTGTGAGTGAATGACAGAGCCTCTTGCTGATATTGTGAGTGAATGACAGAGCCTCTTGCTGATATTGTGAGTGAATGATAGAGCCTCTTGCTGATACTGTGAGTGAATGACAGAGCCTCTTGCTGATTCTTTGATTGAATGACAGAGCCTCTTGCTGGTACTGTGAGTGAATGACAGAGCCTCTTTCTGATACTGTGAGTGAATGATAGAGCCTCTTGCCGATACTGTGAGTGGATGACAGAGCCTCTTGCCGATAATGTGAGTGAATGACAGAGCCTCTTGCCGACATTTTGAGTGAATGACAGACCCTCTTGCTGACACTGTGAGTGAAAGACAGAGCCTCTTGCCGACATTGTGAGTGAATGACAGAGCCTCTTGCTGATACTGTGAGTGAATAACAGAGACTCTTTCCGATACTGTGAGTGAATGACAGTGCCTCTTGCCGATACAGTGAGTGAATGACAGAGCCTCTTGCTGATACTGTGAGTGAATGACAGAGCCTCTTGCTGATACTGTGAGTGAATGACAGAGCCTCTTGCTGATACTGTGATTGAATGACAGAGCCTTTTGCTGATACTGTGAGTGAATGACAGAGCCTCTTGCTGATACTGTGAGAGAATGACAGTGCCTCTTGCTGATACTGTGAGTGAATGAAAGAGCCTCTTGCTGATACTGTGAGTGAATGACAGAGCCTCTTGCTGATACTGTGAGTGAATGACAGAGTCTCTTGCTGACGTTGTGAGTGAATGACAGAGCCTCTTCCTGATTCTGTGAGTGAATGACAGAGCCTCTTGCTGATACTGTGAGTGAATGACAGAGCCTCTTGCTGATATTGTGAGTGAATGACAGAGCCTCTAGCTGATTCTGTGATTGATTGACAGACCCTCTTGCTGATATTGTGAGTGAATGACAGAGCCTCTTGCAGATACTGTGAGTGAATGACAGAGCCTCTTGCTGATACTGTGATTGAATGACAGAGCCTCTTCCTGATACTGTGATTGAATGACAGAGCCTCTTCCTGATACTGTGAGTGAATGACAGAGCCTCTTGCTGATACTGTGTGTGAATGACAGAGCCTCTTGATGATACTGTGAGTGAATGACAGAGCCTCTTGCTGATACTGTGAGTGAATGACAGAGCCTCTTGCTGATACTGTGAGTGAATGACAGAGCCTCTTGCTGATACTGTGAGTGAATGACAGTGCCTCTTGCTGATACTGTGATTGAATGACAGAGCCTCTTGCTGATACTGTGAGTGAATGACAGAGCCTCTTGCTGATACTGTGAGTGAATGACAGAGCATCTTGCTGATATTGTGAATGAATGACAGAGCCTCTTGCTGATACTGTGAGTGAATGACAGAGCATCTTGCTGATATTGTGAATGAATGACAGAGCCTCTTGCTGATACTGTGAGTGTATGACAGAGCCTCTTGCCAGAGCCTCTTGCCGACATTGTGTGTCAATGACAGAGCCTCTTGCTGATACTGTGAGTGAATGACAGAGACTCTTTCAGATACTGTGAGTGAATGACAGAGCCTCTTGCTGATACTGTGAGTGAATGACAGAGCCTCTTCCTGATATTGTGAGTGAATGACAGAGCCTCTTGCTGACGTTGTGAGTGAATGACAGAGCTTCTTCCTGATTCTGTGAGTGAATGACAGAGCCTCTTGCTGATACTGTGAGTGAATGACAGAGCCTATTGCTGGTATTGTGAGTGAATGACAGAGCCTCTTCCTGATTCCTTGAGTGAATGACAGAGCCTCTTGCTGATACTGTGAGTGAATGACAGAGCCTCTTGCTGATATTGTGAGTGAATGACAGAGCCTCCTGCTGATACTGTGAGTGAATGTCAGAGCCTCTTGCTGATATTGTGAGTGAATAACAGAGCCTGTGAGTGAACGACAGAGCCTCTTGCTGATACTGTGAGTGAATGACAGAGCCTCTTGCTGATACTGTGAGTGAATGACAGAGCCTCTTCCTGATTCTGTGATTGATCGACAGAGCATCTTGCTGATATTGTGAGTGAATGACAGAGCCTCTTCCTGAATCTGTGATTGATTGACAGAGCCCCTTGCTGATACTGTGAGTGAATGACAGAGCCTCTTGCAGATACTGTGAGTGAATGACAGAGCCTCTTGCTGATATTGTGAATGAATGACAGAGCCTCTTGCTGATACTGTGATTGAATGACAGAGCCTCTTCCTGATACTGTGATTGAATGACAGAGGCTCTTCCTGATACTGTGAGTGAATGATTGAGCCTCTTGCTGATACTGTGTGTGAATGACAGAGCCTCTCGCTGATACTGTGCGTGAATGACTGAGCCTCTCGCTGATACTGTGAGTGAATGATAGAGCCTCTTGCTGATACTGTGAGTGAATGACAGAGCCTCTTGCTGATACTGTGAGTGAATGACAGAGCCTCTTGCTGATACTGTGAGTGAATGACAGAGCCTCTTGCTGATACTGTGAGTAAATGACAGAGCCTCTAGCTGATACTGTGAGTGAATGACAGAGCCTCTTGCTGATACTTTGATTTAATGACAGAGCCTCTTGCTGATAATGTGATTGAATGACAGAGCCTCTTGCTGATACTGTGAGTGAATGACAGAGCCTCTTGATGATACTGTGAGTGAATGACAGCCTCTTGCTGATTCTGTGAGTGAATGACCGAGCATCCTGCTGATATTGTGAGTGAATGACAGAGCCTCTTGCTGATACTGTGAGTGAATGACAGAGCCTCCTGCCAGAGCCTCTTGCCGACATTGTGAGTCAATGACAGAGCCTCTTGCTGATAATGTGATTGAATGACAGAGACTCTTGCAGATACTGTGAGTGAATGACAGAGCCTCTTGCCGATACTGTGAGTGAATGACAGAGCCTCTTGCCGATACTGTGAGTGAATGACAGAGCCTCTTGCCGACATTGTGAGTGAATGACAGAGCCTCTTGCTGATACTGTGAGTGAATCACAGAGCCTCTTGCTGATACTGTGAGTGATTGACAGAGCCTCTTGTTGATACTGTGAGTGAATGACAGAGCCTCATGCTGATACTGTGAGTGAATGACAGAGCCTCTTGCTGATACTGTGAGTGAATGACAGAGCCTCTTGCTGATTCTGTGATTGATTTACAGAGCCTCTTCCTGATACTGTGAGTGATTGACAGAGCCTCTTGCAGATACTGTGAGTGAATGACAGAGCCTCTTGCTGATACTGTGATTGAATGACAGAGCCTCTTCCTGATACTGTGATTGAATGACGGAGCCTCTTGCTGATACTGTGAGTGAATGACAGAGCCTCTTGCTGATACTGTGAGTGAATGACAGAGACTCTTGCTGATACTGTGAGTGAATGACAGAGCCTCTTGCTGATACTGTGAGTGAATGACAGTGCCTCTTGCTGATACTGTGAGTGAATGACAGAGCCTCTTGCAGATAATGTGAGTGAATGACAGAGCCTCTTGCTGATACTGTGAGAGAATGACAGAGTCTCTTGCTGATACTGTGAGTGAATGACAGAGCCTCTTGCTGATATTGTGAGTGAATGACAGAGCCTCCTGCTGATACTGTGAGTGAATGTCAGAGCCTCTTGCTGATATTGTGAGTGAATAACAGAGCCTGTGAGTGAACGACAGAGCCTCTTGCTGATACTGTGAGTGAATGACAGAGCCTCTTGCTGATACTGTGAGTGAATGACAGAGCCTCTTCCTGATTCTGTGATTGATCGACAGAGCATCTTGCTGATATTGTGAGTGAATGACAGAGCCTCTTCCTGAATCTGTGATTGATTGACAGAGCCCCTTGCTGATACTGTGAGTGAATGACAGAGCCTCTTGCAGATACTGTGAGTGAATGACAGAGCCTCTTGCTGATATTGTGAATGAATGACAGAGCCTCTTGCTGATACTGTGATTGAATGACAGAGCCTCTTCCTGATACTGTGATTGAATGACAGAGGCTCTTCCTGATACTGTGAGTGAATGATTGAGCCTCTTGCTGATACTGTGTGTGAATGACAGAGCCTCTCGCTGATACTGTGCGTGAATGACTGAGCCTCTCGCTGATACTGTGAGTGAATGATAGAGCCTCTTGCTGATACTGTGAGTGAATGACAGAGCCTCTTGCTGATACTGTGAGTGAATGACAGAGCCTCTTGCTGATACTGTGAGTGAATGACAGAGCCTCTTGCTGATACTGTGAGTAAATGACAGAGCCTCTAGCTGATACTGTGAGTGAATGACAGAGCCTCTTGCTGATACTTTGATTTAATGACAGAGCCTCTTGCTGATAATGTGATTGAATGACAGAGCCTCTTGCTGATACTGTGAGTGAATGACAGAGCCTCTTGCTGATACTGTGAGTGAATGACAGAGCCTCTTGCTGATTCTGTGAGTGAATGACCGAGCATCCTGCTGATATTGTGAGTGAATGACAGAGCCTCTTGCTGATACTGTGAGTGAATGACAGAGCCTCTTGCCAGAGCCTCTTGCCGACATTGTGAGTCAATGACAGAGCCTCTTGCTGATAATGTGATTGAATGACAGAGACTCTTGCAGATACTGTGAGTGAATGACAGAGCCTCTTGCCGATACTGTGAGTGAATGACAGAGCCTCTTGCTGATATTGTGAGTGAATGACAGAGCCTCCTGCTGATACTGTGAGTGAATGTCAGAGCCTCTTGCTGATATTGTGAGTGAATAACAGAGCCTGTGAGTGAACGACAGAGCCTCTTGCTGATACTGTGAGTGAATGACAGAGCCTCTTGCTGATACTGTGAGTGAATGACAGAGCCTCTTCCTGATTCTGTGATTGATCGACAGAGCATCTTGCTGATATTGTGAGTGAATGACAGAGCCTCTTCCTGAATCTGTGATTGATTGACAGAGCCCCTTGCTGATACTGTGAGTGAATGACAGAGCCTCTTGCAGATACTGTGAGTGAATGACAGAGCCTCTTGCTGATATTGTGAATGAATGACAGAGCCTCTTGCTGATACTGTGATTGAATGACAGAGCCTCTTCCTGATACTGTGATTGAATGACAGAGGCTCTTCCTGATACTGTGAGTGAATGATTGAGCCTCTTGCTGATACTGTGTGTGAATGACAGAGCCTCTCGCTGATACTGTGCGTGAATGACTGAGCCTCTCGCTGATACTGTGAGTGAATGATAGAGCCTCTTGCTGATACTGTGAGTGAATGACAGAGCCTCTTGCTGATACTGTGAGTGAATGACAGAGCCTCTTGCTGATACTGTGAGTGAATGACAGAGCCTCTTGCTGATACTGTGAGTAAATGACAGAGCCTCTAGCTGATACTGTGAGTGAATGACAGAGCCTCTTGCTGATACTTTGATTTAATGACAGAGCCTCTTGCTGATAATGTGATTGAATGACAGAGCCTCTTGCTGATACTGTGAGTGAATGACAGAGCCTCTTGATGATACTGTGAGTGAATGACAGCCTCTTGCTGATTCTGTGAGTGAATGACCGAGCATCCTGCTGATATTGTGAGTGAATGACAGAGCCTCTTGCTGATACTGTGAGTGAATGACAGAGCCTCTTGCCAGAGCCTCTTGCCGACATTGTGAGTCAATGACAGAGCCTCTTGCTGATAATGTGATTGAATGACAGAGACTCTTGCAGATACTGTGAGTGAATGACAGAGCCTCTTGCCGATACTGTGAGTGAATGACAGATGCTCTTGCCGATACTGTGAGTGAATGACAGAGCCTCTTGCCGACATTGTGAGTGAATGACAGAGCCTCTTGCTGATACTGTGAGTGAATCACAGAGCCTCTTGCTGATACTGTGAGTGATTGACAGAGCCTCTTGTTGATACTGTGAGTGAATGACAGAGCCTCATGCTGATACTGTGAGTGAATGACAGAGCCTCTTGCTGATACTGTGAGTGAATGACAGAGCCTCTTGCTGATTCTGTGATTGATTTACAGAGCCTCTTCCTGATACTGTGAGTGATTGACAGAGCCTCTTGCAGATACTGTGAGTGAATGACAGAGCCTCTTGCTGATACTGTGATTGAATGACAGAGCCTCTTCCTGATACTGTGATTGAATGACGGAGCCTCTTGCTGATACTGTGAGTGAATGACAGAGCCTCTTGCTGATACTGTGAGTGAATGACAGAGACTCTTGCTGATACTGTGAGTGAATGACAGAGCCTCTTGCTGATACTGTGAGTGAATGAAAGTGCCTCTTGCTGATACTGTGAGTGAATGACAGAGCCTCTTGCAGATAATGTGAGTGAATGACAGAGCCTCTTGCTGATACTGTGAGAGAATGACAGAGTCTCTTGCTGATACTGTGAGTGAATGACAGAGCCTCTTGCTGATATTGTGAGTGAATGACAGAGCCTCCAGCTGATACTGTGAGTGAATGTCAGAGCCTCTTGCTGATATTGTGAGTGAATAACAGAGCCTGTGAGTGAACGACAGAGCCTCTTGCTGATACTGTGAGTGAATGACAGAGCCTCTTGCTGATACTGTGAGTGAATGACAGAGCCTCTTCCTGATTCTGTGATTGATCGACAGAGCATCTTGCTGATATTGTGAGTGAATGACAGAGCCTCTTCCTGAATCTGTGATTGATTGACAGAGCCCCTTGCTGATACTGTGAGTGAATGACAGAGCCTCTTGCAGATACTGTGAGTGAATGACAGAGCCTCTTGCTGATATTGTGAATGAATGACAGAGCCTCTTGCTGATACTGTGATTGAATGACAGAGCCTCTTCCTGATACTGTGATTGAATGACAGAGGCTCTTCCTGATACTGTGAGTGAATGATTGAGCCTCTTGCTGATACTGTGTGTGAATGACAGAGCCTCTCGCTGATACTGTGCGTGAATGACTGAGCCTCTCGCTGATACTGTGAGTGAATGATAGAGCCTCTTGCTGATACTGTGAGTGAATGACAGAGCCTCTTGCTGATACTGTGAGTGAATGACAGAGCCTCTTGCTGATACTGTGAGTGAATGACAGAGCCTCTTGCTGATACTGTGAGTAAATGACAGAGCCTCTAGCTGATACTGTGAGTGAATGACAGAGCCTCTTGCTGATACTTTGATTTAATGACAGAGCCTCTTGCTGATAATGTGATTGAATGACAGAGCCTCTTGCTGATACTGTGAGTGAATGACAGAGCCTCTTGCTGATACTGTGAGTGAATGACAGAGCCTCTTGCTGATTCTGTGAGTGAATGACCGAGCATCCTGCTGATATTGTGAGTGAATGACAGAGCCTCTTGCTGATACTGTGAGTGAATGACAGAGCCTCTTGCCAGAGCCTCTTGCCGACATTGTGAGTCAATGACAGAGCCTCTTGCTGATAATGTGATTGAATGACAGAGACTCTTGCAGATACTGTGAGTGAATGACAGAGCCTCTTGCCGATACTGTGAGTGAATGACAGAGCCTCTTGCCGATACTGTGAGTGAATGACAGAGCCTCTTGCCGACATTGTGAGTGAATGACAGAGCCTCTTGCTGATACTGTGAGTGAATCACAGAGCCTCTTGCTGATACTGTGAGTGATTGACAGAGCCTCTTGTTGATACTGTGAGTGAATGACAGAGCCTCATGCTGATACTGTGAGTGAATGACAGAGCCTCTTGCTGATACTGTGAGTGAATGACAGAGCCTCTTGCTGATTCTGTGATTGATTTACAGAGCCTCTTCCTGATACTGTGAGTGATTGACAGAGCCTCTTGCAGATACTGTGAGTGAATGACAGAGCCTCTTGCTGATACTGTGATTGAATGACAGAGCCTCTTCCTGATACTGTGATTGAATGACGGAGCCTCTTGCTGATACTGTGAGTGAATGACAGAGCCTCTTGCTGATACTGTGAGTGAATGACAGAGACTCTTGCTGATACTGTGAGTGAATGACAGAGCCTCTTGCTGATACTGTGAGTGAATGACAGTGCCTCTTGCTGATACTGTGAGTGAATGACAGAGCCTCTTGCAGATAATGTGAGTGAATGACAGAGCCTCTTGCTGATACTGTGAGAGAATGACAGAGTCTCTTGCTGATACTGTGAGTGAATGACCGAGCCTCTTGCTGATACTGTGAGTAAATGACAGAGCCTCTTGCTGATACTGTGAGTGAATGAGCGAGCCTCTTGCTGATACTGTGAGTGAATGACAGAGCCTCTTGCTGATACTGTGAGTGAATGACAGAGCCTCTTGCTGATACTGTGAGTGAATGACAGAGCCTCTTGCTGATACTGAGTGAATGACAGAGCCTCTTGCTGATACTGTGAGTGAATGACAGAGCCTCTTGCTGATATTGCGAGTGAATGACAGAGCCTCTTCCTGATATTGTGAGTGAATGACAGAGCCTCTTGCCGACATTGTGAGTGAATGACAGAGCCTCTTGCTGATTCTGTGATTGAATGACAGAGCCTCTTGCTGATACAGTTATTACATGACAGAGCCTCTTTCTGATACTATGAGTACATGACAGAGCCTCTTGCTGATACAGTTAGTACATGACAGAGCCTCTTGCTGATACTGTGAGTGCATGACAGAGCCTCTTGCTGATACTGTGAGTGAATGACAGAGCCTCTTGCTTATACTGTGAGTGAATGACAGAGCCTCTTGCTGATACTGTGAGTGAATGACAGAGCCTCTTGCTGATACTGTGAGTGAATGACAGAGCCTCTTGCTGATACTGTGATTGAATGACAGAGTCTCTTGCTGATATTGTGATTGAATGACAGAGGCTCTTTCTGATACTGTGATTGAATGACAGAGCCTCTTGCTGATACTGTGAGTGAATGACAGAGCCTCTTGCTGATACTGTGAGTGAATGACAGAGCCTCTTGCTGATACTGTGAGTGAATGACAGAGCCTCTTGCTGATATTGTGAGTGAATGACAGAGCCTCTTGCTGATATTGTGAGTGAATGATAGAGCCTCTTGCTGATACTGTGAGTGAATGACAGAGCCTCTTGCTGATTCTTTGATTGAATGACAGAGCCTCTTGCTGATACTGTGAGTGAATGACAGAGCCTCTTTCTGATACTGTGAGTGAATGATAGAGCCTCTTGCCGATACTGTGAGTGGATGACAGAGCCTCTTGCCGATAATGTGAGTGAATGACAGAGCCTCTTGCCGACATTTTGAGTGAATGACAGACCCTCTTGCTGACACTGTGAGTGAAAGACAGAGCCTCTTGCCGACATTGTGAGTGAATGACAGAGCCTCTTGCTGATACTGTGAGTGAATAACAGGGACTCTTTCCGATACTGTGAGTGAATGACAGTTCCTCTTGCCGATACAGTGAGTGAATGACAGAGCCTCTTGCTGATACTGTGAGTGAATGACAGAGCCTCTTGCTGATACTGTGAGTGAATGACAGAGCCTCTTGCTGATACTGTGATTGAATGACAGAGCCTTTTGCAGATACTGTGAGTGAATGACAGAGCCTCTTGCTGATACTGTGAGAGAATGACAGTGCCTCTTGCTGATACTGTGAGTGAATGAAAGAGCCTCTTGCTGATACTGTGAGTGAATGACAGAGCCTCTTGCTGATACTGTGAGTGAATGACAGAGTCTCTTGCTGACGTTGTGAGTGAATGACAGAGCCTCTTCCTGATTCTGTGATTGATTGACAGACCCTCTTGCTGATATTGTGAGTGAATGACAGAGCCTCTTCCTGATTCTGTGATTGATTGACAGACCCTCTTGCTGATATTGTGAGTGAATGACAGAGCCTCTTGCAGATACTGTGAGTGAATGACAGAGCCTCTTGCTGATACTGTGATTGAATGACAGAGCCTCTTCCTGATACTGTGATTGAATGACAGAGCCTCTTCCTGATACTGTGAGTGAATGACAGAGCCTCTTCCTGATACTGTGATTGAATGACAGAGCCTCTTCCTGATACTGTGAGTGAATGACAGAGCCTCTTGCTGATACTGTGAGTGAATGACAGAGCCTCTTGCTGATATTGTGAGTGAATGACAGAGCCTCTTGATGATTCTGTGATTGATTGACAGAGCCTCTTGCTGTTACTGTGAGTGAATGACAGAGCCTCTTGGTGATATTGTGAGTGAATGACAGAGCCTCTTGCTGATATTGTGATTGAATGAGAGAGCCTCTTGCTGATATTGTGATTGAATGACAGAGCCTCTTCCTGATTCTTTGATTGATTGACAGAGCCTCTTGCTGATACTGTGAGTGAATGACAGAGCCTCTTGCTGATATTGTGATTGAATGACAGAGCCTCTTGTTGATACTGTGAGTGAACGACAGAGCCTCTTGCAGATACTGTGAGTGAATGACAGAGCCTCTTGCTGATACTGTGAGTGAATGACAGAGCCTCTTCCTGATTCTTTGATTGATTGACAGAGCCTCTTCCTGATACGGTGAGTGAATGACAGAGACTCTTGCAGATACTGTGAGTGAATGACAGAGCCTCTTCCTGATACTGTGATTGAATGACAGAGCCTCTTGCTGATACTGTGAGTGAATGACAGAGCCTCTTGCTGATACAGTGAGTGAATGACAGAGCCTCTTGCTGATACTGTGAGTGAATGACAGAGCCTCTTGCTGATACTGTGAGTGAATGACAGAGCCTCTTGCTGATACTGTGAGTGAATGACAGAGCCTCTTGCTGATATTGTGAGTGATTGACAGAGCCTCTTGCTGATAATGTGAGTGATTGACAGAGCCTCTTGCTGATAATGTGAGAGAATGACACAGTCTCTTGCTGATACTGTGAGTGAATGAACGAGCCTCTTGCTGATATTGTGAGTGAATGACAGAGCCTCTTCCTGATATTGTGAGTGAATGACAGAGCCTCTTGCTGATAATGTGAGTGAATGACAGAGCCTCTTGCTGATAATGTGAGTGAATGACAGAGCCTCTTGCTGATACTGTGAGTGAATGACAGAGCCTCTTGCTGATAATGTGAGTGAATGACAGAGCCTCTTGCTGATATTGTGAGTGAATGACAGAGCCTCTTGCTGATAATGTGAGTGAATGACAGAGCCTCTTGTTGATAATGTGAGTGAATGACAGAGCCTCTTGCTGATACTGTGAGTGAATGACAGAGCCTCTTGCTGATACTGTGAGTGAATGACAGAGCCTCTTCCTGATATTGTGAGTGAATGACAGAGCCTCTTGCTGACGTTGTGAGTGAATGACAGAGCTTCTTCCTGATTCTGTGAGTGAATGACAGAGCCTCTTGCTGATACTGTGAGTGAATGACAGAGCCTATTGCTGGTATTGTGAGTGAATGACAGAGCCTCTTCCTGATTCCTTGAGTGAATGACAGAGCCTCTTGCTGATACTGTGAGTGAATGACAGAGCCTCTTGCTGATATTGTGAGTGAATGACAGAGCCTCCTGCTGATACTGTGAGTGAATGTCAGAGCCTCTTGCTGATATTGTGAGTGAATAACAGAGCCTGTGAGTGAACGACAGAGCCTCTTGCTGATACTGTGAGTGAATGACAGAGCCTCTTGCTGATACTGTGAGTGAATGACAGAGCCTCTTCCTGATTCTGTGATTGATCGACAGAGCATCTTGCTGATATTGTGAGTGAATGACAGAGCCTCTTCCTGAATCTGTGATTGATTGACAGAGCCCCTTGCTGATACTGTGAGTGAATGACAGAGCCTCTTGCAGATACTGTGAGTGAATGACAGAGCCTCTTGCTGATATTGTGAATAAATGACAGAGCCTCTTGCTGATACTGTGATTGAATGACAGAGCCTCTTCCTGATACTGTGATTGAATGACAGAGGCTCTTCCTGATACTGTGAGTGAATGATTGAGCCTCTTGCTGATACTGTGTGTGAATGACAGAGCCTCTCGCTGATACTGTGCGTGAATGACTGAGCCTCTCACTGATACTGTGAGTGAATGATAGAGCCTCTTGCTGATACTGTGAGTGAATGACAGAGCCTCTTGCTGATACTGTGAGTGAATGACAGAGCCTCTTGCTGATACTGTGAGTGAATGACAGAGCCTCTTGCTGATACTGTGAGTAAATGACAGAGCCTCTAGCTGATACTGTGAGTGAATGACAGAGCCTCTTGCTGATACTTTGATTTAATGACAGAGCCTCTTGCTGATAATGTGATTGAATGACAGAGCCTCTTGCTGATACTGTGAGTGAATGACAGAGCCTCTTGCTGATACTGTGAGTGAATGACAGAGCCTCTTGCTGATTCTGTGAGTGAATGACCGAGCATCTTGCTGATATTGTGAGTGAATGACAGAGCCTCTTGCTGATACTGTTAGTGAATGACAGAGCCTCTTGCCAGAGCCTCTTGCCGACATTGTGAGTCAATGACAGAGCCTCTTGCTGATAATGTGATTGAATGACAGAGACTCTTGCAGATACTGTGAGTGAATGACAGAGCCTCTTGCCGATACTGTGAGTGAATGACAGATCTCTTGCCGATACTGTGAGTGAATGACAGAGCCTCTTGCCGACATTGTGAGTGAATGACAGAGCCTCTTGCTGATACTGTGAGTGAATCACAGAGCCTCTTGCTGATACTGTGAGTGATTGACAGAGCCTCTTGTTGATACTGTGAGTGAATGACAGAGCCTCATGCTGATACTGTGAGTGAATGACAGAGCCTCTTGCTGATACTGTGAGTGAATGACAGAGCCTCTTGCTTAGACTGTGAGTGAATGACAGAGCCTCTTGCTGATTCTGTGATTGATTTACAGAGCCTCTTCCTGATACTGTGAGTGATTGACAGAGCCTCTTGCAGATACTGTGAGTGAATGACAGAGCCTCTTGCTGATACTGTGATTGAATGACAGAGCCTCTTCCTGATACTGTGATTGAATGACGGAGCCTCTTGCTGATACTGTGAGTGAATGACAGAGCCTCTTGCTGATACTGTGAGTGAATGACAGAGACTCTTGCTGATACTGTGAGTGAATGACAGAGCCTCTTGCTGATACTGTGAGTGAATGACAGTGCCTCTTGCTGATACTGTGAGTGAATGACAGAGCCTCTTGCAGATAATGTGAGTGAATGACAGAGCCTCTTGCTGATACTGTGAGAGAATGACAGAGTCTCTTGCTGATACTGTGAGTGAATGACCGAGCCTCTTGCTGATACTGTGAGGGAATGACAGAGCCTCTTGCTGATACTGTGAGTGAATGAGCGAGCCTCTTGCTGATACTGTGAGTGAATGACAGAGCCTCTTGCTGATACTGTGAGTGAATGACAGAGCCTCTTGCTGATACTGTGAGTGAATGACAGAGCCTCTTGCTGATACTGAGTGAATGACAGAGCCTCTTGCTGATACTGTGAGTGAATGACAGAGCCTCTTGCTGATATTGCGAGTGAATGACAGAGCCTCTTCCTGATATTGTGAGTGAATGACAGAGCATCTTGCCGACATTGTGAGTGAATGACAGAGCCTCTTGCTGATTCTGTGATTGAATGACAGAGCCTCTTGCTGATACAGTTATTACATGACAGAGCCTCTTTCTGATACTATGAGTACATGACAGAGCCTCTTGCTGATACAGTTAGTACATGACAGAGCCTCTTGCTGATACTGTGAGTGCATGACAGAGCCTCTTGCTGATACTGTGAGTGAATGACAGAGCCTCTTGCTTATACTGTGAGTGAATGACAGAGCCTCTTGCTGATACTGTGAGTGAATGACAGAGCCTCTTGCTGATACTGTGAGTGAATGACAGAGCCTCTTGCTGATACTGTGATTGAATGACAGAGTCTCTTGCTGATATTGTGATTGAATGACAGAGGCTCTTTCTGATACTGTGATTGAATGACAGAGCCTCTTGCTGATACTGTGAGTGAATGACAGAGCCTCTTGCTGATACTGTGAGTGAATGACAGAGCCTCTTGCTGATACTGTGAGTGAATGACAGAGCCTCTTGCTGATATTGTGAGTGAATGACAGAGCCTCTTGCTGATATTGTGAGTGAATGATAGAGCCTCTTGCTGATACTGTGAGTGAATGACAGAGCCTCTTGCTGATTCTTTGATTGAATGACAGAGCCTCTTGCTGATACTGTGAGTGAATGACAGAGCCTCTTTCTGATACTGTGAGTGAATGATAGAGCCTCTTGCCGATACTGTGAGTGGATGACAGAGCCTGTTGCCGATAATGTGAGTGAATGACAGAGCCTCTTGCCGACATTTTGAGTGAATGACAGACCCTCTTGCTGACACTGTGAGTGAAAGACAGAGCCTCTTGCCGACATTGTGAGTGAATGACAGAGCCTCTTGCTGATACTGTGAGTGAATAACAGAGACTCTTTCCGATACTGTGAGTGAATGACAGTGCCTCTTGCCGATACAGTGAGTGAATGACAGAGCCTCTTGCTGATACTGTGAGTGAATGACAGAGCCTCTTGCTGATACTGTGAGTGAATGACAGAGCCTCTTGCTGATACTGTGATTGAATGACAGAGCCTTTTGCTGATACTGTGAGTGAATGACAGAGCCTCTTGCTGATACTGTGAGAGAATGACAGTGCCTCTTGCTGATACTGTGAGTGAATGAAAGAGCCTCTTGCTGATACTGTGAGTGAATGACAGAGCCTCTTGCTGATACTGTGAGTGAATGACAGAGTCTCTTGCTGACGTTGTGAGTGAATGACAGAGCCTCTTCCTGATTCTTTGAGTGAATGACAGAGCCTCTTGCTGATACTGTGAGTGAATGACAGAACCTCTTGCTGTTTCTGTGAGTGAATGACAGAGCCTCTTCCTGATTCTGTGATTGATTGACAGACCCTCTTGCTGATATTGTGAGTGAATGACAGAGCCTCTTGCAGATACTGTGAGTGAATGACAGAGCCTCTTGCTGATACTGTGATTGAATGACAGAGCCTCTTCCTGATACTGTGATTGAATGACAGAGCCTCTTCCTGATACTGTGAGTGAATGACAGAGCCTCTTGCTGATACTGTGTGTGAATGACAGAGCCTCTTGATGATACTGTGAGTGAATGACAGAGCCTCTTGCTGATACTGTGAGTGAATGACAGAGCCTCTTGCTGATACTGTGAGTGAATGACAGAGCCTCTTGCTGATACTGTGAGTGAATGACAGTGCCTCTTGCTGATACTGTGATTGAATGACAGAGCCTCTTGCTGATACTGTGAGTGAATGACAGAGCCTCTTGCTGATACTGTGAGTGAATGACAGAGCATCTTGCTGATATTGTGAATGAATGACAGAGCCTCTTGCTGATACTGTGAGTGAATGACAGAGCATCTTGCTGATATTGTGAATGAATGACAGAGCCTCTTGCTGATACTGTGAGTGTATGACAGAGCCTCTTGCCAGAGCCTCTTGCCGACATTGTGTGTCAATGACAGAGCCTCTTGCTGATACTGTGAGTGAATGACAGAGACTCTTTCAGATACTGTGAGTGAATGACAGAGCCTCTTGCTGATACTGTGAGTGAATGACAGAGCCTCTTCCTGATATTGTGAGTGAATGACAGAGCCTCTTGCTGACGTTGTGAGTGAATGACAGAGCTTCTTCCTGATTCTGTGAGTGAATGACAGAGCCTCTTGCTGATACTGTGAGTGAATGACAGAGCCTATTGCTGGTATTGTGAGTGAATGACAGAGCCTCTTCCTGATTCCTTGAGTGAATGACAGAGCCTCTTGCTGATACTGTGAGTGAATGACAGAGCCTCTTGCTGATATTGTGAGTGAATGACAGAGCCTCCTGCTGATACTGTGAGTGAATGTCAGAGCCTCTTGCTGATATTGTGAGTGAATAACAGAGCCTGTGAGTAAACGACAGAGCCTCTTGCTGATACTGTGAGTGAATGACAGAGCCTCTTGCTGATACTGTGAGTGAATGACAGAGCCTCTTCCTGATTCTGTGATTGATCGACAGAGCATCTTGCTGATATTGTGAGTGAATGACAGAGCCTCTTCCTGAATCTGTGATTGATTGACAGAGCCCCTTGCTGATACTGTGAGTGAATGACAGAGCCTCTTGCAGATACTGTGAGTGAATGACAGAGCCTCTTGCTGATATTGTGAATGAATGACAGAGCCTCTTGCTGATACTGTGATTGAATGACAGAGCCTCTTCCTGATACTGTGATTGAATGACAGAGGCTCTTCCTGATACTGTGAGTGAATGATTGAGCCTCTTGCTGATACTGTGTGTGAATGACAGAGCCTCTCGCTGATACTGTGCGTGAATGACTGAGCCTCTCGCTGATACTGTGAGTGAATGATAGAGCCTCTTGCTGATACTGTGAGTGAATGACAGAGCCTCTTGCTGATACTGTGAGTGAATGACAGAGCCTCTTGCTGATACTGTGAGTGAATGACAGAGCCTCTTGCTGATACTGTGAGTAAATGACAGAGCCTCTAGCTGATACTGTGAGTGAATGACAGAGCCTCTTGCTGATACTTTGATTTAATGACAGAGCCTCTTGCTGATAATGTGATTGAATGACAGAGCCTCTTGCTGATACTGTGAGTGAATGACAGAGCCTCTTGATGATACTGTGAGTGAATGACAGAGCCTCTTGCTGATTCTGTGAGTGAATGACCGAGCATCCTGCTGATATTGTGAGTGAATGACAGAGCCTCGTGCTGATACTGTGAGTGAATGACAGAGCCTCTTGCCAGAGCCTCTTGCCGACATTGTGAGTCAATGACAGAGCCTCTTGCTGATAATGTGATTGAATGACAGAGACTCTTGCAGATACTGTGAGTGAATGACAGAGCCTCTTGCCGATACTGTGAGTGAATGACAGAGCCTCTTGCCGATACTGTGAGTGAATGACAGAGCCTCTTGCCGACATTGTGAGTGAATGACAGAGCCTCTTGCTGATACTGTGAGTGAATCACAGAGCCTCTTGCTGATACTGTGAGTGATTGACAGAGCCTCTTGTTGATACTGTGAGTGAATGACAGAGCCTCATGCTGATACTGTGAGTGAATGACAGAGCCTCTTGCTGATACTGTGAGTGAATGACAGAGCCTCTTGCTGATTCTGTGATTGATTTACAGAGCCTCTTCCTGATACTGTGAGTGATTGACAGAGCCTCTTGCAGATACTGTGAGTGAATGACAGAGCCTCTTGCTGATACTGTGATTGAATGACAGAGCCTCTTCCTGATACTGTGATTGAATGACGGAGCCTCTTGCTGATACTGTGAGTGAATGACAGAGCCTCTTGCTGATACTGTGAGTGAATGACAGAGACTCTTGCTGATACTGTGAGTGAATGACAGAGCCTCTTGCTGATACTGTGAGTGAATGACAGTGCCTCTTGCTGATACTGTGAGTGAATGACAGAGCCTCTTGCAGATAATGTGAGTGAATGACAGAGCCTCTTGCTGATACTGTGAGAGAATGACAGAGTCTCTTGCTGATACTGTGAGTGAATGACCGAGCCTCTTGCTGATACTGTGAGTGAATGACAGAGCCTCTTGCTGATACTGTGAGTGAATGAGCGAGCCTCTTGCTGATACTGTGAGTGAATGACAGAGCCTCTTGCTGATACTGTGAGTGAATGACAGAGCCTCTTGCTGATACTGTGAGTGAATGACAGAGCCTCTTGCTGATACTGAGTGAATGACAGAGCCTCTTGCTGATACTGTGAGTGAATGACAGAGCCTCTTGCTGATATTGCGAGTGAATGACAGAGCCTCTTCCTGATATTGTGAGTGAATGACAGAGCCTCTTGCCGACATTGTGAGTGAATGACAGAGCCTCTTGCGTATTCTGTGATTGAATGACAGAGCCTCTTGCTGATACAGTTATTACATGACAGAGCCTCTTTCTGATACTATGAGTACATGACAGAGCCTCTTGCTGATACAGTTAGTACATGACAGAGCCTCTTGCTGATACTGTGAGTGCATGACAGAGCCTCTTGCTGATACTGTGAGTGAATGACAGAGCCTCTTGCTTATACTGTGAGTGAATGACAGAGCCTCTTGCTGATACTGTGAGTGAATGACAGAGCCTCTTGCTGATACTGTGAGTGAATGACAGAGCCTCTTGCTGATACTGTGATTGAATGACAGAGTCTCTTGCCGACATTTTGAGTGAATGACAGACCCTCTTGCTGACACTGTGAGTGAAAGACAGAGCCTCTTGCCGACATTGTGAGTGAATGACAGAGCCTCTTGCTGATACTGTGAGTGAATGACAGAGCCTCTTGCTGATACTGTGAGTGAATGACAGAGCCTCTTGCTGATATTGTGAGTGAATGACAGAGCCTCTTGCTGATATTGTGAGTCAATGATAGAGCCTCTTGCTGATACTGTGAGTGAATGACAGAGCCTCTTGCTGATTCTTTGATTGAATGACAGAGCCTCTTGCTGATACTGTGAGTGAATGACAGAGCCTCTTTCTGATACTGTGAGTGAATGATAGAGCCTCTTGCCGATACTGTGAGTGGAAGACAGAGCCTCTTGCCGATAATGTGAGTGAATGACAGAGCCTCTTGCCGACATTTTGAGTGAATGACAGACCCTCTTGCTGACACTGTGAGTGAAAGACAGAGCCTCTTGCCGACATTGTGAGTGAATGACAGAGCCTCTTGCTGATACTGTGAGTGAATAACAGAGACTCTTTCCGATACTGTGAGTGAATGACAGTGCCTCTTGCCGATACAGTGAGTGAATGACAGAGCCTCTTGCTGATACTGTGAGTGAATGACAGAGCCTCTTGCTGATACTGTGAGTGAATGACAGAGCCTCTTGCTGATACTGTGATTGAATGACAGAGCCTTTTGCTGATACTGTGAGTGAATGACAGAGCCTCTTGCTGATACTGTGAGAGAATGACAGTGCCTCTTGCTGATACTGTGAGTGAATGAAAGAGCCTCTTGCTGATACTGTGAGTGAATGACAGAGCCTCTTGCTGATACTGTGAGTGAATGACAGAATCTCTTGCTGACGTTGTGAGTGAATGACAGAGCCTCTTCCTGATTCTGTGAGTGAATGACAGAGCCTCTTGCTGATACTATGAGTGAATGACAGAGCCTCTTGCTGATATTGTGAGTGAATGACAGAGCCTCTTCCTGATTCTGTGATTGATTGACAGACCCTCTTGCTGATATTGTGAGTGAATGACAGAGCCTCTTGCAGATACTGTGAGTGAATGACAGAGCCTCTTGCTGATACTGTGATTGAATGACAGAGCCTCTTCCTGATACTGTGATTGAATGACAGAGCCTCTTCCTGATACTGTGAGTGAATGACAGAGCCTCTTGCTGATACTGTGTGTGAATGACAGAGCCTCTTGATGATACTGTGAGTGAATGACAGAGCCTCTTGCTGATACTGTGAGTGAATGACAGAGCCTCTTGCTGATACTGTGAGTGAATGACAGAGCCTCTTGCTGATACTGTGAGTGAATGACAGTGCCTCTTGCTGATACTGTGATTGAATGACAGAGCCTCTTGCTGATACTGTGAGTGAATGACAGAGCCTCTTGCTGATACTGTGAGTGAATGACAGAGCATCTTGCTGATATTGTGAATGAATGACAGAGCCTCTTGCTGATACTGTGAGTGAATGACAGAGCATCTTGCTGATATTGTGAATGAATGACAGAGCCTCTTGCTGATACTGTGAGTGTATGACAGAGCCTCTTGCCAGAGCCTCTTGCCGACATTGTGAGTCAATGACAGAGCCTCTTGCTGATACTGTGAGTGAATGACAGAGACTCTTTCAGATACTGTGAGTGAATGACAGAGCCTCTTGCCGATTCTGTGAGTGAATGACAGAGCCTCTTGCCGATACTGTGAGTGAATGACAGAGCCTCTTGCCGACATTGTGAGTGAATGACAGAGCCTCTTGCTGATACTGTGAGTGATTAACAGAGCCTCCTGCTGATACTGTGAGTGAATGTCAGAGCCTCTTGCTGATATTGTGAGTGAATGACAGAGCCTGTGAGTGAACGACAGAGACTCTTGCTGATACTGTGAGTGAATGACAGAGCCTCTTGCTGATACAGTGAGTGAATGACAGAGCCTCTTCCTGATTCTGTGATTGATTGACAGAGCCTCTTGCTGATATTGTGAGTGAATGACAGAGCCTCTTCCTGATTCTGTGATTGATTGACAGAGCGTCTTGCTGATACTGTGAGTGAATGACAGAGCCTCTTGCAGATACTGTAAGTGAATGACAGAGCCTCTTGCTGATATTGTGAATGAATGACAGAGCCTCTTGCTGATACTGTGATTGAATGACAGAGCCTCTTCCTGATACTGTGATTGAATGACAGAGCCTCTTCCTGATACTGTGTGTGAATGACAGAGCGTCTTGCTGATACTGTGAGTGAATGTCAGAGCCTCTTGCTGATACTGTGCGTGAATGACAGAGCCTCTTGCTGATACTGTGAGTGAATGACAGAGCCTCTTACTGATACTGTGAGTGAATGACAGAGCCTCTTGCTGATACTGTGAGTGAATGACAGAGCCTCTTGCTGATACTGTGAGTGAATGCCAGAGCCTCTAGCTGATACTGTGAGTGAATTACAGAGCCTCTTGCTGATACTGTGAGTGAATGCCAGAGCCTCTAGCTGATACTGTGAGTGAATTACAGAGACTCTTGCCGATACTGTGAGTGAATGACAGAGCCCCTTGCCGATACTGTGAGTGAATGACAGAGCCTCTTGCTGATACTGTGAGTGAATGACAGAGCCTCTTGCTGATACTGTGAGTGAATGACAGAGCCTCTTGCTGATACTGTGAGTGAATGACAGAGCCTCTTGCTGATATAGTGAGTGAATGACAGAGCCTCTTGCTGATATTGTGAGTGAATGACAGAGCCTCTTGCTGATACTGTGAGTGAATGACAGAGCCTCTTGCTGATACTGTGAGTGAAAGACAGAGCCTCTTGCTGATACTGTGAGTGAATGACATAGCCTCTTGCTGATACTATGAGTGAATGACAGAGCCTCTTGCTGATATTGTGAGTGAATGACAGAGCCTCTTGCTAAAACTGTGAGTGAATGACAGAACCTCTTGTTTAGACTGTGAGTGAATGACAGAGCCTCTTGCTGATACTATGAGTGAATGACAGAGCCTCTTGCTGATATTGTGAGTGAATGACAGAGCCTCTTGCTGATATTGTGAGTGAATGACAGAGCCTGTTGCTGATACTGTGAGTGAATGAAAGAGCCTCTTGCTGATATTGTGTGTGAATGACAGAGCCTCTTGCTGATACTGTGAGTGAATGACAGAGCCTCTTGCTGATACTGTGAGTGAATGACAGAGCCTCTTGCTGATACTGTGAGTGAATGACAGAGCCTCTTGCTGATACTGTGAGTGAATGACAGAGTCTCTTGATTATACTGTGAGTGAATGACAGAGCGTCTTGCTGATACTGTGAGTGAATGACAGAGCCTCTTGCTGATATTGCGAGTGAATGACAGAGCCTCTTGCTGATTCTGTGTTTGAATGACAGAGCCTCTTGCTGATACAGTTATTACATGACAGAGCCTCTTTCTGATACTGTGAGTACATGATAGAGCTGCTTGCTGATACTGTGAGTGAATGACAGAGCCTCTTGCTGATACTGTGAGTGAATGACAGAGTCTCTTGCTGATATTGTGATTGAATGACAGAGGCTCTTTCTGATACTGTGATTGAATGACAGAGCCTCTTGCTGATACTGTGAGTGAATGACAGAGCCTCTTGCTGATACTGTGAGTGAATGACAGAGCCTCTTGCTGATACTGTGAGTGAATGACAGAGCCTCTTGCTGATACTGTGAGTGAATGACAGAGCCTCTTGCTGATATTTTGATTGAATGACAGAGCCTCTTGCTGATATTGTGAGTGAATGATAGAGCCGCTTGCTGATACTGTGAGTGAATGACAGAGCCTCTTGCTGATTCTGTGATTGAATGACAGAGCCTCTTGCTGATACTTTGAGTGAATGACAGAGCCTCTTTCTGATACTGTGAGTGAATGATAGAGCCTCTTGCCGATAATGTGAGTGAATGACAGAGCCTCTTGCCGACATTTTGAGTGAATGACAGACCATCTTTCTGACACTGTGAGTGAAAGACAGAGCCTCTTGCCGACATTGTGAGTGAATGACAGAGCCTCTTGCCGATACAGTGAGTGAATGACAGAGCCTCTTGCTGATACTGTGAGTGAATGACAGAGCCTCTTGCTGATACTGTGAGTGAATGACAGAGCCTCTTGCTGATACTGTGATTGAATGACAGAGCCTCTTGCTGATACTGTGAGTGAATGACAGAGCCTCTTGCTGATACTGTGAGTGAATGACAGAGCCTCTTCCTGATTCTGTGATTGATTGCCAGAGCCTCTTCCTGATACGGTGAGTGAATGACAGAGACTCTTGCTGATACTGTGAGTGAATGACAGAGCCTCTTCCTGATTCTGTGATTGATTGACAGAGCCTCTTCCTGATACGGTGAGTGAATGACAGAGACTCTTGCTGATACTGTGATTGAATGACAGAGCCTCTTGCTGATACTGTGAGTGAATGACAGAGCCTCTTGATGATACTGTGAGTGAATGACAGAGCCTCTTCCTGATTCCGTGATTGATTGACAGAGCCTCTTCCTGATACTGTGATTGAATGACAGAGCCTCTTGCTGATACTGTGAGTGAACGACAGAGCCTCTTGCTGATACTGTGAGTGAATGACAGAGCCTCTTGCTGATACTGTGAGTGAATGACAGAGCCTCTTCCTGATATTGTGAGTGAATGACAGAGCCTCTTGCTGACGTTGTGAGTGAATGACAGAGCTTCTTCCTGATTCTGTGAGTGAATGAGAGAGCCTCTTGCTGATACTGTGAGTGAATGACAGAGCCTCTTCCTGATTCTGTGATTGATTGACAGAGCCTCTTCCTGATACGGTGAGTGAATGACAGAGACTCTTGCAGATACTGTGAGTGAATGACAGAGCCTCTTCCTGATACTGTGATTGAATGATAGAGCCTCTTGCTTATACTGTGAGTGAATGACAGAGCCTCTGGCTGATACTGTGAGTGAATGACAGAGCCTCTTGCTGATACTGTGAGTGAATGACAGAGCCTCTTCCTGATATTGTGAGTGAATGACAGAGCATCTTGCTGACGTTGTGAGTGAATGACAGAGCTTCTTCCTGATTCTGTGAGTGAATGAGAGAGCCTCTTGCTGATACTGTGAGTGAATGACAGAGCCTCTTCCTGATTCTGTGAGTGAATGACAGAGCCTCTTGCTGATACTGTGAGTGAATGACAGAGCCTCTTGCTGATATTGTGAGTGAATGACAGAGCCTCCTGCTGATACTGTGAGTGAATGTCAGAGCCTCTTGCTGATATTGTGAGTGAATATCAGAGCCTGTGAGTGAACGACAGAGCCTCTTGCTGATACTGTGAGTGAATGACAGAGCCTCTTGCTGATACTGTGAGTGAATGACAGAGCCTCTTCCTGATTCTGTGATTGATTGACAGAGCATCTTGCTGATACTGTGAGTGAATGACAGAGCCTCTTGCTGATACTGTGAGTGATTGACAGAGCCCCTTGCTGATAATGTGAGAGAATGACAGAGTCTCTTGCTGATACTGTGAGTGAATGGCAGAGCCTCTTGCTGATATTGTGAGTGAATGACAGAGCCTCTTGCTGATAATGTGAGTGAATGACAGAGCCTCTGGCTGACACTGTGAGTGAATGACAGAGCCTCTTGCTGATACTGTGAGTGAATGACAGAGCCTCTTCCTGATATTGTGAGTGAATGACAGAGCCTCTTGCTGACGTTGTGAGTGAATGACAGAGCTTCTTCCTGATTCTGTGAGTGAATGACAGAGCCTCTTGCTGATACTGTGAGTGAATGACAGAGCCTATTGCTGGTATTGTGAGTGAATGACAGAGCCTCTTCCTGATTCTGTGAGTGAATGACAGAGCCTCTTGCTGATACTGTGAGTGAATGACAGAGCCTCTTGCTGATATTGTGAGTGAATGACAGAGCCTCCTGCTGATACTGTGAGTGAATGTCAGAGCCTCTTGCTGATATTGTGAGTGACTAACAGAGCCTGTGAGTGAACGACAGAGCCTCTTGCTGATACTGTGAGTGAATGACAGAGCCTCTTGCTGATACTGTGAGTGAATGACAGAGCCTCTTCCTGATTCTGTGATTGATTGACAGAGCATCTTGCTGATATTGTGAGTGAATGACAGAGACTCTTCCTGAATCTGTGATTGATTGACAGAGCCTTTTGCTGATACTGTGAGTAAATGACAGAGCCTCTTGCAGATACTGTGAGTGAATGACAGAGCCTCTTGCTGATATTGTGAATGAATGACAGAGCCTCTTGCTGATACTGTGATTGAATGACAGAGCCTCTTCCTGATACTGTGATTGAATGACAGAGGCTCTTCCTGATACTGTGAGTGAATGATTGAGCCTCTTGCTGATACTGTGTGTGAATGACAGAGCCTCTCGCTGATACTGTGCGTGAATGAGAGAGCCTCTCGCTGATACTGTGAGTGAATGATAGAGCCTCTTGCTGATACTGTGAGTGAATGACAGAGCCTCTTGCTGATACTGTGAGTGAATGACAGAGCCTCTTGCTAATACTGTGAGTGAATGACAGAGACTCTTGCTGATACTGTGAGTAAATGACAGAGCCTCTAGCTGATACTGTGAGTGAATGACAGAGCCTCTTGCTGATACTTTGATTTAATGACAGAGCCTCTTGCTGATACTGTGATTGAATGACAGAGCCTCTTGCTGATACTGTGAGTGAATGACAGAGCCTCTTGCTGATACTGTGAGTGAATGACAGAGCCTCTTGCTGATTCTGTGAGTGAATGACCGAGCATCTTGCTGATATTGTGAGTGAATGACAGAGCCTCTTGCTGATACTGTGAGTGAATGACAGAGCCTCTTGCCAGAGCCTCTTGCCGACATTGTGAGTCAATGACAGAGCCTCTTGCTGATAATGTGAGTGAATGACAGAGACTCTTGCCGATACTGTGAGTGAATGACAAAGCCTCTTGCCGATACTGTGAGTGAATGACAGAGCCTCTTGCTGATACTGTGAGTGATTGACAGAGCCTCTTGTTGATACTGTGAGTGAATGACAGAGCCTCATGCTGATACTGTGAGTGAATGACAGAGCCTCTTGCTTAGACTGTGAGTGAATGACAGAGCCTCTTGCTGATTCTGTGATTAATTGACAGAGCCTCTTCCTGATACTGTGAGTGATTGACAGAGCCTCTTGCAGATACTGTGAGTGAATGACAGAGCCTCTTGCTGATACTGTGATTGAATGACAGAGCCTCTTCCTGATACTGTGATTGAATGACAGAGCCTCTTGCTGATACTGTGAGTGAATGACAGAGCCTCTTGCTGATACTGTGAGTGAATGACAGAGCCTCTTGCTGATTCTGTGAGTGAATGACAGAGCCTCTTGCTGATACTGTGAGTGAATGACAGTGCCTCTTGCTGATACTGTGAGTGAATGACAGAGCCTCTTGCAGATAATGTGAGTGAATGACAGAGCCTCTTGTTGATACTGTGAGAGAATGACAGAGTCTCTTGCTGATACTGTGAGTGAATGACCGAGCCTCTTGCTGATACTGTGAGTGAATGACAGAGACTCTTGCTGATACTGTGAGTGAATGACCGAGCCTCTTGCTGATACTGTGAGTGAATGACAGAGCCTCTTGCTGATACTGTGAGTGAATGACAGAGCCTCTTGCTGATACTGTGAGTGAATGACAGAGCCTCTTGCTGATACTGAGTGAATGACAGAGCCTCTTGCTGATACTGTGAGTGAATGACAGAGCCTCTTCCTGATATTGTGAGTGAATGAACGAGCCTCTTGCTGACGTTGTGAGTGAATGACAGAGCTTCTTCCTGATTCTGTGAGTGAATGACAGAGCCTCTTGCTGATACTGTGAGTGAATGACAGAGCCTCTTGCTGATTCTGTGAGTGAATGACAGAGCCTCTTGCTGATACTGTGAGTGAATGACAGTGCCTCTTGCTGATACTGTGAGTGAATGACAGAGCCTCTTGCAGATAATGTGAGTGAATGACAGAGCCTCTTGTTGATACTGTGAGAGAATGACAGAGTCTCTTGCTGATACTGTGAGTGAATGACCGAGCCTCTTGCTGATACTGTGAGTGAATGACAGAGACTCTTGCTGATACTGTGAGTGAATGACCGAGCCTCTTGCTGATACTGTGAGTGAATGACAGAGCCTCTTGCTGATACTGTGAGTGAATGACAGAGCCTCTTGCTGATACTGTGAGTGAATGACAGAGCCTCTTGCTGATACTGAGTGAATGACAGAGCCTCTTGCTGATACTGTGAGTGAATGACAGAGCCTCTTCCTGATATTGTGAGTGAATGACAGAGCCTCTTGCCGACATTGTGAGTGAATGACAGAGCCTCTTGCTGATTCTGTGATTGAATGACAGAGCCTCTTGCTGATACAGTTAGTACATGACAGAGCCTCTTGCTGATAATGTGAGTGAATGACAGAGCCTCTTGCTGATACAGTGAGTGATTGACAGAGCCTCTTGCTGATAATGTGAGTGAATGACAGAGCCTCTTGCTGATAATGTGAGAGAATGACAGAGTCTATTGCTGATACTGTGAGTGAATGAACGAGCCTCTTGCTGATATTGTGAGTGAATGACAGAGCCCCTTGCTGATATTGTGAGTGAATAACAGAGCTTGTGAGTGAACGACAGAGCCTCTTGCTGATACTGTGAGTGAATGACAGAGCCTCTTCCTGAATCTGTGATTGATTGACAGAGCCTCTTGCTGATACTGTGAGTGAATGACAGAGCCTCTTGCAGATACTGTGAGTGAATGACAGAGCCTCTTGCTGATATTGTGAATGAATGACAGAGCCTCTTGCTGATACTGCGATTGAATGACAGAGCCTCTTCCTGATACTGTGATTGAATGACAGAGGCTCTTCCTGATACTGTGAGTGAATGATTGAGCCTCTTGCTGATACTGTGTGTGAATGACAGAGCCTCTCGCTGATACTGTGAGTGAATTATAGAGCCTCTTGCTGATACTGTGAGAGAATGACAGAGTCTCTTGCTGATACTGTGAGTGAATGACAGAGACTCTTGCTGATACTGTGAGTGAATGACCGAGCCTCTTGCTGATACTGTGAGTGAATGACAGAGCCTCTTGCTGATACTGTGAGTGAATGACAGAGCCTCTTGCTGATACTGTGAGTGAATGACAGAGCCTCTTGCTGATACTGAGTGAATGACAGAGCCTCTTGCTGATACTGTGAGTGAATGACAGAGCCTCTTGCTGATATTGCGAGTGAATGACAGAGACTCTTCCTGATATTGTGAGTGAATGACAGAGCCTCTTGCCGACATTGTGAGTGAATGACAGAGCCTCTTGCTGATTCTGTGATTGAATGACAGAGCCTCTTGCTGATACAGTTATTACATGACAGAGCCTCTTGCTGATAATGTGAGTGAATGACAGAGCCTCTTGCTGATACTGTGAGTGATTGACAGAGCCTCTTGCTGATAATGTGAGTGAATGACAGAGCCTCTTGCTGATACAGTTAGTACATGACAGAGACTCTTGCTGATAATGTGAGTGAATGACAGAGCCTCTTGCTGATACTGTGAGTGATTGACAGAGCCTCTTGCTGATAATGTGAGTGAATGACAGAGCCTCTTGCTGTTACTGTGAGTGAATGACAGAGCCTCTTGGTGATATTGTGAGTGAATGACAGAGCCTCTTGCTTATATTGTGATTGAATGACAGAGCCTCTTGCTGATATTGTGATTGAATGAGAGAGCCTCTTGCTGATACTGTGAGTGAATGACAGAGCCTCTTGCTGATATTGTGATTGAATGAGAGAGCCTCTTGTTGATACTGTGAGTGAACGACAGAGCCTCTTGCAGATACTGTGAGTGAATGACAGAGCCTCTTCCTGATTCTGTGATTGATTGACAGAGCCTCTTCCTGATACGGTGAGTGAATGACAGAGACTCTTGCAGATACTGTGAGTGAATGACAGAGCCTCTTCCTGATACTGTGATTGAATGATAGAGCCTCTTGCTTATACTGTGAGTGAATGACAGAGCCTCTTGCTGATACAGTGAGTGAATGACAGAGCCTCTTGCTGATACTGTGAGTGAATGACAGAGCCTCTTGCTGATACTGTGAGTGAATGACAGAGCCTCTTGCTGATACTGTGAGTGATTGACAGAGCCTCTTGCTGATACTGTGTGTGATTGACAGAGCCTCTTGCTGATAATGTGAGTGAATGACAGAGCCTCTTGCTGATACTGTGAGTGATTGACAGAGCCTCTTGCTGATAATGTGTGAATGACAGAGCCTCTTGCTGATACTGTGAGTGATTGACAGAGCCCCTTGCTGATAATGTGAGAGAATGACAGAGTCTCTTGCTGATACTGTGAGTGAATGACAGAGCCTCTTCCTGATATTGTGAGTGAATGACAGAGCCTCTTGCTGACGTTGTGAGTGAATGACAGAGCTTCTTCCTGATTCTGTGAGTGAATGGCGGAGCCTCTTGCTGATAATGTGAGTGAATGACAGAGCCTCTGGCTGATACTGTGAGTGAATGACAGAGCCTCTTGCTGATACTGTGAGTGAATGACAGAGCCTCTTCCTGATATTGTGAGTGAATGACAGAGCCTCTTGCTGACGTTGTGAGTGAATGACAGAGCTTCTTCCTGATTCTGTGAGTGAATGGCAGAGCCTCTTGCTGATACTGTGAGTGAATGACAGAGCCTCTTGCTGATACTGTGAGTGATTGACAGAGCCTCTTGCTGATACTGTGAGTGATTGACAGAGCCTCTTGCTGATAATGTGTGAATGACAGAGCCTCTTGCTGATACTGTGAGTGATTGACAGAGCCCCTTGCTGATAATGTGAGAGAATGACAGAGTCTCTTGCTGATACTGTGAGTGAATGACAGAGCCTCTTCCTGATATTGTGAGTGAATGACAGAGCCTCTTACTGACGTTGTGAGTGAATGACAGAGCTTCTTCCTGATTCTGTGAGTGAATGGCAGAGCCTCTTGCTGATATTGTGAGTGAATGACAGAGCCTCTTGCTGATAATGTGAGTGAATGACAGAGCCTCTGGCTGATACTGTGAGTGAATGACAGAGCCTCTTGCTGATACTGTGAGTGAATGACAGAGCCTCTTCCTGATATTGTGAGTGAATGACAGAGCCTCTTGCTGACGTTGTGAGTGAATGACAGAGCTTCTTCCTGATTCTGTGAGTGAATGACAGAGCCTCTTGCTGATACTGTGAGTGAATGACAGAGCCTATTGCTGGTATTGTGAGTGAATGACAGAGCCTCTTCCTGATTCTGTGAGTGAATGACAGAGCCTCTTGCTGATACTGTGAGTGAATGACAGAGCCTCTTGCTGATATTGTGAGTGAATGACAGAGCCTCCTGCTGATACTGTGAGTGAATGTCAGAGCCTCTTGCTGATATTGTGAGTGAATAACAGAGCCTGTGAGTGAACGACAGAGCCTCTTGCTGATACTGTGAGTGAATGACAGAGCCTCTTGCTGATACTGTGAGTGAATGACAGAGCCTCTTCCTGATTCTGTGATTGATTGACAGAGCATCTTGCTGATACTGTGAGTGAATGACAGAGCCTCTTGCTGATACTGTGAGTGATTGACAGAGCCTCTTGCTGACGTTGTGAGTGAATGACAGAGCTTCTTCCTGATTCTGTGAGTGAATGGCAGAGCCTCTTGCTGATATTGTGAGTGAATGACAGAGCCTCTTGCTGATAATGTGAGTGAATGACAGAGCCTCTGGCTGATACTGTGAGTGAATGACAGAGCCTCTTGCTGATACTGTGAGTGAATGACAGAGCCTCTTCCTGATATTGTGAGTGAATGACAGAGCCTCTTGCTGACGTTGTGAGTGAATGACAGAGCTTCTTCCTGATTCTGTGAGTGAATGACAGAGCCTCTTGCTGATACTGTGAGTGAATGACAGAGCCTATTGCTGGTATTGTGAGTGAATGACAGAGCCTCTTCCTGATTCTGTGAGTGAATGACAGAGCCTCTTGCTGATACTGTGAGTGAATGACAGAGCCTCTTGCTGATATTGTGAGTGAATGACAGAGCCTCCTGCTGATACTGTGAGTGAATGTCAGAGCCTCTTGCTGATATTGTGAGTGAATAACAGAGCCTGTGAGTGAACGACAGAGCCTCTTGCTGATACTGTGAGTGAATGACAGAGCCTCTTCCTGATTCTGTGATTGATTGACAGAGCATCTTGCTGATATTGTGAGTGAATGACAGAGACTCTTCCTGAATCTGTGATTGATTGACAGAGCCTCTTGCTGATACTGTGAGTGAATGACAGAGCCTCTTGCAGATACTGTGAGTGAATGACAGAGCCTCTTGCTGATATTGTGAATGAATGACAGAGCCTCTTGCTGATACTGTGATTGAATGACAGAGCCTCTTCCTGATACTGTGATTGAATGACAGAGGCTCTTCCTGATACTGTGAGTGAATGATTGAGCCTCTTGCTGATACTGTGTGTGAATGACAGAGCCTCTCGTGATACTGTGCGTGAATGAGAGAGCCTCTCGCTGATACTGTGAGTGAATGATAGAGCCTCTTGCTGATACTGTGAGTGAATGACAGAGCCTCTTGCTGATACTGTGAGTGAATGACAGAGCCTCTTGCTAATACTGTGAGTGAATGACAGAGCCTCTTGCTGATACTGTGAGTAAATGACAGAGCCTCTAGCTGATACTGTGAGTGAATGACAGAGCCTCTTGCTGATACTTTGATTTAATGACAGAGCCTCTTGCTGATACTGTGATTGAATGACAGAGCCTCTTGCTGATACTGTGAGTGAATGATAGAGCCTCTTGCTGATACTGTGAGTGAATGACAGAGCCTCTTGCTGATTCTGTGAGTGAATGACCGAGCATCTTGCTGATATTGTGAGTGAATGACAGAGCCTCTTGCTGATACTGTGAGTGAATGACAGAGCCTCTTGCCAGAGCCTCTTGCCGACATTGTGAGTCAATGACAGAGCCTCTTGCTGATAATGTGAGTGAATGACAGAGACTCTTGCCGATACTGTGAGTGAATGACAAAGCCTCTTGCCGATACTGTGAGTGAATGACAGAGCCTATTGCTGGTATTGTGAGTGAATGACAGAGCCTCTTCCCGATTCTGTGAGTGAATGACAGAGCCTCTTGCTGATACTGTGAGTGAATGACAGAGCCTCTTGCTGATATTGTGAGTGAATGACAGAGCCTCCTGCTGATACTGTGAGTGAATGTCAGAGCCTCTTGCTGATATTGTGAGTGAATAACAGAGCCTGTGAGTGAACGACAGAGCCTCTTGCTGATACTGTGAGTGAATGACAGAGCCTCTTGCTGATACTGTGAGTGAATGACAGAGCCTCTTCCTGATTCTGTGATTGATTGACAGAGCATCTTGCTGATACTGTGAGTGAATGACAGAGCCTCTTGCTGATACTGTGAGTGATTGACAGAGCCTCTTGCTGACGTTGTGAGTGAATGACAGAGCTTCTTCCTGATTCTGTGAGTGAATGGCAGAGCCTCTTGCTGATATTGTGAGTGAATGACAGAGCCTCTTGCTGATAATGTGAGTGAATGACAGAGCCTCTGGCTGATACTGTGAGTGAATGACAGAGCCTCTTGCTGATACTGTGAGTGAATGACAGAGCCTCTTCCTGATATTGTGAGTGAATGACAGAGCCTCTTGCTGACGTTGTGAGTGAATGACAGAGCTTCTTCCTGATTCTGTGAGTGAATGACAGAGCCTCTTGCTGATACTGTGAGTGAATGACAGAGCCTATTGCTGGTATTGTGAGTGAATGACAGAGCCTCTTCCTGATTCTGTGAGTGAATGACAGAGCCTCTTGCTGATACTGTGAGTGAATGACAGAGCCTCTTGCTGATATTGTGAGTGAATGACAGAGCCTCCTGCTGATACTGTGAGTGAATGTCAGAGCCTCTTGCTGATATTGTGAGTGAATAACAGAGCCTGTGAGTGAACGACAGAGCCTCTTGCTGATACTGTGAGTGAATGACAGAGCCTCTTCCTGATTCTGTGATTGATTGACAGAGCATCTTGCTGATATTGTGAGTGAATGACAGAGACTCTTCCTGAATCTGTGATTGATTGACAGAGCCTCTTGCTGATACTGTGAGTGAATGACAGAGCCTCTTGCAGATACTGTGAGTGAATGACAGAGCCTCTTGCTGATATTGTGAATGAATGACAGAGCCTCTTGCTGATACTGTGATTGAATGACAGAGCCTCTTCCTGATACTGTGATTGAATGACAGAGGCTCTTCCTGATACTGTGAGTGAATGATTGAGCCTCTTGCTGATACTGTGTGTGAATGACAGAGCCTCTCGTGATACTGTGCGTGAATGAGAGAGCCTCTCGCTGATACTGTGAGTGAATGATAGAGCCTCTTGCTGATACTGTGAGTGAATGACAGAGCCTCTTGCTGATACTGTGAGTGAATGACAGAGCCTCTTGCTAATACTGTGAGTGAATGACAGAGCCTCTTGCTGATACTGTGAGTAAATGACAGAGCCTCTAGCTGATACTGTGAGTGAATGACAGAGCCTCTTGCTGATACTTTGATTTAATGACAGAGCCTCTTGCTGATACTGTGATTGAATGACAGAGCCTCTTGCTGATACTGTGAGTGAATGATAGAGCCTCTTGCTGATACTGTGAGTGAATGACAGAGCCTCTTGCTGATTCTGTGAGTGAATGACCGAGCATCTTGCTGATATTGTGAGTGAATGACAGAGCCTCTTGCTGATACTGTGAGTGAATGACAGAGCCTCTTGCCAGAGCCTCTTGCCGACATTGTGAGTCAATGACAGAGCCTCTTGCTGATAATGTGAGTGAATGACAGAGACTCTTGCCGATACTGTGAGTGAATGACAAAGCCTCTTGCCGATACTGTGAGTGAATGACAGAGCCTCTTGCCGATACTGTGAGTGAATGACAGAGCCTCCTGCCGACATTGTGAGTGAATGACAGAGCCTCTTGCTGATACTGTGAGTGAATCACAGAGCCTCTTGCTGATACTGTGAGTGATTGACAGAGCCTCTTGTTGATACTGTGAGTGAATGACAGAGCCTCATGCTGATACTGTGAGTGAATGACAGAGCCTCTTGCTTAGACTGTGAGTGAATGACAGAGCCTCTTGCTGATTCTGTGATTGATTGACAGAGCCTCTTCCTGATACTGTGAGTGATTGACAGAGCCTCTTGCAGATACTGTGAGTGAATGACAGAGCCTCTTGCTGATACTGTGATTGAATGACAGAGCCTCTTCCTGATACTGTGATTGAATGACAGAGCCTCTTGCTGATACTGTGAGTGAATGACAGAGCCTCTTGCTGATACTGTGAGTGAATGACAGAGCCTCTTGCTGATTCTGTGAGTGAATGACAGAGCCTCTTGCTGATACTGTGAGTGAATGACAGTGCCTCTTGCTGATACTGTGAGTGAATGACAGAGCCTCTTGCAGATAATGTGAGTGAATGACAGAGCCTCTTGCTGATACTGTGAGAGAATGACAGAGTCTCTTGCTGATACTGTGAGTGAATGACCGAGCCTCTTGCTGATACTGTGAGTGAATGAAAGAGACTCTTGCTGATACTGTGAGTGAATGACCGAGCCTCTTGCTGATACTGTGAGTGAATGACAGAGCCTCTTGCTGATACTGTGAGTGAATGACAGAGCCTCTTGCTGATACTGTGAGTGAATGACAGAGCCTCTTGCTGATACTGAGTGAATGACAGAGCCTCTTGCTGATACTGTGAGTGAATGACAGAGCCTCTTGCTGATATTGCGAGTGAATGACAGAGCCTCTTCCTGATATTGTGAGTGAATGACAGAGCCTCTTGCCGACATTGTGAGTGAATGACAGAGCCTCTTGCTGATTCTGTGATTGAATGACAGAGCCTCTTGCTGATACAGTTATTACATGACAGAGCCTATTTCTGATACTGTGAGTACATGATAGAGCTGCTTGCTGATAATGTGAGTGAATGACAGAGCCTCTTGCTGATAATGTGAGTGAATGACAGAGCCTCTTGCTGATAATGTGAGAGAATGACAGAGTCTCTTGCTGATACTGTGAGTGAATGAACGAGCCTCTTGCTGATATTGTGAGTGAATGACAGAGCCTCTTGCTGATAATGTGAGTGAATGACAGAGCCCCTTGCTGATATTGTGAGTGAATAACAGAGCTTGTGAGTGAACGACAGAGCCTCTTGCTGATACTGTGAGTGAATGACAGAGCCTCTTCCTGATTCTGTGATTGATTGACAGAGCCTCTTGCTGATATTGTGAGTGAATGACAGAGCCTCTTCCTGAATCTGTGATTGATTGACAGAGCCTCTTGCTGATACTGTGAGTGAATGACAGAGCCTCTTGCAGATACTGTGAGTGAATGACAGAGCCTCTTGCTGATATTGTGAATGAATGACAGAGCCTCTTGCTGATACTGTGATTGAATGACAGAGCCTCTTCCTGATACTGTGATTGAATGACAGAGGCTCTTCCTGATACTGTGAGTGAATGATTGAGCCTCTTGCTGATACTGTGTGTGAATGACAGAGCCTCTCGCTGATACTGTGAGTGAATGACAGAGCCTCTTGCTGATACTGTGAGTGAATAATAGAGCCTCTTGCTGATACTGTGAGAGAATGACAGAGTCTCTTGCTGATACTGTGAGTGAATGACCGAGCCTCTTGCTGATACTGTGAGTGAATGACAGAGACTCTTGCTGATACTGTGAGTGAATGACCGAGCCTCTTGCTGATACTGTTAGTGAATGACAGAGCCTCTTGCTGATACTGTGAGTGAATGACAGAGCCTCTTGCTGATACTGTGAGTGAATGACAGAGCCTCTTGCTGATACTGAGTGAATGACAGAGCCTCTTGCTGATACTGTGAGTGAATGACAGAGCCTCTTGCTGATATTGCGTGTGAATGACAGAGACTCTTCCTGATATTGTGAGTGAATGACAGAGCCTCTTGCCGACATTGTGAGTGAATGACAGAGCCTCTTGCTGATTCTGTGATTGAATGACAGAGCCTCTTGCTGATACAGTTATTACATGACAGAGCCTCTTTCTGATACTGTGAGTACATGATAGAGCTGCTTGCTGATACTGTGAGTGAATGACAGAGCCTCTTGCTGATTCTGTGATTGAATGACAGAGCCTCTTGCTGATACAGTTAGTACATGACAGAGCCTCTTGCTGATAATGTGAGTGAATGACAGAGCCTCTTGCTGATACTGTGAGTGATTGACAGAGCCTCTTGCTGATAATGTGAGTGAATGAAAGAGCCTCTTGCTGATACTGTGAGTGATTGACAGAGCCTCTTGCTGATAATGTGAGAGAATGACAGAGTCTCTTGCTGATACTCTGAGTGAATGAACGAGCCTCTTGCTGATATTGTGAGTGAATGACAGAGCCTCTTGCTGATAATGTGAGTGAATGACAGAGCCTCTTGCTGATACTGTGAGTGAATGACAGAGCCCCTTGCTGATACCGTGAGTGAATGACAGAGCCTCTTGATGATACTGTGAGAGAATGACAGAGCCTCTTGCTGATATTGTGAGTGAATAACAGAGCTTGTGAGTGAACGACAGAGCCTCTTGCTGATACTGTGAGTGAATGACAGAGCCTCTTGCTGATACAGTGAGTGAATGAAAGAGCCTCTTCCTGATTCTGTGATTGATTGACAGAGCCTCTTGCTGATATTGTGAGTGAATGACAGAGCCTCTTCCTGAATCTGTGATTGATTGACAGAGCCTCTTGCTGATACTGTGAGTGAATGACAGAGCCTCTTGCAGATACTGTGAGTGAATGACAGAGCCTCTTGCTGATATTGTGAATGAATGACAGAGCCTCTTGCTGATACTGTGATTGAATGACAGAGCCTCTTCCTGATACTGTGATTGAATGACAGAGGCTCTTCCTGATACTGTGAGTGAATGATTGAGCCTCTTGCTGATACTGTGTGTGAATGACAGAGCCTCTCGCTGATACTGTGAGTGAATGACAGAGCCTCTTGCTGATACTGTGAGTGAATGATAGAGCCTCTTGATGATACTGTGAGAGAATGACAGAGCCTCTTGCTGATACTGAGAGTGAATGACAGAGCCTCTTGGTGATATTGTGAGTGAATGACAGAGCCTCTTGCTGATATTGTGATTTAATGAGAGAGCATCTTGCTGATATTGTGATTGAATGACAGAGCCTCTTCCTGATTCTGTGATTGATTGACAGAGCCTCTTGCTGATACTGTGAGTGAATGACAGAGCCTCTTGCTGATATTGTGATTGAATGACAGAGCCTCTTGTTGATACTGTGAGTGAACGACAGAGCCTCTTGCAGATACTGTGAGTGAATGACAGAGCCTCTTGCTGATACTGTGAGTGAATGACAGAGCCTCTTCCTGATTCTGTGATTGATTGACAGAGCCCCCTCCTGATACGGTGAGTGAATGACAGAGACTCTTGCTGATATTGTGAATGAATGACAGAGCCTCTTGCTGATACTGTGATTGAATGACAGAGCCTCTTGCTGATACTGTGAGTGAATGACAGAGCCTCTTGCTGATACTGTGAGTGAATGACAGAGCCTCTTGCTGATACTGTGAGTGAATGACAGAGCCTCTTGCTGATACTGTGAGTGAATGACAGAGCCTCTTGCTGATACTGTGAGTGAATGATAGAGCCTCTTGATGATACTGTGAGAGAATGACAGAGCCTCTTGCTGTTACTGTGAGTGAATGACAGAGCCTCTTGGTGATATTGTGAGTGAATGACAGAGCCTCTTGCTGATATTGTGAGTGAATGAGAGAGCCTCTTGCTGATATTGTGATTGAATGACAGAGCCTCTTCCTGATTCTGTGATTGATTGACAGAGCCTCTTGCTGATACTGTGAGTGAATGACAGAGCCTCTTGCTGATATTGTGATTGAATGACAGAGCCTCTTGTTGATACTGTGAGTGAACGACAGAGCCTCTTGCAGATTATGTGAGTGAATGACAGAGCCTCTTGCTGATACTGTGAGTGAATGACAGAGCCTCTTCCTGATTCTGTGAGTGAATGACAGAGCCTCTTGCTGATACTGTGAGTGAATGACAGAGCCTCTTGCTGATATTGTGAGTGAATGACAGAGCCTCCTGCTGATACTGTGAGTGAATGTCAGAGCCTCTTGCTGATATTGTGAGTGAATAACAGAGCCTGTGAGTGAACGACAGAGCCTCTTGCTGATACTGTGAGTGAATGACAGAGCCTCTTCCTGATTCTGTGATTGATTGACAGAGCATCTTGCTGATATTGTGAGTGAATGACAGAGACTCTTCCTGAATCTGTGATTGATTGACAGAGCCTCTTGCTGATACTGTGAGTGAATGACAGAGCCTCTTGCAGATACTGTGAGTGAATGACAGAGCCTCTTGCTGATATTGTGAATGAATGACAGAGCCTCTTGCTGATACTGTGATTGAATGACAGAGCCTCTTCCTGATACTGTGATTGAATGACAGAGGCTCTTCCTGATACTGTGAGTGAATGATTGAGCCTCTTGCTGATACTGTGTGTGAATGACAGAGCCTCTCGCTGATACTGTGCGTGAATGAGAGAGCCTCTCGCTGATACTGTGAGTGAATGATAGAGCCTCTTGCTGATACTGTGAGTGAATGACAGAGCCTCTTGCTGATACTGTGAGTGAATGACAGAGCCTCTTGCTAATACTGTGAGTGAATGACAGAGCCTCTTGCTGATACTGTGAGTAAATGACAGAGCCTCTAGCTGATACTGTGAGTGAATGACAGAGCCTCTTGCTGATACTTTGATTTAATGACAGAGCCTCTTGCTGATACTGTGATTGAATGACAGAGCCTCTTGCTGATACTGTGAGTGAATGATAGAGCCTCTTGCTGATACTGTGAGTGAATGACAGAGCCTCTTGCTGATTCTGTGAGTGAATGACCGAGCATCTTGCTGATATTGTGAGTGAATGACAGAGCCTCTTGCTGATACTGTGAGTGAATGACAGAGCCTCTTGCCAGAGCCTCTTGCCGACATTGTGAGTCAATGACAGAGCCTCTTGCTGATAATGTGAGTGAATGACAGAGACTCTTGCCGATACTGTGAGTGAATGACAAAGCCTCTTGCCGATACTGTGAGTGAATGACAGAGCCTCTTGCCGATACTGTGAGTGAATGACAGAGCCTCCTGCCGACATTGTGAGTGAATGACAGAGCCTCTTGCTGATACTGTGAGTGAATCACAGAGCCTCTTGCTGATACTGTGAGTGATTGACAGAGCCTCTTGTTGATACTGTGAGTGAATGACAGAGCCTCATGCTGATACTGTGAGTGAATGACAGAGCCTCTTGCTTAGACTGTGAGTGAATGACAGAGCCTCTTGCTGATTCTGTGATTGATTGACAGAGCCTCTTCCTGATACTGTGAGTGATTGACAGAGCCTCTTGCAGATACTGTGAGTGAATGACAGAGCCTCTTGCTGATACTGTGATTGAATGACAGAGCCTCTTCCTGATACTGTGATTGAATGACAGAGCCTCTTGCTGATACTGTGAGTGAATGACAGAGCCTCTTGCTGATACTGTGAGTGAATGACAGAGCCTCTTGCTGATTCTGTGAGTGAATGACAGAGCCTCTTGCTGATACTGTGAGTGAATGACAGTGCCTCTTGCTGATACTGTGAGTGAATGACAGAGCCTCTTGCAGATAATGTGAGTGAATGACAGAGCCTCTTGCTGATACTGTGAGAGAATGACAGAGTCTCTTGCTGATACTGTGAGTGAATGACCGAGCCTCTTGCTGATACTGTGAGTGAATGAAAGAGACTCTTGCTGATACTGTGAGTGAATGACCGAGCCTCTTGCTGATACTGTGAGTGAATGACAGAGCCTCTTGCTGATACTGTGAGTGAATGACAGAGCCTCTTGCTGATACTGTGAGTGAATGACAGAGCCTCTTGCTGATACTGAGTGAATGACAGAGCCTCTTGCTGATACTGTGAGTGAATGACAGAGCCTCTTGCTGATATTGCGAGTGAATGACAGAGCCTCTTCCTGATATTGTGAGTGAATGACAGAGCCTCTTGCCGACATTGTGAGTGAATGACAGAGCCTCTTGCTGATTCTGTGATTGAATGACAGAGCCTCTTGCTGATACAGTTATTACATGACAGAGCCTATTTCTGATACTGTGAGTACATGATAGAGCTGCTTGCTGATAATGTGAGTGAATGACAGAGCCTCTTGCTGATAATGTGAGTGAATGACAGAGCCTCTTGCTGATAATGTGAGAGAATGACAGAGTCTCTTGCTGATACTGTGAGTGAATGAACGAGCCTCTTGCTGATATTGTGAGTGAATGACAGAGCCTCTTGCTGATAATGTGAGTGAATGACAGAGCCCCTTGCTGATATTGTGAGTGAATAACAGAGCTTGTGAGTGAACGACAGAGCCTCTTGCTGATACTGTGAGTGAATGACAGAGCCTCTTCCTGATTCTGTGATTGATTGACAGAGCCTCTTGCTGATATTGTGAGTGAATGACAGAGCCTCTTCCTGAATCTGTGATTGATTGACAGAGCCTCTTGCTGATACTGTGAGTGAATGACAGAGCCTCTTGCAGATACTGTGAGTGAATGACAGAGCCTCTTGCTGATATTGTGAATGAATGACAGAGCCTCTTGCTGATACTGTGATTGAATGACAGAGCCTCTTCCTGATACTGTGATTGAATGACAGAGGCTCTTCCTGATACTGTGAGTGAATGATTGAGCCTCTTGCTGATACTGTGTGTGAATGACAGAGCCTCTCGCTGATACTGTGAGTGAATGACAGAGCCTCTTGCTGATACTGTGAGTGAATAATAGAGCCTCTTGCTGATACTGTGAGAGAATGACAGAGTCTCTTGCTGATACTGTGAGGGAATGACCGAGCCTCTTGCTGATACTGTGAGTGAATGACAGAGACTCTTGCTGATACTGTGAGTGAATGACCGAGCCTCTTGCTGATACTGTGAGTGAATGACAGAGCCTCTTGCTGATACTGTGAGTGAATGACAGAGCCTCTTGCTGATACTGTGAGTGAATGACAGAGCCTCTTGCTGATACTGAGTGAATGACAGAGCCTCTTGCTGATACTGTGAGTGAATGACAGAGCCTCTTGCTGATATTGCGTGTGAATGACAGAGACTCTTCCTGATATTGTGAGTGAATGACAGAGCCTCTTGCCGACATTGTGAGTGAATGACAGAGCCTCTTGCTGATTCTGTGATTGAATGACAGAGCCTCTTGCTGATACAGTTATTACATGACAGAGCCTCTTTCTGATACTGTGAGTACATGATAGAGCTGCTTGCTGATACTGTGAGTGAATGACAGAGCCTCTTGCTGATTCTGTGATTGAATGACAGAGCCTCTTGCTGATACAGTTAGTACATGACAGAGCCTCTTGCTGATAATGTGAGTGAATGACAGAGCCTCTTGCTGATACTGTGAGTGATTGACAGAGCCTCTTGCTGATAATGTGAGTGAATGACAGAGCCTCTTGCTGATACTGTGAGTGATTGACAGAGCCTCTTGCTGATAATGTGAGAGAATGACAGAGTCTCTTGCTGATACTCTGAGTGAATGAACGAGCCTCTTGCTGATATTGTGAGTGAATGACAGAGCCTCTTGCTGATAATGTGAGTGAATGACAGAGCCTCTTGCTGATACTGTGAGTGAATGACAGAGCCCCTTGCTGATACTGTGAGTGAATGACAGAGCCTCTTGATGATACTGTGAGAGAATGACAGAGCCTCTTGCTGATATTGTGAGTGAATAACAGAGCTTGTGAGTGAACGACAGAGCCTCTTGCTGATACTGTGAGTGAATGACAGAGCCTCTTGCTGATACAGTGAGTGAATGACAGAGCCTCTTCCTGATTCTGTGATTGATTGACAGAGCCTCTTGCTGATATTGTGAGTGAATGACAGAGCCTCTTCCTGAATCTGTGATTGATTGACAGAGCCTCTTGCTGATACTGTGAGTGAATGACAGAGCATCTTGCAGATACTGTGAGTGAATGACAGAGCCTCTTGCTGATATTGTGAATGAATGACAGAGCCTCTTGCTGATACTGTGATTGAATGACAGAGCCTCTTCCTGATACTGTGATTGAATGACAGAGGCTCTTCCTGATACTGTGAGTGAATGATTGAGCCTCTTGCTGATACTGTGTGTGAATGACAGAGCCTCTCGCTGATACTGTGAATGAATGACAGAGCCTCTTGCTGATACTGTGAGTGAATGATAGAGCCTCTTGATGATACTGTGAGAGAATGACAGAGCCTCTTGCTGATACTGAGAGTGAATGACAGAGCCTCTTGGTGATATTGTGAGTGAATGACAGAGCCTCTTGCTGATATTGTGATTTAATGAGAGAGCATCTTGCTGATATTGTGATTGAATGACAGAGCCTCTTCCTGATTCTGTGATTGATTGACAGAGCCTCTTGCTGATACTGTGAGTGAATGACAGAGCCTCTTGCTGATATTGTGATTGAATGACAGAGCCTCTTGTTGATACTGTGAGTGAACGACAGAGCCTCTTGCAGATACTGTGAGTGAATGACAGAGCCTCTTGCTGATACTGTGAGTGAATGACAGAGCCTCTTCCTGATTCTGTGATTGATTCACAGAGCCCCCTCCTGATACGGTGAGTGAATGACAGAGACTCTTGCTGATATTGTGAATGAATGACAGAGCCTCTTGCTGATACTGTGATTGAATGACAGAGCCTCTTGCTGATACTGTGAGTGAATGACAGAGCCTCTTGCTGATACTGTGAGTGAATGACAGAGCCTCTTGCTGATACTGTGAGTGAATGACAGAGCCTCTTGCTGATACTGTGAGTGAATGACAGAGCCTCTTGCTGATACTGTGAGTGAATGATAGAGCCTCTTGATGATACTGTGAGAGAATGACAGAGCCTCTTGCTGTTACTGTGAGTGAATGACAGAGCCTCTTGGTGATATTGTGAGTGAATGACAGAGCCTCTTGCTGATATTGTGAGTGAATGAGAGAGCCTCTTGCTGATATTGTGATTGAATGACAGAGCCTCTTCCTGATTCTGTGATTGATTGACAGAGCCTCTTGCTGATACTGTGAGTGAATGACAGAGCCTCTTGCTGATATTGTGATTGAATGACAGAGCCTCTTGTTGATACTGTGAGTGAACGACAGAGCCTCTTGCAGATTATGTGAGTGAATGACAGAGCCTCTTGCTGATACTGTGAGTGAATGACAGAGCCTCTTCCTGATACTGTGATTGAATGACAGAGCCTCTTGCTGATACTGTGAGTGAATGACAGAGCCTCTTGCTGATACAGTGAGTGAATGACAGAGCCGCTTGCTGATACTGTGAGTGAATGACAGAGCCTCTTGCTGATACTGTGAGTGAATGACAGAGCCTCTTGCTGATACTGTGAGTGAATGACAGAGCCTCTTGCTGATACTGTGAGTGATTGACAGAGCCTCTTGCTGATACTGTGTGTGATTGACATAGCCTCTTGCTGATAATGTGAGTGAATGACAGAGCCTCTTGCTGATACTGTGAGTGATTGACAGAGCCTCTTGCTGATAATGTGAGTGAATGACAGAGCCTCTTGCTGATAATGTGAGAGAATGACAGAGTCTCTTGCTGATACTGTGAGTGAATGACAGAGCCTCTTGCTGATAATGTGAGTGAATGACAGAACCTCTTGCTGATACTGTGAGTGAATGACAGTGCGTCTTGCTGAAGTTGTGAGTGAATGACAGAGCTTCTTCCTGATTCTGTGAGTGAATGACAGAGCCTCTTGCTGATACTGTGAGTGAATGACAGAGCCTATTGCTGGTATTGTGAGTGAATGACAGAGCCTCTTCCTGATTCTGTGAGTGAATGACAGAGCCTCTTGCTGATACTGTGAGTGAATGACAGAGCCTCTTGCTGACATTGTGAGTGAATGACAGAGCCTCCTGCTGATACTGTGAGTGAATGTCAGAGCCTCTTGCTGATATTGTGAGTGAATAACAGAGCCTGTGAGTGAACGACAGAGCCTCTTGCTGATACTGGGAGTGAATGACAGAGCCTCTTGCTGATACTGTGAGTGAATGACAGAGCCTCTTCCTGAATCTGTGATTGATTGACAGAGCCTCTTGCTGATACTGTGAGTGAATGACAGAGCCTCTTGCAGATACTGTGAGTGAATGACAGAGCCTCTTGCTGATATTGTGAATGAATGACAGAGGCTCTTGCTGATACAGTGATTGAATGACAGAGCCTCTTCCTGATACTGTGATTGAATGACAGAGGCTCTTCCTGATACTGTGAGTGAATGATTGAGCCTCTTGCTGATACTGTGTGTGAATGACAGAGCCTCTCGCTGATACTGTGCGTGAATGACAGAGCCTCTCGCTGATACTGTGAGTGAATGATAGAGCCTCTTGCTGATACTGTGAGTGAATGACAGAGCCTCTTGCTGATACTGTGAGTGAATGACAGAGCCTCTTGCTGATACTGTGAGTGAATGACAGAGCCTCTTGCTGATACTTTGATTTAATGACAGAGCCTCTTGCTGATACTGTGATTGAATGACAGAGCCTCTTGCTGATACTGTGAGTGAATGACAGAGCCTCTTGCTGATACTTTGATTTAATGACAGAGCCTCTTGCTGATACTGTGATTGAATGACAGAGCCTCTTGCTGATACTGTGAGTAAATGACAGAGCCTCTAGCTGATACTGTGAGTGAATGACAGAGCCTCTTGCTGATACTTTGATTTAATGACAGAGCCTCTTGCTGATACTGTGATTGAATGACAGAGCCTCTTGCTGATACTGTGAGGGAATGACAGAGCCTCTTGCTGATACTGTGAGTGAATGACAGAGCCTCTTGCTGATTCTGTGAGTGAATGACCGAGCATCTTGCTGATATTGTGAGTGAATGACAGAGCCTCTTGCTGATGCTGTGAGTGAATGACAGAGCCTCTTGCCAGAGCATCTTGCCGACATTGTGAGTCAATGACAGAGCCTCTTGCTGATAATGTGAGTGAATGACATAGACTCTTGCAGATACTGTGAGTGAATGACAGAGCCTCTTGCCGATACTGTGAGTGAATGACAGCCTCTTGCCGATACTGTGAGTGAATGACAGAGCCTCTTGCCGACATTGTGAGTGAATGACAGAGCCTCTTGCTGATACTGTGAGTGAATCACAGAGCCTCTTGCTGATACTGTGAGTGATTGACGGAGCCTCTTGTGGATACTGTGAGTGAATGACAGAGCCTCATGCTGATACTGTGAGTGAATGACAGAGCCTCTTGCTGATACTGTGAGTGAATGACAGAGCCTCTTGCTTAGACTGTGAGTGAATGACAGAGCCTCTTGCTGATTCTGTGATTGATTGACAGAGCCTCTTCCTGATACTGTGAGTGATTGACAGAGCCTCTTGCAGATACTGTGAGTGAATGACAGAGCCTCTTGCTGATACTGTGATTGAATGACAGAGCCTCTTCCTGATACTGTGATTGAATGACAGAGCCTCTTGCTGATACTGTGAGTGAATGACAGAGCCTCTTGCTGATACTGTGAGTGAATGACAGAGCCTCTTGCTGATACTGTGAGTGAATGACAGAGCCTCTTGCTGATACTGTGAGAGAATGACAGAGTCTCTTGCTGATACTGTGAGTGAATGACCGAGCCTCTTGCTGATACTGTGAGTGAATGACAGAGCCTCTTGCTGATACTGTGAGTGAATGACCGAGCCTCTTGCTGATACTGTGAGTAAATGACAGAGCCTCTTGCTGATACTGTGAGTGAATGACAGAGCCTCTTGCTGATACTGTGAGTGAATGACAGAGCCTCTTGCTGATATTGCGAGTGAATGACAGAGCCTCTTCCTGATATTGTGAGTGAATGACAGAGCCTCTTGCTGATACTGTGAGTGAATGACAGAGCCTCTTGCTGATACTGTGAGTGAATGACAGAGCCTCTTGCTGATACTGTGAGTGAATGACAGAGCCTCTTGCTGATACTGTGAGTGAATGACAGAGCCTCTTGCTGATACTGTGAGTGAATGACAGAGCCTCTTGCTGATACTGTGAGTGAATGATAGAGCCTCTTGCTGATACTGTGAGTGAATGACAGAGCCTCTTGCTGATACTGAGTGAATGACAGAGCCTGTTGCTGATACTGTGAGTGAATGACAGAGCCTCTTGCTGATATTGCGAGTGAATGACAGAGCCTCTTCCTGATATTGTGAGTGAATGACAGAGCCTCTTGCTGATACTGTGAGTGAATGACAGAGCCTCTTGCTGATACTGAGTGAATGACAGAGCCTCTTGCTGATACTGTGAGTGAATGACAGAGCCTCTTGCTGATACTGAGTGAATGACAGAGCCTCTTGCTGATACTGTGAGTGAATGACAGAGCCTCTTGCTGATACTGTGAGTGAATGACAGAGCCTCTTGCTGATACTGTGAGTGATTGACATAGCCTCTTGCTGATATTGTGATTGAATGACAGAGCCTCTTCCTGATTCTGTGATTGATTGACAGAGCCTCTTGCTGATACTGTGAGTGAATGACAGAGCCTCTTGCTGATATTGTGATTGAATGACAGAGCCTCTTGTTGATACTGTGAGTGAACGACAGAGCCTCTTGCAGATTATGTGAGTGAATGACAGAGCCTCTTGCTGATACTGTGAGTGAATGACAGAGCCTCTTCCTGATACTGTGATTGAATGACAGAGCCTCTTGCTGATACTGTGAGTGAATGACAGAGCCTCTTGCTGATACAGTGAGTGAATGACAGAGCCGCTTGCTGATACTGTGAGTGAATGACAGAGCCTCTTGCTGATACTGTGAGTGAATGACAGAGCCTCTTGCTGATACTGTGAGTGAATGACAGAGCCTCTTGCTGATACTGTGAGTGATTGACAGAGCCTCTTGCTGATACTGTGTGTGATTGACATAGCCTCTTGCTGATAATGTGAGTGAATGACAGAGCCTCTTGCTGATACTGTGAGTGATTGACAGAGCCTCTTGCTGATAATGTGAGTGAATGACAGAGCCTCTTGCTGATAATGTGAGAGAATGACAGAGTCTCTTGCTGATACTGTGAGTGAATGACAGAGCCTCTTGCTGATAATGTGAGTGAATGACAGAACCTCTTGCTGATACTGTGAGTGAATGACAGTGCGTCTTGCTGAAGTTGTGAGTGAATGACAGAGCTTCTTCCTGATTCTGTGAGTGAATGACAGAGCCTCTTGCTGATACTGTGAGTGAATGACAGAGCCTATTGCTGGTATTGTGAGTGAATGACAGAGCCTCTTCCTGATTCTGTGAGTGAATGACAGAGCCTCTTGCTGATACTGTGAGTGAATGACAGAGCCTCTTGCTGACATTGTGAGTGAATGACAGAGCCTCCTGCTGATACTGTGAGTGAATGTCAGAGCCTCTTGCTGATATTGTGAGTGAATAACAGAGCCTGTGAGTGAACGACAGAGCCTCTTGCTGATACTGGGAGTGAATGACAGAGCCTCTTGCTGATACTGTGAGTGAATGACAGAGCCTCTTCCTGAATCTGTGATTGATTGACAGAGCCTCTTGCTGATACTGTGAGTGAATGACAGAGCCTCTTGCAGATACTGTGAGTGAATGACAGAGCCTCTTGCTGATATTGTGAATGAATGACAGAGGCTCTTGCTGATACAGTGATTGAATGACAGAGCCTCTTCCTGATACTGTGATTGAATGACAGAGGCTCTTCCTGATACTGTGAGTGAATGATTGAGCCTCTTGCTGATACTGTGTGTGAATGACAGAGCCTCTCGCTGATACTGTGCGTGAATGACAGAGCCTCTCGCTGATACTGTGAGTGAATGATAGAGCCTCTTGCTGATACTGTGAGTGAATGACAGAGCCTCTTGCTGATACTGTGAGTGAATGACAGAGCCTCTTGCTGATACTGTGAGTGAATGACAGAGCCTCTTGCTGATACTTTGATTTAATGACAGAGCCTCTTGCTGATACTGTGATTGAATGACAGAGCCTCTTGCTGATACTGTGAGTGAATGACAGAGCCTCTTGCTGATACTTTGATTTAATGACAGAGCCTCTTGCTGATACTGTGATTGAATGACAGAGCCTCTTGCTGATACTGTGAGTAAATGACAGAGCCTCTAGCTGATACTGTGAGTGAATGACAGAGCCTCTTGCTGATACTTTGATTTAATGACAGAGCCTCTTGCTGATACTGTGATTGAATGACAGAGCCTCTTGCTGATACTGTGAGGGAATGACAGAGCCTCTTGCTGATACTGTGAGTGAATGACAGAGCCTCTTGCTGATTCTGTGAGTGAATGACCGAGCATCTTGCTGATATTGTGAGTGAATGACAGAGCCTCTTGCTGATGCTGTGAGTGAATGACAGAGCCTCTTGCCAGAGCATCTTGCCGACATTGTGAGTCAATGACAGAGCCTCTTGCTGATAATGTGAGTGAATGACATAGACTCTTGCAGATACTGTGAGTGAATGACAGAGCCTCTTGCCGATACTGTGAGTGAATGACAGCCTCTTGCCGATACTGTGAGTGAATGACAGAGCCTCTTGCCGACATTGTGAGTGAATGACAGAGCCTCTTGCTGATACTGTGAGTGAATCACAGAGCCTCTTGCTGATACTGTGAGTGATTGACGGAGCCTCTTGTTGATACTGTGAGTGAATGACAGAGCCTCATGCTGATACTGTGAGTGAATGACAGAGCCTCTTGCTGATACTGTGAGTGAATGACAGAGCCTCTTGCTTAGACTGTGAGTGAATGACAGAGCCTCTTGCTGATTCTGTGATTGATTGACAGAGCCTCTTCCTGATACTGTGAGTGATTGACAGAGCCTCTTGCAGATACTGTGAGTGAATGACAGAGCCTCTTGCTGATACTGTGATTGAATGACAGAGCCTCTTCCTGATACTGTGATTGAATGACAGAGCCTCTTGCTGATACTGTGAGTGAATGACAGAGCCTCTTGCTGATACTGTGAGTGAATGACAGAGCCTCTTGCTGATACTGTGAGTGAATGACAGAGCCTCTTGCTGATACTGTGAGAGAATGACAGAGTCTCTTGCTGATACTGTGAGTGAATGACCGAGCCTCTTGCTGATACTGTGAGTGAATGACAGAGCCTCTTGCTGATACTGTGAGTGAATGACCGAGCCTCTTGCTGATACTGTGAGTAAATGACAGAGCCTCTTGCTGATACTGTGAGTGAATGACAGAGCCTCTTGCTGATACTGTGAGTGAATGACAGAGCCTCTTGCTGATATTGCGAGTGAATGACAGAGCCTCTTCCTGATATTGTGAGTGAATGACAGAGCCTCTTGCTGATACTGTGAGTGAATGACAGAGCCTCTTGCTGATACTGTGAGTGAATGACAGAGCCTCTTGCTGATACTGTGAGTGAATGACAGAGCCTCTTGCTGATACTGTGAGTGAATGACAGAGCCTCTTGCTGATACTGTGAGTGAATGACAGAGCCTCTTGCTGATACTGTGAGTGAATGATAGAGCCTCTTGCTGATACTGTGAGTGAATGACAGAGCCTCTTGCTGATACTGAGTGAATGACAGAGCCTGTTGCTGATACTGTGAGTGAATGACAGAGCCTCTTGCTGATATTGCGAGTGAATGACAGAGCCTCTTCCTGATATTGTGAGTGAATGACAGAGCCTCTTGCTGATACTGTGAGTGAATGACAGAGCCTCTTGCTGATACTGAGTGAATGACAGAGCCTCTTGCTGATACTGTGAGTGAATGACAGAGCCTCTTGCTGATACTGAGTGAATGACAGAGCCTCTTGCTGATACTGTGAGTGAATGACAGAGCCTCTTGCTGATACTGTGAGTGAATGACAGAGCCTCTTGCTGATACTGTGAGTGATTGACATAGCCTCTTGCTGATAATGTGAGTGAATGACAGAGCCTCTTGCTGATACTGTGAGTGATTGACAGAGCCTCTTGCTGATAATGTGAGTGAATGACAGAGCCTCTTGCTGATAATGTGAGAGAATGACAGAGTCTCTTGCTGATACTGTGAGTGAATGACAGAGCCTCTTGCTGATAATGTGAGTGAATGACAGAGCCTCTTGCTGATACTGTGAGTGAATGACAGAGCGTCTTGCTGACGTTGTGAGTGAATGACAGAGCTTCTTCCTGATTCTGTGAGTGAATGACAGAGCCTCTTGCTGATACTGTGAGTGAATGACAGAGCCTATTGCTGGTATTGTGAGTGAATGACAGAGCCTCTTGCTTAGACTGTGAGTGAATGACGGAGCCTCTTGCTGATTCTGTGATTGATTGACAGAGCCTCTTCCTGATACTGTGAGTGAATGACAGAGCCTCTTGCTGATACTGTGAGTGAATGACAGAGCCTCTTGCTGACATTGTGAGTGAATGACAGAGCCTCCTGCTGATACTGTGAGTGAATGTCAGAGCCTCTTGCTGATATTGTGAGTGAATAACAGAGCCTGTGAGTGAACGACAGAGCCTCTTGCTGATACTGGGAGTGAATGACAGAGCCTCTTGCTGATACTGTGAGTGAATGACAGAGCCTCTTCCTGATTCTGTGATTGATTGACAGAGCATCTTGCTGATATTGTGAGTGAATGACAGAGCCTCTTCCTGAATCTGTGATTGATTGACAGAGCCTCTTGCTGATACTGTGAGTGATTGACGGAGCCTCTTGTTGATACTGTGAGTGAATGACAGAGCCTCTTGCTGATATTGTGAGTGAATGACAGAGCCTCTTCCTGATTCTGTGATTGATTGACAGACCCTCTTGCTGATATTGTGAGTGAATAACAGAGCCTGTGAGTGAACGACAGAGCCTCTTGCTGACGTTGTGAGTGAATGACAGAGCCTCTTCCTGATTCTGTGAGTGAATGACAGAACCTCTTGCTGATACTGTGAGTGAATGACAGAGCCTCTTGCTGATATTGTGAGTGAATGACAGAGCCTCTTCCTGATTCTGTGATTGATTGACAGACCCTCTTGCTGATATTGTGAGTGAATGACAGAGCCTCTTGCAGATACTGTGAGTGAATGACAGAGCCTCTTGCTGATACTGTGATTGAATGACAGAGCCTCTTCCTGATACTGTGATTGAATGACAGAGCCTCTTCCTGATACTGTGAGTGAATGACAGAGCCTCTTGCTGATACTGTGTGTGAATGACAGAGCCTCTTGATGATACTGTGAGTGAATGACAGAGCCTCTTGCTGATACTGTGAGTGAATGACAGAGCCTCTTGCTGATACTGTGAGTGAATGACAGAGCCTCTTGCTGATACTGTGAGTGAATGACAGTGCCTCTTGCTGATACTGTGATTGAATGACAGAGCCTCTTGCTGATACTGTGAGTGAATGACAGAGCCTCTTGCTGATACTGTGAGTGAATGACAGAGCATCTTGCTGATATTGTGAATGAATGACAGAGCCTCTTGCTGATACTGTGAGTGAATGACAGAGCATCTTGCTGATATTGTGAATGAATGACAGAGCCTCTTGCTGATACTGTGAGTGTATGACAGAGCCTCTTGCCAGAGCCTCCTGCCGACATTGTGAGTCAATGACAGAGCCTCTTGCTGATACTGTGAGTGAATGACAGAGACTCTTTCAGATACTGTGAGTGAATGACAGAGCCTCTTGCCGATTCTGTGAGTGAATGACAGAGCCTCTTGCCGATACTGTGAGTGAATGACAGAGCCTCTTGCCGACATTGTGAGTGAATGACAGAGCCTCTTGCTGATACTGTGAGTGATTAACAGAGCCTCCTGCTGATACTGTGAGTGAATGTCAGAGCCTCTTGCTGATATTGTGAGTGAATGACAGAGCCTGTGAGTGAACGACAGAGACTCTTGCTGATACTGTGAGTGAATGACAGAGCCTCTTGCTGATACAGTGAGTGAATGACAGAGCCTCTTCCTGATTCTGTGATTGATTGACAGAGCCTCTTGCTGATATTGTGAGTGAATGACAGAGCCTCTTCCTGATTCTGTGATTGATTGACAGAGCGTCTTGCTGATACTGTGAGTGAATGACAGAGCCTCTTGCAGATACTGTAAGTGAATGACAGAGCCTCTTGCTGATATTGTGAATGAATGACAGAGCCTCTTGCTGATACTGTGATTGAATGACAGAGCCTCTTCCTGATACTGTGATTGAATGACAGAGCCTCTTCCTGATACTGTGTGTGAATGACAGAGCGTCTTGCTGATACTGTGAGTGAATGTCAGAGCCTCTTGCTGATACTGTGCGTGAATGACAGAGCCTCTTGCTGATACTGTGAGTGAATGACAGAGCCTCTTACTGATACTGTGAGTGAATGACAGAGCCTCTTGCTGATACTGTGAGTGAATGACAGAGCCTCTTGCTGATACTGTGAGTGAATGCCAGAGCCTCTAGCTGATACTGTGAGTGAATTACAGAGCCTCTTGCTGATACTGTGAGTGAATGCCAGAGCCTCTAGCTGATACTGTGAGTGAATTACAGAGACTCTTGCCGATACTGTGAGTGAATGACAGAGCCCCTTGCCGATACTGTGAGTGAATGACAGAGCCTCTTGCTGATACTGTGAGTGAATGACAGAGCCTCTTGCTGATACTGTGAGTGAATGACAGAGCCTCTTGCTGATACTGTGAGTGAATGACAGAGCCTCTTGCTGATATAGTGAGTGAATGACAGAGCCTCTTGCTGATATTGTGAGTGAATGACAGAGCCTCTTGCTGATACTGTGAGTGAATGACAGAGCCTCTTGCTGATACTGTGAGTGAAAGACAGAGCCTCTTGCTGATACTGTGAGTGAATGACATAGCCTCTTGCTGATACTATGAGTGAATGACAGAGCCTCTTGCTGATATTGTGAGTGAATGACAGAGCCTCTTGCTAAAACTGTGAGTGAATGACAGAACCTCGTGTTTAGACTGTGAGTGAATGACAGAGCCTCTTGCTGATACTATGAGTGAATGACAGAGCCTCTTGCTGATATTGTGAGTGAATGACAGAGCCTCTTGCTGATATTGTGAGTGAATGACAGAGCCTGTTGCTGATACTGTGAGTGAATGAAAGAGCCTCTTGCTGATATTGTGTGTGAATGACAGAGCCTCTTGCTGATACTGTGAGTGAATGACAGAGCCTCTTGCTGATACTGTGAGTGAATGACAGAGCCTCTTGCTGATACTGTGAGTGAATGACAGAGCCTCTTGCTGATACTGTGAGTGAATGACAGAGTCTCTTGATTATACTGTGAGTGAATGACAGAGCCTCTTGCTGATACTGTGAGTGAATGACAGAGCCTCTTGCTGATATTGCGAGTGAATGACAGAGCCTCTTCCTGATATTGTGAGTGAATGACAGAGCCTCTTGCCGACATTGTGAGTGAATGACAGAGCCTCTTGCTGATTCTGTGTTTGAATGACAGAGCCTCTTGCTGATACAGTTATTACATGACAGAGCCTCTTTCTGATACTGTGAGTACATGATAGAGCTGCTTGCTGATACTGTGAGTGAATGACAGAGCCTCTTGCTGATACTGTGAGTGAATGACAGAGTCTCTTGCTGATATTGTGATTGAATGACAGAGGCTCTTTCTGATACTGTGATTTAATGACAGAGCCTCTTGCTGATACTGTGAGTGAATGACAGAGCCTCTTGCTGATACTGTGAGTGAATGACAGAGCCTCTTGCTGATACTGTGAGTGAATGACAGAGCCTCTTGCTGATACTGTGAGTGAATGACAGAGCCTCTTGCTGATATTTTGATTGAATGACAGAGCCTCTTGCTGATATTGTGAGTGAATGATAGAGCCGCTTGCTGATACTGTGAGTGAATGACAGAGCCTCTTGCTGATTCTGTGATTGAATGACAGAGCCTCTTGCTGATACTTTGAGTGAATGACAGAGCCTCTTTCTGATACTGTGAGTGAATGATAGAGCCTCTTGCCGATAATGTGAGTGAATGACAGAGCCTCTTGCCGACATTTTGAGTGAATGACAGACCATCTTTCTGACACTGTGAGTGAAAGACAGAGCCTCTTGCCGACATTGTGAGTGAATGACAGAGCCTCTTGCCGATACAGTGAGTGAATTACAGAGCCTCTTGCTGATACTGTGAGTGAATGACAGAGCCTCTTGCTGATACTGTGAGTGAATGACAGAGCCTCTTGCTGATACTGTGATTGAATGACAGAGCCTCTTGCTGATACTGTGAGTGAATGACAGAGCCTCTTGCTGATACTGTGAGTGAATGACAGAGCCTCTTCCTGATTCTGTGATTGATTGACAGAGCCTCTTCCTGATACGGTGAGTGAATGACAGAGACTCTTGCTGATACTGTGAGTGAATGACAGAGCCTCTTCCTGATTCTGTGATTGATTGACAGAGCCTCTTCCTGATACGGTGAGTGAATGACAGAGACTCTTGCTGATACTGTGATTGAATGACAGAGCCTCTTGCTGATACTGTGAGTGAATGACAGAGCCTCTTGATGATACTGTGAGTGAATGACAGAGCCTCTTCCTGATTCCGTGATTGATTGACAGAGCCTCTTCCTGATACTGTGATTGAATGACAGAGCCTCTTGCTGATACTGTGAGTGAACGACAGAGCCTCTTGCTGATACTGTGAGTGAATGACAGAGCCTCTTGCTGATACTGTGAGTGAATGACAGAGCCTCTTCCTGATATTGTGAGTGAATGACAGAGCCTCTTGCTGACGTTGTGAGTGAATGACAGAGCTTCTTCCTGATTCTGTGAGTGAATGAGAGAGCCTCTTGCTGATACTGTGAGTGAATGACAGAGCCTCTTCCTGATTCTGTGATTGATTGACAGAGCCTCTTCCTGATACGGTGAGTGAATGACAGAGACTCTTGCAGATACTGTGAGTGAATGACAGAGCCTCTTCCTGATACTGTGATTGAATGATAGAGCCTCTTGCTTATACTGTGAGTGAATGACAGAGCCTCTGGCTGATACTGTGAGTGAATGACAGAGCCTCTTGCTGATACTGTGAGTGAATGACAGAGCCTCTTCCTGATATTGTGAGTGAATGACCGAGCCTCTTGCTGACGTTGTGAGTGAATGACAGAGCTTCTTCCTGATTCTGTGAGTGAATGAGAGAGCCTCTTGCTGATACTGTGAGTGAATGACAGAGCCTCTTCCTGATTCTGTGAGTGAATGACAGAGCCTCTTGCTGATACTGTGAGTGAATGACAGAGCCTCTTGCTGATATTGTGAGTGAATGACAGAGCCTCCTGCTGATACTGTGAGTGAATGTCAGAGCCTCTTGCTGATATTGTGAGTGAATATCAGAGCCTGTGAGTGAACGACAGAGCCTCTTGCTGATACTGTGAGTGAATGACAGAGCCTCTTGCTGATACTGTGAGTGAATGACAGAGCCTCTTCCTGATTCTGTGATTGATTGACAGAGCATCTTGCTGATACTGTGAGTGAATGACAGAGCCTCTTGCTGATACTGTGAGTGATTGACAGAGCCCCTTGCTGATAATGTGAGAGAATGACAGAGTCTCTTGCTGATACTGTGAGTGAATGACAGAGCCTCTTCCTGATATTGTGAGTGAATGACAGAGCCTCTTGCTGACGTTGTGAGTGAATGACAGAGCTTCTTCCTGATTCTGTGAGTGAATGGCAGAGCCTCTTGCTGATATTGTGAGTGAATGACAGAGCCTCTTGCTGATAATGTGAGTGAATGACAGGGCCTCTGGCTGATACTGTGAGTGAATGACAGAGCCTCTTGCTGATACTGTGAGTGAATGACAGAGCCTCTTCCTGATATTGTGAGTGAATGACAGAGCCTCTTGCTGACGTTGTGAGTGAATGACAGAGCTTCTTCCTGATTCTGTGAGTGAATGACAGAGCCTCTTGCTGATACTGTGAGTGAATGACAGAGCCTATTGCTGGTATTGTGAGTGAATGACAGAGCCTCTTCCTGATTCTGTGAGTGAATGACAGAGCCTCTTGCTGATACTGTGAGTGAATGACAGAGCCTCTTGCTGATATTGTGAGTGAATGACAGAGCCTCCTGCTGATACTGTGAGTGAATGTCAGAGCCTCTTGCTGATATTGTGAGTGAATAACAGAGCCTCTTCCTGATTCTGTGATTGATTGACAGAGCATCTTGCTGATATTGTGAGTGAATGACAGAGACTCTTCCTGAATCTGTGATTGATTGACAGAGCCTCTTGCTGATACTGTGAGTGAATGACAGAGCCTCTTGCTGATATTGTGAGTGAATGACAGAGCCTCTTGCTGATACTGTGAGTGAATGACAGAGCCTCTTGCTGATACTGTGAGTGAATGACAGAGCCTCTTCCTGATTCTGTGATTGATTGACAGAGCATCTTGCTGATATTGTGAGTGAATGACAGAGACTCTTCCTGAATCTGTGATTGATTGACAGAGCCTTTTGCTGATACTGTGAGTAAATGACAGAGCCTATTGCAGATACTGTGAGTGAATGACAGAGCCTCTTGCTGATATTGTGAATGAATGACAGAGCCTCTTGCTGATACTGTGATTGAATGACAGAGCCTCTTCCTGATACTGTGATTGAATGACAGAGGCTCTTCCTGATACTGTGAGTGAATGATTGAGCCTCTTGCTGATACTGTTTGTGAATGACAGAGCCTCTCGCTGATACTGTGCGTGAATGAGAGAGCCTCTCGCTGATACTGTGAGTGAATGATAGAGCCTCTTGCTGATACTGTGAGTGAATGACAGAGCCTCTTGCTGATACTGTGAGTGAATGACAGAGCCTCTTGCTAATACTGTGAGTGAATGACAGAGACTCTTGCTGATACTGTGAGTAAATGACAGAGCCTCTAGCTGATACTGTGAGTGAATGACAGAGCCTCTTGCTGATACTTTGATTTAATGACAGAGCCTCTTGCTGATACTGTGATTGAATGACAGAGCCTCTTGCTGATACTGTGAGTGAATGACAGAGCCTCTTGCTGATACTGTGAGTGAATGACAGAGCCTCTTGCTGATTCTGTGAGTGAATGACCGAGCATCTTGCTGATATTGTGAGTGAATGACAGAGCCTCTTGCTGATACTGTGAGTGAATGACAGAGCCTCTTGCCAGAGCCTCTTGCCGACATTGTGAGTCAATGACAGAGCCTCTTGCTGATAATGTGAGTGAATGACAGAGACTCTTGCCGATACTGTGAGTGAATGACAAAGCCTCTTGCCGATACTGTGAGTGAATGACAGAGCCTCTTGCTGATACTGTGAGTGATTGACAGAGCCTCTTGTTGATACTGTGAGTGAATGACAGAGCCTCATGCTGATACTGTGAGTGAATGACAGAGCCTCTTGCTTAGACTGTGAGTGAATGACAGAGCCTCTTGCTGATTCTGTGATTAATTGACAGAGCCTATTCCTGATACTGTGAGTGATTGACAGAGCCTCTTGCAGATACTGTGAGTGAATGACAGAGCCTCTTGCTGATACTGTGATTGAATGACAGAGCCTCTTCCTGATACTGTGATTGAATGACAGAGCCTCTTGCTGATACTGTGAGTGAATGACAGAGCCTCTTGCTGATACTGTGAGTGAATGACAGAGCCTCTTGCTGATTCTGTGAGTGAATGACAGAGCCTCTTGCTGATACTGTGAGTGAATGACAGTGCCTCTTGCTGATACTGTGAGTGAATGACAGAGCCTCTTGCAGATAATGTGAGTGAATGACAGAGCCTCTTGTTGATACTGTGAGAGAATGACAGAGTCTCTTGCTGATACTGTGAGTGAATGACCGAGCCTCTTGCTGATACTGTGAGTGAATGACAGAGACTCTTGCTGATACTGTGAGTGAATGACCGAGCCTCTTGCTGATACTGTGAGTGAATGACAGAGCCTCTTGCTGATACTGTGAGTGAATGACAGAGCCTCTTGCTGATACTGTGAGTGAATGACAGAGCCTCTTGCTGATACTGAGTGAATGACAGAGCCTCTTGCTGATACTGTGAGTGAATGACAGAGCCTCTTCCTGATATTGTGAGTGAATGACAGAGCCTCTTGCCGACATTGTGAGTGAATGACAGAGCCTCTTGCTGATTCTGTGATTGAATGACAGAGCCTCTTGCTGATACAGTTAGTACATGACAGAGCCTCTTGCTGATAATGTGAGTGAATGACAGAGCCTCTTGCTGATACAGTGAGTGATTGACAGAGCCTCTTGCTGATAATGTGAGTGAATGACAGAGCCTCTTGCTGATAATGTGAGAGAATGACAGAGTCTATTGCTGATACTGTGAGTGAATGAACGAGCCTCTTGCTGATATTGTGAGTGAATGACAGAGCCCCTTGCTGATATTGTGAGTGAATAACAGAGCTTGTGAGTGAACGACAGAGCCTCTTGCTGATACTGTGAGTGAATGACAGAGCCTCTTCCTGAATCTGTGATTGATTGACAGAGCCTCTTGCTGATACTGTGAGTGAATGACAGAGCCTCTTGCAGATACTGTGAGTGAATGACAGAGCCTCTTGCTGATATTGTGAATGAATGACAGAGCCTCTTGCTGATACTGCGATTGAATGACAGAGCCTCTTCCTGATACTGTGATTGAATGACAGAGGCTCTTCCTGATACTGTGAGTGAATGATTGAGCCTCTTGCTGATACTGTGTGTGAATGACAGAGCCTCTCGCTGATACTGTGAGTGAATTATAGAGCCTCTTGCTGATACTGTGAGAGAATGACAGAGTCTCTTGCTGATACTGTGAGTGAATGACAGAGACTCTTGCTGATACTGTGAGTGAATGACCGAGCCTCTTGCTGATACTGTGAGTGAATGACAGAGCCTCTTGCTGATACTGTGAGTGAATGACAGAGCCTCTTGCTGATACTGTGAGTGAATGACAGAGCCTCTTGCTGATACTGAGTGAATGACAGAGCCTCTTGCTGATACTGTGAGTGAATGACAGAGCCTCTTGCTGATATTGCGAGTGAATGACAGAGACTCTTCCTGATATTGTGAGTGAATGACAGAGCCTCTTGCCGACATTGTGAGTGAATGACAGAGCCTCTTGCTGATTCTGTGATTGAATGACAGAGCCTCTTGCTGATACAGTTATTACATGACAGAGCCTCTTGCTGATAATGTGAGTGAATGACAGAGCCTCTTGCTGATACTGTGAGTGATTGACAGAGCCTCTTGCTGATAATGTGAGTGAATGACAGAGCCTCTTGCTGATACAGTTAGTACATGACAGAGCCTCTTGCTGATAATGTGAGTGAATGACAGAGCCTCTTGCTGATACTGTGAGTGATTGACAGAGCCTCTTGCTGATAATGTGAGTGAATGACAGAGCCTCTTGCTGTTACTGTGAGTGAATGACAGAGCCTCTTGGTGATATTGTGAGTGAATGACAGAGCCTCTTGCTTATATTGTGATTGAATGACAGAGCCTCTTGCTGATATTGTGATTGAATGAGAGAGCCTCTTGATGATACTGTGAGTGAATGACAGAGCCTCTTGCGGATATTGTGATTGAATGAGAGAGCCTCTTGTTGATACTGTGAGTGAACGACAGAGCCTCTTGCAGATACTGTGAGTGAATGACAGAGCCTCTTGCTGATACTGTGAGTGAATGACAGAGCCTCTTCCTGATTCTGTGATTGATTGACAGAGCCTCTTCCTGATACGGTGAGTGAATGACAGAGACTCTTGCAGATACTGTGAGTGAATGACAGAGCCTCTTCCTGATACTGTGATTGAATGATAGAGCCTCTTGCTTATACTGTGAGTGAATGACAGAGCCTCTTGCTGATACAGTGAGTGAATGACAGAGCCTCTTGCTGATACTGTGAGTGAATGACAGAGCCTCTTGCTGATACTGTGAGTGAATGACAGAGCCTCTTGCTGATACTGTGAGTGATTGACAGAGCCTCTTGCTGATACTGTGTGTGATTGACAGAGCCTCTTGCTGATAATGTGAGTGAATGACAGAGCCTCTTGCTGATACTGTGAGTGATTGACAGAGCCTCTTGCTGATAATGTGTGAATGACAGAGCCTCTTGCTGATACTGTGAGTGATTGACAGAGCCCCTTGCTGATAATGTGATAGAATGACAGAGTCTCTTGCTGATACTGTGAGTGAATGACAGAGCCTCTTCCTGATATTGTGAGTGAATGACAGAGCCTCTTGCTGACGTTGTGAGTGAATGACAGAGCTTCTTCCTGATTCTGTGAGTGAATGGCGGAGCCTCTTGCTGATAATGTGAGTGAATGACAGAGCCTCTGGCTGATACTGTGAGTGAATGACAGAGCCTCTTGCTGATACTGTGAGTGAATGACAGAGCCTCTTCCTGATATTGTGAGTGAATGACAGAGCCTCTTGCTGACGTTGTGAGTGAATGACAGAGCTTCTTCCTGATTCTGTGAGTGAATGACAGAGCCTCTTGCTGATACTGTGAGTGAATGACAGAGCCTCTTGCTGATACTGTGAGTGATTGACAGAGCCTCTTGCTGATACTGTGAGTGATTGACAGAGCCTCTTGCTGATAATGTGTGAATGACAGAGCCTCTTGCTGATACTGTGAGTGATTGACAGAGCCCCTTGCTGATAATGTGAGAGAATGACAGAGTCTCTTGCTGATACTGTGAGTGAATGACAGAGCCTCTTCCTGATATTGTGAGTGAATGACAGAGCCTCTTACTGACGTTGTGAGTGAATGACAGAGCTTCTTCCTGATTCTGTGAGTGAATGGCAGAGCCTCTTGCTGATATTGTGAGTGAATGACAGAGCCTCTTGCTGATAATGTGAGTGAATGACAGAGCCTCTGGCTGATACTGTGAGTGAATGACAGAGCCTCTTGCTGATACTGTGAGTGAATGACAGAGCCTCTTCCTGATATTGTGAGTGAATGACAGAGCCTCTTGCTGACGTTGTGAGTGAATGACAGAGCTTCTTCCTGATTCTGTGAGTGAATGACAGAGCCTCTTGCTGATACTGTGAGTGAATGACAGAGCCTATTGCTGGTATTGTGAGTGAATGACAGAGCCTCTTCCTGATTCTGTGAGTGAATGACAGAGCCTCTTGCTGATACTGTGAGTGAATGACAGAGCCTCTTGCTGATATTGTGAGTGAATGACAGAGCCTCCTGCTGATACTGTGAGTGAATGTCAGTGCCTCTTGCTGATATTGTGAGTGAATAACAGAGCCTGTGAGTGAACGACAGAGCCTCTTGCTGATACTGTGAGTGAATGACAGAGCCTCTTGCTGATACTGTGAGTGAATGACAGAGCCTCTTCCTGATTCTGTGATTGATTGACAGAGCATCTTGCTGATACTGTGAGTGAATGACAGAGCCTCTTGCTGATACTGTGAGTGATTGACAGAGCCTCTTGCTGACGTTGTGAGTGAATGACAGAGCTTCTTCCTGATTCTGTGAGTGAATGGCAGAGCCTCTTGCTGATATTGTGAGTGAATGACAGAGCCTCTTGCTGATAATGTGAGTGAATGACAGAGCCTCTGGCTGATACTGTGAGTGAATGACAGAGCCTCTTGCTGATACTGTGAGTGAATGACAGAGCCTCTTCCTGATATTGTGAGTGAATGACAGAGCCTCTTGCTGACGTTGTGAGTGAATGACAGATCTTCTTCCTGATTCTGTGAGTGAATGACAGAGCCTCTTGCTGATACTGTGAGTGAATGACAGAGCCTATTGCTGGTATTGTGAGTGAATGACAGAGCCTCTTCCTGATTCTGTGAGTGAATGACAGAGCCTCTTGCTGATACTGTGAGTGAATGACAGAGCCTCTTGCTGATATTGTGAGTGAATGACAGAGCCTCCTGCTGATACTGTGAGTGAATGACAGAGCCTCTTCCTGATTCTGTGATTGATTGACAGAGCATCTTGCTGATACTGTGAGTGAATGACAGAGCCTCTTGCTGATACTGTGAGTGATTGACAGAGCCCCTTGCTGATAATGTGAGAGAATGACAGAGTCTCTTGCTGATACTGTGAGTGAATGACAGAGCCTCTTCCTGATATTGTGAGTGAATGACAGAGCCTCTTGCTGACGTTGTGAGTGAATGACAGAGCTTCTTCCTGATTCTGTGAGTGAATGGCAGAGCCTCTTGCTGATATTGTGAGTGAATGACAGAGCCTCTTGCTGATAATGTGAGTGAATGACAGGGCCTCTGGCTGATACTGTGAGTGAATGACAGAGCCTCTTGCTGATACTGTGAGTGAATGACAGAGCCTCTTCCTGATATTGTGAGTGAATGACAGAGCCTCTTGCTGACGTTGTGAGTGAATGACAGAGCTTCTTCCTGATTCTGTGAGTGAATGACAGAGCCTCTTGCTGATACTGTGAGTGAATGACAGAGCCTATTGCTGGTATTGTGAGTGAATGACAGAGCCTCTTCCTGACTCTGTGAGTGAATGACAGAGCCTCTTGCTGATACTGTGAGTGAATGACAGAGCCTCTTGCTGATATTGTGAGTGAATGACAGAGCCTCCTGCTGATACTGTGAGTGAATGTCAGAGCCTCTTGCTGATATTGAGTGAATAACAGAGCCTCTTCCTGATTCTGTGATTGATTGACAGAGCATCTTGCTGATATTGTGAGTGAATGACAGAGACTCTTCCTGAATCTGTGATTGATTGACAGAGCCTCTTGCTGATACTGTGAGTGAATGACAGAGCCTCTTGCTGATATTGTGAGTGAATGACAGAGCCTCTTGCTGATACTGTGAGTGAATGACAGAGCCTCTTGCTGATACTGTGAGTGAATGACAGAGCCTCTTCCTGATTCTGTGATTGATTGACAGAGCATCTTGCTGATATTGTGAGTGAATGACAGAGACTCTTCCTGAATCTGTGATTGATTGACAGAGCCTTTTGCTGATACTGTGAGTAAATGACAGAGCCTATTGCAGATACTGTGAGTGAATGACAGAGCCTCTTGCTGATATTGTGAATGAATGACAGAGCCTCTTGCTGATACTGTGATTGAATGACAGAGCCTCTTCCTGATACTGTGATTGAATGACAGAGGCTCTTCCTGATACTGTGAGTGAATGATTGAGCCTCTTGCTGATACTGTTTGTGAATGACAGAGCCTCTCGCTGATACTGTGCGTGAATGAGAGAGCCTCTCGCTGATACTGTGAGTGAATGATAGAGCCTCTTGCTGATACTGTGAGTGAATGACAGAGCCTCTTGCTGATACTGTGAGTGAATGACAGAGCCTCTTGCTAATACTGTGAGTGAATGACAGAGACTCTTGCTGATACTGTGAGTAAATGACAGAGCCTCTAGCTGATACTGTGAGTGAATGACAGAGCCTCTTGCTGATACTTTGATTTAATGACAGAGCCTCTTGCTGATACTGTGATTGAATGACAGAGCCTCTTGCTGATACTGTGAGTGAATGACAGAGCCTCTTGCTGATACTGTGAGTGAATGACAGAGCCTCTTGCTGATTCTGTGAGTGAATGACCGAGCATCTTGCTGATATTGTGAGTGAATGACAGAGCCTCTTGCTGATACTGTGAGTGAATGACAGAGCCTCTTGCCAGAGCCTCTTGCCGACATTGTGAGTCAATGACAGAGCCTCTTGCTGATAATGTGAGTGAATGACAGAGACTCTTGCCGATACTGTGAGTGAATGACAAAGCCTCTTGCCGATACTGTGAGTGAATGACAGAGCCTCTTGCTGATACTGTGAGTGATTGACAGAGCCTCTTGTTGATACTGTGAGTGAATGACAGAGCCTCATGCTGATACTGTGAGTGAATGACAGAGCCTCTTGCTTAGACTGTGAGTGAATGACAGAGCCTCTTGCTGATTCTGTGATTAATTGACAGAGCCTCTTCCTGATACTGTGAGTGATTGACAGAGCCTCTTGCAGATACTGTGAGTGAATGACAGAGCCTCTTGCTGATACTGTGATTGAATGACAGAGCCTCTTCCTGATACTGTGATTGAATGACAGAGCCTCTTGCTGATACTGTGAGTGAATGACAGAGCCTCTTGCTGATACTGTGAGTGAATGACAGAGCCTCTTGCTGATTCTGTGAGTGAATGACAGAGCCTCTTGCTGATACTGTGAGTGAATGACAGTGCCTCTTGCTGATACTGTGAGTGAATGACAGAGCCTCTTGCAGATAATGTGAGTGAATGACAGAGCCTCTTGTTGATACTGTGAGAGAATGACAGAGTCTCTTGCTGATACTGTGAGTGAATGACCGAGCCTCTTGCTGATACTGTGAGTGAATGACAGAGACTCTTGCTGATACTGTGAGTGAATGACCGAGCCTCTTGCTGATACTGTGAGTGAATGACAGAGCCTCTTGCTGATACTGTGAGTGAATGACAGAGCCTCTTGCTGATACTGTGAGTGAATGACAGAGCCTCTTGCTGATACTGAGTGAATGACAGAGCCTCTTGCTGATACTGTGAGTGAATGACAGAGCCTCTTCCTGATATTGTGAGTGAATGACAGAGCCTCTTGCCGACATTGTGAGTGAATGACAGAGCCTCTTGCTGATTCTGTGATTGAATGACAGAGCCTCTTGCTGATACAGTTAGTACATGACAGAGCCTCTTGCTGATAATGTGAGTGAATGACAGAGCCTCTTGCTGATACAGTGAGTGATTGACAGAGCCTCTTGCTGATAATGTGAGTGAATGACAGAGCCTCTTGCTGATAATGTGAGAGAATGACAGAGTCTATTGGTGATACTGTGAGTGAATGAACGAGCCTCTTGCTGATATTGTGAGTGAATGACAGAGCCCCTTGCTGATATTGTGAGTGAATAACAGAGCTTGTGAGTGAACGACAGAGCCTCTTGCTGATACTGTGAGTGAATGACAGAGCCTCTTCCTGAATCTGTGATTGATTGACAGAGCCTCTTGCTGATACTGTGAGTGAATGACAGAGCCTCTTGCAGATACTGTGAGTGAATGACAGAGCCTCTTGCTGATATTGTGAATGAATGACAGAGCCTCTTGCTGATACTGCGATTGAATGACAGAGCCTCTTCCTGATACTGTGATTGAATGACAGAGGCTCTTCCTGATACTGTGAGTGAATGATTGAGCCTCTTGCTGATACTGTGTGTGAATGACAGAGCCTCTCGCTGATACTGTGAGTGAATTATAGAGCCTCTTGCTGATACTGTGAGAGAATGACAGAGTCTCTTGCTGATACTGTGAGTGAATGACAGAGACTCTTGCTGATACTGTGAGTGAATGACCGAGCCTCTTGCTGATACTGTGAGTGAATGACAGAGCCTCTTGCTGATACTGTGAGTGAATGACAGAGCCTCTTGCTGATACTGTGAGTGAATGACAGAGCCTCTTGCTGATACTGAGTGAATGACAGAGCCTCTTGCTGATACTGTGAGTGAATGACAGAGCCTCTTGCTGATATTGCGAGTGAATGACAGAGACTCTTCCTGATATTGTGAGTGAATGACAGAGCCTCTTGCCGACATTGTGAGTGAATGACAGAGCCTCTTGCTGATTCTGTGATTGAATGACAGAGCCTCTTGCTGATACAGTTATTACATGACAGAGCCTCTTGCTGATAATGTGAGTGAATGACAGAGCCTCTTGCTGATACTGTGAGTGATTGACAGAGCCTCTTGCTGATAATGTGAGTGAATGACAGAGCCTCTTGCTGATACAGTTAGTACATGACAGAGCCTCTTGCTGATAATGTGAGTGAATGACAGAGCCTCTTGCTGATACTGTGAGTGATTGACAGAGCCTCTTGCTGATAATGTGAGTGAATGACAGAGCCTCTTGCTGTTACTGTGAGTGAATGACAGAGCCTCTTGGTGATATTGTGAGTGAATGACAGAGCCTCTTGCTTATATTGTGATTGAATGACAGAGCCTCTTGCTGATATTGTGATTGAATGAGAGAGCCTCTTGATGATACTGTGAGTGAATGACAGAGCCTCTTGCGGATATTGTGATTGAATGAGAGAGCCTCTTGTTGATACTGTGAGTGAACGACAGAGCCTCTTGCAGATACTGTGAGTGAATGACAGAGCCTCTTGCTGATACTGTGAGTGAATGACAGAGCCTCTTCCTGATTCTGTGATTGATTGACAGAGCCTCTTCCTGATACGGTGAGTGAATGACAGAGACTCTTGCAGATACTGTGAGTGAATGACAGAGCCTCTTCCTGATACTGTGATTGAATGATAGAGCCTCTTGCTTATACTGTGAGTGAATGACAGAGCCTCTTGCTGATACAGTGAGTGAATGACAGAGCCTCTTGCTGATACTGTGAGTGAATGACAGAGCCTCTTGCTGATACTGTGAGTGAATGACAGAGCCTCTTGCTGATACTGTGAGTGATTGACAGAGCCTCTTGCTGATACTGTGTGTGATTGACAGAGCCTCTTGCTGATAATGTGAGTGAATGACAGAGCCTCTTGCTGATACTGTGAGTGATTGACAGAGCCTCTTGCTGATAATGTGTGAATGACAGAGCCTCTTGCTGATACTGTGAGTGATTGACAGAGCCCCTTGCTGATAATGTGATAGAATGACAGAGTCTCTTGCTGATACTGTGAGTGAATGACAGAGCCTCTTCCTGATATTGTGAGTGAATGACAGAGCCTCTTGCTGACGTTGTGAGTGAATGACAGAGCTTCTTCCTGATTCTGTGAGTGAATGGCGGAGCCTCTTGCTGATAATGTGAGTGAATGACAGAGCCTCTGGCTGATACTGTGAGTGAATGACAGAGCCTCTTGCTGATACTGTGAGTGAATGACAGAGCCTCTTCCTGATATTGTGAGTGAATGACAGAGCCTCTTGCTGACGTTGTGAGTGAATGACAGAGCTTCTTCCTGATTCTGTGAGTGAATGACAGAGCCTCTTGCTGATACTGTGAGTGAATGACAGAGCCTCTTGCTGATACTGTGAGTGATTGACAGAGCCTCTTGCTGATACTGTGAGTGATTGACAGAGCCTCTTGCTGATAATGTGTGAATGACAGAGCCTCTTGCTGATACTGTGAGTGATTGACAGAGCCCCTTGCTGATAATGTGAGAGAATGACAGAGTCTCTTGCTGATACTGTGAGTGAATGACAGAGCCTCTTCCTGATATTGTGAGTGAATGACAGAGCCTCTTACTGACGTTGTGAGTGAATGACAGAGCTTCTTCCTGATTCTGTGAGTGAATGGCAGAGCCTCTTGCTGATATTGTGAGTGAATGACAGAGCCTCTTGCTGATAATGTGAGTGAATGACAGAGCCTCTGGCTGATACTGTGAGTGAATGACAGAGCCTCTTGCTGATACTGTGAGTGAATGACAGAGCCTCTTCCTGATATTGTGAGTGAATGACAGAGCCTCTTGCTGACGTTGTGAGTGAATGACAGAGCTTCTTCCTGATTCTGTGAGTGAATGACAGAGCCTCTTGCTGATACTGTGAGTGAATGACAGAGCCTATTGCTGGTATTGTGAGTGAATGACAGAGCCTCTTCCTGATTCTGTGAGTGAATGACAGAGCCTCTTGCTGATACTGTGAGTGAATGACAGAGCCTCTTGCTGATATTGTGAGTGAATGACAGAGCCTCCTGCTGATACTGTGAGTGAATGTCAGAGCCTCTTGCTGATATTGTGAGTGAATAACAGAGCCTGTGAGTGAACGACAGAGCCTCTTGCTGATACTGTGAGTGAATGACAGAGCCTCTTGCTGATACTGTGAGTGAATGACAGAGCCTCTTCCTGATTCTGTGATTGATTGACAGAGCATCTTGCTGATACTGTGAGTGAATGACAGAGCCTCTTGCTGATACTGTGAGTGATTGACAGAGCCTCTTGCTGACGTTGTGAGTGAATGACAGAGCTTCTTCCTGATTCTGTGAGTGAATGGCAGAGCCTCTTGCTGATATTGTGAGTGAATGACAGAGCCTCTTGCTGATAATGTGAGTGAATGACAGAGCCTCTGGCTGATACTGTGAGTGAATGACAGAGCCTCTTGCTGATACTGTGAGTGAATGACAGAGCCTCTTCCTGATATTGTGAGTGAATGACAGAGCCTCTTGCTGACGTTGTGAGTGAATGACAGAGCTTCTTCCTGATTCTGTGAGTGAATGACAGAGCCTCTTGCTGATACTGTGAGTGAATGACAGAGCCTATTGCTGGTATTGTGAGTGAATGACAGAGCCTCTTCCTGATTCTGTGAGTGAATGACAGAGCCTCTTGCTGATACTGTGAGTGAATGACAGAGCCTCTTGCTGATATTGTGAGTGAATGACAGAGCCTCCTGCTGATACTGTGAGTGAATGTCAGAGCCTCTTGCTGATATTGTGAGTGAATAACAGAGCCTGTGAGTGAACGACAGAGCCTCTTGCTGATACTGTGAGTGAATGACAGAGCCTCTTCCTGATTCTGTGATTGATTGACAGAGCATCTTGCTGATATTGTGAGTGAATGACAGAGACTCTTCCTGAATCTGTGATTGATTGACAGAGCCTCTTGCTGATACTGTGAGTGAATGACAGAGCCTCTTGCAGATACTGTGAGTGAATGACAGAGCCTCTTGCTGATATTGTGAATGAATGACAGAGCCTCTTGCTGATACTGTGATTGAATGACAGAGCCTCTTCCTGATACTGTGATTGAATGACAGAGGCTCTTCCTGATACTGTGAGTGAATGATTGAGCCTCTTGCTGATACTGTGTGTGAATGACAGAGCCTCTCGCTGATACTGTGCGTGAATGAGAGAGCCTCTCGCTGATACTGTGAGTGAATGATAGAGCCTCTTGCTGATACTGTGAGTGAATGACAGAGCCTCTTGCTGATACTGTGAGTGAATGACAGAGCCTCTTGCTAATACTGTGAGTGAATGACAGAGCCTCTTGCTGATACTGTGAGTAAATGACAGAGCCTCTAGCTGATACTGTGAGTGAATGACAGAGCCTCTTGCTGATACTTTGATTTAATGACAGAGCCTCTTGCTGATACTGTGATTGAATGACAGAGCCTCTTGCTGATACTGTGAGTGAATGATAGAGCCTCTTGCTGATACTGTGAGTGAATGACAGAGCCTCTTGCTGATTCTGTGAGTGAATGACCGAGCATCTTGCTGATATTGTGAGTGAATGACAGAGCCTCTTGCTGATACTGTGAGTGAATGACAGAGCCTCTTGCCAGAGCCTCTTGCCGACATTGTGAGTCAATGACAGAGCCTCTTGCTGATAATGTGAGTGAATGACAGAGACTCTTGCCGATACTGTGAGTGAATGACAAAGCCTCTTGCCGATACTGTGAGTGAATGACAGAGCCTCTTGCCGATACTGTGAGTGAATGACAGAGCCTCCTGCCGACATTGTGAGTGAATGACAGAGCCTCTTGCTGATACTGTGAGTGAATCACAGAGCCTCTTGCTGATACTGTGAGTGATTGACAGAGCCTCTTGTTGATACTGTGAGTGAATGACAGAGCCTCATGCTGATACTGTGAGTGAATGACAGAGCCTCTTGCTTAGACTGTGAGTGAATGACAGAGCCTCTTGCTGATTCTGTGATTGATTGACAGAGCCTCTTCCTGATACTGTGAGTGATTGACAGAGCCTCTTGCAGATACTGTGAGTGAATGACAGAGCCTCTTGCTGATACTGTGATTGAATGACAGAGCCTCTTCCTGATACTGTGATTGAATGACAGAGCCTCTTGCTGATACTGTGAGTGAATGACAGAGCCTCTTGCTGATACTGTGAGTGAATGACAGAGCCTCTTGCTGATTCTGTGAGTGAATGACAGAGCCTCTTGCTGATACTGTGAGTGAATGACAGTGCCTCTTGCTGATACTGTGAGTGAATGACAGAGCCTCTTGCAGATAATGTGAGTGAATGACAGAGCCTCTTGCTGATACTGTGAGAGAATGACAGAGTCTCTTGCTGATACTGTGAGTGAATGACCGAGCCTCTTGCTGATACTGTGAGTGAATGAAAGAGACTCTTGCTGATACTGTGAGTGAATGACCGAGCCTCTTGCTGATACTGTGAGTGAATGACAGAGCCTCTTGCTGATACTGTGAGTGAATGACAGAGCCTCTTGCTGATACTGTGAGTGAATGACAGAGCCTCTTGCTGATACTGAGTGAATGACAGAGCCTCTTGCTGATACTGTGAGTGAATGACAGAGCCTCTTGCTGATATTGCGAGTGAATGACAGAGCCTCTTCCTGATATTGTGAGTGAATGACAGAGCCTCTTGCCGACATTGTGAGTGAATGACAGAGCCTCTTGCTGATTCTGTGATTGAATGACAGAGCCTCTTGCTGATACAGTTATTACATGACAGAGCCTATTTCTGATACTGTGAGTACATGATAGAGCTGCTTGCTGATAATGTGAGTGAATGACAGAGCCTCTTGCTGATAATGTGAGTGAATGACAGAGCCTCTTGCTGATAATGTGAGAGAATGACAGAGTCTCTTGCTGATACTGTGAGTGAATGAACGAGCCTCTTGCTGATATTGTGAGTGAATGACAGAGCCTCTTGCTGATAATGTGAGTGAATGACAGAGCCCCTTGCTGATATTGTGAGTGAATAACAGAGCTTGTGAGTGAACGACAGAGCCTCTTGCTGATACTGTGAGTGAATGACAGAGCCTCTTCCTGATTCTGTGATTGATTGACAGAGCCTCTTGCTGATATTGTGAGTGAATGACAGAGCCTCTTCCTGAATCTGTGATTGATTGACAGAGCCTCTTGCTGATACTGTGAGTGAATGACAGAGCCTCTTGCAGATACTGTGAGTGAATGACAGAGCCTCTTGCTGATATTGTGAATGAATGACAGAGCCTCTTGCTGATACTGTGATTGAATGACAGAGCCTCTTCCTGATACTGTGATTGAATGACAGAGGCTCTTCCTGATACTGTGAGTGAATGATTGAGCCTCTTGCTGATACTGTGTGTGAATGACAGAGCCTCTCGCTGATACTGTGAGTGAATGACAGAGCCTCTTGCTGATACTGTGAGTGAATAATAGAGCCTCTTGCTGATACTGTGAGAGAATGACAGAGTCTCTTGCTGATACTGTGAGTGAATGACCGAGCCTCTTGCTGATACTGTGAGTGAATGACAGAGACTCTTGCTGATACTGTGAGTGAATGACCGAGCCTCTTGCTGATACTGTGAGTGAATGACAGAGCCTCTTGCTGATACTGTGAGTGAATGACAGAGCCTCTTGCTGATACTGTGAGTGAATGACAGAGCCTCTTGCTGATACTGAGTGAATGACAGAGCCTCTTGCTGATACTGTGAGTGAATGACAGAGCCTCTTGCTGATATTGCGTGTGAATGACAGAGACTCTTCCTGATATTGTGAGTGAATGACAGAGCCTCTTGCCGACATTGTGAGTGAATGACAGAGCCTCTTGCTGATTCTGTGATTGAATGACAGAGCCTCTTGCTGATACAGTTATTACATGACAGAGCCTCTTTCTGATACTGTGAGTACATGATAGAGCTGCTTGCTGATACTGTGAGTGAATGACAGAGCCTCTTGCTGATTCTGTGATTGAATGACAGAGCCTCTTGCTGATACAGTTAGTACATGACAGAGCCTCTTGCTGATAATGTGAGTGAATGACAGAGCCTCTTGCTGATACTGTGAGTGATTGACAGAGCCTCTTGCTGATAATGTGAGTGAATGACAGAGCCTCTTGCTGATACTGTGAGTGATTGACAGAGCCTCTTGCTGATAATGTGAGAGAATGACAGAGTCTCTTGCTGATACTCTGAGTGAATGAACGAGCCTCTTGCTGATATTGTGAGTGAATGACAGTGCCTCTTGCTGATAATGTGAGTGAATGACAGAGCCTCTTGCTGATACTGTGAGTGAATGACAGAGCCCCTTGCTGATACTGTGAGTGAATGACAGAGCCTCTTGATGATACTGTGAGAGAATGACAGAGCCTCTTGCTGATATTGTGAGTGAATAACAGAGCTTGTGAGTGAACGACAGAGCCTCTTGCTGATACTGTGAGTGAATGACAGAGCCTCTTGCTGATACAGTGAGTGAATGACAGAGCCTCTTCCTGATTCTGTGATTGATTGACAGAGCCTCTTGCTGATATTGTGAGTGAATGACAGAGCCTCTTCCTGAATCTGTGATTGATTGACAGAGCCTCTTGCTGATACTGTGAGTGAATGACAGAGCCTCTTGCAGATACTGTGAGTGAATGACAGAGCCTCTTGCTGATATTGTGAATGAATGACAGAGCCTCTTGCTGATACTGTGATTGAATGACAGAGCCTCTTCCTGATACTGTGATTGAATGACAGAGGCTCTTCCTGATACTGTGAGTGAATGATTGAGCCTCTTGCTGATACTGTGTGTGAATGACAGAGCCTCTCGCTGATACTGTGAGTGAATGACAGAGCCTCTTGCTGATACTGTGAGTGAATGATAGAGCCTCTTGATGATACTGTGAGAGAATGACAGAGCCTCTTGCTGATACTGAGAGTGAATGACAGATCCTCTTGGTGATATTGTGAGTGAATGACAGAGCCTCTTGCTGATATTGTGATTTAATGAGAGAGCATCTTGCTGATATTGTGATTGAATGACAGAGCCTCTTCCTGATTCTGTGATTGATTGACAGAGCCTCTTGCTGATACTGTGAGTGAATGACAGAGCCTCTTGCTGATATTGTGATTGAATGACAGAGCCTCTTGTTGATACTGTGAGTGAACGACAGAGCCTCTTGCAGATACTGTGAGTGAATGACAGAGCCTCTTGCTGATACTGTGAGTGAATGACAGAGCCTCTTCCTGATTCTGTGATTGATTGACAGAGCCCCCTCCTGATACGGTGAGTGAATGACAGAGACTCTTGCTGATATTGTGAATGAATGACAGAGCCTCTTGCTGATACTGTGATTGAATGACAGAGCCTCTTGCTGATACTGTGAGTGAATGACAGAGCCTCTTGCTGATACTGTGAGTGAATGACAGAGCCTCTTGCTGATACTGTGAGTGAATGACAGAGCCTCTTGCTGATACTGTGAGTGAATGACAGAGCCTCTTGCTGATACTGTGAGTGAATGATAGAGCCTCTTGATGATACTGTGAGAGAATGACAGAGCCTCTTGCTGTTACTGTGAGTGAATGACAGAGCCTCTTGGTGATATTGTGAGTGAATGACAGAGCCTCTTGCTGATATTGTGAGTGAATGAGAGAGCCTCTTGCTGATATTGTGATTGAATGACAGAGCCTCTTCCTGATTCTGTGATTGATTGACAGAGCCTCTTGCTGATACTGTGAGTGAATGACAGAGCCTCTTGCTGATATTGTGATTGAATGACAGAGCCTCTTGTTGATACTGTGAGTGAACGACAGAGCCTCTTGCAGATTATGTGAGTGAATGACAGAGCCTCTTGCTGATACTGTGAGTGAATGACAGAGCCTCTTCCTGATACTGTGATTGAATGACAGAGCCTCTTGCTGATACTGTGAGTGAATGACAGAGCCTCTTGCTGATACAGTGAGTGAATGACAGAGCCGCTTGCTGATACTGTGAGTGAATGACAGAGCCTCTTGCTGATACTGTGAGTGAATGACAGAGCCTCTTGCTGATACTGTGAGTGAATGACAGAGCCTCTTGCTGATACTGTGAGTGATTGACAGAGCCTCTTGCTGATACTGTGTGTGATTGACATAGCCTCTTGCTGATAATGTGAGTGAATGACAGAGCCTCTTGCTGATACTGTGAGTGATTGACAGAGCCTCTTGCTGATAATGTGAGTGAATGACAGAGCCTCTTGCTGATAATGTGAGAGAATGACAGAGTCTCTTGCTGATACTGTGAGTGAATGACAGAGCCTCTTGCTGATAATGTGAGTGAATGACAGAACCTCTTGCTGATACTGTGAGTGAATGACAGTGCGTCTTGCTGACGTTGTGAGTGAATGACAGAGCTTCTTCCTGATTCTGTGAGTGAATGACAGAGCCTCTTGCTGATACTGTGAGTGAATGACAGAGCCTATTGCTGGTATTGTGAGTGAATGACAGAGCCTCTTCCTGATTCTGTGAGTGAATGACAGAGCCTCTTGCTGATACTGTGAGTGAATGACAGAGCCTCTTGCTGACATTGTGAGTGAATGACAGAGCCTCCTGCTGATACTGTGAGTGAATGTCAGAGCCTCTTGCTGATATTGTGAGTGAATAACAGAGCCTGTGAGTGAACGACAGAGCCTCTTGCTGATACTGGGAGTGAATGACAGAGCCTCTTGCTGATACTGTGAGTGAATGACAGAGCCTCTTCCTGAATCTGTGATTGATTGACAGAGCCTCTTGCTGATACTGTGAGTGAATGACAGAGCCTCTTGCAGATACTGTGAGTGAATGACAGAGCCTCTTGCTGATATTGTGAATGAATGACAGAGGCTCTTGCTGATACAGTGATTGAATGACAGAGCCTCTTCCTGATACTGTGATTGAATGACAGAGGCTCTTCCTGATACTGTGAGTGAATGATTGAGCCTCTTGCTGATACTGTGTGTGAATGACAGAGCCTCTCGCTGATACTGTGCGTGAATGACAGAGCCTCTCGCTGATACTGTGAGTGAATGATAGAGCCTCTTGCTGATACTGTGAGTGAATGACAGAGCCTCTTGCTGATACTGTGAGTGAATGACAGAGCCTCTTGCTGATACTGTGAGTGAATGACAGAGCCTCTTGCTGATACTTTGATTTAATGACAGAGCCTCTTGCTGATACTGTGATTGAATGACAGAGCCTCTTGCTGATACTGTGAGTGAATGACAGAGCCTCTTGCTGATACTTTGATTTAATGACAGAGCCTCTTGCTGATACTGTGATTGAATGACAGAGCCTCTTGCTGATACTGTGAGTAAATGACAGAGCCTCTAGCTGATACTGTGAGTGAATGACAGAGCCTCTTGCTGATACTTTGATTTAATGACAGAGCCTCTTGCTGATACTGTGATTGAATGACAGAGCCTCTTGCTGATACTGTGAGGGAATGACAGAGCCTCTTGCTGATACTGTGAGTGAATGACAGAGCCTCTTGCTGATTCTGTGAGTGAATGACCGAGCATCTTGCTGATATTGTGAGTGAATGACAGAGCCTCTTGCTGATGCTGTGAGTGAATGACAGAGCCTCTTGCCAGAGCATCTTGCCGACATTGTGAGTCAATGACAGAGCCTCTTGCTGATAATGTGAGTGAATGACATAGACTCTTGCAGATACTGTGAGTGAATGACAGAGCCTCTTGCCGATACTGTGAGTGAATGACAGCCTCTTGCCGATACTGTGAGTGAATGACAGAGCCTCTTGCCGACATTGTGAGTGAATGACAGAGCCTCTTGCTGATACTGTGAGTGAATCACAGAGCCTCTTGCTGATACTGTGAGTGATTGACGGAGCCTCTTGTTGATACTGTGAGTGAATGACAGAGCCTCATGCTGATACTGTGAGTGAATGACAGAGCCTCTTGCAGATACTGTGAGTGAATGACAGAGCCTCTTGCTTAGACTGTGAGTGAATGACAGAGCCTCTTGCTGATTCTGTGATTGATTGACAGAGCCTCTTCCTGATACTGTGAGTGATTGACAGAGCCTCTTGCAGATACTGTGAGTGAATGACAGAGCCTCTTGCTGATACTGTGATTGAATGACAGAGCCTCTTCCTGATACTGTGAGTGAATGACAGAGCCTCTTGCTAATACTGTGAGTGAATGACAGAGCCTCTTGCTGATACTGTGAGTAAATGACAGAGCCTCTAGCTGATACTGTGAGTGAATGACAGAGCCTCTTGCTGATACTTTGATTTAATGACAGAGCCTCTTGCTGATACTGTGATTGAATGACAGAGCCTCTTGCTGATACTGTGAGTGAATGATAGAGCCTCTTGCTGATACTGTGAGTGAATGACAGAGCCTCTTGCTGATTCTGTGAGTGAATGACCGAGCATCTTGCTGATATTGTGAGTGAATGACAGAGCCTCTTGCTGATACTGTGAGTGAATGACAGAGCCTCTTGCCAGAGCCTCTTGCCGACATTGTGAGTCAATGACAGAGCCTCTTGCTGATAATGTGAGTGAATGACAGAGACTCTTGCCGATACTGTGAGTGAATGACAAAGCCTCTTGCCGATACTGTGAGTGAATGACAGAGCCTCTTGCCGATACTGTGAGTGAATGACAGAGCCTCCTGCCGACATTGTGAGTGAATGACAGAGCCTCTTGCTGATACTGTGAGTGAATCACAGAGCCTCTTGCTGATACTGTGAGTGATTGACAGAGCCTCTTGTTGATACTGTGAGTGAATGACAGAGCCTCATGCTGATACTGTGAGTGAATGACAGAGCCTCTTGCTTAGACTGTGAGTGAATGACAGAGCCTCTTGCTGATTCTGTGATTGATTGACAGAGCCTCTTCCTGATACTGTGAGTGATTGACAGAGCCTCTTGCAGATACTGTGAGTGAATGACAGAGCCTCTTGCTGATACTGTGATTGAATGACAGAGCCTCTTCCTGATACTGTGATTGAATGACAGAGCCTCTTGCTGATACTGTGAGTGAATGACAGAGCCTCTTGCTGATACTGTGAGTGAATGACAGAGCCTCTTGCTGATTCTGTGAGTGAATGACAGAGCCTCTTGCTGATACTGTGAGTGAATGACAGTGCCTCTTGCTGATACTGTGAGTGAATGACAGAGCCTCTTGCAGATAATGTGAGTGAATGACAGAGCCTCTTGCTGATACTGTGAGAGAATGACAGAGTCTCTTGCTGATACTGTGAGTGAATGACCGAGCCTCTTGCTGATACTGTGAGTGAATGAAAGAGACTCTTGCTGATACTGTGAGTGAATGACCGAGCCTCTTGCTGATACTGTGAGTGAATGACAGAGCCTCTTGCTGATACTGTGAGTGAATGACAGAGCCTCTTGCTGATACTGTGAGTGAATGACAGAGCCTCTTGCTGATACTGAGTGAATGACAGAGCCTCTTGCTGATACTGTGAGTGAATGACAGAGCCTCTTGCTGATATTGCGAGTGAATGACAGAGCCTCTTCCTGATATTGTGAGTGAATGACAGAGCCTCTTGCCGACATTGTGAGTGAATGACAGAGCCTCTTGCTGATTCTGTGATTGAATGACAGAGCCTCTTGCTGATACAGTTATTACATGACAGAGCCTATTTCTGATACTGTGAGTACATGATAGAGCTGCTTGCTGATAATGTGAGTGAATGACAGAGCCTCTTGCTGATAATGTGAGTGAATGACAGAGCCTCTTGCTGATAATGTGAGAGAATGACAGAGTCTCTTGCTGATACTGTGAGTGAATGAACGAGCCTCTTGCTGATATTGTGAGTGAATGACAGAGCCTCTTGCTGATAATGTGAGTGAATGACAGAGCCCCTTGCTGATATTGTGAGTGAATAACAGAGCTTGTGAGTGAACGACAGAGCCTCTTGCTGATACTGTGAGTGAATGACAGAGCCTCTTCCTGATTCTGTGATTGATTGACAGAGCCTCTTGCTGATATTGTGAGTGAATGACAGAGCCTCTTCCTGAATCTGTGATTGATTGACAGAGCCTCTTGCTGATACTGTGAGTGAATGACAGAGCCTCTTGCAGATACTGTGAGTGAATGACAGAGCCTCTTGCTGATATTGTGAATGAATGACAGAGCCTCTTGCTGATACTGTGATTGAATGACAGAGCCTCTTCCTGATACTGTGATTGAATGACAGAGGCTCTTCCTGATACTGTGAGTGAATGATTGAGCCTCTTGCTGATACTGTGTGTGAATGACAGAGCCTCTCGCTGATACTGTGAGTGAATGACAGAGCCTCTTGCTGATACTGTGAGTGAATAATAGAGCCTCTTGCTGATACTGTGAGAGAATGACAGAGTCTCTTGCTGATACTGTGAGTGAATGACCGAGCCTCTTGCTGATACTGTGAGTGAATGACAGAGACTCTTGCTGATACTGTGAGTGAATGACCGAGCCTCTTGCTGATACTGTGAGTGAATGACAGAGCCTCTTGCTGATACTGTGAGTGAATGACAGAGCCTCTTGCTGATACTGTGAGTGAATGACAGAGCCTCTTGCTGATACTGAGTGAATGACAGAGCCTCTTGCTGATACTGTGAGTGAATGACAGAGCCTCTTGCTGATATTGCGTGTGAATGACAGAGACTCTTCCTGATATTGTGAGTGAATGACAGAGCCTCTTGCCGACATTGTGAGTGAATGACAGAGCCTCTTGCTGATTCTGTGATTGAATGACAGAGCCTCTTGCTGATACAGTTATTACATGACAGAGCCTCTTTCTGATACTGTGAGTACATGATAGAGCTGCTTGCTGATACTGTGAGTGAATGACAGAGCCTCTTGCTGATTCTGTGATTGAATGACAGAGCCTCTTGCTGATACAGTTAGTACATGACAGAGCCTCTTGCTGATAATGTGAGTGAATGACAGAGCCTCTTGCTGATACTGTGAGTGATTGACAGAGCCTCTTGCTGATAATGTGAGTGAATGACAGAGCCTCTTGCTGATACTGTGAGTGATTGACAGAGCCTCTTGCTGATAATGTGAGAGAATGACAGAGTCTCTTGCTGATACTCTGAGTGAATGAACGAGCCTCTTGCTGATATTGTGAGTGAATGACAGTGCCTCTTGCTGATAATGTGAGTGAATGACAGAGCCTCTTGCTGATACTGTGAGTGAATGACAGAGCCCCTTGCTGATACTGTGAGTGAATGACAGAGCCTCTTGATGATACTGTGAGAGAATGACAGAGCCTCTTGCTGATATTGTGAGTGAATAACAGAGCTTGTGAGTGAACGACAGAGCCTCTTGCTGATACTGTGAGTGAATGACAGAGCCTCTTGCTGATACAGTGAGTGAATGACAGAGCCTCTTCCTGATTCTGTGATTGATTGACAGAGCCTCTTGCTGATATTGTGAGTGAATGACAGAGCCTCTTCCTGAATCTGTGATTGATTGACAGAGCCTCTTGCTGATACTGTGAGTGAATGACAGAGCCTCTTGCAGATACTGTGAGTGAATGACAGAGCCTCTTGCTGATATTGTGAATGAATGACAGAGCCTCTTGCTGATACTGTGATTGAATGACAGAGCCTCTTCCTGATACTGTGATTGAATGACAGAGGCTCTTCCTGATACTGTGAGTGAATGATTGAGCCTCTTGCTGATACTGTGTGTGAATGACAGAGCCTCTCGCTGATACTGTGAGTGAATGACAGAGCCTCTTGCTGATACTGTGAGTGAATGATAGAGCCTCTTGATGATACTGTGAGAGAATGACAGAGCCTCTTGCTGATACTGAGAGTGAATGACAGATCCTCTTGGTGATATTGTGAGTGAATGACAGAGCCTCTTGCTGATATTGTGATTTAATGAGAGAGCATCTTGCTGATATTGTGATTGAATGACAGAGCCTCTTCCTGATTCTGTGATTGATTGACAGAGCCTCTTGCTGATACTGTGAGTGAATGACAGAGCCTCTTGCTGATATTGTGATTGAATGACAGAGCCTCTTGTTGATACTGTGAGTGAACGACAGAGCCTCTTGCAGATACTGTGAGTGAATGACAGAGCCTCTTGCTGATACTGTGAGTGAATGACAGAGCCTCTTCCTGATTCTGTGATTGATTGACAGAGCCCCCTCCTGATACGGTGAGTGAATGACAGAGACTCTTGCTGATATTGTGAATGAATGACAGAGCCTCTTGCTGATACTGTGATTGAATGACAGAGCCTCTTGCTGATACTGTGAGTGAATGACAGAGCCTCTTGCTGATACTGTGAGTGAATGACAGAGCCTCTTGCTGATACTGTGAGTGAATGACAGAGCCTCTTGCTGATACTGTGAGTGAATGACAGAGCCTCTTGCTGATACTGTGAGTGAATGATAGAGCCTCTTGATGATACTGTGAGAGAATGACAGAGCCTCTTGCTGTTACTGTGAGTGAATGACAGAGCCTCTTGGTGATATTGTGAGTGAATGACAGAGCCTCTTGCTGATATTGTGAGTGAATGAGAGAGCCTCTTGCTGATATTGTGATTGAATGACAGAGCCTCTTCCTGATTCTGTGATTGATTGACAGAGCCTCTTGCTGATACTGTGAGTGAATGACAGAGCCTCTTGCTGATATTGTGATTGAATGACAGAGCCTCTTGTTGATACTGTGAGTGAACGACAGAGCCTCTTGCAGATTATGTGAGTGAATGACAGAGCCTCTTGCTGATACTGTGAGTGAATGACAGAGCCTCTTCCTGATACTGTGATTGAATGACAGAGCCTCTTGCTGATACTGTGAGTGAATGACAGAGCCTCTTGCTGATACAGTGAGTGAATGACAGAGCCGCTTGCTGATACTGTGAGTGAATGACAGAGCCTCTTGCTGATACTGTGAGTGAATGACAGAGCCTCTTGCTGATACTGTGAGTGAATGACAGAGCCTCTTGCTGATACTGTGAGTGATTGACAGAGCCTCTTGCTGATACTGTGTGTGATTGACATAGCCTCTTGCTGATAATGTGAGTGAATGACAGAGCCTCTTGCTGATACTGTGAGTGATTGACAGAGCCTCTTGCTGATAATGTGAGTGAATGACAGAGCCTCTTGCTGATAATGTGAGAGAATGACAGAGTCTCTTGCTGATACTGTGAGTGAATGACAGAGCCTCTTGCTGATAATGTGAGTGAATGACAGAACCTCTTGCTGATACTGTGAGTGAATGACAGTGCGTCTTGCTGACGTTGTGAGTGAATGACAGAGCTTCTTCCTGATTCTGTGAGTGAATGACAGAGCCTCTTGCTGATACTGTGAGTGAATGACAGAGCCTATTGCTGGTATTGTGAGTGAATGACAGAGCCTCTTCCTGATTCTGTGAGTGAATGACAGAGCCTCTTGCTGATACTGTGAGTGAATGACAGAGCCTCTTGCTGACATTGTGAGTGAATGACAGAGCCTCCTGCTGATACTGTGAGTGAATGTCAGAGCCTCTTGCTGATATTGTGAGTGAATAACAGAGCCTGTGAGTGAACGACAGAGCCTCTTGCTGATACTGGGAGTGAATGACAGAGCCTCTTGCTGATACTGTGAGTGAATGACAGAGCCTCTTCCTGAATCTGTGATTGATTGACAGAGCCTCTTGCTGATACTGTGAGTGAATGACAGAGCCTCTTGCAGATACTGTGAGTGAATGACAGAGCCTCTTGCTGATATTGTGAATGAATGACAGAGGCTCTTGCTGATACAGTGATTGAATGACAGAGCCTCTTCCTGATACTGTGATTGAATGACAGAGGCTCTTCCTGATACTGTGAGTGAATGATTGAGCCTCTTGCTGATACTGTGTGTGAATGACAGAGCCTCTCGCTGATACTGTGCGTGAATGACAGAGCCTCTCGCTGATACTGTGAGTGAATGATAGAGCCTCTTGCTGATACTGTGAGTGAATGACAGAGCCTCTTGCTGATACTGTGAGTGAATGACAGAGCCTCTTGCTGATACTGTGAGTGAATGACAGAGCCTCTTGCTGATACTTTGATTTAATGACAGAGCCTCTTGCTGATACTGTGATTGAATGACAGAGTCTCTTGCTGATACTGTGAGTGAATGACAGAGCCTCTTGCTGATACTTTGATTTAATGACAGAGCCTCTTGCTGATACTGTGATTGAATGACAGAGCCTCTTGCTGATACTGTGAGTAAATGACAGAGCCTCTAGCTGATACTGTGAGTGAATGACAGAGCCTCTTGCTGATACTTTGATTTAATGACAGAGCCTCTTGCTGATACTGTGATTGAATGACAGAGCCTCTTGCTGATACTGTGAGGGAATGACAGAGCCTCTTGCTGATACTGTGAGTGAATGACAGAGCCTCTTGCTGATTCTGTGAGTGAATGACCGAGCATCTTGCTGATATTGTGAGTGAATGACAGAGCCTCTTGCTGATGCTGTGAGTGAATGACAGAGCCTCTTGCCAGAGCATCTTGCCGACATTGTGAGTCAATGACAGAGCCTCTTGCTGATAATGTGAGTGAATGACATAGACTCTTGCAGATACTGTGAGTGAATGACAGAGCCTCTTGCCGATACTGTGAGTGAATGACAGCCTCTTGCCGATACTGTGAGTGAATGACAGAGCCTCTTGCCGACATTGTGAGTGAATGACAGAGCCTCTTGCTGATACTGTGAGTGAATCACAGAGCCTCTTGCTGATACTGTGAGTGATTGACGGAGCCTCTTGTTGATACTGTGAGTGAATGACAGAGCCTCATGCTGATACTGTGAGTGAATGACAGAGCCTCTTGCAGATACTGTGAGTGAATGACAGAGCCTCTTGCTTAGACTGTGAGTGAATGACAGAGCCTCTTGCTGATTCTGTGATTGATTGACAGAGCCTCTTCCTGATACTGTGAGTGATTGACAGAGCCTCTTGCAGATACTGTGAGTGAATGACAGAGCCTCTTGCTGATACTGTGATTGAATGACAGAGCCTCTTCCTGATACTGTGAGTGAATGACAGAGCCTCTTGCTGATACTGTGAGTGAATGACAGAGCCTCTTGCTGATACTGTGAGTGAATGACAGAGCCTCTTGCTGATACTGTGAGTGAATGACAGAGCCTCTTGCTGATACTGTGAGAGAATGACAGAGTGTCTTGCTGATACTGTGAGTGAATGACCGAGCCTCTTGCTGATACTGTGAGTGAATGACAGAGCCTCTTGCTGATACTGTGAGTGAATGACCGAGCCTCTTGCTGATACTGTGAGTAAATGACAGAGCCTCTTGCTGATACTGTGAGTGAATGACAGAGCCTCTTGCTGATACTGTGAGTGAATGACAGAGCCTCTTGCTGATATTGCGAGTGAATGACAGAGCCTCTTCCTGATATTGTGAGTGAATGACAGAGCCTCTTGCTGATACTGTGAGTGAATGACAGAGCCTCTTGCTGATACTGTGAGTGAATGACAGAGCCTCTTGCTGATACTGTGAGTGAATGACAGAGCCTCTTGCTGATACTGTGAGTGAATGACTGAGCCTCTTGCTGATACTGTGAGTGAATGACAGAGCCTCTTGCTGATACTGTGAGTGAATGATAGAGCCTCTTGCTGATACTGTGAGTGAATGACAGAGCCTCTTGCTGATACTGAGTGAATGACAGAGCCTGTTGCTGATACTGTGAGTGAATGACAGAGCCTCTTGCTGATATTGCGAGTGAATGACAGAGCCTCTTCCTGATATTGTGAGTGAATGACAGAGCCTCTTGCTGATACTGTGAGTGAATGACAGAGCCTCTTGCTGATACTGAGTGAATGACAGAGCCTCTTGCTGATACTGTGAGTGAATGACAGAGCCTCTTGCTGATACTGAGTGAATGACAGAGCCTCTTGCTGATACTGTGAGTGAATGACAGAGCCTCTTGCTGATACTGTGAGTGAATGACAGAGCCTCTTGCTGAAACTGTGAGTGATTGACATAGCCTCTTGCTGATAATGTGAGTGAATGACAGAGCCTCTTGCTGATACTGTGTGTGATTGACATAGCCTCTTGCTGATAATGTGAGTGAATGACAGAGCCTCTTGCTGATACTGTGAGTGATTGACAGAGCCTCTTGCTGATAATGTGAGTGAATGACAGAGCCTCTTGCTGATAATGTGAGAGAATGACAGAGTCTCTTGCTGATACTGTGAGTGAATGACAGAGCCTCTTGCTGATAATGTGAGTGAATGACAGAGCCTCTTGCTGATACTGTGAGTGAATGACAGAGCGTCTTGCTGACGTTGTGAGTGAATGACAGAGCTTCTTCCTGATTCTGTGAGTGAATGACAGAGCCTCTTGCTGATACTGTGAGTGAATGACAGAGCCTATTGCTGGTATTGTGAGTGAATGACAGAGCCTCTTGCTGATACTGTGAGTGAATGACAGAGCCTCTTGCTGACATTGTGAGTGAATGACAGAGCCTCCTGCTGATTCTGTGATTGATTGACAGAGCCTCTTCCTGATACTGTGAGTGAATGACAGAGCCTCTTGCTGATACTGTGAGTGAATGACAGAGCCTCTTGCTGACATTGTGAGTGAATGACAGAGCCTCCTGCTGATACTGTGAGTGAATGTCAGAGCCTCTTGCTGATATTGTGAGTGAATAACAGAGCCTGTGAGTGAACGACAGAGCCTCTTGCTGATACTGGGAGTGAATGACAGAGCCTCTTGCTGATACTGTGAGTGAATGACAGAGCCTCTTCCTGATTCTGTGATTGATTGACAGAGCATCTTGCTGATATTGTGAGTGAATGACAGAGCCTCTTCCTGAATCTGTGATTGCTTGACAGAGCCTCTTGCTGATACTGTGAGTGATTGACGGAGCCTCTTGTTGATACTGTGAGTGAATGACAGAGCCTCATGCTGATACTGTGAGTGAATGACAGAGCCTCTTGCTGATACTGTGAGTGAATGACAGAGCCTCTTGCTTAGACTGTGAGTGAATGACAGAGCGTCTTGCTGATTCTGTGATTGATTGACAGAGCCTCTTCCTGATACTGTGAGTGATTGACAGAGCCTCTTGCAGATACTGTGAGTGAATGACAGAGCCTCTTGCTGATACTGTGATTGAATGACAGAGCCTCTTCCTGATACTGTGATTGAATGACAGAGCCTCTTGCTGATACTGTGAGTGAATGACAGAGCCTCTTGCTGATACTGTGAGTGAATGACAGAGCCTCTTGCTGATACTGTGAGTGAATGACAGAGCCTCTTGCTGATACTGTGAGAGAATGACAGAGTCTCTTGCTGATACTGTGAGTGAATGACCGAGCCTCTTGCTGATACTGTGAGTGAATGACAGAGCGTCTTGCTGATACTGTGAGTGAATGACCGAGCCTCTTGCTGATACTGTGAGTAAATGACAGAGCCTCTTGCTGATACTGTGAGTGAATGACAGAGCCTCTTGCTGATACTGTGAGTGAATGACAGAGCCTCTTGCTGATATTGCGAGTGAATGACAGAGCCTCTTCCTGATATTGTGAGTGAATGACAGAGCCTCTTGCTGATACTGTGAGTGAATGACAGAGCCTCTTGCTGATACTGTGAGTGAATGACAGAGCCTCTTGCTGATACTGTGAGTGAATGACAGAGCCTCTTGCTGATACTGTGAGTGAATGACAGAGCCTCTTGCTGATACTGTGAGTGAATGACAGAGCCTCTTGCTGATACTGTGAGTGAATGATAGAGCCTCTTGCTGATACTGTGAGTGAATGACAGAGCCTCTTGCTGATACTGAGTGAATGACAGAGCCTGTTGCTGATACTGTGAGTGAATGACAGAGCCTCTTGCTGATATTGCGAGTGAATGACAGAGCCTCTTCCTGATATTGTGAGTGAATGACAGAGCCTCTTGCTGATACTGTGAGTGAATGACAGAGCCTCTTGCTGATACTGAGTGAATGACAGAGCCTCTTGCTGATACTGTGAGTGAATGACAGAGCCTCTTGCTGATACTGAGTGAATGACAGAGCCTCTTGCTGATACTGTGAGTGAATGACAGAGCCTCTTGCTGATACTGTGAGTGAATGACAGAGCCTCTTGCTGATACTGTGAGTGATTGACATAGCCTCTTGCTGATAATGTGAGTGAATGACAGAGCCTCTTGCTGATACTGTGTGTGATTGACATAGCCTCTTGCTGATAATGTGAGTGAATGACAGAGCCTCTTGCTGATACTGTGAGTGATTGACAGAGCCTCTTGCTGATAATGTGAGTGAATGACAGAGCCTCTTGCTGATAATGTGAGAGAATGACAGAGTCTCTTGCTGATACTGTGAGTGAATGACAGAGCCTCTTGCTGATAATGTGAGTGAATGACAGAGCCTCTTGCTGATACTGTGAGTGAATGACAGAGCGTCTGGCTGACGTTGTGAGTGAATGACAGAGCTTCTTCCTGATTCTGTGAGTGAATGACAGAGCCTCTTGCTGATACTGTGAGTGAATGACAGAGCCTATTGCTGGTATTGTGAGTGAATGACAGAGCCTCTTGCTTAGACTGTGAGTGAATGACAGAGCCTCTTGCTGATTCTGTGATTGATTGACAGAGCCTCTTCCTGATACTGTGAGTGAATGACAGAGCCTCTTGCTGATACTGTGAGTGAATGAAAGAGCCTCTTGCTGACATTGTGAGTGAATGACAGAGCCTCCTGCTGATACTGTGAGTGAATGTCAGAGCCTCTTGCTGATATTGTGAGTGAATAACAGAGCCTGTGAGTGAACGACAGAGCCTCTTGCTGATACTGGGAGTGAATGACAGAGCCTCTTGCTGATACTGTGAGTGAATGACAGAGCCTCTTCCTGATTCTGTGATTGATTGACAGAGCATCTTGCTGATATTGTGAGTGAATGACAGAGCCTCTTCCTGAATCTGTGATTGATTGACAGAGCCTCTTGCTGATACTGTGAGTGAATGACAGAGCCTCTTGCAGATACTGTGAGTAAATGACAGAGCCTCTTGCTGATATTGTGAATGAATGACAGAGGCTCTTGCTGATACTGTGATTGAATGACAGAGCCTCTTCCTGATACTGTGATTGAATGACAGAGGCTCTTCCTGATACTGTGAGTGAATGATTGAGCCTCTTGCTGATACTGTGTGTGAATGACAGAGCCTCTCGCTGATACTGTGCGTGAATGACAGAGCCTCTCGCTGATACTGTGAGTGAATGATAGAGCCTCTTGCTGATACTGTGAGTGAATGACAGAGCCTCTTGCTGATACTGTGAGTGAATGACAGAGCCTCTTGCTGATACTGTGAGTGAATGACAGAGCCTCTTGCTGATACTTTGATTTAATGACAGAGCCTCTTGCTGATACTGTGATTGAATGACAGAGCCTCTTGCTGATACTGTGAGTGAATGACAGAGCCTCTTGCTGATACTTTGATTTAATGACAGAGCCTCTGGCTGATACTGTGATTGAATGACAGAGCCTCTTGCTGATACTGTGAGTAGATGACAGAGCCTCTAGCTGATACTGTGAGTGAATGACAGAGCCTCTTGCTGATACTTTGATTTAATGACAGAGCCTCTTGCTGATACTGTGATTGAATGACAGAGCCTCTTGCTGATACTGTGAGTGAATGACAGAGCCTCTTGCTGATACTGTGAGTGAATGACAGAGCCTCTTGCTGATTCTGTGAGTGAATGACCGAGCATCTTGCTGATATTGTGAGTGAATGACAGAGCCTCTTGCTGATACTGTGAGTGAATGACAGAGCCTCTTGCCAGAGCATCTTGCCGACATTGTGAGTCAATGACAGAGCCTCTTGCTGATAATGTGAGTGAATGACATAGACTCTTGCAGATACTGTGAGTGAATGACAGAGCCTCTTGCCGATACTGTGAGTGAATGACAGAGCCTCTTGCCGATACTGTGAGTGAATGACAGAGCCTCTTGCCGACATTGTGAGTGAATGACAGAGCCTCTTGCTGATACTGTGAGTGAATCACAGAGCCTCTTGCTGATACTGTGAGTGATTGACGGAGCCTCTTGTTGATACTGTGAGTGAATGACAGAGCCTCTTGCTTAGACTGTGAGTGAATGACAGAGCCTCTTGCTGATTCTGTGATTGATTGACAGAGCCTCTTCCTGATACTGTGAGTGAATGACAGAGCCTCTTGCTTAGACTGTGAGTGAATGACAGAGCCTCTTGCTGATTCTGTGATTGATTGACAGAGCCTCTTCCTGATACTGTGAGTGATTGACAGAGCCTCTTGCAGATACTGTGAGTGAATGACAGAGACTCTTGCTGATACTGTGATTGAATGACAGAGCCTCTTCCTGATACTGTGATTGAATGACAGAGCCTCTTGCTGATACTGTGAGTGAATGACAGAGCCTCTTGCTGATACTCTGAGTGAATGACAGAGCCTCTTGCTGATACTGTGAGTGAATGACAGAGCCTCTTGCTGATACTGTGAGTGAATGACAGTGCCTCTTGATGATACTGTGAGTGAATGACAGAGCCTCTTGCAGATAATGTGAGTGAATGACAGAGCCTCTTGCTGATACTGTGAGAGAATGACAGAGTCTCTTGCTGATACTGTGAGTGAATGACCGAGCCTCTTGCTGATACTGTGAGTGAATGACAGAGCCTCTTGCTGATACTGTGAGTGAATGACCGAGCCTCTTGCTGATACTGTGAGTGAATGACAGAGCCTCTTGCTGATACTGTGAGTGAATGACAGAGCCTCTTGCTGATACTGAGTGAATGACAGAGCCTGTTGCTGATACTGTGAGTGAATGACAGAGACTCTTGCTGATATTGCGAGTGAATGACAGAGCCTCTTGCTGATTCTGTGATTGAATGACAGAGCCTCTTGCTGATACAGTTATTACATGACAGAGCCTCTTTCTGATACTGTGAGTACATGATAGAGCTGCTTGCTGATACTGTGAGTGAATGACAGAGCCTCTTGCTGATACAGTTAGTACATGACAGAGCCTCTTGCTGATACTGTGAGTGAATGACAGAGCCTCTTGCTTATATTGTGAGTGAATGACAGAGCCTCTTGCTGATACTGTGAGTGAATGACAGAGCCTCTTGCTGATACTGTGAGTGAATGACAGAGTCTCTTGCTGATATTGTGATTGAATGACAGAGGCTCTTTCTGATACTGTGATTGAATGACAGAGCCTCTTGCTGATACTGTGAGTGAATGACAGAGCCTCTTGCTGATACTGTGAGTGAATGACAGAGCCTCTTGCTGATACTGTGAGTGAATGACAGAGCCTCTTGCTGATACTGTGAGTGAATGACAGAGCCTCTTGCTGATATTGTGATTGAATGAGAGAGCCTCTTGCTGATACTGTGAGTGAATGACAGAGCCTCTTGCTGATACTGTGAGTGAATGACAGAGCCTCTTGCTGATATTGTGATTGAATGAGAGAGCCTCTTGCTGATATTGTGAGTGAATGATAGAGCCTCTTGCTGATACTGTGAGTGAATGACAGAGCCTCTTGCTGATACTGTGAGTGAATGACAGAGCCTCTTTCTGATACTGTGAGTGAATGTCAGAGCCTCTTGCTGATTCTGTGATTGAATGACAGAGCCTCTTGCTGATACTGTTAGTGAATGACAGAGCCTCTTTCTGATACTGTGAGTGAATGATAGAGCCTCTTGCCGATACTGTGATTGGATGACAGAGCCTCTTGCCGATAATGTGAGTGAATGACAGAGCCTCTTGCCGACATTTTGAGTGAATGACAGACCCTCTTTCTGACACTGTGAGTGAAAGACAGAGCCTCTTGCCGACATTGTGAGTGAATGACAGAGCCTCTTGCTGATACTGTGAGTGAATAACAGAGACTCTTTCCGATACTGTGAGTGAATGACAGTGCCTCTTGCCGATACAGTGAGTGAATGACAGAGCCTCTTGCTGATACTGTGAGTGAATGACAGAGCCTCTTGCTGATACTGTGAGTGAATGACAGAGCCTCTTGCTGATACTGTGATTGAATGACAGAGCCTCTTGCTGATACTGTGAGTGAATGACAGAGCCTCTTGCTGATACTGTGAGTGAATGACAGAGCCTCTTGCTGATACTGTGAGTGAATGACAGAGTCTCTTGCTGACGTTGTGAGTGAATGACAGAGCCTCTTCCTGATTCTGGGAGTGAATGACAGAGCCTCTTGCTGATACTGTGAGTGAATGACAGAGCCTCTTGCTGATATTGTGAGTGAATGACAGAGCCTCTTCCTGATTCTGTGATTGATTGACAGAGCCTCTTGCTGATATTGTGAGTGAATGACAGAGCCTCTTGCAGATACTGTGAGTGAATGACAGAGCCTCTTGCTGATACTGTGATTGAATGACAGAGCCTCTTCCTGATACTGTGATTGAATGACAGAGCGTCTTCCTGATACTGTGAGTGAATGACAGAGCCTCTTGATGAAACTGTGAGTGAATGACAGTTTCTTGCTGATACTGTGCGTGAATGACAGAGCCTCTTGATGATACTGTGAGTGAATGACAGAGCCTCTTGCTGATACTGTGAGTGAATGACAGAGCCTCTTGCTGATACTGTGAGTGAATGACAGAGCCTCTTGCTGATACTGTGAGTGAATGACAGAGCCTCTTGCTGATACTTTGATTTAATGACAGAGCCTCTTGCTGATACTGTGATTGAATGACAGAGCCTCTTGCTGATACTGTGAGTAAATGACAGAGCCTCTAGCTGATACTGTGAGTGAATGACATAGCCTCTTGCTGATACTTTGATTTAATGACAGAGCCTCTTGCTGATACTGTGATTGAATGACAGAGCCTCTTGCTGATACTGTGAGTGAATGACAGAGCCTCTTGCTGATACTGTGAGTGAATGACAGAGCCTCTTGCTGATTCTGTGAGTGAATGACCGAGCATCTTGCTGATATTGTGAGTGAATGACAGAGCCTCTTGCTGATACTGTGAGAGAATGACAGAGCCTCTTGCCAGTGCATCTTGCCGACATTGTGAGTCAATGACAGAGCCTCTTGCTGATAATGTGAGTGAATGACATAGACTCTTGCAGATACTGTGAGTGAATGACAGAGCCTCTTGCCGATACTGTGAGTGAATGGCAGAGCCTCTTGCCGATACTGTGAGTGAATGACAGAGCCTCTTGCCGACATTGTGAGTGAATGACAGAGCCTCTTGCTGATACTGTGAGTGAATCACAGAGCCTCTTGCTGATACTGTGAGTGATTGACGGAGCCTCTTGTTGATATTGTGAGTGAATGACAGAGCCTCATGCTGATACTGTGAGTGAATGACAGAGCCTCTTGCTGATACTGTGAGTACATGATAGAGCTGCTTGCTGATACTGTGAGTGAATGACAGAGCCTCTTGCTGATACAGTTAGTACATGACAGAGCCTCTTGCTGATACTGTGAGTGCATGACAGAGACTCTTGCTGATACTGTGAGTGAATGACAGAGCCTCTTGCTTATACTGTGAGTGAATGACAGAGCCTCTTGCTGATACTGTGAGTGAATGACAGAGCCTCTTGCTGATACTGTGAGTGAATGACAGAGCCTCTTGCTGATACTGTGATTGAATGACAGAGTCTCTTGCTGATACTGTGATTGAATGACAGAGCCTCTTGCTGATACTGTGAGTGAATGACAGAGCCTCTTGCTGATACTGTGAGTGAATGACAGAGCCTCTTGCTGATACTGTGAGTGAATGACAGAGCCTCTTGCTGATACTGTGAGTGAATGACAGAGCCTCTTGCTGATATTGTGATTGAATGAGAGAGCCTCTTGCTGATATTGTGAGTGAATGATAGAGCCTCTTGCTGATACTGTGAGTGAATGACAGAGCCTCTTGCTGATTCTGTGATTGAATGACAGAGCCTCTTGCTGATACTGTGAGTGAATGATAGAGCCTCTTGCCGATACTGTGATTGGATGACAGAGCCTCTTGCCGATAATGTGAGTGAATGACAGAGCCTCTTGCCGACATTTTGAGTGAATGACAGACCCTCTTTCTGACACTGTGAGTGAAAGACAGAGCCTCTTGCCGACATTGTGAGTGAATGACAGAGCCTCTTGCTGATACTGTGAGTGAATAACAGAGACTCTTTCCGATACTGTGAGTGAATCACAGTGCCTCTTGCCGATACAGTGAGTGAATGACAGAGCCTCTTGCTGATATTGTGATTGAATGAGAGATCCTCTTGCTGATATTGTGATTGAATGACAGAGCCTCTTCCTGATTCTGTGATTGATTGACAGAGCCTCTTGCTGATACTGTGAGTGAATGACAGAGCCTCTTGCAGATACTGTGAGTGAATGACAGAGCCTCTTTCTGATACTGTGAGTGAACGACAGAGCCTCTTGCAGATACTGTGAGTGAATGACAGAGCCTCTTGCTGATACTGTGAGTGAATGACAGAGCCTCTTCCTGATTCTGTGATTGATTGACAGAGCCTCTTCCTGATACGGTGAGTGAATGACAGAGACTCTTGCAGATACTGTGAGTGAATGACAGAGCCTCTTCCTGATACTGTGATTGAATGACAGAGCCTCTTGCTAATACTGTGAGTGAATGACAGAGCCTCTTGCTGATACAGTGAGTGAATGACAGAGCCTCTTGCTGATACTGTGAGTGAATGACAGAGCCTCTTGCTGATACTGTGAGTGAATGACAGAGCCTCTTGCTGATACTGTGAGTGAATGACAGAGCCTCTTGCTGATACTGTGAGTGATTGACAGAGCCTCTTGCTGATACTGTGTGTGATAGACAGAGCCTCTTGCTGATACTGTGAGTGAATGACAGAGCCTCTTGCTGATACTGTGAGTGAATGACAGAGCCTCTTGCTGATAATGTGAGTGAATGACAGAGCCTCTTGCTGATAATGTGAGTGAATGACAGAGCCTCTTGCTGATACTGTGAGTGATTGACAGAGCCTCTTGCTGATAATGTGAGTGAATGACAGAGCCTCTTGCTGATAATGTGAGTGAATGACAGAGCCTCTTGCTGATAATGTGAGAGAATGACAGAGTCTCTTGCTGATACTGTGAGTGAATGAACGAGCCTCTTGCTGATATTGTGAGTGAATGACAGAGCCTCTTGCTGATAATGTGAGTGAATGACAGAGCCTCTTGCTGATACTGTGAGTGAATGACAGAGCCTCTTGCTGATTCTGTGAGTGAATGACCGAGCATCTTGCTGATATTGTGAGTGAATGACAGAGCCTCTTGCTGATACTGTGAGAGAATGACAGAGCCTCTTGCCAGTGCATCTTGCCGACATTGTGAGTCAATGACAGAGCCTCTTGCTGATAATGTGAGTGAATGACATAGACTCTTGCAGATACTGTGAGTGAATGACAGAGCCTCTTGCCGATACTGTGAGTGAATGGCAGAGCCTCTTGCCGATACTGTGAGTGAATGACAGAGCCTCTTGCCGACATTGTGAGTGAATGACAGAGCCTCTTGCTGATACTGTGAGTGAATCACAGAGCCTCTTGCTGATACTGTGAGTGATTGACGGAGCCTCTTGTTGATATTGTGAGTGAATGACAGAGCCTCATGCTGATACTGTGAGTGAATGACAGAGCCTCTTGCTGATACTGTGAGTACATGATAGAGCTGCTTGCTGATACTGTGAGTGAATGACAGAGCCTCTTGCTGATACAGTTAGTACATGACAGAGCCTCTTGCTGATACTGTGAGTGCATGACAGAGACTCTTGCTGATACTGTGAGTGAATGACAGAGCCTCTTGCTTATACTGTGAGTGAATGACAGAGCCTCTTGCTGATACTGTGAGTGAATGACAGAGCCTCTTGCTGATACTGTGAGTGAATGACAGAGCCTCTTGCTGATACTGTGATTGAATGACAGAGTCTCTTGCTGATACTGTGATTGAATGACAGAGCCTCTTGCTGATACTGTGAGTGAATGACAGAGCCTCTTGCTGATACTGTGAGTGAATGACAGAGCCTCTTGCTGATACTGTGAGTGAATGACAGAGCCTCTTCCTGATACTGTGAGTGATTGACAGAGCCTCTTGCAGATACTGTGAGTGAATGACAGAGACTCTTGCTGATACTGTGATTGAATGACAGAGCCTCTTCCTGATACTGTGATTGAATGACAGAGCCTCTTGCTGATACTGTGAGTGAATGACAGAGCCTCTTGCTGATACTCTGAGTGAATGACAGAGCCTCTTGCTGATACTGTGAGTGAATGACAGAGCCTCTTGCTGATACTGTGAGTGAATGACAGTGCCTCTTGCTGATACTGTGAGTGAATGACAGAGCCTCTTGCAGATAATGTGAGTGAATGACAGAGCCTCTTGCTGATACTGTGAGTGAATGACAGAGCCTCTTGCTGATACTGAGTGAATGACAGAGCCTGTTGCTGATACTGTGAGTGAATGACAGAGCCTCTTGCTGATATTGCGAGTGAATGACAGAGCCTCTTGCTGATTCTGTGATTGAATGACAGAGCCTCTTGCTGATACAGTTATTACATGACAGAGCCTCTTTCTGATACTGTGAGTACATGATAGAGCTGCTTGCTGATACTGTGAGTGAATGACAGAGCCTCTTGCTGATACAGTTAGTACATGACAGAGCCTCTTGCTGATACTGTGAGTGAATGACAGAGCCTCTTGCTTATATTGTGAGTGAATGACAGAGCCTCTTGCTGATACTGTGAGTGAATGACAGAGCCTCTTGCTGATACTGTGAGTGAATGACAGAGTCTCTTGCTGATATTGTGATTGAATGACAGAGGCTCTTTCTGATACTGTGATTGAATGACAGAGCCTCTTGCTGATACTGTGAGTGAATGACAGAGCCTCTTGCTGATACTGTGAGTGAATGACAGAGCCTCTTGCTGATACTGTGAGTGAATGACAGAGCCTCTTGCTGATACTGTGAGTGAATGACAGAGCCTCTTGCTGATATTGTGATTGAATGAGAGAGCCTCTTGCTGATACTGTGAGTGAATGACAGAGCCTCTTGCTGATACTGTGAGTGAATGACAGAGCCTCTTGCTGATATTGTGATTGAATGAGAGAGCCTCTTGCTGATATTGTGAGTGAATGATAGAGCCTCTTGCTGATACTGTAAGTGAATGACAGAGCCTCTTGCTGATACTGTGAGTGAATGACAGAGCCTCTTTCTGATACTGTGAGTGAATGTCAGAGCCTCTTGCTGATTCTGTGATTGAATGACAGAGCCTCTTGCTGATACTGTGAGTGAATGACAGAGCCTCTTTCTGATACTGTGAGTGAATGATAGAGCCTCTTGCCGATACTGTGATTGGATGACAGAGCCTCTTGCCGATAATGTGAGTGAATGACAGAGCCTCTTGCCGACATTTTGAGTGAATGACAGACCCTCTTTCTGACACTGTGAGTGAAAGACAGAGCCTCTTGCCGACATTGTGAGTGAATGACAGAGCCTCTTGCTGATACTGTGAGTGAATAACAGAGACTCTTTCCGATACTGTGAGTGAATGACAGTGCCTCTTGCCGATACAGTGAGTGAATGACAGAGCCTCTTGCTGATACTGTGAGTGAATGACAGAGCCTCTTGCTGATACTGTGAGTGAATGACAGAGCCTCTTGCTGATACTGTGATTGAATGACAGAGCCTCTTGCTGATACTGTGAGTGAATGACAGAGCCTCTTGCTGATACTGTGAGTGAATGACAGAGCCTCTTGCTAATACTGTGAGTGAATGACAGAGTCTCTTGCTGACGTTGTGAGTGAATGACAGAGCCTCTTCCTGATTCTGGGAGTGAATGACAGAGCCTCTTGCTGATACTGTGAGTGAATGAGAGAGCCTCTTGCTGATATTGTGAGTGAATGACAGAGCCTCTTCCTGATTCTGTGATTGATTGACAGAGCCTCTTGCTGATATTGTGAGTGAATGACAGAGCCTCTTGCAGATACTGTGAGTGAATGACAGAGCCTCTTGCTGATACTGTGATTGAATGACAGAGCCTCTTCCTGATACTGTGATTGAATGACAGAGCGTCTTCCTGATACTGTGAGTGAATGACAGAGCCTCTTGATGATACTGTGAGTGAATGACAGTTTCTTGCTGATACTGTGCGTGAATGACAGAGCCTCTTGATGATACTGTGAGTGAATGACAGAGCCTCTTGCTGATACTGTGAGTGAATGACAGAGCCTCTTGCTGATACTGTGAGTGAATGACAGAGCCTCTTGCTGATACTGTGAGTGAATGACAGAGCCTCTTGCTGATACTTTGATTTAATGACAGAGCCTCTTGCTGATACTGTGATTGAATGACAGAGCCTCTTGCTGATACTGTGAGTAAATGACAGAGCCTCTAGCTGATACTGTGAGTGAATGACATAGCCTCTTGCTGATACTTTGATTTAATGACAGAGCCTCTTGCTGATACTGTGATTGAATGACAGAGCCTCTTGCTGATACTGTGAGTGAATGACAGAGCCTCTTGCTGATACTGTGAGTGAATGACAGAGCCTCTTGCTGATTCTGTGAGTGAATGACCGAGCATCTTGCTGATATTGTGAGTGAATGACAGAGCCTCTTGCTGATACTGTGAGAGAATGACAGAGCCTCTTGCCAGTGCATCTTGCCGACATTGTGAGTCAATGACAGAGCCTCTTGCTGATAATGTGAGTGAATGACATAGACTCTTGCAGATACTGTGAGTGAATGACAGAGCCTCTTGCCGATACTGTGAGTGAATGGCAGAGCCTCTTGCCGATACTGTGAGTGAATGACAGAGCCTCTTGCCGACATTGTGAGTGAATGACAGAGCCTCTTGCTGATACTGTGAGTGAATCACAGAGCCTCTTGCTGATACTGTGAGTGATTGACGGAGCCTCTTGTTGATATTGTGAGTGAATGACAGAGCCTCATGCTGATACTGTGAGTGAATGACAGAGCCTCTTGCTGATACTGTGAGTACATGATAGAGCTGCTTGCTGATACTGTGAGTGAATGACAGAGCCTCTTGCTGATACAGTTAGTACATGACAGAGCCTCTTGCTGATACTGTGAGTGCATGACAGAGACTCTTGCTGATACTGTGAGTGAATGACAGAGCCTCTTGCTTATACTGTGAGTGAATGACAGAGCCTCTTGCTGATACTGTGAGTGAATGACAGAGCCTCTTGCTGATACTGTGAGTGAATGACAGAGCCTCTTGCTGATACTGTGATTGAATGACAGAGTCTCTTGCTGATACTGTGATTGAATGACAGAGCCTCTTGCTGATACTGTGAGTGAATGACAGAGCCTCTTGCTGATACTGTGAGTGAATGACAGAGCCTCTTGCTGATACTGTGAGTGAATGACAGAGCCTCTTGCTGATACTGTGAGTGAATGACAGAGCCTCTTGCTGATATTGTGATTGAATGAGAGAGCCTCTTGCTGATATTGTGAGTGAATGATAGAGCCTCTTGCTGATACTGTGAGTGAATGACAGAGCCTCTTGCTGATTCTGTGATTGAATGACAGAGCCTCTTGCTGATACTGTGAGTGAATGATAGAGCCTCTTGCCGATACTGTGATTGGATGACAGAGCCTCTTGCCGATAATGTGAGTGAATGACAGAGCCTCTTGCCGACATTTTGAGTGAATGACAGACCCTCTTTCTGACACTGTGAGTGAAAGACAGAGCCTCTTGCCGACATTGTGAGTGAATGACAGAGCCTCTTGCTGATACTGTGAGTGAATAACAGAGACTCTTTCCGATACTGTGAGTGAATCACAGTGCCTCTTGCCGATACAGTGAGTGAATGACAGAGCCTCTTGCTGATATTGTGATTGAATGAGATATCCTCTTGCTGATATTGTGATTGAATGACAGAGCCTCTTCCTGATTCTGTGATTGATTGACAGAGCCTCTTGCTGATACTGTGAGTGAATGACAGAGCCTCTTGCTGATATTGTGATTGAATGACAGAGCCTCTTGTTGATACTGTGAGTGAACGACAGAGCCTCTTGCAGATACTGTGAGTGAATGACAGAGCCTCTTGCTGATACTGTGAGTGAATGACAGAGCCTCTTCCTGATTCTGTGATTGATTGACAGAGCCTCTTCCTGATACGGTGAGTGAATGACAGAGACTCTTGCAGATACTGTGAGTGAATGACAGAGCCTCTTCCTGATACTGTGATTGAATGACAGAGCCTCTTGCTAATACTGTGAGTGAATGACAGAGCCTCTTGCTGATACAGTGAGTGAATGACAGAGCCTCTTGCTGATACTGTCAGTGAATGACAGAGCCTCTTGCTGATACTGTGAGTGAATGACAGAGCCTCTTGCTGATACTGTGAGTGAATGACAGAGCCTCTTGCTGATACTGTGAGTGATTGACAGAGCCTCTTGCTGATACTGTGTGTGATAGACAGAGCCTCTTGCTGATACTGTGAGTGAATGACAGAGCCTCTTGCTGATACTGTGAGTGAATGACAGAGCCTCTTGCTGATAATGTGAGTGAATGACAGAGCCTCTTGCTGATAATGTGAGTGAATGACATAGCCTCTTGCTGATACTGTGAGTGATTGACAGAGCCTCTTGCTGATAATGTGAGTGAATGACAGAGCCTCTTGCTGATAATGTGCGTGAATGACAGAGCCTCTTGCTGATAATGTGAGAGAATGACAGAGTCTCTTGCTGATACTGTGAGTGAATGAACGAGCCTCTTGCTGATATTGTGAGTGAATGACAGAGCCTCTTGCTGATATTGTGAGTGAATGACAGAGCCTCTTGCTGATACTGTGAGTGAATGACAGAGCCTCTTGCTGATTCTGTGAGTGAATGACCGAGCATCTTGCTGATATTGTGAGTGAATGACAGAGCCTCTTGCCAGAGCCTCTTGCCGACATTGTGAGTCAATGACAGAGCCTCTTGCTGATAATGTGATTGAATGACAGAGTCTCTTGCAGATACTGTGAGTGAATGAACGAGCCTCTTGCTGATATTGTGAGTGAATGACAGAGCCTCTTGCTGACGTTGTGAGTGAATGACAGAGCCTCTTGCTGATATTGTGAGTGAATGACAGAGCCTGTTGCTGATACTGTGAGTGAATGACAGAGCCTCTTGCTGATACTGTGAGTGAATGACAGAGCCTCTTGCTGATACTGTGAGTGAATGACAGAGCCTCTTGCTGATAATGTGAGTGAATGACAGAGCCTCCTGCTGATACTGTGAGTGAATGTCAGAGCCTCTTGCTGATATTGTGAGTGAATGACAGAGCCTGTTGCTGATACTGTGAGTGAACGACAGAGCCTCTTGCTGATACTGTGAGTGAATGACAGAGCCTCTTGCTGATACTGTGTGTGATAGACAGAGCCTCTTGCTGATACTGTGAGTGAATGACAGAGCCTCTTCCTGATTCTGTGATTGATTGACAGAGCATCTTGCTGATATTGTGAGTGAATGACAGAGCCTCTTCCTTAATCTGTGATTGATTGACAGAGCCTCTTGCTGATACTGTGAGTGAATGACAGAGCCTCTTGCTGATTCTGTGATTGAATGACAGAGCCTCTTGCTGATACTGTGAGTGAATGATAGAGCCTCTTGCCGATACTGTGATTGGATGACAGAGCCTCTTGCCGATAATGTGAGTGAATGACAGAGCCTCTTGCCGACATTTTGAGTGAATGACAGACCCTCTTTCTGACACTGTGAGTGAAAGACAGAGCCTCTTGCCGACATTGTGAGTGAATGACAGAGCCTCTTGCTGATACTGTGAGTGAATAACAGAGACTCTTTCCGATACTGTGAGTGAATCACAGTGCCTCTTGCCGATACAGTGAGTGAATGACAGAGCCTCTTGCTGATATTGTGATTGAATGAGAGATCCTCTTGCTGATATTGTGATTGAATGACAGAGCCTCTTCCTGATTCTGTGATTGATTGACAGAGCCTCTTGCTGATACTGTGAGTGAATGACAGAGCCTCTTGCTGATATTGTGATTGAATGACAGAGCCTCTTGTTGATACTGTGAGTGAACGACAGAGCCTCTTGCAGATACTGTGAGTGAATGACAGAGCCTCTTGCTGATACTGTGAGTGAATGACAGAGCCTCTTCCTGATTCTGTGATTGATTGACAGAGCCTCTTCCTGATACGGTGAGTGAATGACAGAGACTATTGCAGATACTGTGAGTGAATGACAGAGCCTCTTCCTGATACTGTGATTGAATGACAGAGCCTCTTGCTAATACTGTGAGTGAATGACAGAGCCTCTTGCTGATACAGTGAGTGAATGACAGAGCCTCTTGCTGATACTGTGAATGAATGACAGAGCCTCTTGCTGATACTGTGAGTGAATGACAGAGCCTCTTGCTGATACTGTGAGTGAATGACAGAGCCTCTTGCTGATACTGTGAGTGATTGACAGAGCCTCTTGCTGATACTGTGTGTGATAGACAGAGCCTCTTGCTGATACTGTGAGTGAATGACAGAGCCTCTTGCTGATACTGTGAGTGAATGACAGAGCCTCTTGCTGATAATGTGAGTGAATGACAGAGCCTCTTGCTGATAATGTGAGTGAATGACAGAGCCTCTTGCTGATACTGTGAGTGATTGACAGAGCCTCTTGCTGATAATGTGAGTGAATGACAGAGCCTCTTGCTGATAATGTGAGTGAATGACAGAGCCTCTTGCTGATAATGTGAGAGAATGACAGAGTCTCTTGCTGATACTGTGAGTGAATGAACGAGCCTCTTGCTGATATTGTGAGTGAATGACAGAGCCTCTTGCTGATATTGTGAGTGAATGACAGAGCCTCTTGCTGATACTGTGAGTGAATGACAGAGCCTCTTGCTGATTCTGTGAGTGAATGACCGAGCATCTTGCTGATATTGTGAGTGAATGACAGAGCCTCTTGCCAGAGCCTCTTGCCGACATTGTGAGTCAATGACAGAGCCTCTTGCTGATAATGTGATTGAATGACAGAGTCTCTTGCAGATACTGTGAGTGAATGAACGAGCCTCTTGCTGATATTGTGAGTGAATGACAGAGCCTCTTGCTGACGTTGTGAGTGAATGACAGAGCCTCTTGCTGATATTGTGAGTGAATAACAGAACCTGTTGCTGATACTGTGAGTGAATGACAGAGCCTCTTGCTGATACTGTGAGTGAATGACAGAGCCTCTTGCTGATACTGTGAGTGAATGACAGAGCCTCTTGCTGATAATGTGAGTGAATGACAGAGCCTCCTGCTGATACTGTGAGTGAATGTCAGAGCCTCTTGCTGATATTGTGAGTGAATGACAGAGCCTGTTGCTGATACTGTGAGTGAACGACAGAGCCTCTTGCTGATACTGTGAGTGAATGACAGAGCCTCTTGCTGATACTGTGTGTGATAGACAGAGCCTCTTGCTGATACTGTGAGTGAATGACAGAGCCTCTTCCTGATTCTGTGATTGATTGACAGAGCCTCTTGCTGATACTGTGAGTGAATGACAGAGCCTCTTGCAGATACTGTGAGTGAATGACAGAGCCTCTTGCTGATATTGTGAATGAATGACAGAGCCTCTTGGTGATACTGTGATTGAATGACAGAGCCTCTTCCTGATACTGTGATTGAATGACAGAGGCTCTTCCTGATACTGTGAGTGAATGAATGAGCCTCTTGCTGATACTGTGTGTGAATGACAGAGCCTCTCGCTGATACTGTGCGTGAATGACAGAGCCTCTCGCTGATACTGTGAGTGAATGATAGAGCCTCTTGCTGATACTGTGAGTGAATGACAGAGCCTCTTGCTGATACTGTGAGTGAATGACAGAGCCTCTTGCTGATACTGTGAGTGAATGACAGAGCCTCTTGCTGATACTGTGAGTAAATGACAGAGCCTCTAGCTGATACTGTGAGTGAATGACAGAGCCTCTTGCTGATACTTTGATTTAATGACAGAGCCTCTTGCTGATACTGTGATTGAATGACAGAGCCTCTTGCTGATACTGTGAGTGAATGACAGAGCCTCTTGCTGATACTGTGAGTGAATGACAGAGCCTCTTACTGATTCTGTGAGTGAATGACCGAGCATCTTGCTGATATTGTGAGTGAATGACAGAGCCTCTTGCTGATACTGTGAGTGAATGACAGAGCCTCTTGCCAGAGCCTCTTGCCGACATTGTGAGTCAATGACAGAGCCTCTTGCTGATAATGTGATTGAATGACAGAGACTCTTGCAGATACTGTGAGTGAATGACAGAGCCTCTTGCCGATACTGTGAGTGAATGACAGAGCCTCTTGCCGATACTGTGAGTGAATGACAGAGCCTCTTGCCGACATTGTGAGTGAATGACAGAGCCTCTTGCTGATACTGTGAGTGAATCACAGAGCCTCTTGCCGATACTGTGTGTGATTGACAGAGCCTCTTGTTGATACTGTGAGTGAATGACAGAGCCTCATGCTGATACTGTGAGTGAATCACAGAGCCTCTTGCTGATACTGTGAGTGAATGACAGGACCTCTTGCTTAGACTGTGAGTGAATGACAGAGCCTCTTGCTGATTCTGTGATTGATTGACAGAGCCTCTTCCTGATACTGTGAGTGATTGACAGAGCCTCTTGCAGATACTGTGAGTGAATGACAGAACCTCTTGCTGATACTGTGATTGAATGACAGAGCCTCTTCCTGATACTGTGATTGAATGACGGAGCCTCTTGCTGATACTGTGAGTGAATGACAGAGCCTCTTGCTGATACTGTGAGTGAATGACAGTGCCTCTTGCTGATACTGTGAGTGAATGACAGAGCCTCTTGCAGATAATGTGAGTGAATGACAGAGCCTCTTGCTGATACTGTGAGAGAATGACAGAGTCTCTTGCTGATACTGTGAGTGAATGACCGAGCCTCTTGCTGATACTGTGAGTGAATGACAGAGCCTCTTGCTGATACTGTGAGTGAATGAGCGAGCCTCTTGCTGATACTGTGAGTGAATGACAGAGCCTCTTGCTGATACTGTGAGTGAATGACAGAGCCTCTTGCTGATACTGTGAGTGAATGACAGAGCCTCTTGCTGATACTGAGTGAATGACAGAGCCTCTTGCTGATATTGCGAGTGAATGACAGAGCCTCTTCCTGATATTGTGAGTGAATGACAGAGCCTCTTGCCGACATTGTGAGTGAATGACAGAGCCTCTTGCTGATTCTGTGATTGAATGACAGAGCCTCTTGCTGATACAGTTATTACATGACAGAGCCTCTTTCTGATACTGTGAGTACATGACAGTGCCTCTTGCTGATACAGTTAGTACATGACAGAGCCTCTTGCTGATACTGTGATTGCATGACAGAGCCTCTTGCTGATACTGTGAGTGAATGACAGAGCCTCTTGCTTATACTGTGAGTGAATGACAGAGCCTCTTGCTGATACTGTGAGTGAATGACAGAGCCTCTTGCTGATACTGTGAGTGAATGACAGAGCCTCTTGCTGATACTGTGATTGAATGACAGAGTCTCTTGCTGATATTGTGATTGAATGACAGAGGCTCTTTCTGATACTGTGATTGAATGACAGAGCCTCTTGCTGATACTGTGAGTGAATGACAGAGCCTCTTGCTGATACTGTGAGTGAATGACAGAGCCTCTTGCTGATACTGTGAGTGAATGACAGAGCCTCTTGCTGATACTGTGAGTGAATGACAGAGCCTCTTGCTGATATTGTGATTGAATGACAGAGGCTCTTGCTGATACTGTGAGTGAATGACAGAGACTCTTGCTGATTCTTTGATTGAATGACAGAGCCTCTTGCTGATACTGTGAGTGAATGACAGAGCCTCTTTCTGATACTGTGAGTGAATGATAGAGCCTCCTGCCGATACTGTGAGTTGATGACAGAGCCTCTTGCCGATAATGTGAGTGAATGACAGAGCCTCTTGCCGACATTTTGAGTGAATGACAGACCCTCTTGCTGACACTGTGAGTGAAAGGCAGAGCCTCTTGCCGACATTGTGAGTGAATGACAGAGCCTCTTGCTGATACTGTGAGTGAATAACAGAGACTCTTTCTGATACTGTGAGTGAATGACAGAGCCTCTTGCCGATACAGTGAGTGAATGACAGAGCCTCTTGCTGATACTGTGAGTGAATGACAGAGCCTCTTGCTGATACTGTGAGTGAATGACAGAGCCTCTTGCTGATACTGTGATTGAATGACAGAGCCTCTTGCTGATACTGTGAGTGAATGACAGAGCCTCTTGCTGATACTGTGAGTGAATGACAGAGTCTCTTTCTGACGTTGTGAGTGAATGACAGAGCCTCTTCCTGATTCTGTGAGTGAATGACAGAGCCTCTTGCTGATACTGTGAGTGAATGACAGATCCTCTTGCTGATATTGTGAGTGAATGACAGAGCCTCTTCCTGATTCTGTGATTGATTGACAGACCCTCTTGCTGATATTGTGAGTGAATGACAGAGCCTCTTGCAGATACTGTGAGTGAATGACAGAGCCTCTTGCTGATACTGTGAGTGAATGACAGAGCCTCTTCCTGATTCTGTGATTGATTGACAGACCCTCTTGCTGATATTGTGAGTGAATGACAGAGCGTCTTGCTGACGTTGTGAGTGAATGACAGAGCTTCTTCCTGATTCTGTGAGTGAATGACAGAGCCTCTTGCTGATACTGTGAGTGAATGACAGAGCCTATTGCTGGTATTGTGAGTGAATGACAGAGCCTCTTCCTGATTCTGTGAGTGAATGACAGAGCCTCTTGCTGATACTGTGAGTGAATGACAGAGCCTCTTGCTGACATTGTGAGTGAATGACAGAGCCTCCTGCTGATACTGTGAGTGAATGTCAGAGCCTCTTGCTGATATTGTGAGTGAATAACAGAGCCTGTGAGTGAACGACAGAGCCTCTTGCTGATACTGGGAGTGAATGACAGAGCCTCTTGCTGATACTGTGAGTGAATGACAGAGCCTCTTCCTGATTCTGTGATTGATTGACAGAGCATCTTGCTGATATTGTGAGTGAATGACAGAGCCTCTTCCTGAATCTGTGATTGATTGACAGAGCCTCTTGCTGATACTGTGAGTGAATGACAGAGCCTCTTGCAGATACTGTGAGTGAATGACAGAGCCTCTTGCTGATATTGTGAATGAATGACAGAGGCTCTTGCTGATACTGTGATTGAATGACAGAGCCTCTTCCTGATACTGTGATTGAATGACAGAGGCTCTTCCTGATACTCTGAGTGAATGATTGAGCCTCTTGCTGATACTGTGTGTGAATGACAGAGCCTCTCGCTGATACTGTGCGTGAATGACAGAGCCTCTCGCTGATACTGTGAGTGAATGATAGAGCCTCTTGCTGATACTGTGAGTGAATGACAGAGCCTCTTGCTGATACTGTGAGTGAATGACAGAGCCTCTTGCTGATACTGTGAGTGAATGACAGAGCCTCTTGCTGATACTTTGATTTAATGACAGAGCCTCTTGCTGATACTGTGATTGAATGACAGAGCCTCTTGCTGATACTGTGAGTGAATGACAGAGCCTCTTGCTGATACTTTGATTTAATGACAGAGCCTCTGGCTGATACTGTGATTGAATGACAGAGCCTCTTGCAGATACTGTGAGTAAATGACAGAGCCTCTAGCTGATACTGTGAGTGAATGACAGAGCCTCTTGCTGATACTTTGATTTAATGACAGAGCCTCTTGCTGATACTGTGATTGAATGACAGAGCCTCTTGCTGATACTGTGAGTGAATGACAGAGCCTCTTGCTGATACTGTGAGTGAATGACAGAGCCTCTTGCTGATTCTGTGAGTGAATGACCGAGCATCTTGCTGATATTGTGAGTGAATGACAGAGCCTCTTGCTGATACTGTGAGTGAATGACAGAGCCTCTTGCCAGAGCATCTTGCCGACATTGTGAGTCAATGACAGAGCCTCTTGCTGATAATGTGAGTGAATGACATAGACTCTTGCAGATACTGTGAGTGAATGACAGAGCCTCTTGCCGATACTGTGAGTGAATGACAGAGCCTCTTGCCGATACTGTGAGTGAATGACAGAGCCTCTTGCCGACATTGTGAGTGAATGACAGAGCCTCTTGCTGATACTGTGAGTGAATCACAGAGCCTCTTGCTGATACTGTGAGTGATTGACGGAGCCTCTTGTTGATACTGTGAGTGAATGACAGAGCCTCTTGCTTAGACTGTGAGTGAATGACAGAGCCTCTTGCTGATTCTGTGATTGATTGACAGAGCCTCTTCCTGATACTGTGAGTGAATGACAGAGCCTCTTGCTTAGACTGTGAGTGAATGACAGAGCCTCTTGCTGATTCTGTGATTGATTGACAGAGCCTCTTCCTGATACTGTGAGTGATTGACAGAGCCTCTTGCAGATACTGTGAGTGAATGACAGAGCCTCTTGCTGATACTGTGATTGAATGACAGAGCCTCTTCCTGATACTGTGATTGAATGACAGAGCCTCTTGCTGATACTGTGAGTGAATGACAGAGCCTCTTGCTGATACTGTGAGTGAATGACAGAGCCTCTTGCTGATACTGTGAGTGAATGACAGAGCCTCTTGCTGATACTGTGAGTGAATGACAGAGCCTCTTGCAGATAATGTGAGTGAATGACAGAGCCTCTTGATGATACTGTGAGAGAATGACAGAGTCTCTTGCTGATACTGTGAGTGAATGACCGAGCCTCTTGCTGATACTGTGAGTGAATGACAGAGCCTCTTGCTGATACTGTGAGTGAATGACCGAGCCTCTTGCTGATACTGTGAGTGAATGACAGAGCCTCTTGCTGATACTGTGAGTGAATGACAGAGCCTCTTGCTGATACTGAGTGAATGACAGAGCCTGTTGCTGATACTGTGAGTGAATGACAGAGCCTCTTGCTGATATTGTGAGTGAATAACAGAGCCTGTGAGTGAACGACAGAGCCTCTTGCTGATACTGGGAGTGAATGACAGAGCCTCTTGCTGATACTGTGAGTGAATGACAGAGCCTCTTCCTGATTCTGTGATTGATTGACAGAGCATCTTGCTGATATTGTGAGTGAATGACAGAGCCTCTTCCTGAATCTGTGATTGATTGACAGAGCCTCTTGCTGATACTGTGAGTGAATGACAGAGCCTCTTGCAGATACTGTGAGTGAATGACAGAGCCTCTTGCTGATATTGTGAATGAATGACAGAGGCTCTTGCTGATACTGTGATTGAATGACAGAGCCTCTTCCTGATACTGTGATTGAATGACAGAGGCTCTTCCTGATACTCTGAGTGAATGATTGAGCCTCTTGCTGATACTGTGTGTGAATGACAGAGCCTCTCGCTGATACTGTGCGTGAATGACAGAGCCTCTCGCTGATACTGTGAGTGAATGATAGAGCCTCTTGCTGATACTGTGAGTGAATGACAGAGCCTCTTGCTGATACTGTGAGTGAATGACAGAGCCTCTTGCTGATACTGTGAGTGAATGACAGAGCCTCTTGCTGATACTTTGATTTAATGACAGAGCCTCTTGCTGATACTGTGATTGAATGACAGAGCCTCTTGCTGATACTGTGAGTGAATGACAGAGCCTCTTGCTGATACTTTGATTTAATGACAGAGCCTCTGGCTGATACTGTGATTGAATGACAGAGCCTCTTGCTGATACTGTGAGTAAATGACAGAGCCTCTAGCTGATACTGTGAGTGAATGACAGAGCCTCTTGCTGATACTTTGATTTAATGACAGAGCCTCTTGCTGATACTGTGATTGAATGACAGAGCCTCTTGCTGATACTGTGAGTGAATGACAGAGCCTCTTGCTGATACTGTGAGTGAATGACAGAGCCTCTTGCTGATTCTGTGAGTGAATGACCGAGCATCTTGCTGATATTGTGAGTGAATGACAGAGCCTCTTGCTGATACTGTGACTGAATGACAGAGCCTCTTGCCAGAGCATCTTGCCGACATTGTGAGTCAATGACAGAGCCTCTTGCTGATAATGTGAGTGAATGACATAGACTCTTGCAGATACTGTGAGTGAATGACAGAGCCTCTTGCCGATACTGTGAGTGAATGACAGAGCCTCTTGCCGATACTGTGAGTGAATGACAGAGCCTCTTGCCGACATTGTGAGTGAATGACAGAGCCTCTTGCTGATACTGTGAGTGAATCACAGAGCCTCTTGCTGATACTGTGAGTGATTGACGGAGCCTCTTGTTGATACTGTGAGTGAATGACAGAGCCTCTTGCTTAGACTGTGAGTGAATGACAGAGCCTCTTGCTGATTCTGTGATTGATTGACAGAGCCTCTTCCTGATACTGTGAGTGAATGACAGAGCCTCTTGCTTAGACTGTGAGTGAATGACAGAGCCTCTTGCTGATTCTGTGATTGATTGACAGAGCCTCTTCCTGATACTGTGAGTGATTGACAGAGCCTCTTGCAGATACTGTGAGTGAATTACAGAGCCTCTTGCTGATACTGTGATTGAATGACAGAGCCTCTTCCTGATACTGTGATTGAATGACAGAGCCTCTTGCTGATACTGTGAGTGAATGACAGAGCCTCTTGCTGATACTGTGAGTGAATGACAGAGCCTCTTGCTGATACTGTGAGTGAATGACAGAGCCTCTTGCTGATACTGTGAGTGAATGACAGTGCCTCTTGCTGATACTGTGAGTGAATGACAGAGCCTCTTGCAGATAATGTGAGTGAATGACAGAGCCTCTTGATGATACTGTGAGAGAATGACAGAGTCTCTTGCTGATACTGTGAGTGAATGACCGAGCCTCTTGCTGATACTGTGAGTGAATGACAGAGCCTCTTGCTGATACTGTGAGTGAATGACCGAGCCTCTTGCTGATACTGTGAGTGAATGACAGAGCCTCTTGCTGATACTGTGAGTGAATGACAGAGCCTCTTGCTGATACTGAGTGAATGACAGAGCCTGTTGCTGATACTGTGAGTGAATGACAGAGCCTCTTGCTGATATTGCGAGTGAATGACAGAGCCTCTTCCTGATATTGTGAGTGAATGACAGAGCCTCTTGCCGACATTGTGAGTGAATGACAGAGCCTCTTGCTGATTCTGTGATTGAATGACAGAGCCTCTTGCTGATACAGTTATTACATGACAGGGCCTCTTTCTGATACTGTGAGTACATGATAGAGCTGCTTGCTGATACTGTGAGTGAATGACAGAGCCTCTTGCTGATACAGTTAGTACATGACAGAGCCTCTTGCTGATACTGTGAGTGAATGACAGAGCCTCTTGCTTATACTGTGAGTGAATGACAGAGCCTCTTGCTGATACTGTGAGTGAATGACAGAGCCTCTTGCTGATACTGTGAGTGAATGACAGAGCCTCTTGCTGATACTGTGATTGAATGACAGAGTCTCTTGCTGATATTGTGATTGAATGACAGAGGCTCTTTCTGATACTGTGATTGAATGACAGAGCCTCTTGCTGATACTGTGAGTGAATGACAGAGCCTCTTGCTGATACTGTGAGTGAATGACAGAGCCTCTTGCTGATACTGTGAGTGAATGACAGAGCCTCTTGCTGATACTGTGAGTGAATGACAGAGCCTCTTGCTGATATTGTGATTGAATGAGAGAGCCTCTTGCTGATATTGTGAGTGAATGATAGAGCCTCTTGCTGATACTGTGAGTGAATGACAGAGCCTCTTGCTGATACTGTGAGTGAATGACAGAGCCTCTTTCTGATACTGTGAGTGAATGTCAGAGCCTCTTGCTGATTCTGTGATTGAATGACAGAGCCTCTTGCTGATACTGTGAGTGAATGACAGAGCCTCTTTCTGATACTGTGAGTGAATGACAGAGCCTCTTGCCGATACTGTGATTGGATGACAGAGCCTCTTGCCGATAATGTGAGTGAATGACAGAGCCTCTTGCCGACATTTTGAGTGAATGACAGACCCTCTTTCTGACACTGTGAGTGAAAGACAGAGCCTCTTGCCGACATTGTGAGTGAATGACAGAGCCTCTTGCTGATACTGTGAGTGAATAACAGAGACTCTTTCCGATACTGTGAGTGAATGACAGTGCCTCTTGCCGATACAGTGAGTGAATGACAGAGCCTCTTGCTGATACTGTGAGTGAATGACAGAGCCTCTTGCTGATACTGTGAGTGAATGACAGAGCCTCTTGCTGATACTGTGATTGAATGACAGAGCCTCTTGCTGATACTGTGAGTGAATGACAGAGCCTCTTGCTGATACTGTGAGTGAATGACAGAGCCTCTTGCTGATACTGTGAGTGAATGACAGAGTCTCTTGCTGACGTTGTGAGTGAATGACAGAGCCTCTTCCTGATTCTGGGAGTGAATGACAGAGCCTCTTGCTGATACTGTGAGTGAATGACAGAGCCTCTTGCTGATATTGTGAGTGAATGACAGAGCCTCTTCCTGATTCTGTGATTGATTGACAGAGCCTCTTGCTGATATTGTGAGTGAATGACAGAGCCTCTTGCTGATACTGTGAGTGAATGACAGAGCCTCTTCCTGATTCTGTGATTGATTGACAGAGCCTCTTCCTGATTCTGTGATTGATTGACAGACCCTCTTGCTGATATTGTGAGTGAATGACAGAGCGTCTTGCTGACGTTGTGAGTGAATGACAGAGCTTCTTCCTGATTCTGTGAGTGAATGACAGAGCCTCTTGCTGATACTGTGAGTGAATGACAGAGCCTATTGCTGGTATTGTGAGTGAATGACAGAGCCTCTTCCTGATTCTGTGAGTGAATGACAGAGCCTCTTGCTGATACTGTGAGTGAATGACAGAGCCTCTTGCTGACATTGTGAGTGAATGACAGAGCCTCCTGCTGATACTGTGAGTGAATGTCAGAGCCTCTTGCTGATATTGTGAGTGAATAACAGAGCCTGTGAGTGAACGACAGAGCCTCTTGCTGATACTGGGAGTGAATGACAGAGCCTCTTGCTGATACTGTGAGTGAATGACAGAGCCTCTTCCTGATTCTGTGATTGATTGACAGAGCATCTTGCTGATATTGTGAGTGAATGACAGAGCCTCTTCCTGAATCTGTGATTGATTGACAGAGCCTCTTGCTGATACTGTGAGTGAATGACAGAGCCTCTTGCAGATACTGTGAGTGAATGACAGAGCCTCTTGCTGATATTGTGAATGAATGACAGAGGCTCTTGCTGATACTGTGATTGAATGACAGAGCCTCTTCCTGATACTGTGATTGAATGACAGAGGCTCTTCCTGATACTCTGAGTGAATGATTGAGCCTCTTGCTGATACTGTGTGTGAATGACAGAGCCTCTCGCTGATACTGTGCGTGAATGACAGAGCCTCTCGCTGATACTGTGAGTGAATGATAGAGCCTCTTGCTGATACTGTGAGTGAATGACAGAGCCTCTTGCTGATACTGTGAGTGAATGACAGAGCCTCTTGCTGATACTGTGAGTGAATGACAGAGCCTCTTGCTGATACTTTGATTTAATGACAGAGCCTCTTGCTGATACTGTGATTGAATGACAGAGCCTCTTGCTGATACTGTGAGTGAATGACAGAGCCTCTTGCTGATACTTTGATTTAATGACAGAGCCTCTGGCTGATACTGTGATTGAATGACAGAGCCTCTTGCTGATACTGTGAGTAAATGACAGAGCCTCTAGCTGATACTGTGAGTGAATGACAGAGCCTCTTGCTGATACTTTGATTTAATGACAGAGCCTCTTGCTGATACTGTGATTGAATGACAGAGCCTCTTGCTGATACTGTGAGTGAATGACAGAGCCTCTTGCTGATACTGTGAGTGAATGACAGAGCCTCTTGCTGATTCTGTGAGTGAATGACCGAGCATCTTGCTGATATTGTGAGTGAATGACAGAGCCTCTTGCTGATACTGTGAGTGAATGACAGAGCCTCTTGCCAGAGCATCTTGCCGACATTGTGAGTCAATGACAGAGCCTCTTGCTGATAATGTGAGTGAATGACATAGACTCTTGCAGATACTGTGAGTGAATGACAGAGCCTCTTGCCGATACTGTGAGTGAATGACAGAGCCTCTTGCCGATACTGTGAGTGAATGACAGAGCCTCTTGCCGACATTGTGAGTGAATGACAGAGCCTCTTGCTGATACTGTGAGTGAATCACAGAGCCTCTTGCTGATACTGTGAGTGATTGACGGAGCCTCTTGTTGATACTGTGAGTGAATGACAGAGCCTCTTGCTTAGACTGTGAGTGAATGACAGAGCCTCTTGCTGATTCTGTGATTGATTGACAGAGCCTCTTCCTGATACTGTGAGTGAATGACAGAGCCTCTTGCTTAGACTGTGAGTGAATGACAGAGCCTCTTGCTGATTCTGTGATTGATTGACAGAGCCTCTTCCTGATACTGTGAGTGATTTACAGAGCCTCTTGCAGATACTGTGAGTGAATGACAGAGCCTCTTGCTGATACTGTGATTGAATGACAGAGCCTCTTCCTGATACTGTGATTGAATGACAGAGCCTCTTGCTGATACTGTGAGTGAATGACAGAGCCTCTTGCTGATACTGTGAGTGAATGACAGAGCCTCTTGCTGATACTGTGAGTGAATGACAGAGCCTCTTGCTGATACTGTGAGTGAATGACAGTGCCTCTTGCTGATACTGTGAGTGAATGACAGAGCCTCTTGCAGATAATGTGAGTGAATGACAGAGCCTCTTGATGATACTGTGAGAGAATGACAGAGTCTCTTGCTGATACTGTGAGTGAATGACCGAGCCTCTTGCTGATACTGTGAGTGAATGACAGAGCCTCTTGCTGATACTGTGAGTGAATGACCGAGCCTCTTGCTGATACTGTGAGTGAATGACAGAGCCTCTTGCTGATACTGTGAGTGAATGACAGAGCCTCTTGCTGATACTGAGTGAATGACAGAGCCTGTTGCTGATACTGTGAGTGAATGACAGAGCCTCTTGCTGATATTGTGAGTGAATAACAGAGCCTGTGAGTGAACGACAGAGCCTCTTGCTGATACTGGGAGTGAATGACAGAGCCTCTTGCTGATACTGTGAGTGAATGACAGAGCCTCTTCCTGATTCTGTGATTGATTGACAGAGCATCTTGCTGATATTGTGAGTGAATGACAGAGCCTCTTCCTGAATCTGTGATTGATTGACAGAGCCTCTTGCTGATACTGTGAGTGAATGACAGAGCCTCTTGCAGATACTGTGAGTGAATGACAGAGCCTCTTGCTGATATTGTGAATGAATGACAGAGGCTCTTGCTGATACTGTGATTGAATGACAGAGCCTCTTCCTGATACTGTGATTGAATGACAGAGGCTCTTCCTGATACTCTGAGTGAATGATTGAGCCTCTTGCTGATACTGTGTGTGAATGACAGAGCCTCTCGCTGATACTGTGCGTGAATGACAGAGCCTCTCGCTGATACTGTGAGTGAATGATAGAGCCTCTTGCTGATACTGTGAGTGAATGACAGAGCCTCTTGCTGATACTGTGAGTGAATGACAGAGCCTCTTGCTGATACTGTGAGTGAATGACAGAGCCTCTTGCTGATACTTTGATTTAATGACAGAGCCTCTTGCTGATACTGTGATTGAATGACAGAGCCTCTTGCTGATACTGTGAGTGAATGACAGAGCCTCTTGCTGATACTTTGATTTAATGACAGAGCCTCTGGCTGATACTGTGATTGAATGACAGAGCCTCTTGCTGATACTGTGAGTAAATGACAGAGCCTCTAGCTGATACTGTGAGTGAATGACAGAGCCTCTTGCTGATACTTTGATTTAATGACAGAGCCTCTTGCTGATACTGTGATTGAATGACAGAGCCTCTTGCTGATACTGTGAGTGAATGACAGAGCCTCTTGCTGATACTGTGAGTGAATGACAGAGCCTCTTGCTGATTCTGTGAGTGAATGACCGAGCATCTTGCTGATATTGTGAGTGAATGACAGAGCCTCTTGCTGATACTGTGAGTGAATGACAGAGCCTCTTGCCAGAGCATCTTGCCGACATTGTGAGTCAATGACAGAGCCTCTTGCTGATAATGTGAGTGAATGACATAGACTCTTGCAGATACTGTGAGTGAATGACAGAGCCTCTTGCCGATACTGTGAGTGAATGACAGAGCCTCTTGCCGATACTGTGAGTGAATGACAGAGCCTCTTGCCGACATTGTGAGTGAATGACAGAGCCTCTTGCTGATACTGTGAGTGAATCACAGAGCCTCTTGCTGATACTGTGAGTGATTGACGGAGCCTCTTGTTGATACTGTGAGTGAATGACAGAGCCTCTTGCTTAGACTGTGAGTGAATGACAGAGCCTCTTGCTGATTCTGTGATTGATTGACAGAGCCTCTTCCTGATACTGTGAGTGAATGACAGAGCCTCTTGCTTAGACTGTGAGTGAATGACAGAGCCTCTTGCTGATTCTGTGATTGATTGACAGAGCCTCTTCCTGATACTGTGAGTGATTGACAGAGCCTCTTGCAGATACTGTGAGTGAATGACAGAGCCTCTTGCTGATACTGTGATTGAATGACAGAGCCTCTTCCTGATACTGTGATTGAATGACAGAGCCTCTTGCTGATACTGTGAGTGAATGACAGAGCCTCTTGCTGATACTGTGAGTGAATGACAGAGCCTCTTGCTGATACTGTGAGTGAATGACAGAGCCTCTTGCTGATACTGTGAGTGAATGACAGTGCCTCTTGCTGATACTGTGAGTGAATGACGGAGCCTCTTGCAGATAATGTGAGTGAATGACAGAGCCTCTTGATGATACTGTGAGAGAATGACAGAGTCTCTTGCTGATACTGTGAGTGAATGACCGAGCCTCTTGCTGATACTGTGAGTGAATGACAGAGCCTCTTGCTGATACTGTGAGTGAATGACCGAGCCTCTTGCTGATACTGTGAGTGAATGACAGAGCCTCTTGCTGATACTGTGAGTGAATGACAGAGCCTCTTGCTGATACTGAGTGAATGACAGAGCCTGTTGCTGATACTGTGAGTGAATGACAGAGCCTCTTGCTGATATTGCGAGTGAATGACAGAGCCTCTTCCTGATATTGTGAGTGAATGACAGAGCCTCTTGCCGACATTGTGAGTGAATGACAGAGCCTCTTGCTGATTCTGTGATTGAATGACAGAGCCTCTTGCTGATACAGTTATTACATGACAGAGCCTCTTTCTGTTACTGTGAGTACATGATAGAGCTGCTTGCTGATACTGTGAGTGAATGACAGAGCCTCTTGCTGATACAGTTAGTACATGACAGAGCCTCTTGCTGATACTGTGAGTGAATGACAGAGCCTCTTGCTTATACTGTGAGTGAATGACAGAGCCTCTTGCTGATACTGTGAGTGAATGACAGAGCCTCTTGCTGATACTGTGAGTGAATGACAGAGCCTCTTGCTGATACTGTGATTGAATGACAGAGTCTCTTGCTGATATTGTGATTGAATGACAGAGGCTCTTTCTGATACTGTGATTGAATGACAGAGCCTCTTGCTGATACTGTGAGTGAATGACAGAGCCTCTTGCTGATACTGTGAGTGAATGACAGAGCCTCTTGCTGATACTGTGAGTGAATGACAGAGCCTCTTGCTGATACTGTGAGTGAATGACAGAGCCTCTTGCTGATATTGTGATTGAATGAGAGAGCCTCTTGCTGATATTGTGAGTGAATGATAGAGCCTCTTGCTGATACTGTGAGTGAATGACAGAGCCTCTTGCTGATACTGTGAGTGAATGACAGAGCCTCTTTCTGATACTGTGAGTGAATGTCAGAGCCTCTTGCTGATTCTGTGATTGAATGACAGAGCCTCTTGCTGATACTGTGAGTGAATGACAGAGCCTCTTTCTGATACTGTGAGTGAATGACAGAGCCTCTTGCCGATACTGTGATTGGATGACAGAGCCTCTTGCCGATAATGTGAGTGAATGACAGAGCCTCTTGCCGACATTTTGAGTGAATGACAGACCCTCTTTCTGACACTGTGAGTGAAAGACAGAGCCTCTTGCCGACATTGTGAGTGAATGACAGAGCCTCTTGCTGATACTGTGAGTGAATAACAGAGACTCTTTCCGATACTGTGAGTGAATGACAGTGCCTCTTGCCGATACAGTGAGTGAATGACAGAGCCTCTTGCTGATACTGTGAGTGAATGACAGAGCCTCTTGCTGATACTGTGAGTGAATGACAGAGCCTCTTGCTGATACTGTGATTGAATGACAGAGCCTCTTGCTGATACTGTGAGTGAATGACAGAGCCTCTTGCTGATACTGTGAGTGAATGACAGAGCCTCTTGCTGATACTGTGAGTGAATGACAGAGTCTCTTGCTGACGTTGTGAGTGAATGACAGAGCCTCTTCCTGATTCTGGGAGTGAATGACAGAGCCTCTTGCTGATACTGTGAGTGAATGACAGAGCCTCTTGCTGATATTGTGAGTGAATGACAGAGCCTCTTCCTGATTCTGTGATTGATTGACAGAGCCTCTTGCTGATATTGTGAGTGAATGACAGAGCCTCTTGCAGATACTGTGAGTGAATGACAGAGCCTCTTGCTGATACTGTGATTGAATGACAGAGCCTCTTCCTGATACTGTGATTGAATGACAGAGCGTCTTCCTGATACTGTGAGTGAATGACAGAGCCTCTTGATGATACTGTGAGTGAATGACAGAGTTTCTTGCTGATACTGTGCGTGAATGACAGAGCCTCTTGATGATACTGTGAGTGAATGACAGAGCCTCTTGCTGATACTGTGAGTGAATGACAGAGCCTCTTGCTGATACTGTGAGTGAATGACAGAGCCTCTTGCTGATACTGTGAGTGAATGACAGAGCCTCATGCTGATACTTTGATTTAATGACAGAGCCTCTTGCTGATACTGTGATTGAATGACAGAGCCTCTTGCTGATACTGTGAGTAAATGACAGAGCCTCTAGCTGATACTGTGAGTGAATGACAGAGCCTCTTGCTGATACTTTGATTTAATGACAGAGCCTCTTGCTGATACTGTGATTGAATGACAGACCCTCTTGCTGATACTGTGAGTGAATGACAGAGCCTCTTGCTGATACTGTGAGTGAATGACAGAGCCTCTTGCTGATTCTGTGAGTGAATGACCGAGCATCTTGCTGATATTGTGAGTGAATGACAGAGCCTCTTGCTGATACTGTGAGAGAATGACAGAGCCTCTTGCCAGTGCATCTTGCCGACATTGTGAGTCAATGACAGAGCCTCTTGCTGATAATGTGAGTGAATGACATAGACTCTTGCAGATACTGTGAGTGAATGACAGAGCCTCTTGCCGATACTGTGAGTGAATGACAGAGCCTCTTGCCGATACTGTGAGTGAATGACAGAGCCTCTTGCCGACATTGTGAGTGAATGACAGAGCCTCTTGCTGATACTGTGAGTGAATCACAGAGCCTCTTGCTGATACTGTGAGTGATTGACGGAGCCTCTTGTTGATATTGTGAGTGAATGACAGAGCCTCATGCTGATACTGTGAGTGAATGACAGAGCCTCTTGCTGATACTGTGAGTACATGATAGAGCTGTTTGCTGATACTGTGAGTGAATGACAGAGCCTCTTGCTGATACAGTTAGTACATGACAGAGCCTCTTGCTGATACTGTGAGTGCATGACAGAGACTCTTGCTGATACTGTGAGTGAATGACAGAGCCTCTTGCTTATACTGTGAGTGAATGACAGAGCCTCTTGCTGATACTGTGAGTGAATGACAGAGCCTCTTGCTGATACTGTGAGTGAATGACAGAGCCTCTTGCTGATACTGTGATTGAATGACAGTGTCTCTTGCTGATATTGTGATTGAATGACAGAGGCTCTTTCTGATACTGTGATTGAATGACAGAGCCTCTTGCTGATACTGTGAGTGAATGACAGAGCCTCTTGCTGATACTGTGAGTGAATGACAGAGCCTCTTGCTGATACTGTGAGTGAATGACAGAGCCTCTTGCTGATACTGTGAGTGAATGACAGAGCCTCTAGCTGATATTGTGATTGAATGAGAGAGCCTCTTGCTGATATTGTGAGTGAATGATAGAGCCTCTTGCTGATACTGTGAGTGAATGACAGAGCCTCTTTCTGATACTGTGAGTGAATGACAGAGCCTCTTGCTGATTCTGTGATTGAATGACAGAGGCTCTTGCTGATACTGTGAGTGAATGACAGAGCCTCTTTCTGATACTGTGAGTGAATGATAGAGCCTCTTGCCGATACTGTGATTGGATGACAGAGCCTCTTGCCGATAATGTGAGTGAATGACAGAGCCTCTTGCCGACATTTTGAGTGAATGACAGACCCTCTTTCTGACACTGTGAGTGAAAGACAGAGCCTCTTGCCGACATTGTGAGTGAATGACAGAGCCTCTTGCTGATACTGTGAGTGAATAACAGAGACTCTTTCCGATACTGTGAGTGAATCACAGTGCCTCTTGCCGATACAGTGAGTGAATGACAGAGCCTCTTGCTGATATTGTGATTGAATGAGAGAGCCTCTTGCTGATATTGTGATTGAATGACAGAGCCTCTTCCTGATTCTGTGATTGATTGACAGAGCCTCTTGCTGATACTGTGAGTGAATGACAGAGCCTCTTGCTGATATTGTGATTGAATGACAGAGCATCTTGTTGATACTGTGAGTGAACGACAGAGCCTCTTGCAGATACTGTGAGTGAATGACAGAGCCTCTTGCTGATACTGTGAGTGAATGACAGAGCCTCTTCCTGATTCTGTGATTGATTGACAGAGCCTCTTCCTGATACGGTGAGTGAATGACAGAGACTCTTGCAGATACTGTGAGTGAATGACAGAGCCTCTTCCTGATACTGTGATTGAATGACAGAGCCTCTTGCTGATACTGTGAGTGAATGACAGAGCCTCTTGCTGATACAGTGAGTGAATGACAGAGCCTCTTGCTGATACTGTGAGTGAATGACAGAGCCTCTTGCTGATACTGTGAGTGAATGACAGAGCCTCTTGCTGATACTGTGAGTGAATGACAGAGCCTCTTGCTGATACTGTGAGTGATTGACAGAGCCTCTTGCTGATACTGTGTGTGATAGACAGAGCCTCTTGCCGATACTGTGAGTGAATGACAGAGCCTCTTGCTGATACTGTGAGTGAATGACAGAGCCTCTTGCTGATAATGTGAGTGAATGACAGAGCCTCTTGCTGATAATGTGAGTGAATGACAGAGCCTCTTGCTGATACTGTGAGTGATTGACAGAGCCTCTTGCTGATAATGTGAGTGAATGACAGAGCCTCTTGCTGATAATGTGAGTGAATGACAGAGCCTCTTGCTGATAATGTGAGAGAATGACAGAGTCTCTTGCTGATACTGTGAGTGAATGAACGAGCCTCTTGCTGATATTGTGAGTGAATGACAGAGCCTCTTGCTGATATTGTGAGTGAATGACAGAGCCTCTTGCTGATACTGTGAGTGAATGACAGAGCCTCTTGCTGATTCTGTGAGTGAATGACCGAGCATCTTGCTGATATTGTGAGTGAATGACAGATCCTCTTGCTGATACTGTGAGTGAATGACAGAGCCTCTTGCCGGAGCCTCTTGCCGACATTGTGAGTCAATGACAGAGCCTCTTGCTGATAATGTGATTGAATGACAGAGTCTCTTGCAGATACTGTGAGTGAATGAACGAGCCTCTTGCTGATATTGTGAGTGAATGACAGAGCCTCTTGCTGACGTTGTGAGTGAATGACAGAGCCTCTTGCTGATATTGTGAGTGAATGACAGAGCCTGTTGCTGATACTGTGAGTGAATGACAGAGCCTCTTGCTGATACTGTGAGTGAATGACAGAGCCTCCTGCTGATACTGTGAGTGAATGTCAGAGCCTCTTGCTGATATTGTGAGTGAATGACAGAGCCTCTTGCTGATATTGTGAGTGAATGACAGAGCCTGTTGCTGATACTGTGAGTGAACGACAGAGCCTCTTGCTGATACTGTGAGTGAATGACAGAGCCTCTTGCTGATAATGTGAGTGAATGACAGAGCCTCCTGCTGATACTGTGAGTGAATGTCAGAGCCTCTTGCTGATATTGTGAGTGAATGACAGAGCCTCTTGCTGATATTGTGAGTGAATGACAGAGCCTGTTGCTGATACTGTGAGTGAACGACAGAGCCTCTTGCTGATACTGTGAGTGAATGACAGAGCCTCTTGCTGATACTGTGAGTGAATGACAGAGCCTCTTCCTGATTCTGTGATTGATTAACAGAGCATCTTGCTGATATTGTGAGTGAATGACAGAGCCTCTTCCTTAATCTGTGATTGATTGACAGAGCCTCTTGCTGATACTGTGAGTGAATGACAGAGCCTCTTGCAGATACTGTGAGTGAATGACAGAGCCTCTTGCTGATACTGTGAGTGAATGACAGAGCCTCTTGCTGATACTGTGATTGAATGACAGAGCCTCTTCCTGATACTGTGATTGAATGACAGAGGCTCTTCCTGATACTGTGAGTGAATGAATGAGCCTCTTGCTGATACTGTGTGTGAATGACAGAGCCTCTCGCTGATACTGTGCGTGAATGACAGAGCCTCTCGCTGATACTGTGAGTGAATGATAGAGCCTCTTGCTGATACTGTGAGTGAATGACAGAGCCTCTTGCTGATACTGTGAGTGAATGACAGAGCCTCTTGCTGATACTGTGAGTGAATGACAGAGCCTCTTGCTGATACTGTGAGTAAATGACAGAGCCTCTAGCTGATACTGTGAGTGAATGACAGAGCCTCTTGCTGATACTTTGATTTAATGACAGAGCCTCTTGCTGATACTGTGATTGAATGACAGAGCCTCTTGCTGATACTGTGAGTGAATGACAGAGCCTCTTGCTGATACTGTGAGTGAATGACAGAGCCTCTTGCTGATTCTGTGAGTTAATGACCGAGCATCTTGCTGATATTGTGAGTGAATGACAGAGCTTCTTGCTGATACTGTGAGTGAATGACAGAGCCTCTTGCCAGAGCCTCTTGCCGACATTGTGAGTCAATGACAGAGCCTCTTGCTGATAATGTGATTGAATGACAGAGACTCTTGCAGATACTGTGAGTGAATGACAGAGCCTCTTGCCGATACTGTGAGTGAATGACAGAGCCTCTTGCCGATACTGTGAGTGAATGACAGAGCCTCTTGCCGACATTGTGAGTGAATGACAGAGCCTCTTGCTGATACTGTGAGTGAATCACAGAGCCTCTTGCCGATACTGTGTGTGATTGACAGAGCCTCTTGTTGATACTGTGAGTGAATGACAGAGCCTCATGCTGATACTGTGAGTGAATGACAGAGCCTCTTGCTGATACTGTGAGTGAATGACAGGACCTCTTGCTTAGACTGTGAGTGAATGACAGAGCCTCTTGCTGATTCTGTGATTGATTGACAGAGCCTCTTCCTGATACTGTGAGTGATTGACAGAGCCTCTTGCAGATACTGTGAGTGAATGACAGAACCTCTTGCTGATACTGTGATTGAATGACAGAGCCTCTTCCTGATACTGTGATTGAATGACGGAGCCTCTTGCTGATACTGTGAGTGAATGACAGAGCCTCTTGCTGATACTGTGAGTGAATGACAGTGCCTCTTGCTGATACTGTGAGTGAATGACAGAGCCTCTTGCAGATAATGTGAGTGAATGACAGAGCCTCTTGCTGATACTGTGAGAGAATGACAGAGTCTCTTGCTGATACTGTGAGTGAATGACCGAGCCTCTTGCTGATACTGTGAGTGAATGACAGAGCCTCTTGCTGATACTGTGAGTGAATGAGCGAGCCTCTTGCTGATACTGTGAGTGAATGACAGAGCCTCTTGCTGATACTGAGTGAATGACAGAGCCTCTTGCTGATATTGCGAGTGAATGACAGAGCCTCTTCCTGATATTGTGAGTGAATGACAGAGGCTCTTGCCGACATTGTGAGTGAATGACAGAGCCTCTTGCTGATTCTGTGATTGAATGACAGAGCCTCTTGCTGATACAGTTATTACATGACAGAGCCTCTTTCTGATACTGTGAGTACATGACAGAGCCTCTTGCTGATACAGTTAGTACATGACAGAGCCTCTTGCTGATACTGTGATTGCATGACAGAGCCTCTTGCTGATACTGTGAGTGAATGACAGAGCCTCTTGCTTATACTGTGAGTGAATGACAGAGCCTCTTGCTGATACTGTGAGTGAATGACAGAGCCTCTTGCTGATACTGTGAGTGAATGACAGAGCCTCTTGCTGATACTGTGATTGAATGACAGAGTCTCTTGCTGATATTGTGATTGAATGACAGAGGCTCTTTCTGATACTGTGATTGAATGACAGAGCCTCTTGCTGATACTGTGAGTGAATGACAGAGCCTCTTGCTGATACTGTGAGTGAATGACAGAGCCTCTTGCTGATACTGTGAGTGAATGACAGAGCCTCTTGCTGATACTGTGAGTGAATGACAGAGCCTCTTGCTGATATTGTGATTGAATGACAGAGCCTCTTGCTGATACTGTGAGTGAATGACAGAGACTCTTGCTGATTCTTTGATTGAATGACAGAGCCTCTTGCTGATACTGTGAGTGAATGACAGAGCCTCTTTCTGATACTGTGAGTGAATGATAGAGCCTCCTGCCGATACTGTGAGTTGATGACAGAGCCTCTTGCCGATAATGTGAGTGAATGACAGAGCCTCTTGCCGACATTTTGAGTGAATGACAGACCCTCTTGCTGACACTGTGAGTGAAAGACAGAGCCTCTTGCCGACATTGTGAGTGAATGACAGAGCCTCTTGCTGATACTGTGAGTGAATAACAGAGACTCTTTCTGATACTGTGAGTGAATGACAGAGCCTCTTGCCGATACAGTGAGTGAATGACAGAGCCTCTTGCTGATACTGTGAGTGAATGACAGAGCCTCTTGCTGATACTGTGAGTGAATGACAGAGCCTCTTGCTGATACTGTGATTGAATGACAGAGCCTCTTGCTGATACTGTGAGTGAATGACAGAGCCTCTTGCTGATACTGTGAGTGAATGACAGAGTCTCTTTCTGACGTTGTGAGTGAATGACAGAGCCTCTTCCTGATTCTGTGAGTGAATGACAGAGCCTCTTGCTGATACTGTGAGTGAATGACAGATCCTCTTGCTGATATTGTGAGTGAATGACAGAGCCTCTTCCTGATTCTGTGATTGATTGACAGACCCTCTTGCTGATATTGTGAGTGAATGACAGAGCCTCTTGCAGATACTGTGAGTGAATGACAGAGCCTCTTGCTGATACTGTGATTGAATGACAGAGCCTCTTCCTGATACTGTGATTGAATGACAGAGCCTCTTCCTGATACTGTGAGTGAATGACAGAGCCTCTTGCTGATACTGTGAGTGAATGACAGAGCCTCTTGCTGATACTGTGCGTGAATGTCAGAGCCTCTTGATGATACTGTGAGTGAATGACAGAGCCTCTTGCTGATACTGTGAGTGAATGACAGAGCCTCTTGCTGATACTGTGAGTGAATTACAGAGCCTCTTGCTGATACTGTGAGTGAATGACAGTGCCTCTAGCTGATACTGTGAGTGAATGACAGAGCCTCTTGCTGATAATTTGATTTAATGACAGAGCCTCTTGCTGATACTGTGATTGAATGACAGAGCCTCTTGCTGATACTGTGAGTGAATGACAGAGCCTCTTGCTGATACTGTGAGTGAATGACAGAGCATCTTGCTGATATTGTGAATGAATGACAGAGCCTCTTGCTGATACTGTGAGTGTATGACAGAGCCTCTTGCCAGAGCCTCTTGCCGACATTGTGAGTCAATGACAGAGCCTCTTGCTGATACTGTGAGTGAATGACAGAGACTCTTGCAGATACTGTGAGTGAATGACAGAGCCTCTTGCCGATACTGTGAGTGAATGACAGAGCCTCTTGCCGATACTGTGAGTGAATGACAGAGCCTCTTGCCGACATTGTGAGTGAATGACAGAGCCTCTTGCTGATACTGTGAGTGATTAACAGAGCCTCCTGCTGATACTGTGAGTGAATGTCAGAGCCTCTTGCTGATATTGTGAGTGAATGACAGAGCCTGTGAGTGAACGACAGAGACTCTTGCTGATACTGTGAGTGAATGACAGAGCCTCTTGCTGATACTGTGAGTGAATGACAGAGCCTCTTCCTGATTCTGTGATTGATTGACAGAGCCTCTTGCTGATATTGTGAGTGAATGACAGAGCCTCTTCCTGATTCTGTGATTGATTGACAGAGCCTCTTGCTGATACTGTGAGTGAATGACAGAGCCTCTTGCAGATACTGTAAGTGAATGACAGAGCCTCTTGCTGATATTGTGAATGAATGACAGAGCCTCTTGCTGATACTGTGATTGAATGACAGAGCCTCTTCCTGATACTGTGATTGAATGACAGAGCCTCTTCCTGATACTGTGAGTGAATGATAGAGCGTCTTGCTGATACTGTGAGTGAATGTCAGAGCCTCTTGCTGATACTGTGCGTGAATGACAGAGCCTCTCGCTGATACTGTGAGTGAATGACAGAGCCTCTTACTGATACTGTGAGTGAATGACAGAGCCTCTTGCTGATACTGTGAGTGAATGACAGAGCCTCTTGCTGATACTGTGAGTGAATGACAGAGCCTCTTGCTGATACTGTGAGTGAATGCCAGAGCCTCTAGCTGATACTGTGAGTGAATTACAGAGCCTCTTGCTGATACTGTGATTGAATGACAGAGCCTCTTGCTGATACTGTGAGTGAATGACAGAGCCTCTTGCTGATACTGTGAGTGAATGACAGAGCCTCTTGCTGATTCTGTGAGTGAATGACAGAGCATCTTGCTGATATTGTGAGTGAATGACAGAGCCTCTTGCTGATACTGTGAGTGAATGACAGAGACTCTTGCCGATACTGTGAGTGAATGACAGAGCCTCTTGCCGATACTGTGAGTGAATGACAGAGCCTCATGCCGATACTGTGAGTGAATGACAGAGCCTCTTGCTGATTCTGTGAGTGAATGACAGAGCCTCTTGCTGATACTGTGAGTGAATGACAGAGCCTCTTGCTGATATTGTGAGTGAATGACAGAGCCTCTTGCTGATATTGTGAGTGAATGACAGAGCCTCTTGCTGATACTGTGAGTGAATGACAGAGCATCTTGCTGATACTGTGAGTGAAAGACAGAGCCTCTTGCTGATACTGTGAGTGAATGACAGAGCCTCTTGCTGATACTATGAGTGAATGACAGAGCCTCTTGCTGATATTGTGAGTGAATGACAGAGCCTCTTGCTGATATTGTGAGTGAATGACAGAGCCTGTTGCTGATACTGTGAGTGAATGAAAGAGCCTCTTGCTGATATTGTGTGTGAATGACAGAGCCTCTTGCTGATACTGTGAGTGAATGACAGAGCCTCTTGCTGATACTGTGAGTGAATGACAGAGCCTCTTGCTGATACTGTGAGTGAATGACAGAGTCTCTTGATTATACTGTGAGTGAATGACAGAGCCTCTTGCTGATACTGTGAGTCAATGACAGAGCCTCTTGCTGATACTGTGAGTGAATGACAGAGCCTCTTGCTGATACTGTGAGTGAATGACAGAGCCTCTTGCTGATTCTGTGAGTGAATGACCGAGCATCTTGCTGATATTGTGAGTGAATGACAGAGCCTCTTGCGGATACTGTGAGTGAATGACAGAGCCTCTTGCCAGAGCCTCTTGCCGATATTGTGAGTCAATGACAGAGCCTCTTGCTGATAATGTGATTGAATGACAGAGACTCTTGCAGATACTGTGAGTGAATGACAGAGCCTCTTGCCGATACTGTGAGTGAATGACAGAGCCTCTTGCCGATACTGTGAGTGAATGACAGAGCCTCTTGCCCACATTGTGAGTGAATGACAGAGCCTCTTGCTGATACTGTGAGTGAATCACAGAGCCTCTTGCTGATACTGTGATTGACTGACAGAGCCTCTTGTTGATACTGTGAGTGAATGACAGAGCCTCATGCTGATACTGTGAGTGAATGACAGAGCCTCTTGCTGATACTGTGAGTGAATGACAGAGCCTCTTGCTTAGACTGTGAGTGAATGACAGAGCCTCTTGCTGATTCTGTGATTGATTGACAGAGCCTCTTCCTGATACTGTGAGTGATTGACAGAGCCTCTTGCAGATACTGTGAGTGAATGAAAGAGCCTCTTGCTGATACTGTGATTGAATGACAGAGCCTCTTCCTGATACTGTGATTGAATGACGGTGCCTCTTGCTGATACTGTGAGTGAATGACAGAGCCTCTTGCTGATACTGTGAGTGAATGACAGAGCCTCTTGCTGATACTGTGAGTGAATGACAGAGCCTCTTGCTGATACTGTGAGTGAATGACAGTGCCTCTTGCTGATACTGTGAGTGAATGACAGAGCCTCTTGCAGATAATGTGAGTGAATGACAGAGCCTCTTGCTGATACTGTGAGAGAATGACAGAGTCTCTTGCTGATACTGTGAGTGAATGACCGATCCTCTTGCTGATACTGTGAGTGAATGACAGAGCCTCTTGCTGATACTGTGAGTGAATGAGCGAGCCTCTTGCTGATACTGTGAGTGAATGACAGAGCCTCTTGCTGATACTGTGAGTGAATGACAGAGCCTCTTGCTGATACTGTGAGTGAATGACAGAGCCTCTTGCTGATAGTGAGTGAATGACAGAGCCTCTTGCTGATACTGTGAGTGAATGACAGAGCCTCTTGCTGATATTGCGAGTGAATGACAGAGCCTCTTCCTGATATTGTGAATGAATGACAGAGCCTCTTGCCGACATTGTGAGTGAATGACAGAGCCTCTTCCTGATTCTGTGAGTGAATGACAGAGCCTCTTGCTGATACTGTGAGTGAATGACAGAGCCTCTTGCTGATATTGTGAGTGAATGACAGAGCCTCTTCCTGATTCTGTGATTGATTGACAGAGCCTCTTGCTGATATTGTGAGTGAATGACAGAGCCTCTTGCAGATACTGTGAGTGAATGACAGAGCCTCTTGCTGATACTGTGATTGAATGACAGAGCCTCTTCCTGATACTGTGATTGAATGAAAGAGCCTCTTCCTGATACTGTGAGTGAATGACAGAGCCTCTTGCTGATACTGTGAGTGAATGATAGAGCCTCTTGCTGATACTGTGCGTGAATGACAGAGCCTCTTGATGATACTGTGAGTGAATGACAGAGCCTCTTGCTGATACTGTGAGTGAATGACAGAGCCTCTTGCTGATACTGTGAGTGAATGTCAGAGCCTCTTGCTGATACTGTGAGTGAATGACAGCGCCTCTAGCTGATACTGTGAGTGAATGACAGAGCCTCTTGCTGATAATTTGATTTAATGACAGAGCCTCTTGCTGATACTGTGATTGAATGACAGAGCCTCTTGCTGATACTGTGAGTGAATGACAGAGCCTCTTGCTGATACTGTGAGTGAATGACAGAGCATCTTGCTGATATTGTGAATGAATGACAGAGCCTCTTGCTGATACTGTGAGTGAATGACAGAGCATCTTGCTGATATTGTGAATGAATGACAGAGCCTCTTGCTGATACAGTGAGTGTATGACAGAGCCTCTTGCCAGAGCCTCTTGCCGACATTGTGAGTCAATGACAGAGCCTCTTGCTGATACTGTGAGTGAATGACAGAGACTCTTGCAGATACTGTGAGTGAATGACAGCGCCTCTTGCCGATATTGTGAGTGAATGACAGAGCCTCTTGCCGACACTGTGAGTGAATGACAGAGCCTCTTGCCGACATTGTGAGTGAATGACAGAGCCTCTTGCTGATACTGTGAGTGATTAACAGAGCCTCCTGCTGATACTGTGAGTGAATGTCAGGGCCTCTTGCTGATATTGTGAGCGAATGATAGAGCATGTGAGTGAACGACAGAGACTCTTGCTGATACTGTGAGTGAATGACAGAGCCTCTTGCTGATACTGTGAGTGAATGACAGAGCCACTTCCTGATTCTGTGATTGATTGACAGAGCATCTTGCTGATATTGTGAGTGAATGACAGAGTCTCTTCCTGATTCTGTGGTTAATTGACAGAGCCCCTTGCTGATACTGTGAGTGAATGACAGAGCCTCTTGCAGATACTGTAAGTGAATGACAGAGCCTCTTGCTGATATTGTGAATGAATGACAGAGCCTCTTGCTGATACTGTGAGTGAATGACAGAGCCTCTTGCTGATACTGTGCGTGAATGACAGAGCCTCTCGCTGATACTGTGAGTGAATGACAGAGCCTCTTACTGATACTGTGAGTGAATGACAGAGCCTCTTGCTGATACTGTGAGTGAATGACAGAGCCTCTTGCTGATACTGTGAGTGAATGACAGAGCCTCTTGCTGATACTGTGAGTGAATGACAGAGCCTCTTGCTGATACTGTGAGTGAATGACAGAGCCTCTTGCTGATACTGTGAGTGAATGACAGAGCCTCTTGATGATACTGTGAGTGAATGACAGAGCCTCTTGCTGATACTGTGAGTGAATGACAGAGCCTCTTGCTGATACTGTGAGTGAATGACAGAGCCTCTTGATGATACTGTGAGTGAATGACAGAGCCTCTTGCTGATACTGTGAGTGAAAGACAGAGCCTCTTGCTGATACTGTGAGTGAATGACAGAGCCTCTTGCTGATACTGTGAGTGAATGACAGAGCCTCTTGCTGATATTGTGATTGAATGAGGGAGCCTCTTGCTGATATTGTGATTGAATGACAGAGCCTCTTCCTGATTCTGTGATTGATTGACAGAGCCTCTTGCTGATACTGTGAGTGAATGACAGAGCCTCTTGCTGATATTGTGATTGAATGACAGAGCCTCTTGTTGATACTGTGAGTGAACGACAGAGCCTCTTGCAGATACTGTGAGTGAATGACAGAGCCTCTTGCTGATACTGTGAGTGAATGACAGAGCCTCTTCCTGATTCTGTGATTGATTGACAGAGCCTCTTCCTGATACGGTGAGTGAATGACAGAGACTCTTGCAGATACTGTGAGTGAATGACAGAGCGACTTGCTGATACTGTAGTTGAATGACAGAGCCTCTTGCTGATACTGTGAGTGAATGACAGAGCCTCTTGCTGATACAGTGAGTGAATGACAGAGCCTCTTGCTGATACTGTGAGTGAATGACAGAGCCTCTTGCTGATACTGTGAGTGAATTACAGAGCCTCTTGCTGATACTGTGAGTGAATGACAGAGCCTCTTGCTGATACTGTGTGTGATTGACAGAGCCTCTTGCTGATAATGTGAGTGAATGACAGAGCCTCTTGCTGATACTGTGAGTGATTGACAGAGCCTCTTGCTGATACTGTGAGTGAATGACAGAGCCTCTTGCTGATAATGTGAGTGATTGACAGAGCCTCTTGCTGATAATGTGAGAGAATGACAGAGTCTCTTGCTGATACTGTGAGTGAATGAACGAGCCTCTTGCTGATATTGTGAGTGAATGACAGAACCTCTTGCTGATAATGTGAGTGAATGACAGAGCCTCTTGCTGATACTGTGAGTGAATGACAGAGCCTCTTGCTGATACTGTGAGTGAATGATAGAGCATCTTGCAGATACTGTGAGTGGATGACAGAGCCTCTTGCTGATACTGTGATTGAATGACAGAGCCTCTTCCTGATACTGTGATTGAATGACGGTGCCTCTTGCTGATACTGTGAGTGAATGACAGAGCCTCTTGCTGATACTGTGAGTGAATGACAGAGCCTCTTGCTGATACTGTGAGTGAATGACAGAGCCTCTTGCTGATACTGTGAGTGAATGACAGTGCCTCTTGCTGATACTGTGAGTGAATGACAGAGCCTCTTGCAGATAATGTGAGTGAATGACAGAGCCTCTTGCTGATACTGTGAGAGAATGACAGAGTCTCTTGCTGATACTGTGAGTGAATGACCGAGCCTCTTGCTGATACTGTGAGTGAATGACAGAGCCTCTTGCTGATACTGTGAGTGAATGAGCGAGCCTCTTGCTGATACTGTGAGTGAATGACAGAGCCTCTTGCTGATACTGTGAGTGAATGACAGAGCCTCTTGCTGATACTGTGAGTGAATGACAGAGCCTCTTGCTGATAGTGAGTGAATGACAGAGCCTCTTGCTGATACTGTGAGTGAATGACAGAGCCTCTTGCTGATATTGCGAGTGAATGACAGAGCCTCTTCCTGATATTGTGAATGAATGACAGAGCCTCTTGCCGACATTGTGAGTGAATGACAGAGCCTCTTGCTGATTCTGTGATTGAATGACAGAGCCTCTTGCTGATACAGTTATTACATGACAGAGCCTCTTTCTGATACTGTGAGTACATGATAGAGCTGCTTGCTGATACTGTGAGTGAATGACAGAGACTCTTGCTGATACAGTTAGTACATGACAGAGCCTCTTGCTGATACTGTGAGTGCATGACTGAGCCTCTTGCTGATACTGTGAGTGAATGACAGAGCCTCTTGCTTATACTGTGAGTGAATGACAGAGCCTCTTGCCGATACTGTGAGTGAATGACAGAGCCTCTTGCTGATACTGTGATTGAATGACAGAGTCTCTTGCTGATATTGTGATTGAATGACAGAGGCTCTTTCTGATACTGTGATTGAATGACAGAGCCTCTTGCTGATACTGTGAGTGAATGATAGAGCCTCTTGCTGATACTGTGAGTGAATGACAGAGCCTCTTGCTGATACTGTGAGTGAATGACAGAGCCTCTTGCTGATACTCTGAGTGAATGACAGAGCCTCTTGCTGATACTGTGAGTGAATGACAGAGCCTCTTGCTGATATTGTGATTGAATGACAGAGCCTCTTGCTGATACTGTGAGTGAATGACAGAGCCTCTTGCTGATTCTGTGATTGAATGAGCGAGCCTCTTGCTGATACTGTGAGTGAATGACAGAGCCTCTTGCTGATACTGTGAGTGAATGACAGAGCCTCTTGCTGATACTGTGAGTGAATGACAGAGCCTCTTGCTGATACTGTGAGTGAATGACAGAGCCTCTTGCTGATACTGTGAGTGAATGACAGAGCCTCTTGCTGATATTGTGATTGAATGACAGAGCCTCTTGCTGATACTGTGAGTGAATGACAGAGCCTCTTGCTGATTCTGTGATTGAATGAGCGAGCCTCTTGCTGATACTGTGAGTGAATGACAGAGCCTCTTGCTGATACTGTGAGTGAATGACAGAGCCTCTTGCTGATACTGTGAGTGAATGACAGAGCCTCTTGCTGATACTGTGAGTGAATGACAGAGCCTCTTGCTGATACTGTGAGTGAATGACAGAGCCTCTTGATGATACTGTGAGTGAATGACAGAGCCTCTTGCTGATACTGTGAGTGAATGACAGAGCCTCTTGCTGATACTGTGAGTGAATGACAGAGCCTCTTGCTTATACTGTGAGTGAATGACAGAGCCTCTTGCTGATATTGTGATTGAATGAGAGAGCCTCTTGCTGATATTGTGATTGAATGACAGAGCCTCTTCCTGATTCTGTGAGAGAATGACAGAGTCTCTTGCTGATACTGTGAGTGAATGACCGAGCCTCTTGCTGATACTGTGAGTGAATGACAGAGCCTCTTGCTGATACTGTGAGTGAATGAGCGAGCCTCTTGCTGATACTGTGAGTGAATGACAGAGCCTCTTGCTGATACTGTGAGTGAATGACAGAGCCTCTTGCTGATACTGTGAGTGAATGACAGAGCCTCTTTCTGATAGTGAGTGAATGACAGAGCCTCTTGCTGATACTGTGAGTGAATGACAGAGCCTCTTGCTGATATTGCGAGTGAATGACAGAGCCTCTTCCTGATATTGTGAATGAATGACAGAGCCTCTTTCCGACATTGTGAGTGAATGACAGAGCCTCTTGCTGATTCTGTGATTGAATGACAGAGCCTCTTGCTGATACAGTTATTACATGACAGAGCCTCTTTCTGATACTGTGAGTACATGATAGAGCTGCTTGCTGATACTGTGAGTGAATGACAGAGACTCTTGCTGATACAGTTAGTACATGACAGAGCCTCTTGCTGATACTGTGAGTGCATGACTGAGCCTCTTGCTGATACTGTGAGTGAATGACAGAGCCTCTTGCTTATACTGTGAGTGAACGACAGAGCCTCTTGCAGATACTGTGAGTGAATGACAGAGCCTCTTGCTGATACTGTGAGTGAATGACAGAGCCTCTTCCTGATTCTGTGATTGATTGACAGAGCCTCTTGCTGATTCTGTGATTGAATGAGCGAGCCTCTTGCAGATACTGTGAGTGAATGACAGAGCCTCTTGCTGATACTGTGATTGAATGACAGAGCCTCTTCCTGATACTGTGATTGAATGACAGAGCCTCTTCCTTATACTGTGAGTGAATGACAGAGCCTCTTGCTGATACTGTGAGTGAATGACAGAGCCTCTTGCTGATACTGTGCGTGAATGTCAGAGCCTCTTGATGATACTGTGAGTGAATGACAGAGCCTCTTGCTGATACTGTGAGTGAATGACAGAGCCTCTTGCTGATACTGTGAGTGAATTACAGAGCCTCTTGCTGATACTGTGAGTGAATGACAGTGCCTCTAGCTGATACTGTGAGTGAATGACAGAGCCTCTTGCTGATAATTTGATTTAATGACAGAGCCTCTTGCTGATACTGTGATTGAATGACAGAGCCTCTTGCTGATACTGTGAGTGAATGACAGAGCCTCTTGCTGATACTGTGAGTGAATGACAGAGCATCTTGCTGATATTGTGAATGAATGACAGAGCCTCTTGCTGATACTGTGAGTGTATGACAGAGCCTCTTGCCAGAGCCTCTTGCCGACATTGTGAGTCAATGACAGAGCCTCTTGCTGATACTGTGAGTGAATGACAGAGACTCTTGCAGATACTGTGAGTGAATGACAGAGCCTCTTGCCGATACTGTGAGTGAATGACAGAGCCTCTTGCCGATACTGTGAGTGAATGACAGAGCCTCTTGCCGACATTGTGAGTGAATGACAGAGCCTCTTGCTGATACTGTGAGTGATTAACAGAGCCTCCTGCTGATACTGTGAGTGAATGTCAGAGCCTCTTGCTGATATTGTGAGTGAATGACAGAGCCTGTGAGTGAACGACAGAGACTCTTGCTGATACTGTGAGTGAATGACAGAGCCTCTTGCTGATACTGTGAGTGAATGACAGAGCCTCTTCCTGATTCTGTGATTGATTGACAGAGCCTCTTGCTGATATTGTGAGTGAATGACAGAGCCTCTTCCTGATTCTGTGATTGATTGACAGAGCCTCTTGCTGATACTGTGAGTGAATGACAGAGCCTCTTGCAGATACTGTAAGTGAATGACAGAGCCTCTTGCTGATATTGTGAATGAATGACAGAGCCTCTTGCTGATACTGTGATTGAATGACAGAGCCTCTTCCTGATACTGTGATTGAATGACAGAGCCTCTTCCTGATACTGTGAGTGAATGATAGAGCGTCTTGCTGATACTGTGAGTGAATGTCAGAGCCTCTTGCTGATACTGTGCGTGAATGACAGAGCCTCTCGCTGATACTGTGAGTGAATGACAGAGCCTCTTACTGATACTGTGAGTGAATGACAGAGCCTCTTGCTGATACTGTGAGTGAATGACAGAGCCTCTTGCTGATACTGTGAGTGAATGACAGAGCCTCTTGCTGATACTGTGAGTGAATGCCAAAGCCTCTAGCTGATACTGTGAGTGAATTACAGAGCCTCTTGCTGATACTTTGATTTAATGACAGAGCCTCTTGCTGATACTGTGATTGAATGACAGAGCCTCTTGCTGATACTGTGAGTGAATGACAGAGCCTCTTGCTGATACTGTGAGTGAATGACAGAGCCTCTTGCTGATTCTGTGAGTGAATGACAGAGCATCTTGCTGATATTGTGAGTGAATGACAGAGCCTCTTGCTGATACTGTGAGTGAATGACAGAGACTCTTGCCGATACTGTGAGTGAATGTCAGAGCCTCTTGCCGATACTGTGAGTGAATGACAGAGCCTCATGCCGATACTGTGAGTGAATGACAGAGCCTCTTGCTGATACTGTGAGTGAATGACAGAGCCTCTTGCTGATACTGTGAGTGAATGACAGAGCCTCTTGCTGATATTGTGAGTGAATGACAGAGCCTCTTGCTGATATTGTGAGTGAATGACAGAGCCTCTTGCTGATACTGTGAGTGAATGACAGAGCATCTTGCTGATACTGTGAGTGAAAGACAGAGCCTCTTGCTGATACTGTGAGTGAATGACAGAGCCTCTTGCTGATACTATGAGTGAATGACAGAGCCTCTTGCTGATATTGTGAGTGAATGACAGAGCCTCTTGCTGATATTGTGAGTGAATGACAGAGCCTGTTGCTGATACTGTGAGTGAATGAAAGAGCCTCTTGCTGATATTGTGTGTGAATGACAGAGCCTCTTGCTGATACTGTGAGTGAATGACAGAGCCTCTTGCTGATACTGTGAGTGAATGACAGAGCCTCTTGCTGATACTGTGAGTGAATGACAGAGTCTCTTGATTATACTGTGAGTGAATGACAGAGCCTCTTGCTGATACTGTGAGTCAATGACAGAGCCTCTTGCTGATACTGTGAGTGAATGACAGAGCCTCTTGCTGATACTGTGAGTGAATGACAGAGCCTCTTGCTGATTCTGTGAGTGAATGACCGAGCATCTTGCTGATATTGTGAGTGAATGACAGAGCCTCTTGCGGATACTGTGAGTGAATGACAGAGCCTCTTGCCAGAGCCTCTTGCCGATATTGTGAGTCAATGACAGAGCCTCTTGCTGATAATGTGATTGAATGACAGAGACTCTTGCAGATACTGTGAGTGAATGACAGAGCCTCTTGCCGATACTGTGAGTGAATGACAGAGCCTCTTGCCGATACTGTGAGTGAATGACAGAGCCTCTTGCCCACATTGTGAGTGAATGACAGAGCCTCTTGCTGATACTGTGAGTGAATCACAGAGCCTCTTGCTGATACTGTGATTGACTGACAGAGCCTCTTGTTGATACTGTGAGTGAATGACAGAGCCTCATGCTGATACTGTGAGTGAATGACAGAGCCTCTTGCTGATACTGTGAGTGAATGACAGAGCCTCTTGCTTAGACTGTGAGTGAATGACAGAGCCTCTTGCTGATTCTGTGATTGATTGACAGAGCCTCTTCCTGATACTGTGAGTGATTGACAGAGCCTCTTGCAGATACTGTGAGTGAATGACAGAGCCTCTTGCTGATACTGTGATTGAATGACAGAGCCTCTTCCTGATACTGTGATTGAATGACGGTGCCTCTTGCTGATACTGTGAGTGAATGACAGAGCCTCTTGCTGATACTGTGAGTGAATGACAGAGCCTCTTGCTGATACTGTGAGTGAATGACAGAGCCTCTTGCTGATACTGTGAGTGAATGACAGTGCCTCTTGCTGATACTGTGAGTGAATGACAGAGCCTCTTGCAGATAATGTGAGTGAATGACAGAGCCTCTTGCTGATACTGTGAGAGAATGACAGAGTCTCTTGCTGATACTGTGAGTGAATGACCGATCCTCTTGCTGATACTGTGAGTGAATGACAGAGCCTCTTGCTGATACTGTGAGTGAATGAGCGAGCCTCTTGCTGATACTGTGAGTGAATGACAGAGCCTCTTGCTGATACTGTGAGTGAATGACAGAGCCTCTTGCTGATACTGTGAGTGAATGACAGAGCCTCTTGCTGATAGTGAGTGAATGACAGAGCCTCTTGCTGATACTGTGAGTGAATGACAGAGCCTCTTGCTGATATTGCGAGTGAATGACAGAGCCTCTTCCTGATATTGTGAATGAATGACAGAGCCTCTTGCCGACATTGTGAGTGAATGACAGAGCCTCTTCCTGATTCTGTGAGTGAATGACAGAGCCTCTTGCTGTTACTGTGAGTGAATGACAGAGCCTCTTGCTGATATTGTGAGTGAATGACAGAGCCTCTTCCTGATTCTGTGATTGATTGACAGAGCCTCTTGCTGATATTGTGAGTGAATGACAGAGCCTCTTGCAGATACTGTGAGTGAATGACAGAGCCTCTTGCTGATACTGTGATTGAATGACAGAGCCTCTTCCTGATGCTGTGATTGAATGAAAGAGCCTCTTCCTGATACTGTGAGTGAATGACAGAGCCTCTTGCTGATACTGTGAGTGAATGATAGAGCCTCTTGCTGATACTGTGCGTGAATGACAGAGCCTCTTGATGATACTGTGAGTGAATGACAGAGCCTCTTGCTGATACTGTGAGTGAATGACAGAGCCTCTTGCTGATACTGTGAGTGAATGTCAGAGCCTCTTGCTGATACTGTGAGTGAATGACAGCGCCTCTAGCTGATACTGTGAGTGAATGACAGAGCCTCTTGCTGATAATTTGATTTAATGACAGAGCCTCTTGCTGATACTGTGATTGAATGACAGAGCCTCTTGCTGATACTGTGAGTGAATGACAGAGCCTCTTGCTGATACTGTGAGTGAATGACAGAGCATCTTGCTGATATTGTGAATGAATGACAGAGCCTCTTGCTGATACTGTGAGTGAATGACAGAGCATCTTGCTGATATTGTGAATGAATGACAGAGCCTCTTGCTGATACAGTGAGTGTATGACAGAGCCTCTTGCCAGAGCCTCTTGCCGACATTGTGAGTCAATGACAGAGCCTCTTGCTGATACTGTGAGTGAATGACAGAGACTCTTGCAGATACTGTGAGTGAATGACAGCGCCTCTTGCCGATATTGTGAGTGAATGACAGAGCCTCTTGCCGACACTGTGAGTGAATGACAGAGCCTCTTGCCGACATTGTGAGTGAATGACAGAGCCTCTTGCTGATACTGTGAGTGATTAACAGAGCCTCCTGCTGATACTGTGAGTGAATGTCAGGGCCTCTTGCTGATATTGTGAGCGAATGATAGAGCATGTGAGTGAACGACAGAGACTCTTGCTGATACTGTGAGTGAATGACAGAGCCTCTTGCTGATACTGTGAGTGAATGACAGAGCCACTTCCTGATTCTGTGATTGATTGACAGAGCATCTTGCTGATATTGTGAGTGAATGACAGAGTCTCTTCCTGATTCTGTGGTTAATTGACAGAGCCCCTTGCTGATACTGTGAGTGAATGACAGAGCCTCTTGCAGATACTGTAAGTGAATGACAGAGCCTCTTGCTGATATTGTGAATGAATGACAGAGCCTCTTGCTGATACTGTGAGTGAATGACAGAGCCTCTTGCTGATACTGTGCGTGAATGACAGAGCCTCTCGCTGATACTGTGAGTGAATGACAGAGCCTCTTACTGATACTGTGAGTGAATGACAGAGCCTCTTGCTGATACTGTGAGTGAATGACAGAGCCTCTTGCTGATACTGTGAGTGAATGACAGAGCCTCTTGCTGATACTGTGAGTGAATGACAGAGCCTCTTGCTGATACTGTGAGTGAATGAAAGAGCCTCTTGCTGATACTGTGAGTGAATGACAGAGCCTCTTGATGATACTGTGAGTGAATGACAGAGCCTCTTGCTGATACTGTGAGTGAATGACAGAGCCTCTTGCTGATACTGTGAGTGAATGACAGAGCCTCTTGATGATACTGTGAGTGAATGACAGAGCCTCTTGCTGATACTGTGAGTGAAAGACAGAGCCTCTTGCTCATACTGTGAGTGAATGACAGAGCCTCTTGCTGATACTGTGAGTGAATGACAGAGCCTCTTGCTGATATTGTGATTGAATGAGAGAGCCTCTTGCTGATATTGTGATTGAATGACAGAGCCTCTTCCTGATTCTGTGATTGATTGACAGAGCCTCTTGCTGATACTGTGAGTGAATGACAGAGCCTCTTGCTGATATTGTGATTGAATGACAGAGCCTCTTGTTGATACTGTGAGTGAACGACAGAGCCTCTTGCAGATACTGTGAGTGAATGACAGAGCCTCTTGCTGATACTGTGAGTGAATGACAGAGCCTCTTCCTGATTCTGTGATTGATTGACAGAGCCTCTTCCTGATACGGTGAGTGAATGACAGAGACTCTTGCAGATACTGTGAGTGAATGACAGAGCGACTTGCTGATACTGTAGTTGAATGACAGAGCCTCTTGCTGATACTGTGAGTGAATGACAGAGCCTCTTGCTGATACAGTGAGTGAATGACAGAGCCTCTTGCTGATACTGTGAGTGAATGACAGAGCCTCTTGCTGATACTGTGAGTGAATTACAGAGCCTCTTGCTGATACTGTGAGTGAATGACAGAGCCTCTTGCTGATACTGTGTGTGATTGACAGAGCCTCTTGCTGATAATGTGAGTGAATGACAGAGCCTCTTGCTGATACTGTGAGTGATTGACAGAGCCTCTTGCTGATACTGTGAGTGAATGACAGAGCCTCTTGCTGATAATGTGAGTGATTGACAGAGCCTCTTGCTGATAATGTGAGAGAATGACAGAGTCTCTTGCTGATACTGTGAGTGAATGAACGAGCCTCTTGCTGATATTGTGAGTGAATGACAGAACCTCTTGCTGATAATGTGAGTGAATGACAGAGCCTCTTGCTGATACTGTGAGTGAATGACAGAGCCTCTTGCTGATACTGTGAGTGAATGATAGAGCATCTTGCAGATACTGTGAGTGGATGACAGAGCCTCTTGCTGATACTGTGATTGAATGACAGAGCCTCTTCCTGATACTGTGATTGAATGACGGTGCCTCTTGCTGATACTGTGAGTGAATGACAGAGCCTCTTGCTGATACTGTGAGTGAATGACAGAGCCTCTTGCTGATACTGTGAGTGAATGACAGAGCCTCTTGCTGATACTGTGAGTGAATGACAGTGCCTCTTGCTGATACTGTGAGTGAATGACAGAGCCTCTTGCAGATAATGTGAGTGAATGACAGAGCCCCTTGCTGATACTGTGAGAGAATGACAGAGTCTCTTGCTGATACTGTTAGTGAATGACCGAGCCTCTTGCTGATACTGTGAGTGAATGACAGAGCCTCTTGCTGATACTGTGAGTGAATGAGCGAGCCTCTTGCTGATACTGTGAGTGAATGACAGAGCCTCTTGCTGATACTGTGAGTGAATGACAGAGCCTCTTGCTGATACTGTGAGTGAATGACAGAGCCTCTTGCTGATAGTGAGTGAATGACAGAGCCTCTTGCTGATACTGTGAGTGAATGACAGAGCCTCTTGCTGATATTGCGAGTGAATGACAGAGCCTCTTCCTGATATTGTGAATGAATGACAGAGCCTCTTGCCGACATTGTGAGTGAATGACAGAGCCTCTTGCTGATTCTGTGATTGAATGACAGAGCCTCTTGCTGATACAGTTATTACATGACAGAGCCTCTTTCTGATACTGTGAGTACATGATAGAGCTGCTTGCTGATACTGTGAGTGAATGACAGAGACTCTTGCTGATACAGTTAGTACATGACAGAGCCTCTTGCTGATACTGTGAGTGCATGACTGAGCCTCTTGCTGATACTGTGAGTGAATGACAGAGCCTCTTGCTTATACTGTGAGTGAATGACAGAGCCTCTTGCCGATACTGTGAGTGAATGACAGAGCCTCTTGCTGATACTGTGATTGAATGACAGAGTCTCTTGCTGATATTGTGATTGAATGACAGAGGCTCTTTCTGATACTGTGATTGAATGACAGAGCCTCTTGCTGATACTGTGAGTGAATGACAGAGCCTCTTGCTGATACTGTGAGTGAATGACAGAGCCTCTTGCTGATACTGTGAGTGAATGACAGAGCCTCTTGCTGATACTCTGAGTGAATGACAGAGCCTCTTGCTGATACTGTGAGTGAATGACAGAGCCTCTTGCTGATATTGTGATTGAATGACAGAGCCTCTTGCTGATACTGTGAGTGAATGACAGAGCCTCTTGCTGATTCTGTGATTGAATGAGCGAGCCTCTTGCTGATACTGTGAGTGAATGACAGAGCCTCTTGCTGATACTGTGAGTGAATGACAGAGCCTCTTGCTGATACTGTGAGTGAATGACAGAGCCTCTTGCTGATACTGTGAGTGAATGACAGAGCCTCTTGCTGATACTGTGAGTGAATGACAGAGCCTCTTGCTGATATTGTGATTGAATGACAGAGCCTCTTGCTGATACTGTGAGTGAATGACAGAGCCTCTTGCTGATTCTGTGATTGAATGAGCGAGCCTCTTGCTGATACTGTGAGTGAATGACAGAGCCTCTTGCTGATACTGTGAGTGAATGACAGAGCCTCTTGCTGATACTGTGAGTGAATGACAGAGCCTCTTGCTGATACTGTGAGTGAATGACAGAGCCTCTTGCTGATACTGTGAGTGAATGACAGAGCCTCTTGATGATACTGTGAGTGAATGACAGAGCCTCTTGCTGATACTGTGAGTGAATGACAGAGCCTCTTGCTGATACTGTGAGTGAATGACAGAGCCTCTTGCTTATACTGTAAGTGAATGACAGAGCCTCTTGCTGATATTGTGATTGAATGAGAGAGCCTCTTGCTGATATTGTGATTGAATGACAGAGCCTCTTCCTGATTCTGTGAGAGAATGACAGAGTCTCTTGCTGATACTGTGAGTGAATGACCGAGCCTCTTGCTGATACTGTGAGTGAATGACAGAGCCTCTTGCTGATACTGTGAGTGAATGAGCGAGCCTCTTGCTGATACTGTGAGTGAATGACAGAGCCTCTTGCTGATACTGTGAGTGAATGACAGAGCCTCTTGCTGATACTGTGAGTGAATGACAGAGCCTCTTTCTGATAGTGAGTGAATGACAGAGCCTCTTGCTGATACTGTGAGTGAATGACAGAGCCTCTTGCTGATATTGCGAGTGAATGACAGAGCCTCTTCCTGATATTGTGAATGAATGACAGAGCCTCTTTCCGACATTGTGAGTGAATGACAGAGCCTCTTGCTGATTCTGTGATTGAATGACAGAGCCTCTTGCTGATACAGTTATTACATGACAGAGCCTCTTTCTGATACTGTGAGTACATGATAGAGCTGCTTGCTGATACTGTGAGTGAATGACAGAGACTCTTGCTGATACAGTTAGTACATGACAGAGCCTCTTGCTGATACTGTGAGTGCATGACTGAGCCTCTTGCTGATACTGTGAGTGAATGACAGAGCCTCTTGCTTATACTGTGAGTGAACGACAGAGCCTCTTGCAGATACTGTGAGTGAATGACAGAGCCTCTTGCTGATACTGTGAGTGAATGACAGAGCCTCTTCCTGATTCTGTGATTGATTGACAGAGCCTCTTCCTGATACGGTGATTGAATGACAGAGCCTCTTGCTGATACTGTGAGTGAATGACAGAGCCTCTTGCTGATACTGTGAGTGAATGACAGAGTCTCTTTCTGACGTTGTGAGTGAATGACAGAGCCTCTTGTTGATTCTGTGAGTGAATGACAGAGTCTCTTGCTGATACTGTGAGTGAATGACAGATCCTCTTGCTGATATTGTGAGTGAATGACAGAGCCTCTTCCTGATTCTGTGATTGATTGACAGACCCTCTTGCTGATATTGTGAGTGAATGACAGAGCCTCTTGCAGATACTGTGAGTGAATGACAGAGCCTCTTGCTGATACTGTGATTGAATGACAGAGCCTCTTCCTGATACTGTGATTGAATGACAGAGCCTCTTCCTGATACTGTGAGTGAATGACAGAGCCTCTTGCTGATACTGTGAGTGAATGACAGAGCCTCTTGCTGATACTGTGCGTGAATGTCAGAGCCTCTTGATGATACTGTGAGTGAATGACAGAGCCTCTTGCTGATACTGTGAGTGAATGACAGAGCCTCTTGCTGATACTGTGAGTGAATTACAGAGCCTCTTGCTGATACTGTGAGTGAATGACAGTGCCTCTAGCTGATACTGTGAGTGAATGACAGAGCCTCTTGCTGATAATTTGATTTAATGACAGAGCCTCTTGCTGATACTGTGATTGAATGACAGAGCCTCTTGCTGATACTGTGAGTGAATGACAGAGCCTCTTGCTGATACTGTGAGTGAATGACAGAGCATCTTGCTGATATTGTGAATGAATGACAGAGCCTCTTGCTGATACTGTGAGTGTATGACAGAGCCTCTTGCCAGAGCCTCTTGCCGACATTGTGAGTCAATGACAGAGCCTCTTGCTGATACTGTGAGTGAATGACAGAGACTCTTGCAGATACTGTGAGTGAATGACAGAGCCTCTTGCCGATACTGTGAGTGAATGACAGAGCCTCTTGCCGATACTGTGAGTGAATGACAGAGCCTCTTGCCGACATTGTGAGTGAATGACAGAGCCTCTTGCTGATACTGTGAGTGATTAACAGAGCCTCCTGCTGATACTGTGAGTGAATGTCAGAGCCTCTTGCTGATATTGTGAGTGAATGACAGAGCCTGTGAGTGAACGACAGAGACTCTTGCTGATACTGTGAGTGAATGACAGAGCCTCTTGCTGATACTGTGAGTGAATGACAGAGCCTCTTCCTGATTCTGTGATTGATTGACAGAGCCTCTTGCTGATATTGTGAGTGAATGACAGTGCCTCTTCCTGATTCTGTGATTGATTTACAGAGCCTCTTGCTGATACTGTGAGTGAATGACAGAGCCTCTTGCAGATACTGTAAGTGAATGACAGAGCCTCTTGCTGATATTGTGAATGAATGACAGAGCCTCTTGCTGATACTGTGATTGAATGACAGAGCCTCTTCCTGATACTGTGATTGAATGACAGAGCCTCTTCCTGATACTGTGAGTGAATGATAGAGCGTCTTGCTGATACTGTGAGTGAATGTCAGAGCCTCTTGCTGATACTGTGCGTGAATGACAGAGCCTCTCGCTGATACTGTGAGTGAATGACAGAGCCTCTTACTGATACTGTGAGTGAATGACAGAGCCTCTTGCTGATACTGTGAGTGAATGACAGAGCCTCTTGCTGATACTGTGAGTGAATGACAGAGCCTCTTGCTGATACTGTGAGTGAATGCCAGAGCCTCTAGCTGATACTGTGAGTGAATTACAGAGCCTCTTGCTGATACTTTGATTTAATGACAGAGCCTCTTGCTGATACTGTGATTGAATGACAGAGCCTCTTGCTGATACTGTGAGTGAATGACAGAGCCTCTTGCTGATACTGTGAGTGAATGACAGAGCCTCTTGCTGATTCTGTGAGTGAATGACAGAGCATCTTGCTGATATTGTGAGTGAATGACAGAGCCTCTTGCTGATACTGTGAGTGAATGACAGAGACTCTTGCCGATACTGTGAGTGAATGACAGAGCCTCTTGCCGATACTGTGAGTGAATGACAGAGCCTCATGCCGATACTGTGAGTGAATGACAGAGCCTCTTGCTGATACTGTGAGTGAATGACAGAGCCTCTTGCTGATACTGTGAGTGAATGACAGAGCCTCTTGCTGATATTGTGAGTGAATGACAGAGCCTCTTGCTGATATTGTGAGTGAATGACAGAGCCTCTTGCTGATACTGTGAGTGAATGACAGAGCATCTTGCTGATACTGTGAGTGAAAGACAGAGCCTCTTGCTGATACTGTGAGTGAATGACAGAGCCTCTTGCTGATACTATGAGTGAATGACAGAGCCTCTTGCTGATATTGTGAGTGAATGACAGAGCCTCTTGCTGATATTGTGAGTGAATGACAGAGCCTGTTGCTGATACTGTGAGTGAATGAAAGAGCCTCTTGCTGATATTGTGTGTGAATGACAGAGCCTCTTGCTGATACTGTGAGTGAATGACAGAGCCTCTTGCTGATACTGTGAGTGAATGACAGAGCCTCTTGCTGATACTGTGAGTGAATGACAGAGTCTCTTGATTATACTGTGAGTGAATGACAGAGCCTCTTGCTGATACTGTGAGTCAATGACAGAGCCTCTTGCTGATACTGTGAGTGAATGACAGAGCCTCTTGCTGATACTGTGAGTGAATGACAGAGCCTCTTGCTGATACTGTGAGTGAATGAAAGAGCCTCTTGCTGATATTGTGTGTGAATGACAGAGCCTCTTGCTGATACTGTGAGTGAATGACAGAGCCTCTTGCTGATACTGTGAGTGAATGACAGAGCCTCTTGCTGATACTGTGAGTGAATGACAGAGTCTCTTGATTATACTGTGAGTGAATGACAGAGCCTCTTGCTGATACTGTGAGTCAATGACAGAGCCTCTTGCTGATACTGTGAGTGAATGACAGACCCTCTTGCTGATACTGTGAGTGAATGACAGAGCCTCTTGCTGATTCTGTGAGTGAATGACCGACCATCTTGCTGATATTGTGAGTGAATGACAGAGCCTCTTGCGGATACTGTGAGTGAATGACAGAGCCTCTTGCCAGAGCCTCTTGCCGATATTGTGAGTCAATGACAGAGCCTCTTGCTGATAATGTGATTGAATGACAGAGACTCTTGCAGATACTGTGAGTGAATGACAGAGCCTCTTGCCGATACTGTGAGTGAATGACAGAGTCTCTTGCCGATACTGTGAGTGAATGACAGAGCCTCTTGCCCACATTGTGAGTGAATGACAGAGCCTCTTGCTGATACTGTGAGTGAATCACAGAGCCTCTTGCTGATACTGTGATTGATTGACAGAGCCTCTTGTTGATACTGTGAGTGAATGACAGAGCCTCATGCTGATACTGTGAGTGAATGACAGAGCCTCTTGCTGATACTGTGAGTGAATGACAGAGCCTCTTGCTTAGACTGTGAGTGAATGACAGAGCCTCTTGCTGATTCTGTGATTGATTGACAGAGCCTCTTCCTGATACTGTGATTGAATGACAGAGTCTCTTGCTGATATTGTGATTGAATGACAGAGGCTCTTTCTGATACTGTGATTGAATGACAGAGCCTCTTGCTGATACTGTGAGTGAATGACAGAGCCTCTTGCTGATACTGTGAGTGAATGACAGAGCCTCTTGCTGATACTGTGAGTGAATGACAGAGCCTCTTGCTGATACTCTGAGTGAATGACAGAGCCTCTTGCTGATACTGTGAGTGAATGACAGAGCCTCTTGCTGATATTGTGATTGAATGACAGAGCCTCTTGCTGATACTGTGAGTGAATGACAGAGCCTCTTGCTGATTCTGTGATTGAATGAGCGAGCCTCTTGCTGATACTGTGAGTGAATGACAGAGCCTCTTGCTGATACTGTGAGTGAATGACAGAGCCTCTTGCTGATACTGTGAGTGAATGACAGAGCCTCTTGCTGATACTGTGAGTGAATGACAGAGCCTCTTGCTGATACTGTGAGTGAATGACAGAGCCTCTTGCTGATATTGTGATTGAATGACAGAGCCTCTTGCTGATACTGTGAGTGAATGACAGAGCCTCTTGCTGATTCTGTGATTGAATGAGCGAGCCTCTTGCTGATACTGTGAGTGAATGACAGAGCCTCTTGCTGATACTGTGAGTGAATGACAGAGCCTCTTGCTGATACTGTGAGTGAATGACAGAGCCTCTTGCTGATACTGTGAGTGAATGACAGAGCCTCTTGCTGATACTGTGAGTGAATGACAGAGCCTCTTGATGATACTGTGAGTGAATGACAGAGCCTCTTGCTGATACTGTGAGTGAATGACAGAGCCTCTTGCTGATACTGTGAGTGAATGACAGAGCCTCTTGCTTATACTGTGAGTGAATGACAGAGCCTCTTGCTGATATTGTGATTGAATGAGAGAGCCTCTTGCTGATATTGTGATTGAATGACAGAGCCTCTTCCTGATTCTGTGAGAGAATGACAGAGCCTCTTGCTGATACTGTGAGTGAATGACCGAGCCTCTTGCTGATACTGTGAGTGAATGACAGAGCCTCTTGCTGATACTGTTAGTGAATGAGCGAGCCTCTTGCTGATACTGTGAGTGAATGACAGAGCCTCTTGCTGATACTGTGAGTGAATGACAGAGCCTCTTGCTGATACTGTGAGTGAATGACAGAGCCTCTTTCTGATAGTGAGTGAATGACAGAGCCTCTTGCTGATACTGTGAGTGAATGACAGAGCCTCTTGCTGATATTGCGAGTGAATGACAGAGCCTCTTCCTGATATTGTGAATGAATGACAGAGCCTCTTTCCGACATTGTGAGTGAATGACAGAGCCTCTTGCTGATTCTGTGATTGAATGACAGAGCCTCTTGCTGATACAGTTATTACATGACAGAGCCTCTTTCTGATACTGTGAGTACATGATAGAGCTGCTTGCTGATACTGTGAGTGAATGACAGAGACTCTTGCTGATACAGTTAGTACATGACAGAGCCTCTTGCTGATACTGTGAGTGCATGACTGAGCCTCTTGCTGATACTGTGAGTGAATGACAGAGCCTCTTGCTTATACTGTGAGTGAACGACAGAGCCTCTTGCAGATACTGTGAGTGAATGACAGAGCCTCTTGCTGATACTGTGAGTGAATGACAGAGCCTCTTCCTGATTCTGTGATTGATTGACAGAGCCTCTTCCTGATACGGTGATTGAATGACAGAGCCTCTTGCTGATACTGTGAGTGAATGACAGAGCCTCTTGCTGATACTGTGAGTGAATGACAGAGTCTCTTTCTGACGTTGTGAGTGAATGACAGAGCCTCTTGTTGATTCTGTGAGTGAATGACAGAGTCTCTTGCTGATACTGTGAGTGAATGACAGATCCTCTTGCTGATATTGTGAGTGAATGACAGAGCCTCTTCCTGATTCTGTGATTGATTGACAGACCCTCTTGCTGATATTGTGAGTGAATGACAGAGCCTCTTGCAGATACTGTGAGTGAATGACAGAGCCTCTTGCTGATACTGTGATTGAATGACAGAGCCTCTTCCTGATACTGTGATTGAATGACAGAGCCTCTTCCTGATACTGTGAGTGAATGACAGAGCCTCTTGCTGATACTGTGAGTGAATGACAGAGCCTCTTGCTGATACTGTGCGTGAATGTCAGAGCCTCTTGATGATACTGTGAGTGAATGACAGAGCCTCTTGCTGATACTGTGAGTGAATGACAGAGCCTCTTGCTGATACTGTGAGTGAATTACAGAGCCTCTTGCTGATACTGTGAGTGAATGACAGTGCCTCTAGCTGATACTGTGAGTGAATGACAGAGCCTCTTGCTGATAATTTGATTTAATGACAGAGCCTCTTGCTGATACTGTGATTGAATGACAGAGCCTCTTGCTGATACTGTGAGTGAATGACAGAGCCTCTTGCTGATACTGTGAGTGAATGACAGAGCATCTTGCTGATATTGTGAATGAATGACAGAGCCTCTTGCTGATACTGTGAGTGTATGACAGAGCCTCTTGCCAGAGCCTCTTGCCGACATTGTGAGTCAATGACAGAGCCTCTTGCTGATACTGTGAGTGAATGACAGAGACTCTTGCAGATACTGTGAGTGAATGACAGAGCCTCTTGCCGATACTGTGAGTGAATGACAGAGCCTCTTGCCGATACTGTGAGTGAATGACAGAGCCTCTTGCCGACATTGTGAGTGAATGACAGAGCCTCTTGCTGATACTGTGAGTGATTAACAGAGCCTCCTGCTGATACTGTGAGTGAATGTCAGAGCCTCTTGCTGATATTGTGAGTGAATGACAGACCCTGTGAGTGAACGACAGAGACTCTTGCTGATACTGTGAGTGAATGACAGAGCCTCTTGCTGATACTGTGAGTGAATGACAGAGCCTCTTCCTGATTCTGTGATTGATTGACAGAGCCTCTTGCTGATATTGTGAGTGAATGACAGTGCCTCTTCCTGATTCTGTGATTGATTTACAGAGCCTCTTGCTGATACTGTGAGTGAATGACAGAGCCTCTTGCAGATACTGTAAGTGAATGACAGAGCCTCTTGCTGATATTGTGAATGAATGACAGAGCCTCTTGCTGATACTGTGATTGAATGACAGAGCCTCTTCCTGATACTGTGATTGAATGACAGAGCCTCTTCCTGATACTGTGAGTGAATGATAGAGCGTCTTGCTGATACTGTGAGTGAATGTCAGAGCCTCTTGCTGATACTGTGCGTGAATGACAGAGCCTCTCGCTGATACTGTGAGTGAATGACAGAGCCTCTTACTGATACTGTGAGTGAATGACAGAGCCTCTTGCTGATACTGTGAGTGAATGACAGAGCCTCTTGCTGATACTGTGAGTGAATGACAGAGCCTCTTGCTGATACTGTGAGTGAATGCCAGAGCCTCTAGCTGATACTGTGAGTGAATTACAGAGCCTCTTGCTGATACTTTGATTTAATGACAGAGCCTCTTGCTGATACTGTGATTGAATGACAGAGCCTCTTGCTGATACTGTGAGTGAATGACAGAGCCTCTTGCTGATACTGTGAGTGAATGACAGAGCCTCTTGCTGATTCTGTGAGTGAATGACAGAGCATCTTGCTGATATTGTGAGTGAATGACAGAGCCTCTTGCTGATACTGTGAGTGAATGACAGAGACTCTTGCCGATACTGTGAGTGAATGACAGAGCCTCTTGCCGATACTGTGAGTGAATGACAGAGCCTCATGCCGATACTGTGAGTGAATGACAGAGCCTCTTGCTGATACTGTGAGTGAATGACAGAGCCTCTTGCTGATACTGTGAGTGAATGACAGAGCCTCTTGCTGATATTGTGAGTGAATGACAGAGCCTCTTGCTGATATTGTGAGTGAATGACAGAGCCTCTTGCTGATACTGTGAGTGAATGACAGAGCATCTTGCTGATAATGTGAGTGAAAGACAGAGCCTCTTGCTGATACTGTGAGTGAATGAGAGAGCCTCTTGCTGATACTATGAGTGAATGACAGAGCCTCTTGCTGATATTGTGAGTGAATGACAGAGCCTCTTGCTGATATTGTGAGTGAATGACAGAGCCTGTTGCTGATACTGTGAGTGAATGAAAGAGCCTCTTGCTGATATTGTGTGTGAATGACAGAGCCTCTTGCTGATACTGTGAGTAAATGACAGAGCCTCTTGCTGATACTGTGAGTGAATGACAGAGCCTCTTGCTGATACTGTGAGTGAATGACAGAGTCTCTTGATTATACTGTGAGTGAATGACAGAGCCTCTTGCTGATACTGTGAGTCAATGACAGAGCCTCTTGCTGATACTGTGAGTGAATGACAGAGCCTCTTGCTGATACTGTGAGTGAATGACAGAGCCTCTTGCTGATACTGTGAGTGAATGAAAGAGCCTCTTGCTGATATTGTGTGTGAATGACAGAGCCTCTTGCTGATACTGTGAGTGAATGACAGAGCCTCTTGCTGATACTGTGAGTGAATGACAGAGCCTCTTGCTGATACTGTGAGTGAATGACAGAGTCTCTTGATTATACTGTGAGTGAATGACAGAGCCTCTTGCTGATACTGTGAGTCAATGACAGAGCCTCTTGCTGATACTGTGAGTGAATGACAGAGCCTCTTGCTGATACTGTGAGTGAATGACAGAGCCTCTTGCTGATTCTGTGAGTGAATGACCGACCATCTTGCTGATATTGTGAGTGAATGACAGAGCCTCTTGCGGATACTGTGAGTGAATGACAGAGCCTCTTGCCAGAGCCTCTTGCCGATATTGTGAGTCAATGACAGAGCCTCTTGCTGATAATGTGATTGAATGACAGAGACTCTTGCAGATACTGTGAGTGAATGACAGAGCCTCTTGCCGATACTGTGAGTGAATGACAGAGCCTCTTGCCGATACTGTGAGTGAATGACAGAGCCTCTTGCCCACATTGTGAGTGAATGACAGAGCCTCTTGCTGATACTGTGAGTGAATCACAGAGCCTCTTGCTGATACTGTGATTGATTGACAGAGCCTCTTGTTGATACTGTGAGTGAATGACAGAGCCTCATGCTGATACTGTGAGTGAATGACAGAGCCTCTTGCTGATACTGTGAGTGAATGACAGAGCCTCTTGCTTAGACTGTGAGTGAATGACAGAGCCTCTTGCTGATTCTGTGATTGATTGACAGAGCCTCTTCCTGATACTGTGAGTGATTGACAGAGCCTCTTGCAGATACTGTGAGTGAATGACAGAGCCTCTTGCTGATACTGTGATTGAATGACAGAGCCTCTTCCTGATACTGTGATTGAATGACGGTGCCTCTTGCTGATACTGTGAGTGAATGACAGAGCCTCTTGCTGATACTGTGAGTGAATGACAGAGCCTCTTGCTGATACTGTGAGTGAATGACAGAGCCTCTTGCTGATACTGTGAGTGAATGACAGTGCCTCTTGCTGATACTGTGAGTGAATGACAGAGCCTCTTGCAGATAATGTGAGTGAATGACAGAGCCTCTTGCTGATACTGTGAGAGAATGACAGAGTCTCTTGCTGATACTGTGAGTGAATGACCGATCCTCTTGCTGATACTGTGAGTGAATGACAGAGCCTCTTGCTCATACTGTGAGTGAATGAGCGAGCCTCTTGCTGATACTGTGAGTGAATGACAGAGCCTCTTGCTGATACTGTGAGTGAATGACAGAGCCTCTTGCTGATACTGTGAGTGAATGACAGAGCCTCTTGCTGATAGTGAGTGAATGACAGAGCCTCTTGCTGATACTGTGAGTGAATGACAGTGCCTCTTGCTGATATTGCGAGTGAATGACAGAGCCTCTTCCTGATATTGTGAATGAATGACAGAGCCTCTTGCCGACATTGTGAGTGAATGACAGAGCCTCTTCCTGATTCTGTGAGTGAATGACAGAGCCTCTTGCTGATACTGTGAGTGAATGACAGAGCCTCTTGCTGATATTGTGAGTGAATGACAGAGCCTCTTCCTGATTCTGTGATTGATTGACAGAGCCTCTTGCTGATATTGTGAGTGAATGACAGAGCCTCTTGCAGATACTGTGAGTGAATGACAGAGCCTCTTGCTGATACTGTGATTGAATGACAGAGCCTCTTCCTGATACTGTGATTGAATGACAGAGCCTCTTCCTGATATTGTGAGTGAATGACAGAGCCTCTTGCTGATACTGTGAGTGAATGATAGAGCCTCTTGCTGATACTGTGCGTGAATGACAGAGCCTCTTGATGATACTGTGAGTGAATGACAGAGCCTCTTGCTGATACTGTGAGTGAATGACAGAGCCTCTTGCTGATACTGTGAGTGAATGTCAGAGCCTCTTGCTGATACTGTGAGTGAATGACAGCGCCTCTAGCTGATACTGTGAGTGAATGACAGAGCCTCTTGCTGATAATTTGATTTAATGACAGAGCCTCTTGCTGATACTGTGATTGAATGACAGAGCCTCTTGCTGATACTGTGAGTGAATGACAGAGCCTCTTGCTGATACTGTGAGTGAATGACAGAGCATCTTGCTGATATTGTGAATGAATGACAGAGCCTCTTGCTGATACTGTGAGTGAATGACAGAGCATCTTGCTGATATTGTGAATGAATGACAGAGCCTCTTGCTGATACAGTGAGTGTATGACAGAGCCTCTTGCCAGAGCCTCTTGCCGACATTGTGAGTCAATGACAGAGCCTCTTGCTGATACTGTGAGTGAATGACAGAGACTCTTGCAGATACTGTGAGTGAATGACAGCGCCTCTTGCCGATATTGTGAGTGGATGACAGAGCCTCTTGCCGACACTGTGAGTGAATGACAGAGCCTCTTGCCGACATTGTGAGTGAATGACAGAGCCTCTTGCTGATACTGTGAGTGATTAACAGAGCCTCCTGCTGATACTGTGAGTGAATGTCAGGGCCTCTTGCTGATATTGTGAGTGAATGATAGAGCCTGTGAGTGAACGACAGAGACTCTTGCTGATACTGTGAGTGAATGACAGAGCCTCTTGCTGATACTGTGAGTGAATGACAGAGCCACTTCCTGATTCTGTGATTGATTGACAGAGCATCTTGCTGATATTGTGAGTGAATGACAGAGTCTCTTCCTGATTCTGTGGTTAATTGACAGAGCCCCTTGCTGATACTGTGAGTGAATGACAGAGCCTCTTGCAGATACTGTAAGTGAATGACAGAGCCTCTTGCTGATATTGTGAATGAATGACAGAGCCTCTTGCTGATACTGTGAGTGAATGACAGAGCCTCTTGCTGATACTGTGCGTGAATGACAGAGCCTCTCGCTGATACTGTGAGTGAATGACAGAGCCTCTTACTGATACTGTGAGTGAATGACAGAGCCTCTTGCTGATACTGTGAGTGAATGACAGAGCCTCTTGCTGATACTGTGAGTGAATGACAGAGCCTCTTGCTGATACTGTGAGTGAATGACAGAGCCTCTTGCTGATACTGTGAGTGAATGACAGAGCCTCTTGCTGATACTGTGAGTGAATGACAGAGCCTCTTGATGATACTGTGAGTGAATGACAGAGCCTCTTGCTGATACTGTGAGTGAATGACAGAGCCTCTTGCTGATACTGTGAGTGAATGACAGAGCCTCTTGATGATACTGTGAGTGAATGACAGAGCCTCTTGCTGATACTGTGAGTGAAAGACAGAGCCTCTTGCTGATACTGTGAGTGAATGACAGAGCCTCTTGCTGATACTGTGAGTGAATGACAGAGCCTCTTGCTGATATTGTGATTGAATGAGAGAGCCTCTTGCTGATATTGTGATTGAATGACAGAGCCTCTTCCTGATTCTGTGATTGATTGACAGAGCCTCTTGCTGATACTGTGAGTGAATGACAGAGCCTCTTGCTGATATTGTGATTGAATGACAGAGCCTCTTGTTGATACTGTGAGTGAACGACAGAGCCTCTTGCAGATACTGTGAGTGAATGACAGAGCCTCTTGCTGATACTGTGAGTGAATGACAGAGCCTCTTCCTGATTCTGTGATTGATTGACAGAGCCTCTTCCTGATACGGTGAGTGAATGACAGAGACTCTTGCAGATACTGTGAGTGAATGACAGAGCGACTTGCTGATACTGTAGTTGAATGACAGAGCCTCTTGCTGATACTGTGAGTGAATGACAGAGCCTCTTGCTGATACAGTGAGTGAATGACAGAGCCTCTTGCTGATACTGTGAGTGAATGACAGAGCCTCTTGCTGATACTGTGAGTGAATTACAGAGCCTCTTGCTGATACTGTGAGTGAATGACAGAGCCTCTTGCTGATACTGTGTGTGATTGACAGAGCCTCTTGCTGATAATGTGAGTGAATGACAGAGCCTCTTGCTGATACTGTGAGTGATTGACAGAGCCTCTTGCTGATACTGTGAGTGAATGACAGAGCCTCTTGCTGATAATGTGAGTGATTGACAGAGCCTCTTGCTGATAATGTGAGAGAATGACAGAGCATCTTGCTGATATTGTGAATGAATGACAGAGCCTCTTGCTGATACAGTGAGTGTATGACAGAGCCTCTTGCCAGAGCCTCTTGCCGACATTGTGAGTCAATGACAGAGCCTCTTGCTGATACTGTGAGTGAATGACAGAGACTCTTGCAGATACTGTGAGTGAATGACAGCGCCTCTTGCCGATATTGTGAGTGAATGACAGAGCCTCTTGCCGACACTGTGAGTGAATGACAGAGCCTCTTGCCGACATTGTGAGTGAATGACAGAGCCTCTTGCTGATACTGTGAGTGATTAACAGAGCCTCCTGCTGATACTGTGAGTGAATGTCAGGGCCTCTTGCTGATATTGTGAGTGAATGATAGAGCCTGTGAGTGAACGACAGAGACTCTTGCTGATACTGTGAGTGAATGACAGAGCCTCTTGCTGATACTGTGAGTGAATGACAGAGCCACTTCCTGATTCTGTGATTGATTGACAGAGCATCTTGCTGATATTGTGAGTGAATGACAGAGTCTCTTCCTGATTCTGTGGTTAATTGACAGAGCCCCTTGCTGATACTGTGAGTGAATGACAGAGCCTCTTGCAGATACTGTAAGTGAATGACAGAGCCTCTTGCTGATATTGTGAATGAATGACAGAGCCTCTTGCTGATACTGTGAGTGAATGACAGAGCCTCTTGCTGATACTGTGCGTGAATGACAGAGCCTCTCGCTGATACTGTGAGTGAATGACAGAGCCTCTTACTGATACTGTGAGTGAATGACAGAGCCTCTTGCTGATACTGTGAGTGAATGACAGAGCCTCTTGCTGATACTGTGAGTGAATGACAGAGCCTCTTGCTGATACTGTGAGTGAATGACAGAGCCTCTTGCTGATACTGTGAGTGAATGACAGAGCCTCTTGCTGATACTGTGAGTGAATGACAGAGCCTCTTGATGATACTGTGAGTGAATGACAGAGCCTCTTGCTGATACTGTGAGTGAATGACAGAGCCTCTTGCTGATACTGTGAGTGAATGACAGAGCCTCTTGATGATACTGTGAGTGAATGACAGAGCCTCTTGCTGATACTGTGAGTGAAAGACAGAGCCTCTTCCTGATTCTGTGATTGATTGACAGAGCCTCTTGCTGATATTGTGAGTGAATGACAGAGCCTCTTGCAGATACTGTGAGTGAATGACAGAGCCTCTTGCTGATACTGTGATTGAATGACAGAGCCTCTTCCTGATACTGTGATTGAATGACAGAGCCTCTTCCTGATATTGTGAGTGAATGACAGAGCCTCTTGCTGATACTGTGAGTGAATGATAGAGCCTCTTGCTGATACTGTGCGTGAATGACAGAGCCTCTTGATGATACTGTGAGTGAATGACAGAGCCTCTTGCTGATACTGTGAGTGAATGACAGAGCCTCTTGCTGATACTGTGAGTGAATGTCAGAGCCTCTTGCTGATACTGTGAGTGAATGACAGCGCCTCTAGCTGATACTGTGAGTGAATGACAGAGCCTCTTGCTGATAATTTGATTTAATGACAGAGCCTCTTGCTGATACTGTGATTGAATGACAGAGCCTCTTGCTGATACTGTGAGTGAATGACAGAGCCTCTTGCTGATACTGTGAGTGAATGACAGAGCATCTTGCTGATATTGTGAATGAATGACAGAGCCTCTTGCTGATACTGTGAGTGAATGACAGAGCATCTTGCTGATATTGTGAATGAATGACAGAGCCTCTTGCTGATACAGTGAGTGTATGACAGAGCCTCTTGCCAGAGCCTCTTGCCGACATTGTGAGTCAATGACAGAGCCTCTTGCTGATACTGTGAGTGAATGACAGAGACTCTTGCAGATACTGTGAGTGAATGACAGCGCCTCTTGCCGATATTGTGAGTGAATGACAGAGCCTCTTGCCGACACTGTGAGTGAATGACAGAGCCTCTTGCCGACATTGTGAGTGAATGACAGAGCCTCTTGCTGATACTGTGAGTGATTAACAGAGCCTCCTGCTGATACTGTGAGTGAATGTCAGGGCCTCTTGCTGATATTGTGAGTGAATGATAGAGCCTGTGAGTGAACGACAGAGACTCTTGCTGATACTGTGAGTGAATGACAGAGCCTCTTGCTGATACTGTGAGTGAATGACAGAGCCACTTCCTGATTCTGTGATTGATTGACAGAGCATCTTGCTGATATTGTGAGTGAATGACAGAGTCTCTTCCTGATTCTGTGGTTAATTGACAGAGCCCCTTGCTGATACTGTGAGTGAATGACAGAGCCTCTTGCAGATACTGTAAGTGAATGACAGAGCCTCTTGCTGATATTGTGAATGAATGACAGAGCCTCTTGCTGATACTGTGAGTGAATGACAGAGCCTCTTGCTGATACTGTGCGTGAATGACAGAGCCTCTCGCTGATACTGTGAGTGAATGACAGAGCCTCTTACTGATACTGTGAGTGAATGACAGAGCCTCTTGCTGATACTGTGAGTGAATGACAGAGCCTCTTGCTGATACTGTGAGTGAATGACAGAGCCTCTTGCTGATACTGTGAGTGAATGACAGAGCCTCTTGCTGATACTGTGAGTGAATGACAGAGCCTCTTGCTGATACTGTGAGTGAATGACAGAGCCTCTTGATGATACTGTGAGTGAATGACAGAGCCTCTTGCTGATACTGTGAGTGAATGACAGAGCCTCTTGCTGATACTGTGAGTGAATGACAGAGCCTCTTGATGATACTGTGAGTGAATGACAGAGCCTCTTGCTGATACTGTGAGTGAAAGACAGAGCCTCTTGCTGATACTGTGAGTGAATGACAGAGCCTCTTGCTGATACTGTGAGTGAATGACAGAGCCTCTTGCTGATATTGTGATTGAATGAGAGAGC